>NC_084673.1:12711794-13313942 GCF_028389875.1 Rhea pennata | reverse complement strand
ACTGCTTCAAGATGAGTGATAAACAGACTCTGAATTAGCAGATATTTTGGAATTTTATCTGATTTGTTCTTTGTTAGGAATGCACACATACAACAGTGTTTTCTTGTTCTTTTAATTCAAATTTAAGGGCCTGTGGCCCTCTACTGTTCTCGTAGAAGTGGATTTGCAAGCTGACTGTAGACAGGGTAGGATAAAACTATGGGTGTATGATTTTTCTCTTTATCAGTAATGTTTTAACAAAATACTATTAACTGAGTCACTGTAGAGTAATTAAAACCACCTCCATGATGCAGTGATACATGGCAGTAAGAAAAAAATATGTAAGAGAATGCCTGAGGAAAAGATGAAGTTTAGTACAATATGTAAGAGAATGTTTATTGAGAAGAGTTGTTGTATTAAGTCTGCAGTATTCCTGCAATATTTATATATTCTTAGCCCATATTTCTTCAGGGCATTTCTTGACTCTCGTGATACTGTTTCTCTTCGTCATACTTTCTGTGAACAACAGATGTAACTATTCTTTTAAAAATACTTTTAGATTCAATTAAATTTAATTTTAACCTGAATGTAGCCAGTGAGGCATTAAGACTTTTTTTCTTTTCTAAGAAAAAGGGGAGACTGAAAAAAAAAATGCTTTAACCTTTATATAGTTTGTTCCAGAATTAAACACTCTAAATACTGAGAGAATGTAAGAGCTTTTACTTGAAACAGACACCCCCCCCCAAAAAAAAAAAAAAGGGGGGGAGAAACAAGAAAGAAATGGCTCCAGACAGAGGGAGCTTCACCTGCTTATTAGTTGGCCTAAAGGAGGAAGGAGGAAACTAACCTTTGGATCAAGCTGGTCTGTGCAGCTCTTATGGGTATTGACAGATTAGTAGAAGATTTTTAACTTTAGATTCACTAATAGCCATCTTTGCTCTCAGTTTGTTATCAGTTTCTATTTAAGCTCCTCTAGTTCATGAAAATGCTCAGGATTGTCATTTTTCATGATAGTATTTCAGTCCAAATTTATTTCTCTTTCAGCACGTTTCAGAATACGTGCACAAAAGAAATTTGTAGTATCTCTCTTCACAAGGCATCTTTGTTATTTTGCTTTGCATAGAAGAGCAGAGCTATGGCTGGCTTTGGAGGTCAGGCAAAATACTAGGTGTGCAGGAAAGCAGAGGCAAGACAATTCCACAATTACTGTGATATATGGGAAAACATGAACAACTAAAAGCAGTCAGATTCAGGACCATGTTGTTCTAAGTACTGCATGAGCACAGACCATGAATCTGTCAGAATGAGCTTAAAGGATGACAAAAAAGGTGTAGAAAGAAATAATATATGGTTATGGTAGAAATCAAAAATAAATGTATTTGTGTGTATTGCATGGGGTTTTATCTATCTATCTATTTATTTATTAGCTTTGAGTAGAATAGGCTGTAGAAACAAATATAAATGTTGTTTACTGTTTGATAGGGCCATTGCTATGTGTTAGGCCTTTGTTGGGTGGAGGAGTTTGGTGACACTACGTGACCCTGGTGAGCCATGTCCAGGCTTTTTGCTTTGTTGCAAGAAGCCCACAGCTGTGCCAGGAACTGAGAAAATTTTGATGTAGTTTTGTTCAATAAAAGAAAAAAAAATTCCACTGATTGCCAGTCTTTCAGTGTGCTTCTGTACCACACTTGAACCCAGGAATCCTCCAGAATCCTCATAGTCATGTACTCTATAATTCACCTTGGAGACTAGCACCTTTCACTCCTTTTTTTTTTTTTTTTAGTGGTAATATGAGCAATAACATTCAAAATGGAATGCGTAATAATTGTACAAAATTAGTTTTCATTTGAAATAGCTTAGGAGATCTCAGAAAATTCAAGATGGTAGACTTGGAAATGGGTATGACGTGTGGGACCTTTTTGTGGAAATATTTTGAAATTTTGATTCAGCAAACGCTTATGAATTAATCTAAGGTCTATGGTATTTTCTTTGAAACCAACAGTGCTACTTTAACTAGCCACTTAGCACAAAATCTTAATAAATCTTGGGCTAAGCTTTATTATTATTTTATTCCAGCAGTGGTAACTGTAGCTAAACTTGTTACTAAACTGAACAGAAAAGGAAGAGTTTCTGAAGGAGGATTTTTTTGGGGGAGTCCTCATAGATTTAATATGGTTTCTTTCTTTTCTTCCTGTCGTTAATTCCATGTTGAAGCATTTTTAGTGGTTCCTTTCACTATAAATACATTTCACTTGGTGAGTCATGTTCTGATTTTAATTTGCACTTAAAGTGATAGCTTGTATAAGTTACTGTATATTTTTATTAACATAGAATTACCGTACTGTTATATCCAGAATAAATAGCATCTATATTTTGATAGTGTTGTTAAATGTTAATTATTTTAGACTCGAGTTTGTTGTTTTACGTTTACCAATACATTAATTTAGGTCAGCTGATATACATTAAAATTAAATCCTTGTGAAACCTACTTGTTGAAAAACCTCATTTCAGTATTTTGGAGTCTATCATTGGAAGTTTAATTAGTTTATGTAACTGACTTAAGTCCTACCTAAGTAATACATGCAGTTGCTATTTCTCATCTGTTGAATGAGTCTCCAGTACAAATAGCAATAGGAACATTTTAAAAATGACAAAAAGCTACTGTACTTAGCATACATTTCCCAAAAGAGGAAACTAGTTATGTGATTAAAAAAAAAAAAAAAAAAGTGAGCTTGCCTTACTCAGAGCTTTTCCTTCAGTGCTGTTGAACTGAGAGAAGCATCTCTGAAAGCTTTTTTGTTTCCACACGAGAGAATGGAGGTGCTCTTCCGGGGGGCAGAGAGACCCCTAGTACTGTTGCCCAAAGCTGGGAAATTTTTCTTGTCTACGTTATAAAAACTTTCCTCTCAGACAGCAACCTTAGTCTGAGTATTTTGTTTCAGGTAAAAGCCTGAATGTGTGTGGGTCTTGCAGCACCTTGCTACTTCAGCATCAGGTTCCCAAGAAATCTCCTTTCTGCCTTTTGTTACTGTTTTCTCCACACAAATTAATGGGATTTGAAGCTATTGAGTTGTATGGTTGTGCATTTGTCTTTTAGAGTAGCAGATTGCTGCTTGTTTTTTATTCTGGATCAAAGTATTTTTCACAATACAGGTAAGTTAGATTGTGTATGATGTTTAATGGATATTTCTTGTGTATGATGTTTAATGGATGTTTCACCATTTCTACAATAGAAATAGAAATGTATATGATTGAATACCTTTACTAATGAAATGCAATAAATGGTGTAGTCTACTTCTTTGGCGTTATGAACATGTTTTGTTTTGTATTTCTTGTACTTTTCCAGAGATGTTCAGAAATTTTTTTAAAGATTAATGCATAACACAAAGGCTTTAAAAGAAATAATGACAGTAAAACACAGTCTTCTAAAGATAATCAAGAGTTATTGGACAACGAAACTCCTTTCATCAGATAGTGCCACTGTATCAAAAAAAAATTATCTTCCTTATTTCATGTTTTTAAAGCTTTTTTCCACTTTCAGAACAGAAAGTAGAATAATCAATTTCAATCAGTTCAAAGTAATACTTTGAAATGAAAGGTAAGCATAGCCTATTTAAAAAAAAAAAAAAATCAAAATCAAAACAAAGCAATTAAACCTGAACCAGAATGGCTTGATTTTGCTACTGAAAAGATTTTAAGACTTTTCTTTCTCAACTTGTTAGGGGACAAAGTTTATGAAAATCTTTAGAGTGCTACTTCCAAGGGAAAATTCGTCTCTGCTGTTTGGATAGTTGACACATTTTATACTACAATCTCCTTCCAGAATGTAGTGCATTAAACAGTCACTTTTTTGTATTATACTTTGGGGAGCACTTTGAATAAAATTGTTTGCCTGGAGAAAATTGGGTAAACAATTTGCTGGGTGCACATTTCCACTTCCCTGCTACTTTTTAAATTATTTTCACTCCATCCAGGATTTCCCCTCCTCCTTGCTTGTTAGATATTTGGTCATGAGCAGTGTGGTACTGAGAGCTGAAGAAGCTGAAACAAACCTCAGTAAGTCACTGATTTTTCCAGCTTTCCTGATTGCTTGTCCCCAGTAAAACTCAGTGTGAATTGAAAATGCATTTTTTTAATCTGTTAGGAACATGTTATTTACAGCTAAGAAAAAAATGCCTTCTACTTACTCAAGCCAAAATAATTTCTGCAATTTGCCAAGAATTCTCCTTTTGGATCCTTACAGGTTTTATCTGTAAAGAATAAGCTGTTAACTCTGTTTGGATGCCATGTACTTTAACAAACTCTGCGTGTGTAGTTCTTTGGTAGAAACTGAAGAGTAATCTGGGAGTACGTGTCCAGACCGCCAGTCCTGCTGTGTCTCTTATTATGTGTGAGACTTAGATGGGGGAAGGCAAGTCAGGAGGCAGAGGAGCTGGAGGGAAAAGAGGACTTAAGGGGGTAGAAGCAAGCAAAGGAGAGTGCCCGCCTGGAAGGGCACACAGCTGGGGCAGGGGGGCAGAAGGAGCACTATATTTCAGCCATAATGTTTCTGACATTTGAATTGCCAAAAATCACAGCACTGAGTTTATCCATAGTTTGGGGACTTCCAACTCGTAACGATGAGAAATGGTAGCAAAGGGACAGAGGAGATGGAAGAGGTTGCAAAGCGTATTACTGCTTCTTGAGGAGCAGCAGAGGAAATGTGAATGAAAGCACAGGATTAAAATTTGACAGAAAGTGGCTGGACCCCTCTAGATTACAAAGTGAACCAATGGATCTTACAGGTATATGTAATTACTTGGGGAAAATCCACAACTGAAATAAAACAGAGGAGAAAAGCTGTGGTTAGTAAAGAAATGGGTCATTAGAAAGCTCGCTTTCTCAGTATGTCATGTGGCACCGTGGAAGTGCAAGGCCGTTTAGTCCAGGGAGGTGAGGACTGGCAGTAGCCCTGGACACGGGGATGTGGGCTCGTAGAGGGCCCATCTCCTGCACTGCTGGAGGCAGCTTTTAGACCACTGCGACTGCGCGGCTGCCCGCTCCTGGCAGCGATGCTGCACAGCCCTTCTGACCTCTCTCCAGCACGTTTGGGACCCATCGGGTCGACATCTGGACTCCTGATGCCTGACTGTTTCACCTTTTCATTAATAATGATGATAACACGGGAGCATGGGGGATGAAAATGTTTGGTAGAGTTTTGGAGTCAGGGAACCAGGTTTCTCTAGGAGTTTCACTGGTGGGCAGTTTTCTAATGTTAGTTGTATTTCTGTTGACTTTGATGTTATCTGTGTATAACTGAAGGTATGTGTTAAAAACATTACAAGATTTCAAAAGACTTTAGACACTCTAAAAGTGAACCTGCAATGGAATTTTTCTTGAGTAAGCACGGCAGGATAGCTTCAGATAATTATAATATATATTTAAATTATGAATTAGGCTATGAGTTGGCAGAGCTATACAGCCCCGCACGATCCTCCTAGCAGCAATGAAAGAGTGACGTTTCCTTAAGAAAACTTAAGAATTGCTTTCTAATTTCTTCTTAGGCTGTATCTCTCCCTTCTTTCCTCAAGCAGTGGATGACTCCTTTAAAAAAAAAAAAAAAAAAAAAAAGGGGGGGGGGGTTATTGTTTTATTTTCTTTCTAAGATACATTAACATTGCAGTAAGGCCAAAATAACTGCTTTAGCTCCATGTCTAGGCAGACAGTGCTCTGGGGGCCCCTCTAAACTGTGGTCCCATCTCCTGGGACTCATGATGAGAATGAAATGAGCTTCCCTGCATCCCTGTTACTGTGGAGCGTTACTTTCAGTAGTTTACATAGCTTCCTTGCTGTATGTTTCTTGGGGGACAGAGTTTTTTGGGTTTTTTTTGTTTTGTTTTGTTTTAAGAAATGCTTCAGTTTAAATATTTAACTGTCCTTTGCTCATTTGTGCGTGGCAGGGGGGCAGAGGAGCAGTTTTATTATTATTCTGTTGGTCAAACTCCTCCTCAACAAGTAAGATGCATTTATTTATATAACTTCCATGTTTCTCTTCAATAGTGTTCTACTTCTAGTCACTATTTTCGTTAGTTGCTATTTATGACAGTGAAAGCGTGAATCTTTTCAATGTTTCCTACATAAATTCCTATTTTATAAATTTATAAACTAGATTAAAAAAACTTAACAAAAAACTGTGCCAGCCTAGTAACAGACATAGAAGTTTGGGAAAAAGGGATTTTGGAAACACCATAGGTGTTCTGTTTTTACATTACAAAAAAGCCCAACAAAATATGAGCTAAGAAGCCTAAATCTTAATTGCCTCTCAGAACAGTTGTGGGAATAATAGACTTTATTTTAAAATAATTGCTGTTCATATTTAATACTAACATACAGAGTCTTTCTTGTAAGAGAGTGCTACTGTGCCAGAAGTAATTCTTCCAGAAAAATGTTGTGAGCAATATTTTACAATAGCATCAAGACCTGATAGCTTATGGATTCCTTATGCAAAGGTATATAGGAAGGTATATAGAAATTTTGGATTTTATATTTTGATACTGGTTTAGTATTATTTAGTATCTCTTTAATGACTTACATAGCAATTTCATGAAAGCATATCAGAATGACTCCTGGAGGCCGTTTTTCTTACGGAGAAGCTGAGGGTCAGAGAGGTGAAGATTGTGTAACGTTCTGGCTATTTTGGCCGGGGCCAAAACCAGCCGTAGAGTTTGCTACTAGCACAGCCCTTAGTGCGTGACGGTGCCGCACCTTGGAAGAGGAACGTGTAGAAGAGGGATGAGTAAACAAGCAGAGGAAGAGCCGGAGGGAGTGCAGTGTTGTGTTTCAGGATGCTTCGAAGTGAACTGTTTCAAAGCAGTCAGTAATGTAACACCTCCATCCCAGTGGGGTATATAGCCCTGTCTGTAGCTAGTCCAACAGTTGTGATTTTATGACTGCCAGTGCTACAAAAAGACTTCACAGATTAATCTGTAGAGACCTGGTCCTTCAGCTCTGGAGGCCTACGAATCAATCCCCTCTGTGGTGACCAAGAGAGCGTTATCAGTGATGATAATCACAACTTGCCATCAGTTGAGAATTAATAAGGATGTTAACAATATTTTTTTAAAAAGTACACACCAGCTGTGAGGGTTGCAGAGCGGGGCCAGGCACAGATCTTCCCTTTCATCTCTCTGCAGCTGCAGGTGATCCAGCAAGGATCTTGTTACATTTATTAATCAGTACAAGTGTAGTGCACTGTAAGTTCATCTAACCGGAATTTAAATGATATAGCAGATTTGCTTAATGGAGATAAAACTAGAGAAAACAATGGCAGGTAGAATAATTGAGCCTTAAAGGAATACATTATTGGCATATAGTAGTTTAAGATAATACTATGGCATATAGTAGTTTAAGATAACTTTACTAATGCACCTTGTACCGGCCTATAGATTTTTTGTAATGAGGATATGATGACCATTTACAAAACTGGTGCTCAGAGAAGCTTGTCTGTTTTCCACAGGCTTTGCTGCTTGTAAACTCTTTATTTGCCATAGCAAGCTGTGATGTTGCAAAATCATAAAAGCTGGGAAAGTCTTTGTAGGAGTGCTCTTCAGTGCAGCTGAAAGATTCCTCTCTGACCTCTTAAGACTAAGCAAGTATAGCAGAATATTTTATGCGTTCATTGAATATGATTTTTTATCCTTTTGTTAAACACCCCCTGGGGAGTGGATAGCAGTTACAGTTACTTACTGTAATGTTCCTTTATTTTTTCCCCAAATCTAGATGAAATCTCTATGCTATTTCAGAACTGAAGAAATGCCCAAGCAATTATTCCATATCATGAGGTTGAAGATAATTGATAGAATTTGATAATTTGACTTGTAAATAGTGATGAAATTCTATATTAATGACATCAGTTAATTTCTCTGTGAATTTCTCCTTCATGTGTAATTAATTCATAAGGTGGACTAAATTTCTTAAAGAGCACTTTTGTTGTTTCATGAATTCAATATAAAACATGTAGAATCAGCCATAAAGTTCATCAGAGACAAAGTAAATATATGATCAAGATAAGCTTTACATAGATCTCCTAAACCACTTCTAACACTTATGCTAGCCTAAGATCATGGTGTGTTCCCTCTCTCCCTCGCCCCCCTCCCATTTCTGGACCTGATCTGGAGCTTACAGAAGTAAATGAAAAGATCCTGCTGACTTACAAAGGCTTTTCCATCAGGCACCCTTTTCACTGGTTTGTGTCTCTCCAAATCTGACTATACAGCTTCCAACAGTTTTGGGTCTGTTGCTTGCTTTTTAAGAAGGCAAAGATGCGAGACTAGAGTTCTCATCAGCACCAGCTTATCTGGCTGATATCAAGATATCAACGGTGCAAATCAGAGTTGCAAGGCAGAATGGGGCTTTTTGGTACATTTTAGTATGGAGGAATGTGATCTCAGACATGCCCTGCTAGAGTAATAGCTGTTACCTCATTACATCGATCCAAGGGGATGCTTTCCTCTGCCATTGCCAGCAATGTCATGTGGTAGCTGCTGACTGCAGAATCCAGCCCAGGACATGCAAGGTGCTAATGATGATGGTGCCAGTTTCATAAGTGTTATAAAACTAGAATATTGTGAACTTAATTTGTCACTCCTAAAGACCACAAGTGAGCTTTAATAGGTATTTTTGAAGTGTCTCTAGAGCAGAAATACAATTTGAATGACCTACCAGATTTTAATACTCATGTTAATCTGGCAGGTAACAGTCAAGTACTCAAATACCAATATCATATTTCAGAAAAAAGTGGTTTTCATTAATTGTAAGCAGATTCATTGCTGGGAGGCTGTCACTTCTCTTCCATATCCAAACAGATATAGTTACTGGAGGATATAAATATTGGTGTGTCAATTTTATAGAAAGTTTTTAAATTCATACCTTCAGTTAGCTGATGCACTAGAGTGAGTTTCCTAAGGCTTTATAAGAAGCAAAAGGTTAATTTCCTATCTCATAATATTGTCGTCTTAATTCCTTGGACAGCTTGTTCGGTGAATGAATACCACACAAAGCAGCAGATTGAAGGAAAAAAATCCTTGCAAAATGGGTTCTCTGTCAACACCAATAATTATCTCTTTAGAAAGTGCAACGTTATACAAAGTCTGTTTCCACAGAACTCACTTAGCAAATGTTTCTGAAACATTATATGTTTCAATTCTATAATTGTCACCCTACCTCCATACCTCACTCTTGTCAGTTGCTTTCCCTGTGTATCTCCAGAAATCTTCCTGCAGAAGAAGATTAAAAGGTGCCAAAACGGTCCAACTTTACTCTCAGAGCCATTCAGTTTAAAATGCCTTTCCTGGTAGGGACTAGTAAAGTAGTAAAATTCTAGTGGCTTCAGCGGGTTCATTCATCCTTCCCAAATATTTCATCTTTTTTATTAGACTATTTATAACCTTACATAATTACTGCTATTACTACAGTATTTGTGTGTTTGTCATACTTTACATAGATTTATTCTTTTTTTATCATTTGAGAAATATTATGAACACGCAATTTCTATTTAAATAAGAAAGATTTTTGTTGCTTAAGAAGAAAAGCCTTAAAGTCAGTTTATTTATGGACTTAAAACGAGAATTCATCTCACTTCATACTATTTCTTAACGATATGATTTGAGTTCCTCTAGTCAGCAACAAATCTTTTGCTTAGCCTAGTAGTAAAATGTTAAGTGTTCACACGTTAACAGGTTCCTACGAGCAATGTGCTTACCTACTATATGCAGAATGGAGTGTATTTAAAAAAGTAAGCACCTCGATCATGAGCCTAGGAAATTAGGAAACTAGTGTACGCTATGCTTTTGCAAATAACTATGCTTGTGCTTTACTCAGCATACACAGGGTTTAACTCATCACCATGACTGCATTCATGGCTAGTATGACCATGAGTAGAGTGGCCTTATGTATCATTATAATACATAATAATGTGTTATAATCTTTTGCAGATTTTTGTTGTGCCATAGAATAATTTATTTCAGATGTTATTCTGTTCTATATGAGCAATTGAAAGAAATTCCTGGAGGTAGAAAATTAAGTTTCTATTTGAGTTTGTGGTTTGCTGCTATCTCCAAGGAGGGGAGCTGAGAAGAATCTGAATCATTGCTTGTTTGCATCACTATTACAGAATATTAATAATAATTATGTGCTTGCAGGCCAGGGAGGATTTATTTTTCACTGTGCTATATAATTTGTTGTCTTAAAAAAAAAAAAAAAAAAAAAAAAAAAGAATAAAGAAAGAAAAAAAAAAAGAGAGCGAGCGAGCTGCTTCACTGGCAGTTTTTAAAATCCACTATAAGTAGCAGGAGGAGGCTGATATTAGAATCTATCACCCCATTTGTATGTTTTTCTTATGAATTTGAGGTTAAATCAGATTTAGGATCAAGAAGAAATTTGCCTCAAGATAGGGGGTTTTTGTCCCCTGCCTCCCTTTTTGGTTTATTGTGTCATTCCCTTTTGAAGATCAGATGGAAATGCTGCTTGACAAATTTTAGACTATCAGAATGACCAAGGTCTTGGATGTTTTTGATCCTTCCTGTTTTATTTCAGTGGCAGATTAGTTCTGACTTCTGTGATTCCGCTGGGTCTGAAGTATCTGAAAAGGTAGTAGAGCTGTTTGGAGGCTTTGGTGGGTGAAGTAAATTCTTTGCAAACCATCTGGACAGTTGCAGTTTCATACAGTTGTGGAGGATTAGCCAGTGCTCATTTCCACTCCACTAGGCTTTTGTATGAAGTAAGGGAATTTATTTATACCTGAGACAAAAGTAATGCTTCTCAGCTGGTACTTGTCCTTGCACCCGAGCACTGCCCAGCATTCAGGAGCATGCAGACCAAACGACCGGACAGGAAGATAACATGTGCTGTAACTTTTGTTTAAGATTCCTTTGCAGGAATAAATCATTTAAAATAAAATCAAATGAAGCATCATATTCAGTTTATGAAGACTTCAATCACAGTAGATCTGGGGTCAAATAAAGTTCATTTTGAAAGAGATTAAGGAAAAAAAGATTAAATCAGCCTTAAAGAAGGGTCAGAGACTAAGCATGGAATTATCTGAAGGACAATACAGCTAATTTATTTACTAAAGAGGAAAAAAAAAGGGAGGGAAGAATAAATGTCTTTACAATTGATGCATGCTTTATGGGCAGAGTTGGACTGGTGCAATTGTTTCATTAAATGTCAGTATTTTTCTAGTTTAAGCCATTGAAAACAATGCCTCTAATTTCGTAAGTGAAGCAAGATTTGGCTTTGTGAGAGAATTAATGCCACACAAAAGAGACTGGTTGTAGATTTAATAAAGGAATATATTTACAGTATATATCTAAAGTGATCTAACAAACTATTCTAAAAATAATAAAGTTCCAACCTGGAACAGGGAAAACTGGATTAATGTTAATGGGCCTTATTTAACCTCTCAGAAAGCCACAAGAGAGTTTACCATCCTTCATCCAGCATGGAGGATGGTCAAATACAACAGGAATACATAGAGAGATCTAATATTTGTTGAGATAAAGGGTGTTCTTTTTTTTTTTTTTTTTTTCTTTTTAAGACATTCTAAAGGGAAGCATATTAATTTAGTACTCACGAAGCTTTTTAGTTACAGCAAATAAATGTTGATACAGTTTTGCAAATCAGGCTACGTTCCATACACTGGATAAAAACAGTAGATCTGTCTTTTTTTAGGACATTTGTCCATCCATTTCCCTCTTTGGAAGACTTTTATTTCTTAGTGGAAGTTACCTATGTTTTAGCCATTCTCTTCCAAACATTCTGTGTGTGGGATGAGTCCTAACTAAGCAAATGTAATCAAGGAAGTTGGATGTCAATTAATGACTAGAATACCTCAGAACAAGAAAGAAAAAAGTAGTGTAGGCTGTTCTGAAAGATGTTGTCAACTGTGGGAATCATCTGCAGAGGCATAAAAAGACCCATAGAATCACTGAGATTGAAACATACTCTGACTTGAGTTAAGAATAAATAACACTATTATACTCATGGAAAATCAAAATTTTCATAGGTTTTTGACCTAGGCAACTCAACTGATCATCTTTTCTTTGGGGTTGTTTTTTTTCCTTTGGTCCAAGTTCAAAAGAAAAGAAAAGGATGGTAGATGGCTTGGGATCACTATAGAAAAGGATTAAGCAGAAGTTTCAGACCCTTACCCTAAACTGGCTGCTAGTCATCCATCCATGAATAAGTCAGTTCTGTATCAATTTCTTTGGAGCCACATGCCTTTAATTGTGCAAATGCTGTGGGCTTGCTGAACTGAACAAGACCTTCCAGTCACCTAAGTCTAAAAGACAGCACAAAAGCCTGAGCTGTGAGTAGAAAACCTAAATATTCTTATTGTGACTGTTGCATACACACAAGCCTTCGACAAATCATTTAAACTTTAGCTCTACTTTTTTGCATTTCGAAACAAGAATAATTACACAGAATTCAGAGAAAATAATTCCTTTGTAATTGTACGGTTGTTATGAAAGAAGGTTATAGGTTCATATGCATTATTGTAAATAAAAATGTCCTAAGATGCTATTTTTATTGAAATCAATTTTCCAATAATATTATGAATTTAATGTAGGACTCATTCATTAGACTGCCTCTATAGAATCTTTTTTCTAGATGAAGGCATATCAAATAAAAGAAGAAAAAAAGCTTTTAAAGAAACACAGAAGTAAAGAGCTGCTGCCACTGCAGCAGAAGCGTTACTGTGAAAGGCAATTGTATGAATGAGTTGGTTGTTCTGTACTTACATTACAAGTTTTCTAAAGGACAATCTTTAGAGTCCCCTGCTGTGTATTGTAAAACCTGATGTTCTGTTCTTTGGGAACAAGTGCAATTAAGATGTAGAACAAGCAAAACATTTCTGGTTTCATAGCCGTTAAAAATGATCTGTGTGGCCATGTCATGGTACTGCTGGGAAGGTTCATGGCACCAGAAAGCAAGCATTGCTGTATTTCTCAGCAGCTGCTGGAGAGTTGTAAGGTACTGCTGGTCTCTCCAAATTTTCTCCTCCTTATTGAGGAGACAGAAATATAGCAAGCACAATATTTATTATTGTTGATAGTCTTATCTTTATTTGAATTTTATCCTATTCTCTTTAATTTTAGATGATTTAAAATTATCAGAATCTTAAAATTGTCTTCTGTGACTTAATTATGTTAATGCATATCTTGGGCAAAGCACTGAAATGACCTAAATGTTTTTAATGTAGTCTGGCACCTGTATGTTTCACAGACTTTATCTTTTATTGGAAGTCTTATCTGTAACAGAAGTTTATGTAAAAAGTTCTTGTCATTGTAAATACACTTCAAAATGTATCCAAAAGTTAATTTGGTGCTTTTACTTCGTATTTTTGGATGAAAGTGAGGGGTTTTTTTTTTTGTTTGTTTTGCTTGCTAATGGATTTAGGGCACAATGTGAACTCTGACCTTTTTTACTAGAAGGGACATCTAAGAAAAACAGAGGTTAAAGTCAGACTAGGATTTACATTATGTTATGGTTACACCTGTGAGACCACAGAGCAGATGATGGTAATTCTAGCTGGCATTTTCAAAGGAGCTTTACAGACTGCAAAAGTATCCTGTGCCATTTTATTACCCTGAGCACCCCCATCTGATGGAGGATCTTGGTACAGTAGAGTGGATATTCACACACACTAGCAGATGTATGGCATCTAACATGTTTCTCAAGCAGGTGTGGATATAGTAAAAAGTCATCTGATTTCACAAAGAACTATGCTCAATGTCAATTGACTATGTACTAGTCAATATACATAGATTAGAAATTAGTGATAGTAAATTTTAAACTTATTCTGCTGTGTTATTTTCCTACTGAGCATAGGTAGCCACTATACAGTACTCTTTTTTGATTTGGTGCTGCTTATGTGATGTGCACAATGTTCAACTCTTTCACTAAAAGTGCTTCACTAAAATGGAAGGATAAATAAAAGAAGAAAATACCCGGTGTAAAAATGGAGACAAACACAGTATCTGTTTTCCAAAGTTGAAAACGTTTATATACCGAATCTCTGATATCTGACAGTCTTTCCTACCTGTCTGAAGCAGTCCTTTCTGTATCATCAGATTTGCAAGCAGCTAAATGGAAGTATACTTCTCCCTGGTAACCAGCAATTTCATGAGATAACTTATTCCATTAGCTTACTATTTTCTATTGGCAATTACTTGGGGGGGGAGGGGAAAAAAGCAAATAAACTCAAAGCTGAGAGTTGGAAAATTTGATACAAAATTTAGGACATAATGAAAGAACCAGGAAGACTTCCACAGTATCGAAGAACAGCATGTTTCATTACTTTTTTGCCTTATTTAGACAGACCATGAAGCTTTTTTACACTTACATGATGAAAATGATGTAGCATCAAGTCTTGAAATAATTTGTTGCATTATGCACATTGGAACAGCGACAGGGTTGTAGTGGCTGTGTTACTACGGAAATCACTTGAGACAGATTTCACAGGTGTCAGACATCTCTGCTGAGCAAATGAGTTCTCAGTGAGGAGCTCAAGGGGACTCAGAAGCGTACAGAGGCTTATGAGTAAGATTAAATTGTATGATGTTTTTGGTAGAGCAATAGATTGCTCTTGAGGAGACGTAGCACTGTCGTGAAGTGTTTGTATAACCAGCTTTCTACAAATTATAGACGCTTTTTTCTATGTTTCATGAGCTCCCTTTAATGGCATCCAGGGCACCCATGATTCACTGAGAAGTGGGGCTTTGTGAACTGAGCCTTCATCGTGTCCTGCCCATATTGGGCCGCTTTGTTTGAAACTATCAAAGCGGTGAGAGCCAAGGACTACAGTCCTGCAGCTCCTCAAATAGGAACAACTTTTTTTTTAGTTCCATCTCTGGCCTTATAAATAACCCAGTCAAGAAGCTGACAAAATATCCCCAGATTGCATTACCCCTTGGTAAACAGAGGAGTTTGAATCAAGTCATTCACTCATCTGTAGTGTAGACATAACTACAAATTGCTATAACCAAAAAAGATGTCAGATACTTCAAAAATTAAAATCTTAATGATGAAGAGGTGAGATACATCAGATGAAGAACTTCCTTTTAAAATTTCTCTTCCAGTTATATTCAGTGATAAAACTATCTGTTTAATAGGCTGTTTTCCAGGGTAAATGTTCATTTTTTGATGTATAGACTTATGGTCAGACATCTGGGAGTCTGTTAGCATGTTTGGATTTTTGTCAGTCGTATACTGTAAATCTATATTATCACAGATAGAGTTGACTCTTGTATAACTGAAGAGTTTAATTTATGTTTAAAAAGCTAGTCAAAACCTGTTGGAACAGGAGTAATTGTTTTTCATTTGAAGTTGATGAAACCAAAAGGACAGCAAAAAATATTACATGGTTGTACTGAAAGTGTAATAGTGCAGGGGAAAAATTGCCTAGCTAGCTACAAAGCAAGAGATATAATAGTTCATGTCCCAAAGGTATTTTGACAAATAGATCTACAATTCTAACAGACAGTTCATCAAAAGTTTCTATGATGAGTTTATTCACCCTTTAAGTTCCCCTAAAAGGAGTTGTCATAGGTTTTCATCTGCACACTTAGAACAACAATGGCAGGTTATTTCATAATCACCTTTAAATAAAAGATTTTATTACTTTACCTCTACAATATTGACATGTTTAGTCACCTTAATGTAGAATCCCTTCTTCTGAACAGAGCGCTTGACATACTGAGTGCTACATTGTAAACTCATTCCCAGAAATGTTCCGGATAAGGTGCTGCTTCTGGGAATGAAAAGGCAGTCAGTGAATTAGTTTTCTGCTGTTTTCCAATATGATTGCTACAGGAGTTGTTATCCTGGGCTTGGACTTGCAGGACTGAAACATATGCTGATGCCATAGGTAATTAGCAGTGCGGATGTGATACTAGCCTGTTGGTATAGTATAGAAATTCTAAACAGCTGTTTGTCTGGCCCGTATGCTTCTCCCCTCCTTGGCTTCTGTGTTTCATTACTGTCATATTGCTGCTCTTCTCTGTGCACTAGGCAGCTTTGCCTTCCACTAATTCTTCTGAAACTGGACCACAGTGCTTTTTTTTTTTTTTTTTTTTTTTATCTAGCTATTTTGACTGCTGTAAAAGATTAAAATCAGAGCCCCTTATTTTTCCTTTTCACATCTGTATTGTGCCCGAACATTACTGCTGTCTTTTTTGCACCTCTTTTCTTTGGGAGCTCTGTCTTCCTTTCGTCTCCTGTTTGGCTGCTGACACCTTCTTCTCAACTTTCCTTCCTAAAATTCTCATTCCCTCTCTGTTTCTGCCAAAAGAAATCACAAGCCTGATTCCTCCTCAGATGTCTCTTTAGCTCTGCTTAACATGCTTCATCAAGGTCGTCTTCTCATGCCTTTTGCTTTCCTATACAGCTTTCATGCATCTTCACAAATTTTGCACTTAATTGACCTCTGCCACCACAAATACTGCCTGCTTCTTTCTTCCTCTTCATCTTCAAGTAGTTTTATGAAGTGCAGAATAATTTTCATAGCCCAGCTTGTCTAATCATGTTTCTAAAAACCTGTCTTGCACAAAAAATGAGAGAATTACAAGACAAGACTACAAATAATGGGATGAGCCATATTGCATAGTCATCACAAAAAATTTCAAGACAGCCTATTCCTAAACTATACCCTGGCTTTCCCAGCGCTGCCTGCATGTTGTGTGTCTCTGCTGTTACGCTGCTAACACTTCAGGGACTTGCTGCGCTGTACGAGAGCGCTGGAGTGATCCAGGTACCTGCCTGCAGTGGCCGTGAGCTGCTCTCCGCAGTCGCGTGGGCCTGTGCCCATAGCCTCTGCACGCAGCTGCACGCTCTGTGTTTCTCAGAGTGTTATTGGATGCTCACCCACCGTGCTGCGCTCCAGGAGAAGACCCTGTAGGTAGGTGAAGCAGGTGTTGCTGTTCATTTGCAATTGTGTATATACTTTTTCATCTAAAACCTGCATTTCAAATCCACTTGCTAATGAGCAGTGCCTATTTTGGTTGAATCTGTATTCTTTCTGACCTCCATTGTGTCTCTTTTGCTGAGTGCAAAGTTGTATAAAAACAACACTGCTAGACATGCTGTCACTCATCGTTACGAGGGCCTGTGAGAATGAGACAGTTTTCTTCCTAACAAAAATGTATACTAATGGTCAAACAATACCTGCAAACATAATCCAGTGCTCATTAAAGTTAATGGGAATCAGGTTACAGACTTGCCTGACAACTGACAAGGCATCACTTTGAAAGAAAGCAATACAGGAGGAAAAAAAAGTCAATATCAGCTGTAAGACACTTGAAATATTTTTTTTAGTCTTTCTATTTCCTCTGTCCTTGACCAAAACCCTTTAAAAAGGGGGAATTCTTAAAATGCAGTGTTTGAAGAATTCTCCTTCCCAAAGTATTTTTGTAGGTATTCCTTCCCTCTCCCCATTCCCTAGAAACATTGTCCTGAGATTTTACTGGGAATCATACTGCAGTTGATTTTTGAAATAGAAAGATCTGTTTCAGCAGTTCATCACAACATTTTGTATAAGAAAATGCTCTAAAATAAAAGGCTGGCTTTTTTTGGTTAGTATTCATAGCTCTGGTGTAAAAGATACTATAATACTTCCATAATATTTTTCCTTTTTTTTTTGATTGTTTGTTGTTTCTTAGTTATGTCCAGTTCACCACTAAGTAGGCAATGCTATTAAATTCTAATCACTTGGTTGAACAAAAGCCTGCTTCATAAATCATTCTTTAATAGCCTGTCTAAAATTTCTTTAGGGTGTTGCAGCTGCATTGCAATGTTGCTCAGCCAGTCAGACTGTAATTATAGAAATTATACATCCAGCAGTTTAACCAGTAAACAAACCCACTCAGATTGGTGTGATAATCCTGTGTCAGTTAGGATCCTTCACGTTGCTTCTAGATTCCTGTCATCCCCTAATCCTATTGTGCCCTGAAGCACCTGCAATTGCATGTTGTTGCTGTAATACTTAGGCTGCCTGTAGAGAGCTGTTTTAAACTATTGCTTATAGACTGTCTTGCTAGATTGCTGCCTTGGAAGTGCACATAAATGATTTAGCAATTAACTTGAAAAAAAAATAAAAGTACTCTGCAGCAAGTGGCAGAACCATTGAATACAGTGTAGGGAAAGAGAAATAATGATAGTTGCATAATATTTTCTGTGATATCAGTCTCCTGCTTAAGTTAGGTAAAAGCTGAATAATACAAGAAATGCTATTAACACTGCTGTTTTAGAATTAAGAGATTTGTAGCTATAATGTTCTCATCAGAAATTTAGTTTTCCTCTCTTCTGGAATCTTTTTAATGCCTGTATTATCATTTGTTCTTTATGATATTGTTTGTGTTGTGACCTGCAAGCTGGACAAAATTTTAGTTTCAATCTGTCGGTTATCTCCTGCCTGCAATAAACCCAGATGCTACCAGTTTTATGGGAGGCAAAAGTTATCTTAAGGAACGTGAGGAGATGGCTGGCAGGCCCGTGGTACGTTCTGTCTTGTATAGAGACCAGCATGTTTTGAGGCAACTATTCCCAAGGTATTGAATTAATAATTTGACTCAGAATATATATTTGTGGGCTGATAAATGGGATAGCTTTCTGTCACATTCTCCAAGATCTTAAAACAAAAATGTAGGTAGGCTGTTTTCTCAGTAATTTGTTGAACAACCCAAAGTTATGCTTCTGTCTCTATGGAGACAAGGTTACTGTGTGGTATTTTGTAGGATCAAGAACCTTCATGTTTTCTTTCAACACTTCCATGTACTCCTTTAGCACAAAGGTTGTAATTAAGTTTGTCTTAACATTTGTCACAACCCAAAATTTCTTATGCTCTCATGTTTATAGCTAAACAGGCTTGATTTGAATGAATCAAAGAGAAGGTAGTCTCCAAATGGAAGACAAAGCAATGAAATATTTCCCAGTGACAATCCAGTATTGCTGATGGGTGTTAGTATTGAACAGTCCACTGACTCAAGACTGCTTTTAGACAGCCATAAGGCTAAAACAAAGTTTTAACATCCGGGACTCTTTTATAAAAAGGCCAAAGAACCACCTATATTTTTGTTTAAACTATTGGGTTAGGAGAAAAGTCTTTTTCTGAGCCTCTTTCCTGCACCAACAGCTCCCATGCAGCCACGTGCCTCCCCTGGCCCTCAGGCATCGTAGCGGGTCCCCAAGCGGCTGCTGTTGCTGTCGTCTGCATGGCAGGAGAGCGCAGAGCCGGTGGCCGAGGCCACCCCGGGCAGCGCGCACACCTTGGGCCATCGGGGGCACGCTGGGGCTGCCACTGCGGGCGAAACACGTGCTGCTTTCGCCCCGCGGGCTGCTCATCCGGATTTAAGTCCTTACCAATGAGAAAGTGCTAACTGTTCATGTTTATGGCAGTGTAATCAAGTAAAAGCTGTTTGAGGGGTAATAGCTGGAACTATAGCTAAGAAACTGTCAAAGAAGCAGTTCGAGAAAAGTAAAGGCAACACTAATTATTTTACAAGTGATTTCCCCAAACATGAGGCTGTGGAAAAGAAGCATGGTTAGCAGTCATCTAATTCCTCCCCAAACTGGGGCCAGTCCTGTTTGTGCTGTTCTGTGAATTTGTTTACTACACGTTCTTTCACTGCTTGATAGTTCTTTCATTCAAAACTTATTTGCGTTTTTTAACTCCCTTTGAAAACTTAACTTCTTAACTTAATAAAACTTAAACTTCTTAGCTTTTATGAAGCCACTTAGGAAATTCACTAAGTTCTGAAAATAATTAAGGATACCATCCCCTGCTTATTAGTAATATGAGCTTTTCTAGGCAAGGAATTGCTCCATCTTACAGGCACGTCTTTGTTAGGGCCCCTAGGCACTGCTGCAGTGTGAGTAAAACAGGTGCTTAGAGTCGCTGAAGTCATGTCACTTCTGTGGATTCGAATTTATTCCTAAATGGAGATTTCTTGTAAGGAGTTAGTGCAATGTTCACAAAGTAGTTTAATTCAGCCCAAGTTATGTAATTCAAACAGTAGTAAAAGTCAAGTGTTTACTAGAATTTCATAGAATCTTTTTTCCTAATACTTGTGTTATTAAAGACTTGTCCTCACTATGAACTCCAGCGTAGGCTCCTCATTACTCTTCTCCTTGAGATGTCGGGAGAAATATGTCTTATTCTCATAAGTTGCATCACAAGAAGCTCCAAGTCAGAGGTTAAGAATTTCAGTCATACAACTGAAATGCTGTGAGACTTTGGTAACTTTTTTGCTTTAGTTTACTGTTAGTGAAAAGAGGACTTATTACTAAAATCAGAATAGCTTCAAGATTTGCAGATGAAATAGCTACAGAAGGAAAATTTTACTATCGCAGCCATTCTTTCTGTCAAATTCTATCACAGGTGGGCAGAGAAAGGGACAGCAACCATCATTGTGAACTTTCCAGATCACTCAGAAAACATAATTCAAGTATCCTCAGTAAAAAGGAGGGGCTTTCATCAAATTGGTCCTTCTGCCTTGCCTTGGAAGTCTTTGCATTGGTTTGCTGATGACTTGCAAGCTGTAAATTCATGGGTTGTATTGACAAAAATGCAAATTTTTGTATTTGTATTCATTCTAAATATTTATATAAGAGTCTACCTTTTCCTGCAAAGTTCTATCTGGATCGGTGTTGTGACAAGTTTAGCTGAAGTTATCAAGTTGATCTGATGAGCTTAAGGCACCTGAGTACTTTTAAATAACAATATAACATTCAATCAGATTTCTTTACTATTCTCTGTTCCAGGTAAACTGAAACAGATACTCGCATAAAGTCTAATATATTCCAGTTGAGTGAGCATTTGCTGCTTATAATGTATTTTAGTAAATGCTGTGTTGTTACATTTCGGCTGAAACGTGACCTTGGCAGAACAGGCAGCATTTCATGAAAATCCTAAAAGTCTCTATTAGATATACAGAAATCAACTTTACTTTTTCCCCCCAGCTTGAGCTATTTAACAAACATAGTTAATACCATAAATACCATACAATTATTTCTGTAATGAGAAATTAGCCATAAACCAGTATTTTGTGTCGGAAAGGTTGCGAGAGCATCGCGCGCGAGAGCTGGGCCAGCAGCGGTCTCTCCCTTGCGCGGACCCACGTCCGGCCCCTGGCTCACCAGGGCTGCTCGGGGGACCCAGGGGTCCCTGCTGCCGGCGTTTCTGGCAGCCGCTCGCGCTCCACTTCCATGCGCAGCTCAGGTCTGTATTCAGCTGAGAAGATGGATCAGTGGTGTTGCGCTATGACGCAGAAGCGGCTCTGCGTTTCTCTGGGAGATACTGTTGAGGTGCGTGTTTTCTGTTCCTCCCCTTCTCCCCGCCGTGCTCCAGGGGAGAAGCTGCAACGTAAGGCACAGGCTGCAGCCACCGAGGAGCGGACGCTGTGAGAGTGTACCATTAATTACCCGTTGCAGGAGACTTTCCCGCTTGGTGGCTCATTGCCTTTCAGAAATTGTGCACCAGTGCTGTTGCCACCTCTGCTTTTAGTGCCAAGAAGTATAATTTTGCTTGCAGCTCGGCTCTGTTTGTGCTGTGGAAATCTGCGAGAGAATTTCTTCCTCCTGGTGCTCACTGACCAGCTAGGAATTAGCAAGTGCTGAGAGGTTTGCTGTAGGTAGATGAAAGCAAACAGCATGAAAAGCAGTAGATTTTCTTTCTGCTGCTACTCTAGCAAAGCAACTTCAGTCCTGCAGACTCTACAATCCAGCTTTCACACTGTGGACTGGAGCAATCCATCTAACATGTTTAAAGTATAAATAAATAGCTGCTTAAAAATCTGGCCAGAAGCACTTTGATCAATATTTAAGTGTATTTGGCCAGCTTTCTAAGATCATCTCCAGTATTTTCACTTGTCTCCATAAGGCCTTGTTTCTCTGACCTTTGTAGGTACTGTGGTATTTTAGTATTTGACAGATGCTTGTGTATTAAAAGCAAAATGAGGGGGAAAGAAAAGAATATTGATTTGTCTAATAAGTCAGTTACATATAATATGTGCTCTTCCTCAGGTGACTATAAAAGGATAATAAATCCTAATTTGAGAGATGAATTCAACTTTCTTCTATGAAGTCATTTTCTGTATGTAAAGTGGCTGTAAACTGATCTAATAACAATTCACACACACTCCTTGCACACTGGAAGTGCTGGTGTTAGCTACATTGAACAAAAGTTACTTTTAAATATTTAATTGTTTTAATGAATATGGCTGCATTTACATAAAGAAACAAATACATAGTAACTCAAATTTTTGCCGTTTTGTGTTTACAGCTGCATATATACGCAAGCACTTTACAGGAACGCTAAAAATGGTGTCTCTTCTTTGTATATGTAGTTATATGCATTAACTACATCCACTGAATAAAAGAGGAAGTCAGCATTGGATGAAGAGATGAAAGGTGTATTTGGAGTAATGTGATCTATTAGAAATAGAATTTTAAAAAGGGATACGATAAATGTTCATGTAATTGCAAACATGTATAGATTAAGTAGATGCATGGTAGGAACATATAAATGGCATACCATCATTTTTCACTTACTTTCTAATGTGTGATTCTATTGGAAAATGTTGGTTAATTAGTTGCAAAAGCTACAGGCTGAATAGTTTTAGTGGGATTGGTTTGTTTCATTCTAAGAAAAGCAGCTGGTACATTCTTTAATTTGTTTCTGGATTTTTTTTTTTTTTTTTTTTGTCTGCCAATTATGTTTGTGCTTGTTTCTACAGAGATCTGACTTCTAAAATCATTTTTAACAATTTCTATGTTTAGATACTTAGAGTATATCAAATGGATTTTGGCACTTTGTAGATTTTCCCCGTTAACGTGGCCTGGGTCAAGAAGCTGCGTATCTGATCAAAATTGCAAATTAAGTTTTTATTTATTTTTTTACATGATATATCAGAGCCAGCTAAAAAGCTTCAAGTGTATTTCCTGCCTTTCTTTCTGATTTCTAAAAAAGTGATGATGACACATGCTTTGTATTCAGCTTTGTTTCAGCTGCACATTGAAACTTTATTTGTTGAACTTTCTCTAATAATGAAAAGAAAAGTCTCCGAGAGATTGCTTTACAAATGCCAAATGTTATTTTTGGGCTCAGTAGCTTCATTTCTCTTAGTGAATAATCAGTAGGGCAGGAGAAGGAAGTTAGCTGGGGAGGTATGTTTAGCATCTGTGGGAAGTAATTCTGGACCAGATGCCCTTCTGAGAAAATTATGAGCCACCAGAAGCAATCTCCTATATTTTAAAGATATTAAGATGCATAAAGATATTAAGATACCAATTTAATTAAGGATTCTTTCAATGATAGTAAGGAATACTGATTTTGTGGGATTTTCCAAAGCCCTTTAAAAAAAAAAAAAAAATCCCATCCCAAATGGGTAGGGATGGAAAGGAGAACTTAGGAAAGTAGTCTAGTGTACTGTTCCCCTGCTTGGAGTTTCTCTGTTTTAATATATTAGCCTATTTTTTGTCCCTCTTTCATTCTCTGGACATTTATTCTTCTTCTCTTACTCTTAAAGCTTCTTAGAGTGTTCTGCTGTTTGTTCTTTCCTTTTCCTTCCATGTGCAATATGCTGCAGTTTTTCTACTCTCTTTCTCTCTCTTTTCTTGGTAGTCCCTGTGCTGCTTTGTCTTTTCGGTTGTTCTGTCTCTCTTTAGCCCCTCTCCAATTTGTCTTTCACTCCTGTGCCATTAATGTGCCCACCTTACTAAGTCGATTGTGTCTCCATATCCCACGTTGATAATTTCAGAAGCAAAAATATTCTATTATGCTAATTAGATGAGCTCCTTTTTCAAGTATCTGTGAGAAAATATTCCAGGTATCAAATAAACCGTAGAAAACAGCTGCTTCTCTAAATTCTCTGAATTAGCCTCTTGTTTTGTTCATTTGCGAAATTGTTTCATTATATCACAAATGGGGGATGTTGTGATATGGAACATAACCTGAGATGTTTGAATTATGCAAAGAAACAGAGGGATAGTCTGATTATGTTAGAAATACTACCAAATGTTTATTTTTTATGTTCTATGTCAATCACAAAAAAATTTAAGAGACCATGCATCTAATTTATTTTTAGATTTTTTTTTTTTTAAAAAAAGAGCTGTCTCAATTTTTTCTTTCAGAGGTATGTAAATACTATTCTTTCAGCAGAAAAAAACCACATTTTGTCGCTTCAAAATATTTTTTCTTCAAAATTAAATGACAGTTCTGACACAGCTTGCGAAAAGCTTCTGTGTGAAAGACCATGTGTTTCCAGATTGGCAGCTATCCTATCAAAATTGTAGTTCAGCTGGAGTTTGATTTGGTTAGTAATTAAAAGTAACAGGGAGTATTTGGTTTAACTAGAAGTTAAAACTAACAAGAGAATGCTATTTTACAACCTATAAATCAATCTAATTGGCCAACCTTAAAATTTCCTGCAGGATCACGTTTGTTCTTTTGGTTCTTAATAAGCAAACACCAATATCAGTTTTTATATTCTGGAGAACTTATGTTTACCCCAATATATTTGAAATCCTTGAGGCTTTATAACACCTTTTAAGGTGTAATCAGCAGCAGAGACCTATCTTACTACAGCTGCAGCCACAAACAATAACAGCCTACACTGTAAAACGTGGTATGCTTTAGGAGATTGTGATTTCCCCTCCTCCTGCTTTTTCTGAGCTCCAGAGCCTTCGCATGGTATTTCTGAGGCTGTCGATGAAAGTGAAAGGATTCTGGCAGGATGTAAATCATGAGATCATTAACATTTCAGCCCAATTTCTCTTCAGCAGTGTGTAATCTTAGCAGAGATGATTGATGGGATCAGGGATACACAAGATAGATATTATGGGTCATTTCCCTGTATTTTCTCATTTTCTTTCCCCTTTTGCCTAATCCTCCTTTCAGGTAACATCATTCAATCAAATTCACTGATAATCTGGTGCTATATTCTTCTAATATCAGCTCTTACATCTCTGGGTAGAGGTATGTTCTACGCCACTCCCTTTTGTGCATGTCCTCTTTATTTTTGTTTATGCTCTGTTATTACATTTGGTAGAAATACTTACATTACTATTTTATTGGCTTTAATCCTTGAAACTGTAGGGTTGTTGGATTTCTTTTTCTGTTCCCTTGATATAAAAATCTTTCCTTAACTAATGCAGCATTAAAATTAGAACGAGTATCTACTTGTGTCAAATAGAATATGAGGGGAAGAGTATTACATCTATCTTTTTTCTTTTTCTTCTTCTGTTGAGGTCTTGTGTGTCATGCTAAATGTAGTTGGAGGACAATGTAGTTGTATGCGGGCGCGGTATGAGAAGGGACGTTGTTAGATGCCAGCCGTGCCGATCTGAGGCATTAGGCGCTATGCGTGATTGTCAGGTCGCCTGATGGGAGCTGCCCTAGGACGTACTTCAGCTGCGCTCTGTATGGGCGAAAAGCGTTGCTGTTAGTTTTTCCAAGCCCCACATAGAAACTGCATAAGGAAACAAAGAGGACTGGTCTATATGCATATTAAGCATCCCTTTGCAGATTGTACCTGGGAAGGTGCAGAAATTGGTGTGTATGTGCCAAATATAAGGTGATCTTAATACACTTCAGGCTTCTGTTTTTGTCCATAATTGACTCTTGAGTTTTATTTAAAACTCTATTCCTTAGTTTCTCTGCATTTTATCCTAGCACCACATACCAATTAATTAAAAGAAATAATTTATCTACTGATGTTCTTATACTATCACATTAGTATTTCATGAGCTTTATTGACTCATGTGAAATGCTATTTCAAGAATGTCTCCACTAACAAAGGAATATATTCAGAGTATAATGAGAGAAGTTTGTAGATAGTCATATTTATCCTACAGCATTTTGTATGCAGGTGCAAATGATATCAATTTAATCTTCAGTGATTTTGTTTGAGGAAAATTGGTCATGCAACTGTGGTTGTTATTTTTTTTTTAAGAGGTGAAAGGTGTATTGAGGTGGAAGAAAATGAGATTTGGATTTAATGTTGCATATGAAGGATGGTATGTGTTAAAGAACCAGCAATTCTAGATGACTAGTGGTGCTTTGTTGCTGAAAACTCCTAGCACTCCAGTCAAAATACAACAGGGTCACATATATACCCTGACTCTCGTACAAAGCCTGGTAGGTAGTCCGTGGCGTAAGGATGACACCTCTGAGTACGTGGTCTGTGTGGCTTGCATGCACAGAGTTGTACACTTAGTCTAGATGCCATGTTCTGTAAGGGAAATAAAATACCAAAAATAGGCCTCTTGCAGAATTTCCTGATTTACTTGACTATTAAACACTTTGATCCCATTTCCTTCAACAAGATAGTTTTCAAAAGCTAAGTCTGTTATGCTCAAGTGTTTTGTTGTATTGGGACCAGTATGTTCGATCAAGCCACTGAATATTAGGCAGATAGGGAAATCTGTCCTTTAAACAAGTACAAGATACATACAGCATATTTATCATGATGAAAGTGTATGTATTAACACTACTATGAAAAAATTCAAATATTAGTCCTATTTAAAATGCATATTTTTGTGTTACAAATACACAGTAAGCAGGAAAATACTATACATCTGTTACTCCCACACCACCTTCCCCCAATGAGTGTCTGTGACTAGATGCAATGGAAGGGGTAGAAGGTCCTTTTCAATTTTTGCCCTGCAGCGAAAGCTTCAGTAAAGGGTTTTACTGCTGTCAGAACATTTTGCTAAAAGATATTTGTATGTTGTATCACATTTTAGTCGACTGCAATATTAACAACTTGCTTTAATATCACTAGTCAGTTCTGCAGAATGTTACATCATTCAAAGGAAAGCCAGGAAAGGAGATCTCTTATCGGGGTGGTTCTGCTGTAATTTTCCTTAAAAATAAGGAGGTGGTGGGAAGTTTCTTCCCCTTTTGGTTTTGGTATTTAGGAGATAAATTACTGACTCCTGTAGCTGAAGCAGTGGATCTCAGGCAAGCTGGTGGTTTGTGTGTTAGGAAGAGCTACTTCAAAACAGCTGCAAGTAGCAGCTGGGTATGAGGGATCTTCCTCTGAATACAGGCTGAAAAATAGTTGAGAATACTGTTGTCTGATCTTAACAGGTTGCTCCCAAGTCAGCTACCTAACTGTAGAAATCTTATACCTAAGATCTTTACTGAAGTGAAAAATTCCCTATCCACTCTGTGGAAATGCTGTATTATAAATGTATGGATCCTGAGCTCAAACCCTCTTACAGTTCAGTACACATCAGTATGTATCAGTGCCCCTCACGTGACATGTGGCATTTGCAGCTATGTCTATCTTGAAACAGAGGGAAAAGGATGTGCTATTAAGCCTTAGCTAAAAATGTCCAAAACCATAAGGAAAAATAATTTTTTAATTTACATTGCTTTACTTTCCAAAAATAAAGTATGTATTGATATCAAATTAGAGTTTGATATCAAGATATCTATTTTCTTTCTAGTGAGAATACACAGATTAGACTGAAGAAAGAGGGTGGTTGGAAGTCAAGTTACAAAGAGCAGAGAGGCTAAAAAAATGGATCTTGCCGTATTTTTGAAATGATTAGATTTAATTTTTTTAGCACTAGAAAGTGCTATCAACTTAAGTTTTTCATACATATAATTCCCAGTTATTTTGCATTAAACTTGTTCAGGTATTTCTGCGCAGAGTGGAAATATAATTTGTAGACTTTGGACTGAGAACCACAGTATCTGAATTTGATTCCCTCCTTAGCCCAGGTGACACGGAACATGTCCACGCTGCCCTGAAGAAGGGTACAAAATGCGTGGACTTCCCGTGTAGGGAACGGTGCAGCAAACCGAACACAACCGAGGCGCCGGCCGGTGCTTTGCGGAGGACCCCGCACGCTTTCCTGACGCCCAGCCCGGCGAGAGCTTTGCTGCTGCGTTTTCACGACTGCCCGTGCTTGCCGCTGGGACGCAGAGCCCTCTTGCCAGCCTGTCCCTGCTGCAGAGACGTCCCTGCCCTCCGGGTGGTGAGCTTACAAACTGGTCTTCGTAAATTACATATATGAGAAATCAGTTTGTGTCAAGTGTGGTAGCGGTGGTGTTTTCCTGAACTGATTTTTAAAATCTGGCTTGTTGGATCCTTGGCCCTTAATCCCCTTTCTGTAAAGCAGAGATAATATTGCAGCAACTGAGCAAAGATGAGAGCTTATCTGAAAGAGGCCACTACAAGAGACTGAATGCCTTTGCTACTGTTATTATGCAATGGCTTTTCTGGGTTTTTTTTGGTTTGCTTTTTTTTGTTGTTGTTGTTTTGTTGTTTTTTTTTTTTTTTTTTCTCTACAAACATGTAGTTTTGAATCTTATTCTTTTTAACTGAACCTCATTGTCTGTGGGCAACAAAGACTATGAAGATGACCGGTGTTTCTAGGTCTTCTGGTGATCCTGCTGAGATAATGCAGGCTGGCTTGGGAAGGCTCTGGTAATTTAAAAAAAAAAAAAAAAAAAAAAAAAAAAATGCTTATAACACTCATCTCTGTTTTTAGAAAGTGACTGCGTATGCCTGGATACGTTCGTTCTTGCGGTATCCCTTACTCTCCAGGGAACGGCAGCCTCCCGCGTGCCCCCGGCTGGGTGCCGCTCTCCCTGCGGCGGTCCGGCTCACGGCTCAGCGGTCTGGGGCGCGTGAGGCTGGGCTGGTGGCTCTGCCTCCAGGGCCAGCAGGAGCGGGGGAGTTGCTCTGTGCCCCTTACGTTCCCAGGAGGGAGCAGCGTTTTCTCTCATTAGCCAGCTGCTCCATGGCTTTGTTCCTCTCTCCAGTCTAAAATTTTTACTGATATAGCTTAGGAAAAATAAATTATTAATAAATGCAAATAAAATCCCAAGTACTGTTGTTGGAGCAAAGATACATTATGGAAAGCCTACAAGCCACTGGAGGTTTTAACCAAGTAAAGTATATTATTGAAAGTCATTATTAGATATAAGTATACTGGCCTGAAGATGAGCCCTTTAGTAACCAGCTTTAGTTTTCAGAGTATTTGCTTAAGATCCACATTATGCTGACTTTATGGACGGGCAGTTGATTACTTATTTCCCAAATGGATTTACTACAAATGACTCTAGCCACATTTGTTTGGTACTGTGAATTTTACAGACATCACTACCTGATGTCTAATCAATTTAAATTGCTTCAATTTTACAAAGCACAGAGCTTTTACTGAGCGCTTTTTCCCCCGCCCCCCTCCTTTTTCATTATGCAGTATCTGAGAAGTGCCACCCTGTTTTCTTCTTTTCCCCCCTCCTGCTCATCTGTTTGCCTAACTAAATTCCAAGCATGCTCAGGAAGGGATGTCCCACTTTATGCACTTGCATTATATGTGGTATTAGAGTTGTAGTTTTTTAGCTATCAAAAATAAGTGTAGAGGTAAACTGTGGTAATACAGAATGTCATCTAGAGGAAATGAGTAGTGAGTGATGAGGAAGATAATAAAGAAGTTGATGTTATTTCCTGGTGAAATAAACAGACATCCAAAATAAGACATCTTCAAGGACAAGCTGGGAACCTGTGTGCCTGACCATTCTTTTGGAAGAACAGGGAAAGAACAGAAACAGTGTCCTGTAAGAAAGGTAGGGGAAGACCACCCACATGGTCCTTGATGCAATTATGCCTCATCTAATTAGGCAGAAGACAGAGAATGGTTTAATGCAAGATACTGAGAAGTTCTTATGAATAGTTCTGAATAGTGTTGTGTTGCTGTTCTTTATTACCCAAACTCTGTTGCTGTAAAAGCCAGATGGAAGACCAACAGAAGCAAAATAAGGTCTCTCCAGAATAAGTTTGAAAATACTATCCTTGGACTTTGCTTTGTATGTCATATACCTTAACAGGATGAATAAGCCATTATATAAAATGACATGCAGTAAATGACAGAAGTGTCATTTACCAATATAGTCTTTCCCAAGAAGTATCAGAGACTTTTTAAAAGTGTTTCCTGAAAGCATTTGTTCTTGTCTGGGTTGGCGTGTTTGAAGGTTGCAAGCACAGCACACGATGTTGTAGTTAAACAAAGGTATGATCCTTGTATAACTGCTTTTAGAAGATTATACAACAAGTGATAACATTTGATTATGAAGTTCAATCACACATGGAGACTGCTACATTACATACCCTTCCTGCCACCAGAAAATGAGGTATGTTTACGGTAATTACTTTTATTTTTCTGTAGATGAAGCAGATGGCATAAACCCTATTAACTCTCGGGTGCTATTACATTGCCCCACAATTTAAAATGAGAGAAGTTCAAACCACGAATTTTAAGTTTGTGCAATTTAATATCACTTCTGTATATCACTTGAAGAATGAAAAGAGACTTCCAGGTTGGCTAGAATCTTGTTTAAATGTATCCTTGCTGGTCATGAGATGATTACTAGAGAGGATTTTTTTAATTAGAATAATCACCAGCCCTAATAGCTAGTCTGCTATTGGACATTTCCTAGCATGTTATAGATTAGTTATCAAAAGGCAAAGACAATATGATCTATTAACTTGATGACACTTATAAACGACTCTATTGAGAAAGAGTGCAGGAAAACAAAATGTCAGTTCTTTAAAATCTGGTGATGATTTAAAAAAAAAATCAAGCTGCCTTTGAGAATGATTTTTTTTTTCTCCACACTTTTAGGTTTGTATAATGAATGTACTTGACCTGGCATGTATCTGCTACATGTAGGACATGCAAAAAGAGATTACATTCCAGAATTCTTTCCTTATGCTTTGAATGTGCTTATTTTTATCATGTATTATGTTTTATTTTTATCTGTCTTACATCTATATACTGATTTTAAACATATAAATCAGAGTAGTCAGATGGTGCCAGTCAACACAACTGCACTGACTTTGGTTCTGCTAATTTAAACCAGGTGAGATTCTGGCCCTTACAGCATTCCTTTAAAAGTGATAGTGAAACATTTCCTCTATGTTAGCTTGAAGCTCTGCACCATATTCCGTTTTTCTGAAAGTGATTGTAATAGATTGTTTCCCCTAAAACAAATTACATTGTCAGTTAGGGCTTCTGGGCTGGTGCTATGTTTGGAAAAGCTTTTAAAAGTGCCTGTGAGGCTTAGGAACCTCATTTCCGTTTCAAAAGTGATGTCACTTCAGTGGTGACAGAGATGTCCTTTTGCAAATTTCTTCTGCACTTGCACAAGAACTCTAATTAAAGACTTAAAAAGTTTTATAAAACAGATAAAGTACAATCCATAGTGCAATCTAAATTTAAAGGGAAATTTTGGCTCTTGAACAGCTAGCTTCTGGGAAATCCCAACATACACAGTTTCCACGTACTTTGTGTCTCACCAATATCCTTCTTTTTCTAAAGGAGAAGTGGAGAATCTGCTGCTTCATTTCTCTTCCTTGCTTTTTTAAAGTAAGCGTGAGCTCTGGCACTGAACTCGGCAAGGAAAGGTCGTCACTGTAGGACTGAACTGCACATGGGTATTTTTTTTAAACAGATGGCAGCCACGTACTGTTGCAAACAGACGAAGCTGTCTTGCTGTATCCATGTGCAAATCTGATGATTAGGACATTCTCTTGGCACTTGAGAGATGGAGATAAAATTTGTTTCAAGATGAGGAGGAAGGAGCCCATGTTTCCCTCTTCCTGATGCAGTATTTCAGCCAGAAAGCTATTACACAGAAGATGACCAGGAGCACTGCTTCTGCTTCTATCTTTATTTGAAAAGAAAAGGCTCTCTTTTCTCTGCTTCTTAAAAAAATAAATCAGTTTTTGGTAAATGCTTGTTCTGATGAGAGAACTTTGGAGTCAGGATACTAAATATGAATGCAGCCTCAGCTGTAGCACATAAGTTTTGGAGACAGGACATGATTCAGGTAGATATCTGTACCTTGTTTATATCTGCTGGCCTAAGGGTGAGGGCTTATTTCAGCTACCTTTCCTACGTATGTTCAAGGAACGCATCCCAAACCATATTTGGATTTCAGTCTTGCAAGAAGATGTCTACTATGTGAGGCACTGCACCACCTGGGTTTAGGCACATTAGTGGCTCATGGTGCATTTAGTCATTACTATTTTCTTGAGATGGACAAAATGCAAAAACTTTCAGCAGTTATTTTGTTTTTCAAAATAATGGGCCAAAGCATCTTGGATAAACTGACTGGCAACATAAAGGAAAGTTTTTTCCCGGTTGACTGAAATGACCGTTTGGTCATTTCAGGTGAGGATGACTGCTGGTTTTCTCAGCATGATAAAAATATCATTAGCCAAGAGCCCAATCCTCAGAAGCTAAAACAGCAGGGAAGTAAATTACATTAGAACATGATGAATTATGAAGGACAATCATTAAGACCCTCCCCCTCCTCCCCCCCCCCCCCCACTGGTTCATAATCATAAAACTGGAGTATAAAATTGACTGCCTGGTTTTTGACAAGACCCACATAGATTTGATGCACCAAGGTCTGTCTAATCTGACAAGAGTCCAAACCGCTTTATGAGTAGTAAATAAAGGCATTTGCGGCATTACAGAGGCTGTGAACTCATGCTCTTTGCTCTTTTTCTGGGCCACCTGGGCTATTGAAGGATTTTGGTGGTTTTTTGTTTGTATTTTTTTTTCTTGAGATACTTGTGCTCAGGTGGCTGAAGAAAAATGTAATTATCTGACATGACAAGTAGCAGCTAGTATGAAACCAAAATGAAATGTCAGTCAGAATAAAAGCCAGTGTTACGGAGTGGCAGTAGCCTCACCAGGACTAAGGTTTGAAGTGAATTTCTTTTATAAATCATTGATGAATGATGCAAAACTTTCAAGACACGAGAAGAAATGTTTATAGTCCTAGTGCTCTGAGAGGTAGCCAAAGTCTTCTCACAAGTGGCAAAGCTGGTCTAACAGGTATTCCCTCAGGAGATCCAGAGAGGGAAGCATAAGGGCTTAATGAAATTTTCAGTTTCCATTTAGGTCTTCTGGATCCAGATAGTCTTCTGGATCTGATCTAATTCCTATTGAGTAGCCACATAATTTTATGTTGGTATGTGCTACATTGGAGCCATGTTTGAAGAAACAGCTTGCAGAGCAGAGACAAGTTGTATTGGGAAGGGACTGGATTTTTGTATTCAGTCTCCCAAAAGAGATATTTGACTTAGATATCTTGTAGGTTCTATCAGCAAAAAAAGTTGCACTGACCTCAGTGATGTTTCACCGTGTTAAATATAGGATCATAAGTCTGCAGGATTGTATCAAATATTTTCAGTACTATTTTATTATGGTCAGACTACACATTGTCATATAACTTTTGTCTTTTGCCTCAGTATGGGACAGATTTGAAACAAGTACTGCAGTTTCCTTGTGTCTTCCCATTTGTAAAAGCACGTGCAAGTGTTTTAACCCCTGAGCAACAGAGTATTGGGACCCATCATACGTTCCCAGACTTCCATGGTACCCTGAGCAGTTCTGTGTCTTACAACTAGGCATGTAATAAATCTTTGTGCATCTTTCATAGCTGATTACTGTTATAATCAGGAAGAAAGCTTCCTCTAGCATTATAGTCATAATGCTTTTCCCTTCTAACATTAAATTGCTAGAATTTAAATTAAATTGCATTTATTGTTAGAAAAAGGGTTCCAGCTTTAATAGACCAGTAAGTTGAGGCACTGCCTCCTAAGGAACCCATCTGGGTGGCCTTTTCCACCAAAGTGATTATGTATACCAATATATTTTCATCAAAGCCAGGGGAAAGATGGCCCAGTAAGCAATATTTGGAGGCCTATCGCATAGTTCCTGGAGTAAAACATTTTAGTTCAGTTTTGCATGGTAAATCCAATTTCTTGCTATTTCTTGGTGTATTCATAAATCCAGATGCACCAAAATATTTAAGCATTGATATTTAAATCAGTAGGAGTTAAATGCTCCTGTCAGTGAGTGTCAGGACCTTGCCCCCTTGGGCTTAGTTTCCCTAGTAGCAGAAAAGGGAGAGTTCCATTCCCTCCTTGCTAGAGATGGAGGAGAGTTGTGTTAGCCACCATAAGCTGCTGAAAGGCTATACGGATTGGGAGGTAGGCTGGAGTAATAAAATTAATAAGCTAATTAATGGCAACCAAAGTCTGTGTTCCAGCTATTCAGCACACATTGAAATTAGTTTTGGATATGGGCTGTGTGGTGACTGTAGTACTTTATGGAGCTTGTGCTGTTATTTAGAAACTTTCTATCCCTGTATGCCACCTTATCTGAAACTTAATATAAATAGAAAATTCAGTTTTTCAGTCTCGAGATGTCCAGAAGTTCTAACTGCATGTGTACTGGAGCCAAAAATTAAAGATATTTTCCTCTGCTTAATTGAAACTGTCTGGGAAATATTACCACTTCTTGTGGCCACATCTGCTCTTTTAGTTTTTGTTCTAGTCACAACAGCACTGCTGGAAATGTATGTAACCTTGCATATTCCACCTAATCAGAAATGTTCCTCTTGCACTTGATAATATTGTCACCTTTGGTACTCATGATGACATTTTCTTGGAGATGAGCCCTGTGATTAGGTCCATTTGGACCCATTATCAAGGGTTTAGGGGTTATACGACCTAGTCTCCTTCTTGTTGCATTCCCCTGTTACGTATTAACCATCTGCCTTGGTAGAAGCAGTTTTTCATAACAGCCCTTGTGCCAAATTTCTGTTCCCATGGAAACTGTTTTAAGAGTGCTTTAAAATTTGAGAGGTATAGCACTTGCTGTGTAGAATGGGTCATATTTCCTTTTTCTTCAGCCTTTATATTTTTTTTCTTTTTATTACTAGTTAGTGTTGCCACCTGTGCTGAAAACTGCAAGAGAAAGAAGAGTTGTGAGTTTAGACACTAGTCTTTTATCTCAATTTCCACTCTTTTTTATGTTTTGAAGAACTCTTAAAGGATTAAAGCTGCTTTAGTGCATCATTTAAAAGCCAGTGAGGAAACTGCACACATTAACAGAGGGTAGACAGAAAACAACTTCAGAAATGTGTAGCCTGAGATTTTTAAAGGGGATTTTGGAAAACTTAAAAGTGTTTTTGCCATCAGTGATTAGATGGGCTTGTTCAATATCAAAAGAGTTGCTCTGATTGCATCTCAATGTATGTGCCGTGTGTGTGCATGAACAGTATTCAAAGGAGTGAGTGAGTCCCATTTCACATAAAAGTTTTCAAAGTTATTCAGATAAGAGTGTTACCTAGCAGTTCCATAGGAAAAAAAAAATTAATCTTTATTTTCCATTCATAGGAATGGAAATTGATCTGCTGTATTTGTTAAATATTTTCTAGATAGAGATTTAAAGTCACAGATGCTGAAGTCTACCCAGCTGGTAAACTAAACCAATGCATTGCTTAATATTCCCATTACTCTAAGGATTCCACTCACAGAGCCACAGGGCTTGGGGCTAAAGAGCAGAAAAAACATACAGGAATTTCAGAGATGATTCTCACTTACAAAGAGAGCAATGGTTTTTCAGCATTCCTATGACTGCATGTTGCCATGAAATGCTTTTTCTCGTGTGCCATAAAAATGTTGTGTCTCTTCTACTGTCTCTTGATACATTTTCTGTGAGTTATTTACACATATACAAGCCTCATAGAAGACTTACCGTATCTATGAGGACAGCAGACTTAATAAGGAAAAGATTTAATATATTTCCCAACCAACAGAGAAATTCTGCTCACAGCTAGAGCAAAGGTTTGGTTAGAGTGCTCACTGGACAGAACACTAATTTCCAGACCATTGGCTTACCTCAGTTTCTCTCACAGAATCCTTCTTTGAAAAAAGCACTTAATCAGGGATTTGGATTAGAGCCCAATTAAAAAGGCACTACTGGGTCTTGCATATGTACTTAAATATTTTGCTGAACAGCGATGAATTTAGGATCTACAAGTCTTTTACTAAAGCTCCATTCTGTGAGCAGTTCTGCCTACATAGTCGTTTCCATTGAGACCACTACACAGGAAAGGGTAGACATACAGGCTGTGCAAGGGTTTTGAAAGCTGATGTGCTCTTTGCTTTAACAAAGGTAAGACATAACAAAATGCTTCTACATATTTCCCTGCTTTATCTTTAGCATCTTTCAATTTAGCCTGAGTTTTTCTTTAAGAATCCTGGGATTTCTTCTAATCCCTTTTACACATTTTCTTTTGCAATCAAGCTTCTGGTCTCTTCTAGGTCGTTCATTTGCCATAAATGGTTAAGAAACCTGCTGTATTATAAACCCTAGTTTATGGAGAGGTTTTGACACCTGCCTCACTGTAACCACATTTCCTCTCAAAACGGTAGTGTTCAGTTCCTCTTCCAAAGTTCAGACTTTATACATGGGCTATTTCTTGAGAGTGTTAACCCCTTGAATAAATGATCATCAGAGTTGAAAGATCTGCTGTTGTTTACCACAAGATGCCAATAAAGAGGCAGAAGAGAGATGAGATAAAGGTTCAAACTGGAGTTCGCATACTGAAATAGAGAATCTTTGATCTCAAACAAAATTAATTGTACCGGGAATTCCCAAATCATCACACTGGTGCATCAAACTAAAGGTCAACAACTGCAGTTTAATCTGGTATAAAGTCATGATCTGGTAGAGATCTGAAGGGCAACATGATATAATTAATAATTAACCTTTATAAAATTCGTGCAAATAGAAAAAAAATATAATTCCAACAACCCCAGAGTAAAATCAGGGGTTTTGATGTCCACTACAAAATGTTAAGATTACTCAAGTCTGAGCAGAATGTAAAATTCCAAATGTGTTGAAAAATATTCAAACAGGAACCAAAATGATGCAAAATTGTTTATTTGACGTCTGATACACATTCCTGAAATAGGCCTCCACTAAGTTTATAAAGTTTATGTCAGGCTCTAAATGTGTCTAATTAACCAAGAGACAGGAAATCTTGAATAGCAGGTGCAAACAATTACGTAATCACCCAGAAGGTTATGCAAAGTAAGATTTAAATAAGATACAGCCTGACTCTTTGCAGTTTTAACCAGCAGAAGAATTAGAAGGCGATGGGTTCTTAGAAATGCAATATATGACCTTTGTTAACTAAAAGAGGGAAATATAGGTCAATACTTCTCTTATCTCAATGGAGGTGTGGAGGACAGGAGAAGACTTAGGGTCGCAGGGCGTGCTACCTGCACAACTTGTGCTTCTGTGTCTTTTTCTGCTCTGCCATACAGAAATGCGAAGTGGGTCTTATGGCTATTCAGGTTCGGGAGAAAGAGAAAACAGTACAGTAAAATCCCAAGTTAATGCAACAAAATTTCTCGTTCAAAATACAGCAGAACAAGTGTAGGAAGAAAACTGCAGTTAGTGAATCTCAGTCACGAGTCAAGGTTCATTAGATAGTACAGAGGGCATCACCAGACTGTGCTGTCTGTGAGCTACTCACGTGGGAAGTGCCCAAGACCAGGGAGAGGCACCTAAATGGGGAAGTTAACTGATGGTCTCATTACATGGCAAGACCAGCGGTATACAGCTGAAGGAACCAAAAGCATTTCATCCCAGATTAAAATGATTTAGAGGCATTACAGAGCCTTTTCTATGCTGCAGCAGTATCTACTTAAAAAAAGAGAAAAAGAAAAAAGCAAGCTACTAAAATATAATAAAAATAGTTGATATGAAAATAGTTGAAAAATTCTTGGTATTGTACAGATGCATAGGAAGATCAACCCAATGTGGATAGGAAATTAAAAATAAAAGCTGGGAGAAGGAGGAATAGTTCCAGTTAATCTTAAAACCAGAGAAGATTCTTTGGACTACAATGGGAGCCTATATTGTAATCACAGAAGCTTGACTAGGGAGAATGGGAGAAGAGACTGTGAAAAACCAAAGCTGCAGTATATTTTGTGGTAGCAGAAATATCTGCAGGAAACTTTCTTTCAGAACAGCCCTCTCCTCATCAATCCCTGTGCTTACTGGCTGTTTTGATACAGTAATCAATACCCAGCATACAGCAGTATTTATACAGTACAGAACAAATGCCCCTCACTGTGCAAGACATATTCCTAATGACAAGACCAATCTTTACAGGTTACCAAAACTGTTATCAGAAAGAATGTTAGATATACAAAAGCAGCGTGACTCTGTGATGCCAGTAGTTGCTTTAGCATTGCAGAAAGGTTATCTGAAGCTCCATGTTTTGCTCAGGACACGCCTCTGTGTTGCATAAGAGCAGTAAAGGTCTTGACGGCTTCAGTAACAATTGCTGTTTTTCCAAAGCAGTGGATATCTGTGACTCTGCTTCAGACTCTCCTAAAAATAAACAGAATCTCTAGGTTTTCAGTTTGTTAGCAGGGATTTCAGTTCAGTTTGTGGGCAGTTTCCTCTCATTTTTTAGGAGAGGCACTTCTACTCAGTAGCTTTATTTCTGCTAAAGTAGCTCCCCTCTAACTCCGCACTGTGTTATGGAGGGGAACTGAGATGCTGGGAACGAAGGGCACTCTACTGTAGGCACTGTGCCATTCAGTGCTCTCCTGGTTTGTCTGGAGAGGATGTGAGCTTCTACAATGAGTGGAAATCTCACTGTTCTGTGTCAAAAGTCATTGACTTTTGGAAAGTGAGGGCTGTTTTAGAGGGCTGTCTGCCACCTTCTCTCCACATCAGCTTCACCAAGAGTCCCAGGTAAAGATAACCCACTGCTCTCAGAGCAGTAGTGGGGATGGTGGCACTACAGGATGTAAGGCAGTACCCATAAAGAGCACAAGGTGGGTAGGATTTGGCAGGATCCTCTGGCCAGAGAAAATAGTAAAATAAATCACTGAATTCAGCACTGCTGGACTCATTATGTATTTGCTATCAGGCTTCACACTCCAAGCTTGAAAACACTGGCAAAGGTTTAACTATGCACAATGACTAATCTTGCTGTTGGCAAGGACCAGCCATTTAAATGCATACAAGTCTTTGAAGGATCAGGCCCTTCACTTCCTACAGATGAAAACACTGCCAGAGGAAGGAACTGTGTGATACTCAGAGATGAAGATTCAGAAGGAGCCATACCAGTAGGAGAGGAAAAATAAAGTGACTCAGATCTATTAAAATGGCTTCTCTTTCTATTTGAAATAAGCTTCATCCTGTTTGCGTTTGAAAATATTTTACGGAAATGCAAATCTGGCCGAAACACTGGATTCCAGTATGTACGAGATATGAATCAGAACTTTAACCCATTCCTGATATAAGTGCTATAACTATGCCAGTATATTTACCTCCCATGTACTTTTTCATTTATAGATGTTTCATATAATTATCGTAATTGTAACAATTGAAGACATCTTTTAAGAATATTATCTTTTCTCATTTAAACTACTATTCCCTTGTAGGGATAGCCATAAACATAATTTAGTAACAAATATTGGGAAGTGTTGTTATTCTGTAGAGGAAAAAGTGCATTACCGTACCACAATCACATAATCATGAGCAGAAGTGTATGATAAATGGCTTGGAATAAACTGTGGGTAGAAACCACTTCCAAAGAAGAAATAACCACTCATGAATAGTGTGTCTAATTGCTTATCTGCCACCAGTCCCTATGGAATAGATGGATAGGACAGAATTAAGTAGTTGCACCAACTGATTTGAATTCAGAAGATAAAATTAAGTGTAAAAATAGATAAAAGAGAGAAAATATGAAGTAGTGTGAAAATACAAAAATGTTTGTTTGTAACATATATTGGTCACTCTGGCATATCTGTATCTTTAGAGTAGTGGTAGATTCAGATGTGGCTAACAAATCTAAATAAAATTGAAACTTCTTAATAAACTACATCTACATAAGAGTGATAAAAATAAGTAGACTTTAAATTTGAAGAAAATAATGTAACAACAGTTTTGTGGCATAGGAGGACTTTTATATAATGATTTCTGAATAGATTCATTGGTGGACCACAGAGAGATCATTTTGTACATTCCAAATATGGTTTAAATTTGTTTGTTTACACAGGTGTCTAGTTACAAAAAATCCAAGGGCAAAGTACCCTGTTTGTCATTCTTGCTATAGAAATAAAAAATAAGTGGAAGTATCTTCCATTTGCTTTGCCTGCATCCTAGTACACAATTCTTTCCTCAGGAATGTGGCTGATGAGATAAAGATGGCTCTCTGACAAAGGGCAAAAAGATGCTTTAGATACTGAAATTATTAGATTTAATAACTTGATTTCCAGACATAAACTTGATACAGTGCATGAGTAGGGGGCTCTGTCATGGTAGGAATAGAGGGAATACCAGATGAAAATATGAATCCAGAGGAAAATACTGAACCCAGGTGAGAGCCCAGCCAATTGTCCAGTTGGCACAAAAAAGTCAACAGCAGTGATGGCCATTTCCCAAAAAGCGATGCAGTTACTTGCCAAGGTTCAGCCTTTGGCTGCCTCCTTGTAGGACCAGCCAGTTTTTGCACCTGCCTGCTGCATGGTGCCACTGGTACAGGTAGAGAAAGCCAATAGCAGTCAGCTGCTGCCCAGGGATGCTTACCTTATTCTGTGGGAACACCATTTTTTAAATTCAGTTCCTAAAGATTAAATCCATAAGCCTTCTCCAGCAGTTTCTGACACCTGAAGAGTGAAGTGCTTATTTGGGACAAAGTTCGACTGACTTACATGCACAGTGTGCAGGCTGCAAGGCACACAGGTAAATAAGAGCAAACAGAAGGAAGAGATGTTATAATTCTCTCACTTCTGTGATACTGAATAAAGATGCTCTGGGTACAGCATACAGCTGAAACTTCAAACTTCTTGAGAACTGTAAGAATATCTGCAAAGGAGAACTGTATAAAACTGTAAGGAGATGCTGATTTTCCCCCTCTTGATTTCAGTACAAGGGATTTCATGGCCTCCAGGTTTTCCTTGAGTTTGGAGATTGCATGAACATAAAATCAGAAAGCAAAACCAATCCTGCTACTGAGTGTCACCTGGATTAATTTCAAAACCTTGTGAAATGGCAAATTTGATATGATTTTGCAGCCAGAATTGCAAAATGAGCCAGCTTTGTTCATATTTGGTTATTAGTCTGAAATTCATGATAAACCAAAAGAGGTGTCTTTACGCAGTTTCGTGAATCATTGTCCACATGGTGGCTTTCTATTATTGATGTCAGAACAGTTTAGGACATTTTATGTTTTAAAATGAGAAAGTAGACAAAACATACTAGCCTAGTGTAGGAATGATGTTCTCTAAATAAATGTCCTGCTTCACATAGTTTTAGCTGAAAGGTGTAGTGACACTGAAAACACATACTGTATACTTCTACACTTAGATCTTTTGAAGTCTAGAAGCAGGCTGGAAGAAAATAAGTGGAGCCAGGGGTGAGTCTTTTAGCCCAATCTTTTCCTTGCTGCTTAGTGGTGTTGACTTCTTAGATGCTATTCGATACAAGGTTTGTATTTTCGGGGAGGGTAAGGCTTGCGCTGAAGCACCAGCTGTAGCCTGCCATTGCATCGTCGTCACTGAAACCATGGCAGTTCTGCTGTGAGTTTTTATAAGCCCCTAAAGGAAAAAAAGCCCCTGCCTGAAATCTAACAGTGGGTTTGATTTATGCTCCTAGTAGCAAAAAAAGTACGTATGTTAACCTTTTGGCATCTTTCTTCTGCTGCAAGCTGTGCTTATTTTAATTGATTGCTTCATTGCATCTCTCCATGAGTAGCTGGCCATCTTGCTCTCCTGAGGTTTAAAACCCAGCTGAGGTTTAAAAAAAAAAGAAAAAAGAAAAATTAAGCTGGCATTTATCAGACAAGCCTGTGAGTGCTTGTTTGAGCCTCTTGTGTGTAACTCATCTCTCTCTAATCTCTCTAATGTGATGGAAATTACCTTACCTGACAAAATCTGCTTTTGGCAAGGTTACCAAAATGAAGAGTGAGTGAATGTGAAAGTATGAATAGAAGTTGAATAAGTATGCCTCTAAATAGTTAAAGGAATCCATATCATAAAAAGGAACGAAAGGGATGGACTGTGTGGAGGACTAGTAAGAGGAAGCCAGGCATTTTTAGGTTAGCATTGTGCAGATTTTGAGGGGAGCCTCATACCAAGGTGCTCAGCTGGAAACAATACATGCCTGATTTCAGGAATTATGCTTTCCTCCAGCTCTCCATATGAATTCAGAAGTCTGTGGTTCTTTGGTGTGGCACCACCAATAGAACCAGTCAAAACCAGTGTCACTTTGAAAAAATTGGCTGCAGGTGTTATTATAAAAAAAAAAAGTTTGTGAATGCTGGGTGGTTTCATAAGAATTAAAGAGAATAAAAAGGGTAAAGGAGGAGGATGAAAATGTCCTAATGCTTCAGATTTCAATGTACAAAATTACATCGTAATGCTAAGTGCATCCCTACTGAGATGCAAACACAGTGCTTGGACAAAGTGAGACAACTTTCGCTTTCTCAAGAAACTGCACAGACCACTTCATAGTGCTGGCCAAAGTAGCTTTGATGATAACATGAACTTACATTACTTTTGTAATAGTCTCTGTTGTTCGCTGCTGTATGCCAGAAAGTCCAGGGTGCAAGTAAATCCTATCCACATTCCCTTCCATAGCTGGCTTTCAGCTGCTTCAGAATATGCAATGTTCAAAGTGCCATGTGGAGGGAGCAAAGAGCTGAGATTTTTTTTTTCTTTTCTTTTCCCCAGAAAACAGCAGGGGAGAGTGCCAAGTCTGGTTTAATTCACGTTTTTCTGCAATTATGCTGTTCAGCAGCAGTTTGATCTTACACCATTCAGGGTGATGGGATTTTTCTATGGTCTACAATAGAAAAGAATCAAGTTCCTTAAAGTATCTATTTATTTATTTGTTTGTTTTGTTATTTCCAGTAATATTTGAAAAGCCGATACACATGATAAAAGTTTGATGTTGATTTTATGCACGGGGAAATGTACAGATCGATACTTGGCTTTGCAAGACAGGAAAGTTCCTGTGGAAGAAGGTTCAAAATGCACTTGCTTAACCTCCTCTTGTCTGTCGAGTGACTCCTCCACAATCTAACAACTCACAAGCAGGTATGTAAAAAAGGGTACCAGAGAATCACAGATTGTGCACATTTTATGCTATTTCTACCTAGTGTTTTTGGAGGCAGAAAAAAACTCTCTGAACTGATGAGAATTCTTGCAGCTTCCACTAATATGGCACCAAGCCCAGCTTGGTGCACCAGCCTCTCGACAGAGCTTGGCCTCGCTGTCATGCCAAGTGCGTGTACGGTTCCGGCTGACTCATGTCGCAGAAAGACGAATATCTGCCTGTGTCCAAAATTCTGCATAGACGTTCCAGTAATAATAGCGGTAGTTCCAATAGACAGATAGCAACAATGAGAATTTTGCTCTGGCCAGATTTACTGGCAGCGCCTGGACGTTGGGATCACAAAATTAGACAAAGAGATTTGTGTTCGTCTTACTGAATTGTTCCCACTCCTCCTTTTTTTTTTTTTGGGGGGGGGGGGTGTAGCTAAAAAAAGGTATACAGGACTAATTTTGACTATTGTTTTGTCAGATGATGTAAATATGAACATGTGGCTCCTAAGAAAACTTGTACTGGTCCAGACTTGAAGTTCCTCTCCTCCAGCACCTTACCTCCAGCAGTGGCCAATGAGAGGCACTGAAGGAAGGAATTTCATTAACAGGCTCTATAGAGCAATTCTTTGTTCCTCTTGTTTCTGCCATTCAGTGATAGGGGTGGGGGGATGGTACACGTTTTTGACACTACTGATAGTAACAAATCTGAAGAAATGATGTTGCCTATTTCTTCTGTTAGGGGGTCTCTGAATTCTCAGCTCGACTGTAGCTTTTAAGGAGAAGTTTGAAGGTTAGAAATGAATAGATATTTAAATGTTAGAAAACTGACTTTGAAAACAAAGGAGCTAGTTGCATTTTATTGGTCATTAATCTAATAGTACCACCTTTCTTTTTGCTGTTATTGTAGATAAAAATATAGTGCAGAGTGCATAATTGCCAGCATTTATACTTAAGCCACCTAAAGTTTTTATATAGTTAAAGGTCACCTGTGTGTTTGATTTCTGAGTCTTACATTACATGTGTTGATATAGTTCAAGCAAGGTCATCTGATCTTACTGTCCAGTCTTCTTTTCTTGCTTCTGTAATACTCATGTGCCTTTTGCAAAAAGATATTCAGAACTGCCTGATATTCTGAATGTTTCTGAAAGTAGCATAAATTGGTTATGCTTATTACTATAGGAGATGCATAGTACACCTAGGCTAATAACTCTGTTAATGTTACCTGTTAATAATGCAGCAGTAGCTCCAAGACTCAGCACCCTTTTACATGATGCATATGTTTAGCAAAAACTGTACACATTTGTTGTCTTAAACCCCCCAAAGGATTTGTCAGTTGCATTTTCATGGGTACACCATGTCTGAAATTACAGAGAAAAGGAATCCATGTATAGGCTTTCTCATGGCTTTGCTTCTTACTGCATTATACAACAACTTCTGCTTAAATCGGAAGACAAAACTAGCAGGACCATAAGTATGAACTTTTTTCCTTAAGTAAGGCTGTTGAAATTTTTGTTAATTTTGGTATTTACTTGGATAATATACGGAGCCTGGTAAGTGTTCTGCCTTTAACCTCTGTTTCTATTTTGATTATAAGGCTTGGTGTTGCTCAGGAGTCCCGTCTTCCTTATCCCTCTGTTTATGTATCCCTTTCTTGCACTGAGTAATTTTGCAAGTTGCGGAAATTGAGGCACAGAGAGAGATGGTTGAACATGTGTGACTCAGACCATCTGTCATCTTCCACAGTTATGCTGATGTCCTTTTCTTTCAGAAAGTGAAGCCGTGTGAAGAACATGTGGTATTAGAGGAAAAAAAAACATAAAATACATAATTTGCCTTTTTTTGTTTTAAGTATGAAGAACAAATGAGGCTTAAAATACATCACTGAGTTTTAGTCTTGGGCAATCAGCAATTTGTCAGATGTTTACATTGGATTAGAGTATTATCTGCCCTACAAGGGCATGAACGAACATATATCTTGTGAAGTAAGTGTAATTCAAAGGAACTTTGTTTCTATTTCATTATGCTAAGGGCAGCAAACATATAAAATAGTAGACATACACCCTGTTGACTTACATCTCTTCTTTTAGATTAACTGAGCATCAGTCTGATTTTTTGAAGGTATACCCTGAGAAATTAAAACACTACATGAAAACATTTTTTTCATGACATTTCTGTGCCTATATATAATCTCTTAAATATTGTTATATGTAATTAATATAACTCCTTATGTCAATGACTTAACATTGAAATATCTGGCTTAAATAGTTTACTATAGTCTAGATGAAGCATCTGAATAATAGATGGAAATCCATGAATGCTTAGGCAACATTTCTGTTAAACTTGTTAAATAGACTCAGATTTCTTACTGGTGTAACTGGGATATTGGGAATGTGTTTTTCATTTATTTCTTTTAATGATAAGAAGGACTATTTCATAGCCTTTAGTGTTTCTTGGGCATGCATTTAATACTATTACTAGAAAAATACCTCTACAAACATAGAAGGTGTCCTCCATGTTTACTGTAAGGAATAAGCTATATAGGTATGCACATAATTATGATGGTATACCTGCTTCCATGGTAGGGGCTGTAGCAATTTAATTCTACTTGCACTCCTATTGCAGCCCAGATCTACCTGCAATCCTGTTGCAGTGCATTAGCTGATGGTGGAGAGAGTTGTGAATGCTAGCCTAAGGAAGCTCCTTATATATCAACCAGCATAATGTGTCATCCTAAACATTAATATTCACAGGGCATTACAGAAATATTAGGGACACAGCTGTAGGTTTAAGAACAGCTAAGGAGACTTCAGCCTTCATCAGACACTAAACACGGTGTCAGCCCATCTAGCTCGGAAAACCTGGAGCGCTGCTCTGGGGATACCCTGAGTGGCAGCCTGCTGTGGTCAGTCCACAGGATGGGCAGCTGCTGCGGGCTTTGCGGAGTCCTCAGGTGCTGCTCCTCTGCAGCAGCCATCCCAGAGCACGGGGGGATGTGTGGGACTCCTCTCAGGTGAGAGGGGACACTTGACTCCAAAGCAGGCAGTGCAATTAGACCTCTAATGAACTGACAAAGTATCACGAACTTGACACTTAATGACCATAGCTGTGGTTAAGACCTTTCTAAAGGGCTAATTTGTACAAGATCCTGGTTTAGGCGTGCTGACATCCAGTGGACGTGGCTAGGAGGAGCCATCTCCTGGCCAGGCAGTAAGAACTGCCCTGCTCAGATGGGCCTGCCAGCAAATCCTCTGCCTTTGTACAAGCAGTGCCCTGGCAGAGGGGCCAGCAAACGTTTAAACGTCGGAGCATCGTTCTCCACGCTGAAAAGCACGGCGGCTCACGGCCGTCTTGCGTACAGGCGCGTAGAGGAGAGCAATGCGTTCCGCGCCGGCTGGGGACGGTAACTAAGTGGCTTGGGGGGGTGGTGGGCTACGGGGACCGACTCGTGGCCCTTGCTCACTGGCATCGAAGGAGACCGGGGCGTACCTATTCCGAATGAAATAGGATGCCCAGAGGTTGTGCTAATATGTAGCAGAGCATTATCACTCAAGTCACAGCAGACTTGCGCTTGGCTGGGTGAAAAGGATTTTGAGAAGAGTATCTCTGATTGAGGGCTGACAATGAGACACATTCTTCCAGCTAAAATTCCTGTTAATTAAAATAAACTCATCTTTCCTTTTAGTCTGTTTTTTTATCACAAACTAAGCAAAAGCTGGATTGGAATCTGCTCTGAATACAGAATTTGGAACTGCTTTAATTTTTCACTATGTAGGAATAAAAAGTATGTTTTGCCAGAGGTTTTCTTCTGGTTTTGAGTAGCGTTTTTAAGAACATAGAATGAATTTAAATGCTAGAAAATATTAATGGTGTATGCTGACATTTTAAAGAAATAAAAATCAAATCCTTCTTTGGAAGAAGCACAGTGAAATCAGTGGAGATTAATTAAGTAATAGGAATTACTTTGGCCCAGTGCATCCTGAGGGAATAAGTATTCAATAACAATATCCTAATAACCTTAATTTAAGTACATCTGGGCACAAAATTAATTTTTAATTTCACATTTTTTTAATCTTGGAATTGGAAATAAGAAAAAAATCTTATAAGACAAATTGAAACAATTGGGGAATTGATTGAAGCATCTTACATGATGATAAAAATAATTAAGCTTTGACTTTTCAAGATCTGTTTTCTCTATTAAAAAAGTTCAAGCCATATTTTTTCAGATAAAAAGTAATTTTGAAAGAAAACTGAAAATGTGAAATTTCTACTCTTTCTTCAAGGTAAAATTTCAACAGAATTGATGTGCATTTTAGATTTTGGGGAGTATTTTGTTAAAATAACATGACATTTCTGATCAATTTTTGTTTGTTTGTTTGTTTTAAGCTCCTGGAGATTTAGTGTCTGCTTTTGATTATGTAAATCTGTTGGATCTGAGCTGTATCTTACAACTTTTAGTTCTATTTAAAGCATCTGTCAAAGACAAAATGAATATAAATTCAAACTTTTGGAAATACAGCAATTATCTTAGGAGCCTGGGCCTCTGAGATTATGGGCCAAGTTTTCAACTGATGCCACTTCACAGAAGGCAAAGTCCCTGACCTGGGGCTGGTCAGGATTGGGCTCGGAATTTCAAATAAATGTTGGTGGGTTTTCTGATGAAGGCTCTTCATTGCTTGAGAGTTGGTTGTAATTCATATAAAAATATGTTCTGTCAAAAAAATTACATTGGAACTGAAGTGCAGTAATAAATGTCGCAGGCTTTATTCTCGGTGTAAAAGGGAGCATGCAATCGATATTGCCTACTGCAGATGTTCTCTAACTGTGGCCCACAGAGTCCTTCCCTGTGGTCTGGGGAGACCTGGCTGGTCAAAGAGAGCTGACTCTCCTGGTTTCAAGCTGACAAAAGACATTAAAATATAACTAAAATAAATTGCTCTCCTTTTGCTTCTAAGCAGTTGCTGCTGTTGCCATGGGCTTATTTCACAGTCACAAACAACAGAGAGGAAAAACATCCATGAGCCTGTTTGTGAGCTTTCCTCACTGGAGGAGTCTGTGAGGACTTCTGTGCTTTTAGGTCGGCTTTGTTTACGCTGAGGAGATTTCACTTTCTAATACTATAATCCCAAACTGAAATTGGTGTGTGTTCCTATTAGCTGAGTGTGCTTCATGATAAGCTCATTGCAGAATCAGGCTATAAGGGACTTCATTTATAAATGAGCTTGATTTTTTCCCCACAGAAGATTTTATAAATCCATACTGCCAGCAGTTTTAAGGGTGGCTGTAAACATAAGGAACCTTTATCTAATGAGTTACCCTCTCCTTAGACCTTCATTTTTCATGACAGCTCTCTACCCTGTGAAAAGAGGTTCCAGCACTAGGTGAACCCAAGTCATTTCAGACTGATAAACCATCCAGCAGAAAGCTGAGGGTTCTTACTGCCAAAGATGGTGTCAGTACTTCTGCCACCACTGAGAATATGACCCGTCTGCACTGCCCTAAGTGATCCCAGGAGAAAAAAAAAGGAGGAGGAGGGGGCAAAAAAGGCTGTGAGCCTCTCTGCAATAGAGCATATGAGTATTTGGGGAATGCACACTACACATGTCAGCATAGAGACTGGAAGAAAGCAGGTGCTCAACTCTAGACTTTTGAATTCCCAGTGGACCTTAAATAAAGATTGAGCATCAACCAAGCTCTGTTCCCAACATCTGCACAATCTCCAGACTCAGAGGTGCAGAAACCTGATCATTTCCATTATATCTATTCCCCCATATAAAAGGTTTGACGTTAGCTTCTGCATTTGCATCTTCCCCGCTGTTGTTAGCAGGGTTCTGCGAACACTGAGTGCTATGAATCATTAGTTGACCTACTTTTTATCAGCTTTTATCTGGTGCCTTCTGGCTATTTCTGCATATGAACTTCTCTCTCTCTCTCCCTCTACTTAGTTATCAAAGATGTTTTTCTCCAGCATATTAACAGGAACCAGAGGGACAACAACAACATCAAAGTCAGCATATGCTTCTTTGTTTTGCCAGTTTTAGTTGCCCTTGGGTAACAGTTTGAAATGACTAGTTGATAATGATAAGGGGGGGGTATAAGGAAAAAATAAAGCAAAATGTTTTGGAAATAGCTGAGTTTGGGTTTTTAATAATGGCTTCATGAAGAGAATCACCTGTACAGACGTAGGAGTCAAGTTGTATTGACTATAGCTCTAGAGCCGATGGTAGTTTATGCAGAGGATGATCTTCATAAGCTGCATATGTCTGAAAAGTCATTTTTCTCTGAAATACTCTGTTGGCATAATGTGTTAATGTTGTTAGTAAAGCCAATACATGTGGCTGTCCGGGGCGTTTCATTATATGAATCTGCTATCAGGATTTCTTAGCTTTCTAAAGCTTTAGTCCCTCAGTCTGAAACTTGCAATGTCAGGTATCAGCCTGTGGCTGTATTTTTAGAGAGTTTCAACCAGAATGATTCAGCTGTTTCAGAGAAAGAATTTGGAAGAAAATGTGTTTCTTTCCCTGTTAATATGTGGGTTAAGACAAGCCAGGGCCTCCATGCTTTGTAGTAGGCAGTGGAAATTTGGCAGAAATGTAGCCCTGATGTTAGGAAAGTACCTTCTCTGTTTTTCATTGGAAAAGTTGTTTAGATCTGTTAAGTTACAGATCTAGGAAAAAATGCAATAATACTAGCCTTCATTGAGACTTACCCAGCTGAAGGCAACCAGAGGTGAGCACCTGGGGCTCCCCTGCCCTTTGTACAGTGAGGAGCAGCGTCGCTGCAAGAGGCTGGAGGAGAAGAGACTGGGTGAAAGGGAAGAGAACTGAAAGCCGATGAGGGAGAGAAGTTGCTTCTAGAAACCACAGATAAGGGACAGAGACAGGCATTAGCTGGATAGAGAGATGAGGCTGAAAATTGGAAGAATAGGGTTGGAGGCTGAAAGAAGAGATTAGGAAGTGGAAAAGCAGAGCAAAGGTGTGCGTTGCAAGGAAATTAATCCCAAACCTCAGGATAATCAGCACTTAGCAACTCTGCGGCTGGATCGAGGTCTTGGCACTCAGCGTTGTGTCCTGTGCCACGCTCCGCATCCCTCCTGTAGAAGCATCCGTGCTCGGTTGCTCGTCGGCCCCTCTCCCTGGCAGCAGCTTCTGCCAGGCGCAGCCTCCTTCCCGCAGCTTGCCCGCCCGGCCTCGGAGCCGGGCGGCGGCAGCCCCGTTCCCGCCCGAGCCGGCGAGCCGGTTCCGGGCCCTGCGCCGCCCGAGGGGGGCTGTCGCGCGTCCTGCGGGGCCCGGCGCCTGCCCCCGCAGCCGCAGCCCCTTCCCATCCGCACCCCTGCTCCCTAGAGGCGGCGGCGGCGGCTCGGGCCTGCGGGGCACGGGGCGGGAGAAGCCGTTCGGGCCGACGGGGCAGCGCGGGCTGCTGCGCCGCCTCCTCCGCCGCAGGGCAAGGCTGAGGCGCTGCCGGAAGCGTCCGGCAGGCTGGAGCTGGCGTCCCGCGCCGCGCTAGACACGGTTTCTCTAGACTTTGTGTGCAGTTTCTTGCATGAACCTCGAGGCGAACGCGGAATCCTTTATTTCCTCGTGGGCTCTCCTCTGGCCCGCAGCGTTGCAGTGTTCGGTAACTCGAGCAAAAGCGAGCCGAAGCGAGGCCCGAAGGCAGCCTTACAGCTGGCACTCCCTAACGGGCGTGCGCTTGACTTTATCGCCCCGCTGCTCTTGAAGAGGGAGGTTTTCCTGTGTCGTGTGCCTACAGCTGTGCCTGGATCGTGTTGATAAACCTCCATAAAAAATAGGGAACTGAATTTGAAGAAGTCGTCTTGCGGCTTGTTTTCGTAGTGCGAACGCTACTCGCGTGAAGACGCTGTGGTCTGAACGAAATGTTCTGCGTGCTGCGTGACTGTCGGGGGAACATAACTGATACGGCTGGAAACCTACTGCAGCGACGAAACGTTACAGCGCTCTTAGAACAAACATTTTAAAAATGATCTTCTTGCACTTTACCCATCAGAAGGAAATCGTGTTAAAAAAGTCATCCACCTAATCCTCAAATCAAGTTAACACAAATGTAAATGAGCCCAAGGTTGGCATACTGTAGCCATAATTTATTTCAATTTTCTCTGCGTGGCATGGCTAGAAACCAGAGGCACTCACTTGGATTTGCTGTTCTGAAGTTCTGTTCATTTATTTATTTACTAAATTATTTTTGGATTAAAGAGCTCAGTGTAGCTCTGTTGAAATTAACGCTACTCTGAGGGCAAGTTTGGTTCTAAGAAACCAATTAACTATGTAGAAACTAGCCGCAGGTTTTAGCTCAAAAATGTGACCGTATGCCAGACACTGCAGTTTTATTAATTATAGTTTCGTGAAGTTTAGTACAGTAGTTGCCACTAAAACTTAATGGCTCTCCCATAGTATTTACTCAGCTTTGGGGAGAGAAACAAACTTGGGAGCAGACAGAATTCTGCAAATTCAGAGCGATTAAGATTTCTCCTCTTTAAAAAAATGAATAAATACAATAAAGAAAAAGATCTAGATAAATAAACATAATATCAGTTCAGTCCTGAAACAGCATCAGAGCTGCCTTTCCAGCTCATGCACTTAGCATGGTACTCGAGCCCTGTTCTCACCCGTGCTTCCTCCCAGGACCGTCTGAACGGGCATTTGCAGCACAGTGCTCCACTGCTCTCCTGATGTGCGTGGCAGGATGGCCTGTGCAGGAGGTTCACTTTGGCTACGGGCAACTGGGAATTTGCTAGGGTTATAAATCCCATTTCCCTGCAAAGGTCCATATGTTATCTTTTAAAAGAAGACCTGATTGTTACTGCTGTGAAAGCAATGGCAACATCTTTATAGTTCAGCTGCTGTTAATGGAGCATCGCTTAACAGTATTTCATAGCTAACTGATCAAAAGAAAATCCTGACAAGCTTCATTATATATGAAGAGAAAAATCCTTACAACTATGTTTCTAGAAATTTTAGTAATGTGTTTTCTAGAACAGAGGCAGTGAAACAGTGCTATGCTTATTTGCATACTACAAAAGCTAATAATATACATTGATTAGCCCTTCTGAAAGAATAAAGTAAGAAACAAAATTTTAAAAATTATTTTAATAATATGTTGAATTAAAGTGAAGATAAATACTCTTCAAATGTGCATGTGCTACAGTAGGAATTATGAAAATTGTATAGAAAGAAAAGGTTTTTGTACTGCAAAATAGAAAAGGCTCTTGCAACTGCCATAGAATAGTTTATTAAAATATTTCATTTAATATAAATTATACTTCTCACTTGTTACATATCTTCTGCCACTGAATCTCAGAACATTTTACATGCATCTATAAAACCTCAAGGATGCCTTAAAATTATCATCCCTTTTTATAGGGATATTCTCTTTTGCTCTGTTTATGCAGGATGTAGCATATCTGAGCCCTAATTTCTGGGCACTGCACTAGGCATTACTGTAACACAAATCATTATGATCAACAACATCCATAACAATGTCATTAAAAATCACCCTGAGATAAATATTGAGATAAACGTTTTAGCACTGAAGAACATGACCTTTCTCTCAAATTGTTTGTGAATCAGCCATGGGAAAATGTGTAACTCGCACTGACCAGCAGATTTTTATCCTATATGTATTGATACCAACTGAGAGATTAGTTAGGAGATACTAAGAAACTTAAAATTTGGCAAATGATAGAAGAGAGACACTGAAGTACCCTTAACCCCTAGACATAGGAAACTCTTCTTCAGTCATATGAAGCTTCTAGCAATTTGAACTGCAGAAGATGTCCCTTACACCTCTCCCTTTGGCAGGAAGCTCACCAAAACGTCAGGTTACATGAGGTTTATCTAGTCCAGAACCAGGACTCTGATAGTGGCCATCACCAGAGACAGGGAGCAACATGGAAAAAACCCAAATGTCATCCATTTTTCCTTCATTTCATTCTCTCTCCTTCCCAGATATTTTGTTTCATCCTGTTCTCTAGTAGTTAAAAATACCCTTTTCCTTTAGAGACTTAATACCTCTTCTACAAAATGGTGTATTATATATTTTATAACATGTAAATCTTCACTATAAATATTTGATCATCTTTTGATTCATATTAGGTTCTTTGTTGTATATATTCCCTTGGGAAAATTAGCCAGAAAGCATATGGAAAAGAAATTTCAATTATTAGTTTTAAAATTTCCTTCTTACTCCTGCATGATTCATCTTCTTATGACCTTGTTATTTCCCATGCTGTCACCATATTGTCTTCTCCTTCTTCTTGGAACAATCGAGTTCATGTGAATGTAGCTAATTTTTGCCATTGCTTCCTTTGCTCAGCTGTTCTGAGTACTGCAATACATTTTTGACCTATGCACATGCATTAGTGTCCCAACATTTACCATGTGTGGCAGTCAAAAGGATATCAAAGACACTGAATACAATCTACCTAGAATCAGTAGTGAGCTTTTTGTAATACCCTAAGAGTGAAACAGTTTCAGTTCTACAGCTATGTAAGCATTTAGTTTTCCTCCAGTGATTTCTGATAAAGCATGGGAAAAATTAAACATGTTACTGTCACTTAAATTATTTTGATGATGTGTTAGACCAGCAGTCAGTTAAGGGATGAAGAAGATATGTAAAAGCGCACATCAGGGAAAAAAATCTCTCTGCTAAACTACTCCTTTGAGAGACTAGGCAATTGCTATAATCCACATTAATACCTATTTTATGTCTATTGTCACTGACACATTTTCTTATTTGAAAAGCACGCATATACATTCTCACTGCTATGGGCTACCGTGCATAAATTTCCAATTAAATATAAAAGTTTAAAATGAAAAAAAGCATCAAAGACATTTCAGGAGTGATAGTCTCATTTTGCTGTCCAAGGCAGACACACATAAACCAAGTATGCACATTTTAGCTAATCCCATCAAGTGTGGCCAGCAGTTGATAGATTAAATAACAGATGTCTGAGAGCCATTGAAACTTTTCACTTAATATTAGTTATGTGCTGCAGAATTACGTGAATGAATTTAGTATACACCTGTGATTGGGGTCTGAGACACTTTGTGAGTTCAGTTCTCTGAGAACACAATGAGGTATTTTTCAGTGTCTTTAATCTTGGTGAACAAAGATTCTTATTTATTAGCCAAATGTTAAATAAATATCAAAGTTGCTCAAGTTCTATTTCTGAATTTGCTTTTCCTAAAAAATCAACTCTTCATAAATATCAGACTGTGAGATTGTGGACTTCAGTTCATCTGTAGATACTGCTGCTTGTATAATTTCAGAAGGGTGATCATAGGCTTACCAGAGTAAAGCAACTTTAACGTTGTGGTTTTTCCAAAGATCATAAAGTGACTGGTGACCGTAGGTATATGAGATAAAGCACCTTGCTATGATGCCTTGCCTTATCTCTTAAGTCAGTAAAGGAAAAAATTTAGTTGATAAGGGTTACAGTCCTTCTTATTCATTGACTTGTGCATGGAAGTAGTGATTAGCCCTTGAGTTTGAGTGTATTAAGAATGCAAGAAAAATTAAGAGTATCACAACAAGGGTATAATTAGCTTATGGGAGAGAAAACAATGATTTTTGGAAGATCACAGACAATAAGGAAGACCTCGTTCTATTGAATGTGTTTTTCGGGCCCTGAAAGCTGTTAATGTCGTATTTCGTTGGCTGTAATTTCCCTAGTATTCCACATGGCTACATTTGTGCATTTTCACAGACTTCCTCTCTTTTAAAGTTAGTAGCTGTGTACTGAACATATATTACTGAAGTCGAAATTCCAGCATTAAATATACCTTTCTGCTTCCCTATTGAACTTTTGCATAGAAAATAAAGAATAATGGCACAAAAGACTTTCTATGTCCCCCTGTAAGCTGTATTGACTGTAAGATATCTATTTCTACAGGTGCAAAGCATTTATTGTAAGACAAGCAGACGTTCAAAAAAAAAGGCACACCCAAACAATGCTACCTTGAAATGTGTGGGTTACTTGTAAGGCCAGACAATCTAAGATTAGCTGACTATGATATCAAATATTTTATAGCTCAGCATGCCTAGCATGATACCATAGAAGGTTACACCATATACTTGAATTGAGCTATATTAGCTTGTAAAATAGTCCCACTCACATGGTGTTTCCAGTTAAGCTAACTCAGGTATTTTTGAGCTGTTTTTACTGTAGGAATTTATGAAATTAATGAACTTTATGAAATTGATATGTAATGGACAGACACGGTCATTGTGAGATGAAAATAAATACTTAAACAGAAAAGGGATTTTTTTCAAGAAAGAAATGTTGAAAAAGTAAAGTAGAAGTGAGAGTCTTCATTTGCATTCATGTTAGTAACATACTGATCTAGTTTTAAACAGCCAAGATGTACAGAAGATTAACAATGCCTTCCAGTATTGGCACCCTTACTGGAAATAATATTATAATAGAAGAACCATAATATTATTGATAATCAATAAGACTTTGAGTAGAATGGCTTAGAAATGATTAGATCACTTTTTTAAATTAGAAGTAATCTGGAAAATATGAAAGAAGGAAGAGAATGTTATTAGGCAGCCTGAGATACTTTGTTCAAATGTCATACTTTTCAAATGGATGTATTACAGACTTACTCACATTTGTTTAATCTGTGTTTTAAAGTATATTATTTTGCTTGAGTGAATATTCTTCTGGGTAACTCACTGATAGGAGACAACGTTTAGTGAGCTGTGCATGCAGTGCAGGTTAGACATGAGGCACCCATTGACTGGAAGCCTGTTGGAAGCTGTCCTTACTTGCAGCAGTCTGTATGTGACTGATGCAACGAATCCCATCTCAGCTGTCAAGGTTAAACTCGAAACAGGTATAAGCAACACACTGCTCCCACTTCAATAACTCTACAAGTACTGTAGTAATTTTGACTAGCATGCTGTGCCCAGGCCGACTTGGAGCTGGTACAAGGATATATGCACACGCTGTGCTTCTCTGCTCCTTATAAATATGAATGCCAACAAAATTAAGGGAGTAAAGCTAACAATGGTGGGGAGCAGGGCATGTCTTTTGAGGGCCGCAAGCCTCATGTGAAATGAAGGAGGACCGGGATGAGAGCTGTTTTCTCCTCTGTCTTCAAAATCAGAAGACAAGCAGAAAGAACCTATCATTCTTGTGATGTTTGGGTACTGAAGTCCTGATTTTCGGATGATGGAATTGGCAGTATTGTGACCTCAGAAGCTGCGATGATTTGAGGGCGGTTTGAGACTTCCTGAGGCCAATCCCTGCAGGAGTGATTGCAAAGTTGCAGTGGATTCAAAGGCACTGCTGCAGCTGGGCAGAATTAGCCACAAGCACCACAGTTAGTTGTTAAGCTAAATAGTGCTGCACCTGAAAACTGACTTAATTCCAGATGCATTTAATCTTGCCTCTAGGTTCTTCAAAGACAGTTGACCTTTTCTGACATCTTACCTGGGCAGGAGGATCACCTCTGGGGTTCAGCTGAACCAGGAAAACTGATGACATTTTAAAAGAGCTCCATATTTCAAAACATGCATTTTTAAAAAAAATACAATAGCAGCAGGTTTTAGCCGAAAAACATACCTTTGCTTAAAAGTATGCACTCCCAGCAGGACAACTTCTCAAAGAACTGCCCTTCCTCCTAGTGTTTTCATAGCAGGGTTGGACTAATGAGCTGTGAACGGTGGGGGATGGTGTTTACGAACGGATAACCCTCAGGTAAGTAGTCTAAAGTCTGAATTCAAATTCATAGCTTTTCAGAAGTTATCCAAACAAATTCATGACCCAGTTCTGCAGTCCTTAATTTGCTGAATCCAACAGCAAGTTCACATTTTCAGAAGACCAAAAAGGACAAACTTTCAAATGCAGAATCAAGTCTCGCCTATCTAGAAAGTGCTAGATTCCAGGACTTCAGGCTGAGAAATTCAGGGAGCACCTCCACTGAAATAAATGCGAATGCTGTACAGTGGAAGGATATTCAAGATATAAAGAAGGTGGTCAGACTGGCTGCTAGCCAACAGTACATGTTTACTGAAGCCTCATAGAAAATGTTGAGATCATCTGTTAGCAGCACTCTACCATTAAAACACAAAAGTAATAACTAAAAATAATATCTTATTGACATTTAATTTTCAAGCGAAAAAAATAGAGACAGACAGGATGTGGGTGTGTGCATGTGTGAGAGAGAGATCACTCAGATATTTGAAGTTCATGTAACTTCTACAGAAGTGTTATTCAACCCATAGTCTATGGGCTGTTGCAATTGTTGTCAGACAGCAGAAGGCTGTCCACAGAAAAATGATGACCTCTGAACTACTGATGGTGCTGGCACGTTTGAAAGTTTTATATCTGAGGATTTTGCTAGTATTTTAATTATGAATATTTTCAGTTAAAATATTTGTCATATTAACAGGGGAATTGTGAACTGCTAAACAAGAAGCAACACAGGGTATTTTGTAAGTTTGTGGGTTTGGGGTTTTTTGTTTGTTTTTTTGTGGTTGTTTTTTAACAAAGTGGGCTTTCAGTTTAAGGTTGAAGAACATGATCTGGGGTTCTGGTTTCCAAGGATACTGGTGAACAGTGGTTTGAGAGAGCTCAGTTCTCCAGAAGAATAAAAGGGAGAGGGTGGTAGTGCTTTGTTGGATTTGTAACAGTGGCAGCTATTTACATGACTTAAATTTGGCCCATATAATTAAGAAATGTAAAAGCAAACCCTTGTTGTCTTTAATTCAGTTGTCTGAAACGTAAAGATCTGCCTTCTGCTATCCTATCCGTAAGGACAGCAAAAGGGTAAAGAAGCCAGCTGAATAGCTAGAAACATTTCTAAGAATTTTACTTCAATTAATCCATAATTAGAGGCCCCACTAGATTCTCTGAAGAGGAGACTGATTTGCTTGTTTTTAAATTGTTGTAGAAGTGCAACTCTCCCAGCAAGAGAAGTGTTTGAGCTTTCTGATACCACAAGCTAGTGAAGAATTTGTCAGTGAAAACAAAAAATTTCTGTTTGTCTTATGCCATGCCATATTTGTGCTTACAAAACAAATCACTCTTTTCAAGTCCACATTTGAAGAAATAAAATACAAATATGGGAATTTTATGCATTTAGGAGTCTAAATGTTGTCCTTTATCATTGAAAAACAGGTCAGCATGTAGGAACTGAAAATACATTGTGTTCTTCCTATGTATGTCTAGAGCCAATGCAGTATTACCTCCTAACTTCAAAAATAAACCAAAACCATAATGCATAAAAATGTCTCACAGTAACAGTTCTACTACTGGATATGAGTTATACTTTAGTATAGTTGTGTGAGTCTTACAGACAGTCCCTTCTTTTCTTTCCATTCAGAAAACCTCCCCTATTAATATAAGTGAACAGAGAAGCCAGCAACAGGTTATTTACACAATGGGTTATTTATACAATGAGTAATTTGCAAGAAGACTTGCTAAATAAGGCTAGGGAACTGTCACCACCTCCTCCGAAGCAGGGAGTTGCTTTATTTATACTGTCATAAATGAGAGTGGAGTTTGACGCAGTGAATCTCTATCATTGCAGGGCTGAGAAAACTGCACAATGTTTTTGCTGACTCAGGAGCACTGTAAGATAGTTTGCTATCTCTATGCAAAGCATTATGCACATAATATTAGAGCTCAAAATTGTAGATGTTTTCTAAGCAAGAATAGTCAGTAATCCTTTGCCATTTGTCAAACTCAAAAAACCTGTCTAAAAATTTCCTATTTTGTGTGTGTGTGTGTATGAGAGAGAATATTATGTATATACATATGTATATTATATATCTCTCCTAACTGGTACTTTTATGTTTTTTTTCACTGCTTCTCTTCAGTTATGTACAGCATTGCAACCACTGTTTTCAGCTGGTTTGCTTGGATAATTAGAAGAGACACATTACTTTGTCTTTTACAGAAGTAGTCTTTTTTTTCCTGTGTTATTACCTTGTTCCTTGTATAGATTGCAGTTGTATCATTTTCTACCTTCATCAATAGAATTTTCATAAGACTAAGCTGAATTTTGATCTTAGGATACACAATAAAATTACTGGTAAACCTACAGTTTTCGATTTCTGGACCAACAGTGCTGCGAACAAACTACTTAGATATATGTTGGAGAACTAAAGAAACTGGTTTCGTAGCAGTGCTTTATAGAGCACAAATGATTATTTTCCAGCAGTTTCTCATTCACAGTATAGTAGCTAGCCTGTCATCTTAGTTATTGTACGGATTTTGGTTCTCATATTTATTGGATAGATTTTTGGATGTCAGATAGTGTCCAGAGACCAGAGCTGTGATGATTTTTCACTTATGTATGCACTTTACATGGGAATAATCCTCTGAGCTCTGTGTGTCCATCTACACTGCTGTGGAAGATTGGCTCCAAAGCTGAGTTTGTTTGGACCTCACGTCATCCCTGCGGCAGGCTGCGGCTTTGGGGGAGATATAAAGATGAACCCAGGCAAACACCACGCTCTGGGTGGCATGCAAGGAGGCCTTCTACACTGCTTGTTGCAACCTGCACTGTATTTGTTGCACTGGCTCTGTCTATCCCAGCTGTCCTTGTAGTGATGTCAGTCATCTGACTGACGTTAGGGAGACAGGATAGCTCCAGCTCTTTCCTGGTGTCTCATGCTGTAAAGACAGGAGAGGTTTCACATGATGCGCTAGAGGTGCATCTTTGGCAAATCTTGAGCTTCAGCAATATTTTCCGTATAACTAAATTCAGTGCTTTAAAGAAGGTCCAGATTGGCTGTGTGCTCTGAGTTTCCAGGAGAGCCCAGGCCTGGTGAGGTGTGTTGAGAGGACAGAAGTGTGAAGCCACCTTCTAACACAGAAAGAAGCTACAGGGCTTTATTGATGAGCAGCACCAAACATGACTGAGGAACTAGCAAACAGGAAAAGTATGACCAGGCGAATCAAAGTTCTACTACAGGATGGTGCAGGCCGTTGGCTCCTTGCGTGTTCTCAGTGTAAGACTGAGTTTGGAATTCCAGCCTGATCATAAGGGGATTCTTCTGTGAATCCTTCCAGCCCTTGGCTGCAGTTAGAGCGGAAGAGAAGTAAATGCAGTGAGGAAGTGGGGTTTGGAAAAGCAAGAAACATGAAATTGGAGAACTTGCAATATGTTAGCCAAAACATACTTTGTTTGAACTATACCCTGTAAATTTTAGCCTTATTGTAGTCTTATTACTGCTGAAAAATTTATTATGTTCAATAAAACACTATGCAGACTGAGAACCTTGATTCTGATTGTTGTAGCATTGACATAGATAAAGAAAAATAGTTTTATTCATTTTAATACTCCAGTTGCTTAGAAATCAAAATCTAGTGACATGCTTCATGTCTGTCTAGAAGCAAGTAGCTACATAGCAAATGAAAATCTCCAACTAGAGAAATAGATTGGCAATCTCTAGGAACATAAACTTGTATTATTTAAGTATCTGCTGAATAAAGTGGCTTCTGAGATTACTCACACTGCACTTTGTTGCATTGGGTCAGTATTAAAATATTGCTTATTCTATTTTAATAATCTAAGCCACGATAAGGTTTAAAAAAAACCCTGAACTTGAATAAAAAGAAATATAGGTACTCTACTCTGAATTCTTAAGTTAATAGCACTACCCTGGTCAAATATATTATACCTGTGTTCAGTTACTGCTCCTTTGAATTTGAAAGTAACTGAGAATCAGGCCTCTTTCTTATTAAAAAAAGAAAAAAAGAGAGAGAGAGAGAAAGAGAGAGAGAGAGATCTTAAAATCTATAGTACCAGAATGCAGTCAGAATTACAGCTTTCCAGGTACTTTGTGGCTTCCCTGCATGTTCATGGGTAATAAATTATTTGCTAGCAATTGGCAGAAGCAGCTTCACTCTGTCTCTTCTCAGCTAATCTCTCATTGCTTTTTCTTTTCTCCTCTCACCCTGCATTTCATTTAAATATCATCCTAAATGCAAATAGAGAACTGCATGGATAACTTTCTCACAATTTCTTTTCCTTTAAAGAGTCACTTCAAAGATAGAATGAGGTAGCAGAAACATGAAAACTAGTACTTTGTTAAAGCTATAAAAAAGCAGTGTGCTTTCTTCAGAATGTCTGTTGTGATTTTAAGATATTGTTGACATGCATTAACATGATTTCAGATAGTGTTGAATTTGATCACAAATGTATCAGGTAAGCTTATGTGCAGTATGGTAGATCCTGATTTCAAGTTAGCCCGGAGTAATTTCAGTTAATTTTATACAGTGTTGGTATTGAGATGAGAATAAACAGAGATAAAGATCTTTTATCTGTTGGTCATGCTATTTCTGCTAATCCTTTTGCTATCTTGTAACCAGCAGCAATGACATGTTCAGTGTTTTATGGAGATTCTTTAGAGACTACTTTTTGTAGTCTCTAGTATAGCCAATGGAGTCTTTCACACCTGCGAGCTTTGTTATCTGTAATTTAATATGTTATAGTATTTTATCCCTGGAAACTGTTTGTTCATAATGCAGGTATGTTAAAAGTAGTCAAATTCTGTTCGTAATTTTAGTATGAACTACTTCTCGTGAGGATTCAGTATTTCTCAGTCTCATTATTTGTACTGTTGTATTTAGCAGCTTGCTCTTGGCATAGTTCCTAGGCACTATTCGAAAACAGGACAAAAGGACAGATATGTCTCAGGGAGCTGATGGGTCTAAAATATTAGACACTGTATGTATGAAACCCCTATTTCTAATGAACTGTGAATGATCTGCTTTTGACTTCACAACAGTGGAGAAAATAGATTTTATAGTCCATACTCTTTCTTCCATCCTTGTGAATGTGGATAATTTTATTCTGAAGAATTGCCATGTACAATCTGGTATTTCTACTCTGTGTTTATCTTCAAAATTAATATCAGGTAAATTTGTTCCCTTGATGGCAGATGGTTAGCTAACATACATGCTTTTTCATTTTGATTAATTGCTTTGCGCAAAATTTGTAGCTCCAGTGTCCCAACATCTTTTGTCTTTTAATTTTGGTATAAACATCTTAAAACCTTGTTCTGCCCATCAACACATTTTGCTATTCTTTTTGTGGTACTGGGATCCATCCATTTACAGGAAGACAAAATTGCTTTTGTATTTCCTGCTGCATGTTCTGTGCATCTGAATCATTTACATAAATACATCCTGAGCCGAAATTTCTCCATATGTTTGTGCCGTGTTTAAAATCAAGTCGTATTTATATTCAGGCAGGTTGAAATTTTGTGTGATGTAAGACATCTGTGCAAAGCTAAGAGAAGGTTTGTACTGAGAGCTTAGGAGAAGGCTGGTGAAGACGTCCTGTGTGAGGGGCGTTGCGCCCGAGCAGCTCGAGGCGGGCGGCGGGGCTGCAAACGCCGCGTTGCTGGAGGGCACCCGCGTGGCCCCATTTCTTCCACTTCGTGGCCCTAGGCTTTCAGGCAGGAATCGATATTGGACCTCCACCCTGTCCAGTGTCATCTTGAGCATTTTAATCCTTTGACTCTAGGGAAGGCACGTACAAGCACATGCTTATGCATATGTAAACATCAATTTTAATCTGTGCAGGACCAACGCTGTGAACGTTGGTGTAACTGGAGTCACTCTTGTTATTCCTCGGACAGAACCAAGCCCCCTCGCTTTGATTAAAACCTTTTTTGCTATAGGGGCAGGCATGGCCTGAATCCCAGGGGTGAGCAAGGCCCCAGCTGCTGGTGCTGAGGAAACGAGAGTCCCCCAAGACTGCAGGAAGCAGTGCCTCTCGGGTAAGGCAAATAAATAAATGAAGATGATAATAAGAGTCTGGTGTTTGTTTTTTAATCATTCATGATTTAATATAATCAGATATATACTCTGTTAATTAAATCAGATTCCAGACACATGCGTCCCTTAAAGTGACACATTGCTGTAACTGATAATTTGGTATGATTTCCAAACAAGTTTTTTTGTATTCGGGAGTGAAGTCTATGAGTATGTTATGCAAAAAAAAAAATCCCACTTTTACAACACTGCCAGTTGGTTATAGCAAAGTAATATGCAGTTTATACAAAATACAAGTTTATGAAGGAGTGCTAAGTATTGATTATCCAATATAGTCAGCTTTAGACAAGGTAAGCTATAGTTTTATTTCTAAATACCAAATTTTTAAATCGGCTGCCACGAGCTTCTTACAATTACTTTGACTTTTACTGAATTTACAGTTAAGGTTACTGTGTAGCATGCAAAGAAATTATGATTCCTCTAAGGCTAGAACAAAGGGGATGTAAAAAGCTGCAGGTGGGCTACTGTCTCCAAGATAAGTTGGTTGTCTCTACAGTACTGCAATAAGCACATCTTTCTCTATTGTTTTTATCTGCATTTAAAAGAAAATCTGCTAATTAGGCAAGCAAAAACAAATTAAAGAACATGTACAGCAGGTCTGTTCTGCAAGTTGCTTTATGCATCCGAAATCAGGAAGTTAGTGGTCCGGTTTTGAATTTAGCCATTTGTAGCTTACTTTATGATATGATTTTAAATTACCTTTGTTGACTGGAAGGGCTGTCACATTTTTAAAAACATTTGAGTGATGTAGTTCCTCCTTTTATTTGATAAGAAAATATGCAGGTCTAGGCTGCATCTGTTGCAAAGAAAAAAGGGATAAAAATACCTAACCAAAAGTCTGAAGCTCCTTGAGGTTTCCCATCAGTAGAATAAATAGCAGGACTATTCCCATAGGAGACTGATTCCCTTGGAAGTGACTGAGTATAGAATTTCTTTCCATAGGAACTGCCTATATTAGAGCTGGTTAGTGGGTTTTCAATAACTTGTGGATTTTTTTCCTATTTTTTAAATGACAGTTCATCAATAAAAAGTGAACATGCAGCAGAGTCATTAAAAAAAAAAAAAAAAAAAAAACTTTCCCGCAGGAAAATAAATATGAAATCTGTTGACATTTTCACAAATTGTACTTATTTTTGTATTTTTTTAAATTAGAGCCTTGCATATTTCAAGTTAAAATACATGTTATTATGAAATTAGACATTAGACAACAAAACTAAAAATTAAGGGGTTTTCAAGGATTTTTTTGCATTTCAAAGAAAACAGGCCACAATGCAAATAAAACCATGCCATATTATTTCAAAGGCCCATTTTGTGTAGTCGCAAGCAACTACTTTTTGGACTTCAATTTTACAAAATGTTTTAAAACTTCAACATTTAGGCCAGTAGAAAATAGAAAATACTTTGGATTATTCTCTCCAGTTTGGGAGTTTGGTGAGACAGCCAGTGCAGATCCCCACACGGTAGACAGCCGTCTTTGTTCACTTGCCAGTCTCAGTGTCCTAACCCATATTTTCTGTTTGACTTCCCTAGTGACATTCTTGGGAGCATTATGGTTGGGAATCTAGAGATTTTCAGGGGTGTCAATCATAGAGTTAATTTTGTACAGATGGAAATTGGTCTGGAAATAAAAATAGGAAGATACTGTACTAGAGCTGTTCTGATTTCCTTCCATAGCACGGCATTTACCTGCAGCAATAGATAATGCTTGGACTGAGCTGGGAAAGGATGTGTAAGCCACACAGTTGATCTCCTGCCCATTTACAGCAATGAAACCCGTTCTAATTTTGATAATAAGATTTCTAAGCACACCTTGACAGCAATGCAGTACTTCTGCATTACTTATATCAAGCTTATACTATTATATAGTAAAAGTAATATATATTATATATATTACTATACTATTCTATTACTTACATCAAGCATGTAAACATGTCTGATATAAATACTAACAGTTTTAACTGCTCTTAGTTTGAACTTGCTGTCATTTGTTATTAAAGGCAGATTAAGAGATAGTTTTCAATTAATTTGAAAATATTTGAAAATATTCTTTAATGAAAACATGCCTAAGTTTGAGGTATCTTTTGACATCAGGTTAATAATGTAATTTTCATTCTCTATATAGTATCTGTTATATATATTAAACATCTATTCCATTTCTGTTGAAATTCTGTCCTGTTCCTAGTAAAATGCAATTGAATTGCAAGTTTTCTCATGAGAGTGTGTGTACATAGTTACAGACATGGGGTCATAATTATTATGTGGAAGAAATTCATCAATGGTCTAATCTGGACTGGTTAGAATATCAAAATTCTACCTTTGTAGGTTGCTATAAATTTATTAAAACTAATCAAGACTATTCTTTCCAGCAGTGAGCATTCAATAGATACAGTTAAAAAAATCTACTGCATTGATTTTTCAGTCAAAGAAAAATTTTTTTTCACTTAATAAAATTCTATATGGAAATATTTTCTCTTCATCAGGAAAACTGATTTTTTGTTAGAGGAATCAAAATCCAAGTTCAATATTGAATTAATGCAATCAGCATTCACTTACTTGTTAAGTATTGCCCAAAAATTTGGCTTGGCTTGAGTACTACAAAGGGTAGAATGTATTTACTGAGTGTAGGCTGCCTCTGAACAGGTCATTGAAGATGTAGCTGATGGAAAGACTCAAAGCAAATAACTCCCAGCCCCCTAGAAAAAAGTATTAGAAAATAAGATTTACTATTCACCTGAAGTGTTTTGTTTTGCCAACTAAATAAAATATTCCAATTTAAAAATATTTCATGCTGATTAAAAACAGTGAAACAAAATTGTTTTGTGGTAAACTAATTTTGAGGAAATTTGTATTCCATGAGAAGTTATGCAATATCAACTGATTGGGATAAAAATAAATGTCATTGGCAGGAAGAAAAACTTCAAATTTTACTGTGTTACAGTAATTCCTTAAGATACTTTAGTACAGGAGCAGTACAGGAGTACTGAATATATCTGAATACACACCTAAAAATTTACTTTAAACTCTTCCTGCAATAGCCACTGTTGTAAATTAGTTGTTGACAGGCCTGTTTGAATAATTTCTCCTGTCAAATATTGATTTTATAAAATGTAAAATAAGATTGTGTTTTTCTCTCTGCATCTTACAGGTCAAACCTTCAGCCAATATGAGACTAGAAGCAGAACTGTTATATATATATATATATTTTTAGAGGCTTGCCTCAGCTTATTCATATGAAAATTAAAACTATTTTTTTTGGGTTCTTTTTCACATCTTTGGTTAGAAGAATACGTTTCACTTAATAAATGGTGCTAACTATGCTGAAAACTTTGTTTAACTAGGATTTTTCATTATCACTATCTTTTTCATAATTGCAATTTTGTGCAGGGGAAGAAAACAACTAAGCAATCAGTATTTATCTCCTTCCTGTCCTTTTATTGGGAAGAATTTGGAGTTGCTCATAAATTTGTCATGTGCTAACAAAAGCCTCCAACACTGATAAGGAACTGGTTTCCATAGAAAAGGACATAGTGGAAGATGACAGACAATGTAACAGCTTGTTCTTTTTTCATAACTGTATTCTTGGAGAGCCCCACTGCACAGGGAGCCTTTTTTTTATTTTTTATTTTTTGCATGTTTAAGCAGCATTGGTATTTTTAAAGTTTCTTGGAACACAGGTCTGCCTCAGCTCATCCTCCATCCACAAAACGGTTGCAAATGTAGCTCTTTATAACAAGAATTTTGAAGCAACTCCTTCACATCCGTAAGTGGAGAGCAGAGAAGCAATAGGTCTGGAGCAAGAGCTGGACCTTATGCACTCCTTTGCCTTCTCTTACCATGCTGACCACAAAGAGTAGCTTTTATACCCCATATAGTGTCATCTAAACTCTGCTCAGAAAGTCCTCTGAGGGCCCCATTGTCATCACAGAGGCAGTATACCTTGAGAATCCTGACGTTCAAAAATATTATTCTGTTGGGCTAAATGCCAGCCTGACTGATAGCAAAGGTGCAACTCCACTGACTTCAGGAGCCTCAAATTTTTATTCAGGCAGCCTAAGCATGCTTGGTTGGTTAGCTAATATGATGTGATGAGCAGTATTCATTGCAATTATAGTCAGTTCAACATCTTTTAGCATCAGATACATAATTCTTAATGTATAAGAGTAAAGGCTGATCTGCTTCTAAAATTTGTGATTAAGCACCAGTTCTCATTGTGGAAAATATATATTGATGCCTAGGAAAAACCTTAAGGTTTAGTCATGAAAAACAGTCGCTGCGTGAAGAATAAGAACTATGGTCTTGGTATATATTTTTTCTGAGTGAAATTAATCTCCGCTAAAGAAATGCTTTAATTGATTCTCTTTAAAAGCTGTGTCTGCACAAATGTCTCACCTTTCATTTGACATGAAATATACAGGATTTATGGCTCAATGATCCCAATCATCTGTGGAGTTAGGAATTATTTATTTATTTATTTATTTTCATTTCAGGGCAACATGATGACCATCTTGCCTGGCCTTCTTTAGAAAAGAAGCCCTTAGGCACCCAGCATATGCAAATGCAGTTGATGACTGAGACTTTGCAGAGATTAATTTTGTTATTGTTCTCTTTACATTCAACTGCATTTAGTGGAATGGTGCCTACAAAAGTAGGAGGTTTTGGTCTTCCCTTGGAGTAGATCCAGAGCAGGAACTGAAGAATTTTGTCCTTCTGGCCAGCAAAAGTAATATCAGAAAATTAGTTTGTTTTTCAATGAACAGACTAATGGTTTATGTGATATACTAGTTAACTAGCCTTTTGCATCCATGCCACTGTAACCCATTCTTTGTTCCACACCTCAGAAGCCTATTTTTTTCTTGGAATTTATTAAATGTTCTTAAAATTCCTTGCTCTCTTCCAGCTAAATCAAATACTGGCTGCCCTCAGTCCCCTACTTAATTGAAGTTGAATATGTCCTTGTCTCTGTTGGGTTGAAGTTTCTGTTCTTTAGCTCAACCTCTGTTATTGTAACATATATATTGCAGAATGCTATTTCCTTGCTATTACAGTGTGCCAGATTTAATGGAGTTCTCTTATGAAAATTTCATTCAATAAATTTGTATAGAGGTGATACATTTGTAGGCAATTTCCTTCCCTTGCCATTCTCTTCAGATGAAAAAAAACCTATTAATGCAGCAGCTAAATGTGGGCTAGTCATACTGTAGTGTGAGCTTTTTGCATTCTTCTGAAGCAGAATTAAATTCAGTCTACTATGTTACTGGAATATCTTCTGGAAAGTGAACTAAGAGCCTGTAGAATCCATATTCTTAATAGTCCTTAATACTGAGAACTTGGCTATGATGAAGCAAATAGTGAAGTTACTGCTGATTGGAACTGAATGTGTATTTCAGACGAAGATGGAAAGAGACTAGCTAGAACTGACTGAGAGAAATTGAATTTGCTAACAGAATTAGAAGACAGACAGATTGTTACTTTGTTTTTGAAGAAGTAGTAACAGTTTCTTTCCAAGAGTAGAAGGTAGAAGGAGGACAAGAAAAAGTTGTGAGTAGGAGCACTTAAGAGAAAATTCTGGAATTTTTGTGCAGATCAAGGTCTGAAGAAAAAAGCTACTTAACTTGGTTGGATATTAAGACTGAGTTTTGACTTACTCCCGGTCTCCAAGACTTTTCAAAATAAGCGTTTCTCTTGATTTTAGAAAAAGAATTTTTGCTTTCCAAATATTAGGCTTGTATTAAAAGACTAGGAGTTTCACTAACTTCAACAGTATCAACCCATTATGTACTTCAAATATCACATTATATAAGAATATCATATAAAATAGTTGGATTCTATTTACAGTTAACCACATATTAATTAGCTGGAAAATCACTTTGTTTTTTGTAATCTGGTTATCAGATTCTTCTCCCCTACAAGTACTCCTGAAATGCCAGACATTCTGCCAAGCAGTTTCTTATGCTCATTGTACTTCTGGCACTCTTCCTTCTATGTAGGAGGAAAAATATTGTCCTAATCGGTATACTTCACAGATCGTATAAAAATATTAGAGCAAAGCTTGTATTCTGCTCAGACTTTTTTTTTTTTTTTTTTTTCTTATTCCATTGAACTTCCTTTCTGCTGCTATTTTCAGTTTTAGGGATGGGAAATTTTTGATATTTTTTCTCCATTTTTTAATGTGTATTTCTCAAAAATATATCACCTGAAGGGATATAACACAATAATGCTCTCCAGAATTAACTTTATTAATCAAAACTGATTCTTTCTGGTCCAGTAATGTAGGGGTCATGGTAGAATTTTCAGGAATTTGCATAGAATCTCTCCACATCTACAGACCATTTAAAACCATGAAGTAAGGAAGATGTAATGGGAATCACAGCAGAATTTACCTTCTTACAAATAATTAAGCTGTTAGTGTTATACTGGATATACATCATGGTATGTTTATTCTGTTTTCTACAAGAGTAATTAAATCTAGATCATAAATACAAACTTATAGTGCTAGAACATAAATCCTGGTTTTTTTTCACCCTGAGGTGAACAGAAATAAAAGGTAGTATTTTACATTTTGCCATTTCTCCAAGGAGCAGAGATGTGCAATGGAAAAAGAAAAGACTTTGAAACCTTCCAAGTGAGGTGAAAGACTATATTCATCTGACTGAAATGCAATTAGTAGAGCTAAACTTAGTTCTTTTCCCTGTAGTAGCAAAAGTGTGTTTAGCTCTATCTGCAATGGGAGAAGCAAGCAGCTGGTGTGCTAAGACCATTGCCAAAGTAGTCAGATGTATGGCATTATTTTTTAATGCATGGTATCAGGAGCTTTGCTTTCTTGGCCTGAAAAATGAATGTTTTACTATTAAAGTCATTCTGACAAATGGGGTATTTTTGCAGAGAATTTCAAGTTCTGGATAGTAACATTGATAACTGAAAACTGTTGGCAGAAATGGGTAAGTATCAATTCAGGTGTCTCAAAATCTTGTCAAACTGCTGCCTCCTGCTTCTCTTTGTCAGTGGTGGGTTAGGCAACGTCTTCAAGAAGTGCCCTAGCTTCCCTCTTGCTGACCTGTCTTGTGTTTTTCCCCTCATTGAGGTCCTCACTGAAAGGTACAGCAGCTGAGGAGCATAGTACATTGGGGAGGATAAAGGCATCTGAGCTGAATTCTCATGTAGCATATCAAGACATTTCTAAATTGCTTGTTTAGCAGGGTTGGGGAATTCAAAGGGAAAAAATAGAAAAGTTTAGGAGCCTAAAATACTTCGCTTGCTGTAAAAATTACTCTTTTTACAATGTAAATTTATTTGACCAAAAGCATCCACTGGTCATGAAAAAATAAATTCAGTTGAAATGCATATTTTCCATTAAAGGTATTTTCAATGAAAAGTTTTTCATCAGACTAGTTGCTATATATTATTTGATTTGGCTCACAGTGAAACATGCAGCTGCTATTGGCCAAACTTTGGAAAATGGGTTTTATTTGTAGAATTTGTTTACTTACTGCTGGCACACTCTTCCAAGCAAGATTTTCTGGGAGTTTTGCCATTCATGTCTAAGTAAAAGTATACAGAATAGTAAAACAGGTAAAATGAAATATCCTAACTAAAACTAAGAAATATCCAAATTGGATCTGTTGGAATCTTATTTACTTTTAACAAGCCCCTTGAAGCGTATTTGCCATCCAGGTGTCTGAAAACACCACCAGGATCATTAGAAGTGTCAAGGTATCTCATTAGCTGCTCTTTTTAAAAAAAAAAAAAAAAAAAAAAAGTCTTTTCAAGGAAAATGGGGAGCATACAGAAGGGAAATGCTCTACTCTATGCAGCTATGATGTTGGAATCAGTTTGCCAAAGCCGTTGCTTTGAACTTGTGTGTCGTATTTTATATATACTGAATGCAGTCTTGAGACTTGCTTCAAGGAGGAAAAGACAGGTTACTTCTCACTTCTATATAGCTACAAAGGTCAAGAAGAAATTTAAGAGAACAGAGTACTAGTACAGATCAAACTCTATCTTCTACTGCAGTTACCCTGTCACGGACCTTCACCACTGCAGAACACTGTCACAGAAAACACATTCCAAAAAGAACTTTAAATTTGGTTGGGGAATAATGATTCACTTCCTATGATAGCTGAGCCAGTATTTGAAAATTAATGAAACTGTAAGCCTATTTAAAATCTTAATATCAATAATTACAAATACTCCTATGGAGATAATGATGTTGCTATCCACTCACTAAACATCAGTTGTATATAGGATTAAGTATGCATTGGCGTGGAGGAAGAAGTCATGCTTAGAGTTCAAAATTTGGGCAATTCCTGAAACTGAAATAATATTCCCTATTTTCTGCATGGAACAATTGAGATGCACACTAGCTTTGGTTACTTAGCAAGTCAGAGAAAGAACAGAATGTGTCCAAAATGCTTTTAGATTGCAAAATTCATTGATAACTCACTCTTGAAAATCAGCAAGGGAAATGAGGTTATATGCCAGAGCAAATTCAACTCCATCTTTTGAAGCTTGTAGTAACCATTGACATTTATTCATATGTGCAGAACTTTCATGCTTTCAGACAAGACGAATAATTGCAATTTAGAAGCTGGACTTTGTCCCCTGTCCAAAAACACACACTGTAATCCGTGCAAGTCCTTATCGGTGGGCTAAACAATATAAGGGAACTGAGAAAGAGAAAGGAAGACTAGGATTGATTTTAAAAGCCTGGGAACTTCACATGGATGAAGAGAAGTACATCCTGGCAGCTTCATGAGAGGCCTGTGGACTACACACATTCACATTTGTTGTAGGAAGGCAAGCCTGCGATCTTGGGCACAGGCCTAGAGAGCAAAAAGTCCACAAGGGAAGGGATACCTTGGGTTGAACCAAACCATTTGTATGCCCTCAGCACATGGGCCTTCACCTCAAGTACCCTTTGAAGACAAACAAGCTTATAGTTTTCTCTCTCAAGTACATCTCCCTGCTGCCTGGAAAATCAATAGATTATTCCAACTTTAAGCTTTCTGAGCAAAACACTTTGGTCCATAATCAGCATTGTTTATGTTTATATTGCACCCTCTACCCTTCAAAAATCTTGCTGCAAACATTTCATACAACTGCTCTTTAAAAGATGCTCTCACTGTTTATATTTCTGCTAATCTCTATGTCTCTGAGACAATCAAAGAGCATTACATGAAAGTGGAAAACACTCCATCACTCATACAATTTTGTGCACCAAAACTAAAGACCTAGCGGTAAATACCCATTTTAAAGGTTCCTGGGATAATAAATACCTTTAGGAGAATATTTCCTAATGCTTAACTTCAGGGAACATTATTGCTCATATTAAAATATGCATGTGGTTAATTACTGATATTTATGCACAATATCAACTTTAATAACTATGTATTTTAATCAATATATTTCTAGTTTCCTCAAGATTAGCACTATGATTCATTGTAGACCTAAAAAATTAATAGGCACCTAATTAAACGTATAATTCACTGAGATTAATTGTGGAAATTAATCTGCGTAAAAGTGAATATCCTGAAGTAAGATCTTGTCCCACTGAAGATATATGCTATGAAAAATGGTGCAATATATCTTCTTTTATCATAAAATCCGATAAGTTTAAAACATGGTAATTGTTGTTTGGTATAACAGGACATAGGAGAGAAATGAGAGAATTAAGAGTAGAGAACATACATCTTAACAACTGTTTCAATTCTCGACCAGTTAGCATTAGATTCTAGGATTAAAAAATAAATCTTATTGAGTCCTATGCACATTTTCCAGGAAAAGAGCTGCATTGGGATAGAGGGATAGTGTCATGGTTATCACATCTGCTTTACATGCTGAAGTTCCTGGGTCCAAGTCACAGTGGAACCAGCATCAGGAAATCTTTGGGAGGTTGGACTTAGATGATCTCCAGAGGTCCCTTCCAACCTTACTGATTCTGTGTCATACAGATCTGTGTCATATTATATGAAATACTTGAAAAAGAGAAGTGGAAGAAGGTTTGTTGAAGGGCATGCAAGTGAGTGTAAATGGAACAGAACAGACCTGTCTTTTGAGATGCCTTTGAACATCCTCGCCAGATAGTATCGTTGTTGATCATACTTGCACTGAAGCTGATGGTGGTTTGATCAGCCAACTAAAGCTGATCCATTTGCCAATGGATGTTTTTAAGTTTCTCAATTTTCACTGTTCCTATTTCTGTCATTACTTTTGTTCTCTTTTGGTTCAGGACTTCTTTGTAGATGAAAAATATTTTTGCAGTAACAGCTCATGTTGTGACCTGAAAGGACTTTTGAAGTATTTCACTGAGTCCCTAAAATGATATTCTAGGTTAGCCAACGTTCAGGCATGCACCTGGTCAAGTGGCATTGGTATTAAGAAACCACTCAGAGATGTCCATGTTAGTTGGTTTCACTGTAAGGTTTAGAGATCATTTTAATCTGCACTTTATGCACTGTTACCAACATGGTTATTCTTTAGCAGTGTGCAGCAGTAACCCCTCAGAAAGGGACTGAAGAATGCTGTATCCTCTTGAAATAGCAGTAAGAAATTTAAAAACTCAGAATGCAACCGCTTGTGCTGGAATTTGACATGAAGTTTAACTGTGCCTTTTTCACTGCATATTTAGTAACCTTAACTGCTGTGGATCACCCTAAATATAAGAACAACTTATCAAATGCAGCACTTCCCTGCTTTTTACACTGTTGGCTGTTAGAGCCTTGAGGTCAAGTATTTTCAAGTTTGTCCAACGCTTCATATGTCAGCATTTTGAAATTATTTATCCTTTCTTCCTGCCCTGCATAAGAGGTAAAATGGCAGATCTGCTCACAAGGTTATATGATAAGTTGGACTAGGGAGACCAATTTGGATTTAGTTCACAAACCATTTGCGGCTTTATATCACTGATTGGTTTTTTGGAAAACTCACATCTACAAAAACAAAAAAACGCTCTAGCTGTTTGGTCCTTATCAGGGAAAAATGCCTTGGGACCTGCTTAAAGAAGTAGCTTGGAAAATGCTGGAGAGAAGTTGGATAATAGTAGATTATCTATGTGTACTACATTGTTATTAACAGGATGATTAAATTCAACTAAATTTAAAAAATGATTATATTGACTTCAACTTCCATATAGGTCTTATAAAGGAGATACTAGGTCAAGTGCTGGATTGTTGCAGAGCAGAGGAAGCCTGGCAAGTGTAGTTGGGCTTGACACATGTTGGGCTGAGGGAAGGCATGCTGAGAAACAATCTTAGGAAATTTCTTGAAAATAAGAAATGTGATGAAACTCTTGGCAAAATTTAGAAGAGATCGGGTAAATTGCAAACTTGTCAATGGCTTTTCTAGTTTAAAACTCTGCGAGTACCTCAGTAGTAATGAGAGTCTGTGTACAATGCAACTTTTGAATAGTACAGTGAAGGGTGAAGACAGTGGAATAAAATTTGTTCTGGGTGAAAAAAACGTGTAGATTTGAGTGGGGAGTTGAATTTCAGATATCTACAGTGTTAGCACCTAAGAATGAGTATTAGGTGGCGAACTGAGTCACACAGCTGTCCAGAGTCAACTGACAAGTTTATAGAGGAGCTTGGAAACACCTATTTTGTGTTTGTGGTGGAACAGGCATGCTCCAAGGCTCGTCTATGACTTTCTCTGTGGTAGGCACTTGGTTGTGCTGTTGCCTGCATAAACTTTCATTTGAAAGAAAATGTGGTCAATGAGGAGTACATAGCACATTCTAGCAGCTGCCCTAGACTGGATGTTCATGTGCTCAGGATTGCTTGACACAGCCAATTAAGTCTTGTTTGATACCTTAACCAAAAGGACAGACTTGTTAATATTTTTCATGAACTTTTGCCATTTCTAGGTTAACAATATCCTTAACTGTCACTCATGGAATTAAACAGTGAGGTACTTCTGCAGATGAATTATTCCTTACTGAAAATAGCATACAGCACTCTTCAGATAAAGCAATAAAGCTCTGTTGGGATGCTCTAATTCTCTTCCATAAGACATTGCTTGTTCATTCTGGAATCATTAAAAATCAGCCACCAAATCAATAAGTCTCATTAGAAGTCTGTCTTTTTGCTTAATGCCATTGATTTAACATTTCAGAAATACCTATTAACCATTAGTCAATTAATCTCATAACAGTTACATAGATTAGGAAAACCTAACTACTATCACAAAGACCTCAGAATAGATTAAGTGGTTATCACGTAAGATTCCATTAATTAAAAGACACAATTTTGATACTTTGTTCCGTATATAGCTGATATGATACTGTTTGACTAACAGTAATTTATTTATATATATATATTAGTATATTAATATTGAAGTCACTGATGTATAGTTTAGCAAAAACATTTGTGCAGTTTATCACATATATGACATGAACCAAATTCAAAGGCAATGATTTGCCAAAGAAATCTATTTCTGAGACAAATGCATTTTAGCTCAGCTGGTTAGAGCGTGGTGCTGCTAATGCCAAGGTCGTGGGTTCAGTCCCCTTACAGGGCTATGCTGAGGGTTGGACTAGATGATCTCCAGAGGTCCCTTCCAACCTTACCATTCTATGATTCTGTGATTACCCCTGTGCCTGGCAATCAGACTTAAATAGGTCAACAGTGTGCAGATATAACTGATGGAGTTAGCATGCCACTTCCTTCTTCTAAGCCTTATGACAACTCTTAACACCTACTGTAGTGATCTTACTGCTCAGAAACTCTTCTGTTGATGTGTATCTGGGATTATCTAAATACTGTTTTCATATGTTTGTCTCCTAGGAAGGTGAATTGGGGAGACCTTGGCTCTGCCTCATCTTCCTCACTAGCTGCTCCTTTGCAGTTAGTGAATTGATGCAGGTAACTCCTTGCACTACTCAAAGCAGAAATAGGGACCAGGCAGTCCGTAAATCCCATCCTATCTCCTGTTCTGAGATGGGAAAACCTTCTAGTCAAAAACAGCTGGATAGCAATGATTTACCAGAATAAGAGCTCAACTAATACCAAACTCAGATGGAACAGACAGATTTTCTCTAGGATAGAAGTTGGAGTTTCTGAACAATGTTAGAATTTGAATATTCAGTACCATTCCTTAAAAAACTTCCTTGTTTCTCACATTTTCATCTGTCTTTTTAGAAAAAGGAAGCTGAATATTCTCTTTGCATATATTCAAAGATTAAATAGAAGCCCTTTTTTAAACCTTCCTCCCATTCTTCTGATTCATATTTGTAGAATCTGCGGAATAGAGGAAGAAAAATGTCAGTTCTGTCTTATTTGTGTTTACCACATAATTGTGCTGAATTGTTGATGGTACTCTGTGAAATCCTGTTGAATGAAATGCCCTCAAATAGTAGTGTTAGCTTTAAAAGGATTTAGTTTTGTGTTTCTTGTTCACAGATAATTTGAAAAGAAGATACTTTACTTGTGTGATAGGCTTCCTTAGCTCTAAATATTCTTTGTCTTCTCACTGAGTACTTTTCAAATGTGACAGTGTGTGTTTCCACTGCAGAACACAGTGTACTGAGATACACTGCTTGAAATGAATAGATTGAAAAATTTCTAAATAGTTTGTTTAGGCTCACTCCACAAAAATGTCTTGGGTGCTGTAGTTCTCAGCACCTAACCTGATATTTAAACATATTTTTAAATTCTGTCCCTAGCCAAATTATGGTAAAAGGCACTCACTCATGAACTGCTTCTAATGACTCCTTTCTTTTCAAGGCTCTCTTCTTTCACTTCACATTTGTTTTAAGTGTAATTAAACTAATCTGCTATCATACTGGAATTAAAATGCTAATTAATCATTATCCCATATGCTTTCCTGAAGTGTCTAGTTCTTTCCACTTTAACAGGGAATGTGTCCTGTCTGTTTCTGTGAGAACTGCAGATACAGTGGCCCGTGACTTCTGTAACTTACATTAAATTGGTTGCCCATACTGGAGTAATTTTTATTGCCTCTCTCTCTGGCATATGTGTATACATGTGTATGTGTGTATATATATGTATATTTATATATACACACACATATATATACATAAACGCATACACATACACACACATACATATATACAAAGATATGTATATGTGTGTGTATATATATATGTACACACATATATATACACACATGTATTTGTATATGTGTGTGTGTATATGTTCCTATTGCTGGCTTGCAGGTTTGTGGGTTCATTGAAAGAACCTACGGTAAGCCAGGAACCCACCCGTGGCCAAGAAATGCCGGTGCCTCTTGAATGATTCCTGTGATTGCGCAAACGTTTCTAGTGTCTGTTATCAATGCTGGTCTTATTTAAACAAATAGCTACTGTTGTGTCTGTAGCTTAAACTTGTGCAAGCATTTCCCGCATAGAGGAATTGTTGCCAAACTTTGGATGTCCAAGCTGCATATGTCTACATCGGAGGCAGTCATCACAGCTCTTTTCATAGCCAATAGAGTAGAAGTGCACACTTCCAGAGATGCTTTAACTCATTCAAAAGTAGATTACTAAAATAGTTCAGCAAAACTGTGTTTCAGGGGTGCTCTTTCCCTTATCTATAAAGAGAGCCTGTAATTAGATCAGGCATACGTGGTTATGTCACAGAAGTCTTTAAGTTAAGTGATACAAATCCCATACTTGGTGTCTGCAAATTTTAGATAGAATTCTAAGAGGTGCAGCACACATTTGTGAAGATAACGAACACTTTGAAGGGGGCTGGGCTGCAGATATCTGCTTTACTTTTACCTTTTCCTGGGATTAGCAACAGCTTTGATTCCTCAGCTCAGCTATAGCCCATACAGAGAACTTAACAGCAGCCCTGTAAAATAAAATCTATCTTTTTGCCTATTGATCTAAACAACTAACTAGAAAATAAGAGTTAGAAATAAAACCAAGATAAGCACTATGCACAAAGCAAAGGAAGGTGAATAAGTATTCATTCATTGTCAGTGCCTGCGTGTGTATTAAAGTCTACTTCTAACTGTTAATTTATATGAAGGTTAACCTTACAATTCTGTTGTGCTATATAAGATATGAAGAAGCTTTTCATATAGCTAAGAACATCAAAGAAAAAAGATCTCTGATCAGCAGGAGTCCCACATCATTAAAATGTTTGTGACATGCTTCCAAAATTCACTCTCTTAGCTGGCTGTTCTTCCCCAGCTATCTCATTTTCCTTCCCCCATAAGTAACTAAGATAATGTCCTTGTTGTCCTGAAATCTGTGAGAGTCTCAGTCAGTGAAACTCTAATCTGACTCAAGCATATACAGGTGCTGAAGGCCAATGTCCTTACTTAAGTTCCACTTAATAAGGGGCTCAAGAGGAGACCTGTACTGTGGGCTTTCTAGATCCAACAACAACAATTTTGTGAGATACCACACAAAAACAAACAGACAAGCCCACCTCCCCAACCAGTCCCCTATGATTTGATCTAGAAATTGGGCATTCTGAGGCACAGAAATTACTCCAGACGGTTTTAAGCTTCTCATGATTGTTAACTGACAGCTAAGAAACCTGTGCAAAAAAGCTAAGTCTTTGATCTCAGTCTCATTCACTAGAAAAGTGAAGTACAGATTAGAGCTATATTCAATGTTTGCTTAAAGATCTACAGATGAAGGCCTTTTTGACTTTAAAAGTAAAACCAAAGCCTAGGAAAACCACACCATGACCTTTATGGATCCCTTCCATTATTGAGCCTGTGAAGTTAGGCTTAGCAGACAGTAAACTTGATTTTAGAGGAATTTGCTTTTTAAATACACACAATCATGTATAAACTGCTGTTGGTTAATGCATCACTATTGATGTGAGGGGTTGTCATCCTCAGAGTAGATCCATAATTTTGGAGACAGTAAGGAAGTTAGTGTGCTGGACTTGGATCTCAGACACATGGATTCCAGCCTCTTTGTTGCTGAAGAGTTACTGATAGGCCTTGATCATGCTTAAATTGTGGACTTCAATGCTAAAATGATGAATCTGAGAAATTTTATTCTAGAGTAGAATGTAAGGTTGCAGTTTATGTATTTCACATTCAAAGAGTCTGGATAAAACATGGAAGAGGTACAGACTCAACTCTTTCTCTTCCAGATGAAACCCTAATCATCTTATTATTAATTAACCTGGAAAAAGAGAGTATGATTTAAAATTGAATTTCCCTCACCTCTGCCCCAAGGTAACAAAATTGCTAGGAAGATGGGGAAGTGTATCCATGAAGCATAAGCTACATCCCAATGACCACAATGTTCTGGAACCTGGCTGGTTCAGGATGGTGACCACCACTGATCTGGTCAGGCCTGAGGCCTGAGCACACGTGAAGGCAGAACTTCAAAAATATGACTTTGTTCTTTACTGGGGAAAATCTGAGCGCTTCTAAGTGCTAGCAAGCCAGTGTTCTGAAGACTGTGAATTTAAGTACCTAATTCTTTAGGTTTGTTGTGAGTCAGTGCATCTCGCTTCAGGGCAGTACTTACACCAACTTCCCTTTGATGTGGAGGGTAACTAAGTAAAAGATTTTGGGATAGTTAGATACTATTGAAATGGGAGATGTATATTGGCCCATTTTTATGGCAGTGATAGAATGTGTAATTGACATTGTTCAGAGCTACAAACTCGTTTTACGAGAGGTCTGTGTTTTTAGTGTTGCAATTACATTAATACCTTCTGTGTGCCACTCAAATATTGCAAGTCTTGTTCACACATGACTATGAAATATAGCCTGTTAATTGTTCATTTTAAAATAATGTTTTTGATCAGAAGCAGATTATTAATGGATGTGTCTCAAAGCTGCACTAGTTACTTGATTTTCCGGTTTATTTATATATAAAGTCTGAAAATCTTAGCAAGAAATGAAACAAAAATGCTCAAGTATAGCAGATTCTTCATTTTGACATATCTATGGCTTATGCTTCTCAAAACATTAATCTTTAATCTGTGCTTGAAATAAAGAGGCTAGTGCTCATTAAATAAGAGATCTAGAGAAGTAGATGTGTTTAATTAGAAAAGCGAGACTTGTTTATGGCTGCTGAAAAATATTTCAATGGCCCTCATGTTAAAGATGCTGGGGAATGAATTGTTAATGTGAAATGATCTTGTTATTTTTTATGATTCAGAAGTTAAAACTATAGTTCCAGAGTCTTAAAAGTATTTTGGCATGCAGTTTTTACTGATCTCAGTAGGAGCTTCCTTCTAACTACTTTTCAGGAACTTGATTTTTTCTGTTCACAGGCTGAGGCACATGTTCTGGGAGAGTGCCCGAAGTCCCACCTCCTTCACAGTGGCTTTCTTATTTAGGATCAATTACATTTCAATAACATATTATAAAGTTAATCCTGGCTATTCTTGGCTTTTTCTCTTAGGCTCTCTTTATCCAAAATCTGTTCTCATTTACCCAAGGAGACACCCTGCTCTGGAGCTGATGAGCACCAGAGGTAGTATGAATTAATGAATACTTCCTTATATGGTTTTAAATTTTTCTTTCTTACTTACTATTTACAAGTACAAAACTCATTTTAGATATTCTGTGCACAACTTCTAATTTCTACTTAAAAATGATTCAAAAGAGCACCTTACTGTCTTGTTATTAACCTGAAAGTTGCAACTGTTATTAGCTAGGAAAAACAAATCTTTGCATTTTCTACTGAAACACTTCTAGGAGTTTCTCCTACTAGGTCAAATAAAACATTATGTGGATCAATATCCCTAAAGCCCAGTCTAACTGCATTAAATTTCATCATTCTATATGTGAATAGCTCAAAGTAATCTGCCTGAACTGTAATACTTAACCATATTTGAAAAGCTGTTGTAAACTTTGTCATTGTTTGATTAGTGAGTTACAGTTTGCAATGTTAATTATTATGCAAAACTAGATCCTATATCCAGCTCACAGCCACAAAGATTAAGATGATTGCATTTGTTTTACCTATAGTAACTGCCTGTGTTTCATCTATTGTAATCTCACTTTAGTGAAGCATTTTTTTTACCATTTTGACATTTATTGGTATTTAAAGCAGGGATACCTTCTAACGAGAAATATGTCTTACAATGAGGGAGAATTTAATTGGTGTGGGATGTTTCATCTGCTCTAAGCACAAGCAAGTAAACAAAGCCTTTTATTGCTTTTGCAAAATCTCCCAAAAAATCTTATCCTTCTAACAGTTGAAAACAATGCGCTTTTCTGCAGGTCATAGAAAAGTATTGGTGAAAATGTTAACCCATCTCTAATTGAAAAAAAAATGTATCCACCTTCTATATATATTCATGCTGTGCTGATTGTGTCTCCAGTGGTGGTTCTGAGCTTTGAGTCCATCAAGCTTCAAAGGATGTGCTCACTTAATTGGGATTGTTCCACATATCAAATAGATTTCTGAGGTGAATGACCGGTAGACAGGAGAGGGTGGTGCTAACATTGTTTCCTTTAAGCCAGCTTAAAGAAGAAGCCTTGAGGAGGAACTATTTGATTTTTTTAAATAAGAAATGTAAAAAGGTGTAAGTTCACCCTCTTTTGGAGAGGAGTTCTGTTCTGTGGATGCCATTTTCTTCTGCACTTCTTATGGCAATTCTTTCAGTATCTGGCAAAACAGAGAAAAAATAAAAAGAATAATCCATATTCTGAGGTGAGCAGAACAGAAACCTGCATGCCTCAACATTGCACTCCTCTTCTTAAACAGCTTCATGCAGAGCAAGCCCAGATCTGCCATGGCTTGCACTGAGCTGAAGCTGATCTCTGGTAGAGCTGCTGACCCCTGTGAATAGTCTCTGCCATCCAGCACATATCAGAAGACCTTCGCTGTGTACAATTTCACTTTGTGAATCGAGAGCTAGTGTAAGAGGTATCTGAAGGGTCAGCTCATGAATCACAGAGTCCATTACTCCTGGCTCAGCAGCAAACCTGCAAGATCTGGCTTGCCCCATGAAAACTTCTTGTTGCACTGTGTTGCCAGGAATGGGAGCTGCACATTCAGATTCCAAATTTGGTTCCAAAGGGTTTATTCACTCTGGATCTCACCACACAAAAAAGTGCTTTTGGATCATATCTTGGCCTGATTAATACACAACCTGGATAAATAGCCCATGGATGGTAAACCCAGCACAGGCCTCACCCCAAGGGGATCTGGTCTCCATACCAAGATTGGGTGCCAGAAAGGTTCCTTATTATTTAAGAAACTCAATCCTGTAAAAGATCTGATCCTTAGTCCAAAATCTCTGGTGAAATTCCAAGTTCTATAATGTATCAATATAAACAAGTCTTCAGCTGGGTACCAAAGACTTTGCCCAGGAAGGAGATGAACTGAGAGTATAAGTGAATATTTAGACCCTGAAATTCAATCACAGTTAGACTTTTTATGTCTTAAGAACCATCATTAGGCTGAATTGTTGCCTTCTTTCATTGAAGTCAGTATGAGTTTTGCCACTGAAAATGATGAGAAGGGGACTGCACCCTGGGAGTACTTAGGAGGAGGAGGAGGAGCGTGAAGAAAATCTAACATATAGTGTCAAACTGAGATTTGTTCTGTTAAATGAAAGAAAAATTATCACAAGGCTAGGAAAAAACAGGAAAGTCAGGAAGTACACCCACTGACAAGCACACAAATCTTGTCATTTTGAGCAGGGTTCCACTGTGTAAGAGAATGTCAGTCAATAAACAAGAAAATATCCTGCAAAAATATATTAGCGATTAAGTCACATAGTGTTTAAAAAGGAATTTTACCTTGTGGTAGTCAGGTTCTACAGTTATTTAAAATGGGGGAGGGAAAAAAAAAGCTTAAGAACATTTACAAAACAAAAAATTGAAGTTTTTTTTTTCTTTTTTTTTTTTTTTTTTTTTTGTAATCCTTGAAAAAATGGAGATGCCTGAAATTCTGAAAAATTCAGAATTTTACATTACACTGCAGGCCATTTTTATGACAGACGATCTGAGCTGAACTAATGTATTAGCCAATTTGCCTTTTAAATATGGCTTTGTACCTTCTGAGATAAAGGATTAGTTGGTATGTCTATGTAAAGATAAGAGGAAATTGGTTTCTGAACTATGTTTAAATTAAACAGAACCTGATTTTCAGAAGCAGTTGCTGCAAATTCCAGGAAGGAAACACTGCAAGCATCTCTGGAGATAACTCTTTTATGACAGGAAATGGGAATCAGAAGTCTATAGGGAGCTGCCTCACTGGATTTAAAAAAACATGCTAAAATTTTCTGTTGCAGCGTTTGGGAAATAGAAGGCTGTGTTCATGGTGTTGTAACCTTTGAGAAAAACCCTCAGGATAGTAAGAGTTTGAAGCCACTAATACTAATTTAGAACAAAATACTGAACATTTCTGCAAGCAACCAAAACGCTCTTCATGAATGTATTAAATGTCTGCCGTTGGTAGAGTGTTGCAAGGCTTTCTTACCATTAATTGGGAAGTAATATGATGAAGAATTTTGTAGAATTCATTTTAGTTTTAGTTCTGTGACTGGTAACATTATTTCATTTAATACGTTGAAACAGCAGGAGTATATTACCCCTTCAGGTTTTGGTTTTTAAAATGTATGAATGGTTATTTTAAAATATAGCATGCTTATGAGGGTTTTGGCATTTGAAAATCACATTTTTGTTAAGCGACATCAAACAGAACTGACAAGTTCTGACACTGCACACTTGAAATTTGAACTGTCAGCCTATGCTACAATAATGCAGAGCAAAGTTTCTGCTATGTAGTTTGTATTTATTTCTTTGTTCTGACCCTGACATCTGAATAATATAAAAATGCCTCTGGAGAAAAACACTATTTTTGCTGTGTCTCAGTCTTCTGTAGAAGAACTCGGTTTTATGCCTTTACCCACTGTTCCCATCTGTTGTATGGCTCTAGCGTTTCATGGGCTTGCTGCTGTCTTCTCCTTTTAAATCTGGATAGAAGCTGTGGTATTTCTTTCAGTGGGACCAGGACAAGAAGCAGAGGAAAGACCAGTATTCAGTTTATCTCAGCTAAAACTAAGACCGTCTCAAAGAGCTGTTTGTTACAGAAATTGTTCTCTTCCCTCCTTCTGTTAGATATTTCTATAGCTCTTTATTTTTGATAATACATTTATATGCTACTTTATTTGTAGTATTTATAGTTTATCACAACAGTTCTATGACACAAGAAAAAAATACTATGATCTTTTACAGCTAAGGAAGCTCAGTTAGAGACATCAGTGTGCTTTTCCGCATGATCAGAGCTAATGATTATTTGAAGATGAGAATTCAAGTGACCCTTGTGCTGTCCCGCAACCCACTTATTTTAGCGCAGTTAATCTTTTAAACACTCGGGATGTTTCAGATACTAAAGGCGGGATCAGCTTTCCGGCTGAGGAGCTCGTTGCCTTGCGATAGCAGTGAAATTTCTTTGCAACAAAAAGATTTACCCTGGTATAACTGTCGACCGTTCAAGGACCTTGTCTTCCTGAGCCAAAGCCACCCCTGGGGGAGCACCGGGCCTCCGCAGCCGACCGCGACGGACGAGCAGGCGCTGCGACGGGCACGTTGCGGTCTACGCTGCGCAGCTGCCTCCGCGGGCAGGGCCTCCGCAGCCGTGTGCCGGGCGGCGCGCCGGCCTCGCTGCGTCACGCCGCAGCTCATGCGCTCGCAAGAGCAGCCGTGGAAGGGGAAGGGAGAAAGAGGCGCAAGCAAATGAGAGAGAACTTGAGGAGGGACGGTGAGCAGCAAATGAAAACAGATGTCAAATGGAAGAAGGGACTTTTCTGAGATATGTGGATAAGAGCAGAAAATGAAGGTTGTGGGCTAAGTCTGTAGAGCCTTTAAAACACAGAAAGAAATTTTTAACAGATTCTAGAATGAAAGGTGAGCAAAAGCTAAGGTATTCATTCCTTAAAGGCATATTTATGCTGCCTTAAACCTGAGAAAAGAGGCACTCTGCGCTTGGCGATGCGTGGTCAGGAATCTTGCTCTTCTCTTTCAAAGATGTATGCCTCTAACAAAAACAGACTAGAGAGAATTATTTTAAAATAAAACCCATCTTAAAGCTCAGAAAATGGAACACTTACCAGAATGCACCTTTTATTTTACTGCTTTATGGGACTAGTTATTGGGATTACCGTTTAGAGTGCCGGTGTTCAGCTTCTGAATGCCAACCCCCATGTTTCTACCCAGCCATCCAGCCAGAAAAGTGGTAGTCTATGTCAAATGGCGGCAAACAAACTCTAAATTCCTAGGAGAGCTGTATCTCTTCCTTAAAAACCATAGTGCCACCTCACAGGTCAGTAATTGTAATGCGGGAGGGGGCCCACTGGAAGTCTTGATTATGGGGCCGGCCGTTGGGGCTGCTTCTAGACGCGTGGGGCACCAGAGACAGCTCATGTGAGAAGCCAACCTGCGCGGGCACAGGGGCAGGGGCTCTGTGGGGCATAAGGAGCCAGACTGAGGGGACTGCACGTGTGGGGCCAGGCCCACCGTGAGCCCAGTGCTCGGAGCTTCGACTGGCAGCCTCAGCCTGCCGCCACTCAGAGCAGCACTGCGTGGCTACATGTCCCTAAAAACTTCACTTTGTCCCCAGTCTCTTTCTCCATGTCTCTTTCTAAACCAGTTGAAACAGAACTTTGCTATCCATTTTACTATATTTTCCAATAATTAAGAGCATTTTATTTAAGAGCTTTTTTGGAAGCCTGTATTGTAGAGCTGTCTTTGCGAGTGTGGAAGAATATTGGCTATTGTAGAGATTTCTGCCTTACCTGCTGATATTTCAGCCTTATAAGGACTTTTGTTCAGCATTGGATATTACGGATTCAGCTTGAAAGAGTGTAGCTCTCCTACTCAGCAACTCTTGAGTTTCCATTTTTTTTTCTCAGTTTGTCAAGGAAATAAATTTAATTTGAAGACTTTGAAATAGCAGTTATGATATGTGCCATAGAACTGACACATCAGATCTTCTCATTCACAGTTTGGCTTGTGAATTCATAGTGTGCACTGTGAAATTTTGCTCATTTGAAAAAGCCTGTGTAAAAAACGTAGTAAACAAACAGCATGCAGCAACAGACCTTTTTAGCTCCTGTGTTGCTCCCATTGCAGGGAGGTATGAGCTAACCATTGACTGGCACTGTGTTAGGTGCTGTCTAAACTGCACAGAAACCTGCACAGAGAAGCTTAAACTTCATGGTTATGGTGAAAGGCCCTAAAGGACTACAAGTAAATGCTGAGTGCAGGGAAACTGTGATGCCATACGGAGCAGCATTCGGCACTGCTGTGTGAATGCTGTATCAGCACTTCATTCCTTGAGGTTTTTGGAGGAGTTATGGTAAAGTTATGGTAAAGGAGGGTGCTGAACATTTCCACAGCAAATGTTATTGGATTGGTTGCAAAAGACCTTGAAAGTGAAGACAAGCCAGACAAGCCATTTATATTTAATGTAACAAAGATATAAGGGAGCTTGTAGAGGTATTCAAAGCGTGGCACCAAAGTGGCTAGGAAAGCAGTCTTCACAGTTGCATTTTGAGACTCTTTGGGTGGGATGCAATGATGTTTTCTTACAGAGAATGCTACCGAAATCGAGACTGAGAGAACAAGAAGTTGGATGAGAGTTTGCATAAGAAAAGCTAATAGTAGCTTCTGCTACTAAGCAGAAGGAAGCAGGGAGGGTTGTGAGAAAGCTCTATCTGAACCTCTGGAAGAGGACTAAATTGTATGGACAGCAGGATGAGAAGCATGAGGAATTGTAGTGTTAATTGTAGTACCACGAAAAGAGAGACTAGACAGAGCTGTTTTCATTTTCTCTGGAAGCTATACTCCAAAGAAATTTATATATTAAAAGAAAAATTGTTCCATTTTAGGAGACCTCCCACTCCTCCAGGAATTTTAAAATTACCTATTGTTGGGAAACTAATGAATAATAACAATGCAAAATAGTTTCAGTGTTTGAATTAAGTACGTTTTGCCCTCTCCCTCCTCCCCATCAAAAAGATTTTTTTTTCTCCTGGGGACTCAAACTCTTGTGTTTATCACTCAGCCATGTCTTCCCAAAGTAGAGCCAAGACCTGCAGCTAGTGCTGTAACAAGGAGGTGGGCTAGGAGAACAGTCTAGCAGGAGCTGACTCTGGAAGCCCAGCAGGGTTTCCTCAAACTCTGCTGATACTCTTTTGAGGAAAACTGACACTTATCCATGAAACTTGCCCTTCCAGAAAACTACGGTTTCAAAATGGGAGTGATTGAATTTAAATTCCAACTGCTTCTACAGACAGGGACTGCATGACAAGCTTCATCCTTTGCCAGGACACCAGGCAGCAGAGAAATAGGCCAAGATGGTGTTTTGGGCAGAAGAAAAGTTATGACTATGCTGATTTATTCCAGCTTTGGAATTAGATCTTAAATCCCACCAGGAAATGGAAGTCATGATAGCTCTGAAATATTTATTGGTCTTTTTTCTTATTCTCTCTTCTTCTGTAATTATAGTAAGGTAGTAAACAACTTTACTCACAATTAAGCAGATTAACTGTAATGTTTCAAATTTAGCTCTCTAGTCCTTTGCTCTTGCAGATTTTATCTAACTGCATGTGTGTTTACATGCATGCCTGAAGATTTACCATCGTGATGCTCATTAACCTGAATAGGGGCCATGTGGATAATTTCCTGTAAACCAAGTTGAAACCTAACTTTCTTATTAACCTCAAAGATAGTCATGGGGCTAATTGATGGCAACCAGGCAGGCGACAACCTCAATATGTTGTTTGTAAATAGGTTCTTGTGATTTCCCAGACAAGCCACTTGTATTTCCCTCAGAGGTATCCAAAATACATAGTTGCTATGGCAACTATTTTAAAATACTTTAAAAAACATAAAATACACAAATCATTATAGTGTGTAAGTTATTGCCACCTTGATACTGCTGTGATTTATACATGTTTTCATGAAGTAGGTTTTCAGCATGAATATGTAAAGTTATGTAAGAGTTCAGAGACTTTCCTATTAGGTTTTCTTTTCTGATCTTATTTTGTTTACACCAGTAGTCCTTGCTACTAACATAACTCAGGAGGAGGAAACCTCTCTGCAATTTGGATATGCCATTTTGACTTTTAAACAGGATAGAGTGAAATTGTACTGAATTCTGTTGCAGCTTCTTCTAGGGTAGCAGGAAGCGGCTAATGGAACCATGCGGTGTTTTTCCTTAAGCCTCCCGTTCTCCTGTGTAGGTGGGATTGTTACCAGAGATCTGGGAGCTGCACCTTTCTCCTGCCTTTGTCCCACGCTAATGTTGGCTTGGGTGACTCAGCCACATGGCCAGGAGCTTGAATTCTACCTACAAAAAGCACAGTAGAAAGAGCTGAGGCCAGGAAAAGGGTTTGTTGCTTGGGCTGGTGGGCAGCAGCTGGTGAGCTGGGGCAGCAGCCTCCATGTGCCTGGGAAACAGTTGCGGAGAGCGGGCTTCTGGGTTGGGAGCTTCTTTCACCAAGGAGATGTGGGTGACTGAAGGAGGATCTGTAGATCAGAGCTTCTAAGGTATGAGCACACAAATGTTTATTTCTACTAAACAACGATTTATATGAGCAAAGTGAAAGTACATACCCCTTTAAAACATGAATTTTTGATTTTTGCTATTTTGATCCCTTCTTTGTGATTTAATGTTTAGTTCAGGGCTCCTTTTTCAATTCTATCTTAGCAAAATAAAGAAACTTAAGATTCAGCCTTGAGTGACTAGTAGAATTCTCTCTACGTCTATAATTGTTATAGGACATACATTTAAAAAGCACTAAGTCTCTTCAAAGTCTTTGAAGATTTAAAAGAATGCAACTTGTGCTTGTCTTCAGAGGGAATGGGTAGAACCAGGCAGCTGGAATGTGTAAAGGATGGCATTCTTGTACTGTTAAAAAAAAAAAAAAATCTAGATTTCCGATCTGCAGAGCATATGAGAGCTTCTTTTATTATCAGATCTATAGTTTCTTGGCACAACTCTTGATCTAGTTGCTGTTTGATCTTTAGCTTCAAAAATGGTATCAATACTTTGAAAAAGCTTTCTTCCTAAATATTGCTTAAACAGCCCAGTGAGTTTATACTCCATTTTCAAGAAATTGGTGGAAACTGTCACTGGATTTGCCATTACCGGAGTAGAATTTGACCCATTAGTTTCACTTATATTATGCTTAGCATTTGCACTGTATTGTGGTGAAGCAAGTAATCAGGATGCCCAGCAGTGGTTATTTGCTTTTATTGTCATCCTGATATGGTTAGCAATATGATAGAGTATGATGGAAAATGCTGTATATACTTTCTTTGTGAGATTATTTTTACAAGGTCTGTGAACATCCCACTAGTTTACTAAGCAAAATATCAGAACTTGCAGTTAACATGTTCTTGTCTACCTGTTCCTATGAAAAAAACTAGCATTTGTCATCATAGATACCTGTTCAGTTATACAATATCCCATGAAACACGAAATTCTTTCTTCTTTTGTTTGCTTGGAACACCTGTAGTACCTGAATTTGAAGAGAGAATAGTAAACTGCTTTGATTTTCAGACCACTCACAGTTTCTCTTTTTATCTTCTCTACCATGGGGCTCCACAGTATGTTCTCTTCCTCTGTTTGCCTGATGCTCTTCCAGAGTCCTACCTGGGTGCTTCTTCAGCCAAGCACTAGGCTTGAATAATACTGGGCAGGTGTGCACTTGAAAATATTATTTTCTTCGCTTGTTTTAAATATTTACACCATATCAGTTGGGGTTGAGGATAGTGCCAAAGCTTTAATTTTAGTCTTTGGTGTTGTAACATACCTCCATCTCCTTGTTAGTGTTCTGAAGTCCTTAGTTACGGAAAAATGTTTCAATAGTGTTTTTGTTTGTTTGTTTGTTAAAGATGTAAGTAGAGATTCATGGAATGGGAACTTGATATGAACTCATTTTTGGTGGATTTATTTCCTAGGTTTGAAATACTGTTTTGTCAGACATGTCCCATCCCTGAATACTTTTGAGGAGGTTCATAGAAGTTTTACAATCACTGCACGCTCTCTCTTCAGAGAGAGTCATTAGCAGGAATAGGACATAAATATTGCAACGTGTTTAATCAGTTTGGATGTCTCGTGTAACTCTGATGGCAATGATGATGGCAAAAAGGTAAACCATGTCTGGTTTTCTACGCAAGATGAAAAGTGTGAGACTGAGAGACTCTCTTGGGGGTATTTAATGACTGTTCTTCAGAAGAGGTGCAAACTCACTGAATAACCAAGTTATGCTGTGTTGTCCAATCAAATCTCCTGTTCGGTGCTAGAGTGAAAATGGGGGCTTTGCAATTTCACAAAGCAGACTAGGGAGAAAAGCTGAACATATCAAATATCCACATCTTGAATTAACCTCAACCTTTGAAATAAAATTTGCCTGTGTAAATGAGATCAAACTTTGCTCCAAGAAAAGATTTTGAAGACTTTCCAGCATTAAGTGAATGAAGAAAAAAGAGGGAGTGAGAGAGAGAGAGACAGTTGGTACATAAATGAAGAAACCTTCTCCAAGCCATAATCCTGTTTATCTAGTTTTATTGGTAACAAGGATAGCTGGATTTAGAGCTGAAGAGCTGGTTCTTCAGAGAATTTTAAAAAGCTTTTTCAGAAACTAGATGGGACTGTGTAATGCATTGAGGGACTATATGGCAGTTTTCTTTGAAAAATCAAGGATGGGAAGTAGAAACTCAAAGGCGATGAAGGAATGACAGCAGAGTAGGTACATTGGAACAAAAGTGTCTGGGATGGAATGAAAGAAAATGCTATAGGTCTTTGCATGGGAATTTTGATTTTGGTGAGATATAAAATACAGTTGAGAACATCCGTTAGAAGGCCAAAGTAAAGGAAAAGGATTTTTTTTTTCTTTTTTGCTGTTTTGTATTGTAGGAACGTACGTGCATGTGTCTACTGTTTCTAACGTGGGAAATCCCTGAAGGTATGGACACACTAGAATGCCATTACAGTGACTGACAGACTTAGAGTAAGTCTTCTATTATATATTCCTGTAGTTGGTCCACACAGTCTATTCTGCAGCCCCCGAAGAGGTCTCCTGAATACAAGTTAGGTCTGAAAGTGCTTCCAAATTCAGATGTATTTAGAAACACTTGTAGCTGATGCATTTTAAGTAGTGCCACTTCAGCTTGGATAAACAAACAGCCTGAAAACACACTATACAAAAGGAACTGCCTTATTATTTTGTTATTACAAAATAATTTTTTACTCTAAGTCTGTCAGTCACTGTAATGGCATTCTAGTGTGTCCATACCTTCAGGGATTTCCCACGTTAGAAACAGTAGACACATGCACGTACGTTCCTACAATACAAAATTATTATTTTGTTATTACAAAATAATTGTAATCATTTTTTCTAAGAAGCTGGATGTTGCATATTTTCTATCCTGTGTCATGAAAGCTTGAGTCTGTTCTCATGTCTGGTTTTCTTTCCTTGGAGTTGTTCTTATAAACCCTTGCTTCAGCATGGAATTTGCACCTGTGCTTTAAGCATGTGATCATTCCCCTTTGGGGGAGATGGAGAAGCAGAGAAAAGATGATTATATCCTTCAGTGCTGTGCTGGATTGGGACCCTGGCAATGCTTTTCAATGGTTTTTTGGCCTTGGATTTGCTGGAATGTGTTCTGTGACTTCTAGAAGGAAGTGATTTACATTTCATCTGCAGCCTTATTCTCTTTGTACACAGCATCTTGTCCTGAATTTTTATGACTGGTAATAGTCTTTGCTGAAGAGAAAATCTACTACTAGGGAAAAAACATTTGTGGATGGATTTGTTTTTCACCCTGTGCTCAGGAAAAAGGAATGCAGATACGCTATTTGCAGCTGCAAATGTTTGTTGTGTAAAGCTCATTAGCAAAAAATAAAATAAATTACATACCCCTTTTTTAAACGGCAGATCGTCTTGCAGTAAACTCACTTATGTAGTCAATTATGCTAAGTGTACAGAGGGAAACATATGGAAGCTAATCCAAGGGAAAGTATATAATGCCATAGTACTTGTCTAAGCAAGTGCCTTATCTTTAGCACTAATTATAGAGCTACCAGTCTTAATTCATCTCCCTCTTCCTGGTTTTGTGGACAGGAAATGATTTACTCTTTAGCTTTACTTGAATTGGTCATGAGAGAAGATGGGAAAAAGTAACTTTTATGGTTGCTACCATTGTAAAATTATTCAATGTTTGTGAAAATCATGAACTGGATTTAAGATGCTTTCCTAATGTGAGATAACTGGAAAATAACTGTTTCAAAAGTGAGTTACCACAATCAAAGCAACACATTTAGGAATGAGATGAAAATGGCCCAAAGTTTACATCACAAAAAATGTCACTTACGTGTGACTCAGTAATTGCAGGCAATTCACATCTGGCCTGAATATTATTCACGGGACCTAGCAAAGTAAACTCACATCAATAAGACTAGTTTGTGTTGATTCTGGTAATGCTTTTAGTATCGAAATCGTGATAGAAAAGCTATGGCAACAAAGGGGAGAATGAAATTACTAGAGAGCATTTTCGCAATTCTCCACGCTCTCTTTGTTCAAGGAGAAAAAAAAATCTTGTTTCACTCCCATTTGATGTTGCCAGTTCTCTTGAAGATTAATTTTGGACTGGCTTTATTTTTGCTGGAATAATAACTTAAAGGTAAAGTGAGACTGTGTGAATGCATTGAATGGAACATCCTGTTATGACAGCGCCTCAGAGAGCAGCAGCTTGAACCTGAACTTGTTGATAACTTAGGTCATCAAACATGTGGACAAGAAAAGAAGAAGGGCACCTTAACACTTGTACAGGTTTGCCAGGTCACACTGCTAAAGCCTGCCTAACTTGCCTATTTTCATACAGAATTTTCTGCCTCTTTTATAAGAGGTGGTACTCTGCTTCTGTTTTCTTGAAACTGCCAATGTCCACAACAAGAGACAACAAACAGTCCTGTTCATTTTTACAAACGTAATTTCCCCTCAACCTGTTCCACCTAGTACCTTGACTGAGACTGAGGGGGATAAAATATGTGCTTGAATGAAAATTAGAATTACACAGCATATGTAATGAAGCTACTGTGAGGTATCTTTAATTCTGGTGCTTTTTAGAGCCTCATAGCTTGACTTTGCAACAGGTTAATAATATTCAGAAGTATATATAAATCTTAGCTCTAAAGGTCCAATATTCACACAGTGTGATTACTAGTTGAAAGTATATTCACTTTGTTTTAGGTAGTGGAAAATATTTATTATCCAGCATAGTTGTGTGGGGTTTTTTATTATTTTTTTAGATAGGTTACTGTATGCTAACATACATATATGCATTTTTGTTGCCTGGCTTTTTTTTTTTTTCAAATAAAAGGTTTAAAATAACTTTCTTCTAGAGTAGAGTCTGAAATCAAGTTGGTAGCCAGTCATACATTCTAGCCATCAGCTGGTACCTGTAAAGCATTATGAACTGAGTAGTGCAGCTTTCTCCATGAAAAGGTCTACATATTGCAGCTTAGATTTTGATACAGTTTCAGCCACCGCGTTCCAGCTGGTATAGTGTGAAAACTAAGAAAATGAAACATAAAACTGGTCAAAAACCTTCTGACAAAACCTTTTATCCAAGTTGGCAAATTGAATTTTTCTACCTAAAAGCTTGTCAAATTCACTTTGACAAAAAAAAAAGGGGGGGGGAGGAAAAAAAAAGAAATCTTTCGGTTTTTTTGTTCTGATTTAACATTTTAGAACAAAGCACCTTTTCTATTTTCATTTGAAAACTGAATTGCTTTTCATTTTGAAATATAACTTTAAATATGTAACTTTAAAGAAGAGTCCAAACATTTTTATTTACTTAAAATCATTTGCAAAATTCCTTCTACAAAGAATTTTGAAATTAGGGGTAGAAAGACAGTTAAATCTTGCCTAAGAAAGAGAGTTAATTCCCTCTAACTGGTGCCCAGAAAAATTACCAATGTCCTCTTGATTCGTCATTCACATCAGGGTGACTGGAGAGCTATCCTTGAGAGCAACATGCAACAGCAGCGTGTCCACTGCTTGTCCAGACAGGCCGTGCACTGTCTTTTGGCAAATTCTCATGTTGTAGCTGAGCCTCTTGCTTCCTGGCTGGCATCCCCTGCCGGCAAAGTCACGCTGTTCTCACAGGAACACTTTAATCTGTTTACCCAAGTAGTATACTGACTGATATTACCACTGTCGTGAAACGGTGGTGGTGTGGAGTGGGACCGGGCTCGCCCTGCTCGGCGATGGGGCTCGGAGCTGGCCTTCAGGTAGGACTGGCTCAGGGCTCAGAGCACCGGCACGGCTGGCCTGGCCTTGGAAGCTGAGGCCTGAGGGAGAAAACGTGCGCTTCAGTCTGAGAGCTGCTTTTGATCCCAGAAGGTGTTGAACTGAAGATCCTTGTGGCTGAGTGTCCTGTCTCTGACAGGCTATCAGCAGATGTCAGGGAAGAGTGTAAGAACAGGCCTAGCATATATGTTATCCCTCTCCCACTGGACTTTCTCATTTCCAGCCGTTTCGGGCACAGGCACTGCCTGAGCCTGATGTGGTACCTGTGGATTCATTATCTTCCAGTCACCTACTAACAACACGTGATTTGAACCTCCATCTTCTTGGCTTTGCTTGATGCCTTACAGGCCTGGGGGAAGGTGTGAGTGATCACTCCCCCCTCTAGTCATCTCTCTCAGACCAAAGAGTTTGTCACTGCATAGATGTAGTAATATCGGAAAGGCTGTATGTGGTGGATAAACGCGACACATTTGTATACGTGAAATAAAATCAAATTACATTAGTTCTGAAAATCTAGAACATGCATCAGGAGGATGGTTACTCGTCTTTAAGAGAATGAAACTTGCTAGTTTTAGGTGCAGAATTGTCCAGTTTCAAATATGCACTGAACTCCCAGATTTGGCAGCTTAATGACCTCTTACCATTCTGCAAAATGTGGGTATTTTAACCAGATAGATGGTCATATTAACCTCAGTTTCAGTTACGGAAGTTGTTGGAATTGCTTGTATTCATAGGGAAGAAAAAGAAAAGGAAATGATACAAAATAATCTGACTCTTCTGGTTTGAACTGTCATTACGATCTTCTACATGCCCTCTTGACTATGCAGTGCAGGAAAAACAAGTCTGCCTTATTGTTGCTGTATTCAAATAACATCCTCAGCTCTTATGGCTCTTTTTTGTGTTTGATGGTTCTTCTCAAGACACTGCTCCCAGGCTCTTGTTATTATAAGAGAATCTCAATTTTCATAAAAGAAAAAAAATCCTATAGCCTCCTTGACGGTGGAGTGAAACTCTAAGTATGCTCAGTGTACTTCAAAAGGTTTGAAAATGAAAGGCTAATAAAAAGTCCAATTAAAGCAAATCTCAGGATTTTGTGAGTGCTGGCCTTAAAAAATTTTTCAACAGTTAGCAATTTTTCAGGAATTACCAATCCTATATAAGCTCGGGATACTGCTGTGAGTACTGGTATCTAAGGATCTTGCAGTTTCACAGCTGGAAACTTGAGTAGACTCTAAATGAAACATTTTACAATTAAACGATCCTTCAAGCACCCTTCTTCAGCTTTCTGCCTTTTAGATCTTCACTGTGAAGCAAAATCCTGCATTTCTCTTGAAAGAGAAATAAGGATGGGGGGAGGAGAGAAAAATTAAGATTCAATTGTGAAAAGAAATTCTGATTAAGTAAATAGGCCTCTTTCTCTTTCCTAATCTTAGCACAAATGCTGTTTAATAAGGTATTAACAATATTCAATTAGTATCAGTCTATACACAGTGCTACAAATGTATTTATATGATGTCATTCATTCAAAGTATTAAAGGTGTACTTATCAGCCGGTGCTACAAAACTATGTCAAATATATTTGTCTCACAAACATTCAGAAAAGCATCAGTAAAGTGTTCCCATCTGCTGTATGATCAGACTAATTTTACTTTATATCAGCATCAGCCTTCCTATTAAAACAATCACTTTAGATCAGGAAAGAAGGACACATTCGTATCTGTCGCTTTCTTTAATTTGCAGCATGACTACTCTGTAGTTTTTGAGAAATGGTCCCTGAGCTACAAACAAACACTGCCCTACTATTCTGGGGATTCACACTTGAACTATTTAGTTGCTTCATGGATTTTTAGTGATGTTGATTTATTCAGCAGCTATAATTGAATAGGAAATACTAGTACCCAGCAGCTTTGAAATTCAGAACATTTAATGTGTAGTCGATTTGACAGGAAAGCTGGATGAGAATTCCAGACTCAAGGAACAATGCAATTTATTAAATTATAGCAATAAGTACTGGTTCCATAAATCTTTTTGATCCATTTACTCCATATTAGGAATATTGATGTGACCTTATTACCTTACATGAAATGCAGTGATGTTTGCATTTTAAACACAAATGAGGTGACAGTTCTTGGATATCTCTTGAAGCAATAAAAAAATATTCTGGGACTTTCCCATGAGACCACTGTGTGTCAATAATTCAAATTCTGAAACATCTGTGACCCTTAAGGTTTGTAGACCTTTACTAGAGATAAAGGAAAGGAGATGTTTTAATTCATGTGCATATCCATTCTGTGAAGAAAGTTTACCCCACTCTCTTTGATTAGTATACTAGTCTATTGTGTCTGAGACAAATAACTTTGATATTCACCAATTTAAATATACATGTCACTTCCTCTGCATTTAATCATTATGGCAAGCTTTCCTCTAACAAAGAAAAATTTTGAATTAATAAATAAAAAAGGGACAGCTCTTAAATACAGTAAGCTGTTTACTGACCTAGTTTGAGGAGTCCTTTATTGTCTTACTTTTGGTTAAGGAATGAGCAGGATCAAGTTTGCTATGTTATGATCTGGTGAGTTCTCACATTTGGCTTCTCCTCCGGCCAGCCCGGTTTCCATTCCCTTGGTAGTGGGTTACCCTTGCCATTAGTATCATCAGAAATTCAGGAGCTAAGCACACATGCACATTCGGCTGTGCAGAATGCCTGTCTCTGTCACAGCATGCCTCAGTTTTTGAATAGATAGGCTTCCACAGTTCACAAACTAAACTGTCTTAGAAGACAGATCGTGTTCAGATATGTCCCTATCAGCACATACCCTATACAGGCAAATTAAATAACAGCCTCTTTCATATACTATATAACAAACTGTCTCCCTCTATCTTCTAAAATGCTTGGCCATTACTCGGTCATCTGCTGATTCAGTTATTTATAAGGAAGGAGGCTGTAACCTTTCACTTTTGGCCTCTCTGTCTCCAGGGTATTTGATCTACTGCCACAAAAGCCGCTTTACTTCCTGAATCTTTCTTCTTGCAAATCAAAGGTCAGGCAAAATGCTCACTACCTATGATTTAGTTCTGGGTACTGTCTTCTTGGCAATGGTCCTGCGATGAACTTTGCACAAGTTGACTGGGCAATGCACATGCAGCAGGTTTTTGCAAGTGGATTCATTTTTCTTGCATGTTTTGTTGGACAAATCTGTATTTGTCCATTTCTGTGATTTCTTGTGTGGAAATTAGTGTTCTACTACAACTAGCTTCATGTCCTTAGTTCCAAAAGCAAGTTGTATGTTAGTATAGTGTAATAAAAAGGGAATTTCTCTGCTGTATTGGGGTAACAAGGTAAGTTGTTCCAAGAGCCCTCTCTGTTCCGATGTGAGCATGGAGGGATTGCTGCTGTTGCTGTAGCTGCCCACCACAGTGGCATCATCTGGCCAAAACAAGTTGATGACTGAATACCAGAGTTGACAGATTTGGAAACCACACCTCAAAAAGGAACCTCCTGGTGTTTGTTATAATAGCTTCTTTCTCTGCAATCAGTAATAGTAAAGAAATGCCATCAGACAATGCAGTGACCCCCACCTGAAAGTTGCTGTTATAAAAAATAGTACTTGATTTTACATGGCTGTATGCTCAGAGGAAATTTCTTTATCTGTTTTGTGCTGATAGAGCAAGAAATAAAAAGGACTATAAGCCACCTGCTTCTTCATCAACTTTTTCTGCTTATTCTGGACTGTTATCTATACTTGAGCACACCTACTTCAATCTAGGAGATCACTGATACCTTATTTGTCTTAATTTTTGGTGATAATAGTCATAGATGTCTGAAACAGAAAGTAAAATACAAATTTGTAATTATTTTGGGTCTAGAGTAGACATAATGGTGAAGCACTTTGTCCAGCAGAACAGAAAGAATAAGAAAGAAAAAACTTGAATGTTCATTTTCTTCTTCTTTTTATGCCTCTTCCTCCAGCTGTGATATTTGCTACCCAGCTGCTATGCACACAGCTTCTCCCTTTGTCAGTGATCTGTGGTTTATGTCTACAAATTTCAAAGGAAAAGTGTGGAAAAGTTAGATTGTTGTTTGAAGGCACACAGTTTGAAATAGATATTATACTCTCTATAGCTCTGAGGGAAAGTTTTGTTCACAGAGTCCCCAAATACCTGGTGTAAGAAATGCCAATTTGTTCTTTTTCTGTCTAGAGTGCAAAACGAGAGATAAGGTTAACTACCCATCAGTAAAGCTTTGCCTTGGTAGTTTAGCATTACCGATTTCAAGCGTAAATAAGCGGTGTTTTAGGTACCTCAAAAATACATAGTGAAGTGAGGAAAGGCTAAAATAAGCAATTTTTATTCTTGTATTCTTTTTTGAATAGCAGCCTGGCTTATTTACAGGGGATGGAACAGTTCTTAACTTCAGCAGATCCTGCTTGTCAAGCACTGTTGTCTCTATAAAAAAAAAAAAAATACAACAAAGCATTAGAAGTATTGAAGGCCAAAAAAAATAAAAGATATCAAGTGTATAGAGGTAGAGGGGGAAGCCTATGTTGGATGGGCTTTCCATGTCCATACCTATATCTATAAATATGCCTCATACTTCTTGTTAGTTGTAGTTCTCATTTTGAATATCCATCTCCTGCTTTCTGTTGGAAAGAAGACATTCTGTGTAAGAAAGGAATAACAAAGGGAAAGACAGAAAGGCCTACAGAATGAAAATAAACTGGCTAGGGCTGAAATTAATACATGATTCTCTAATCTCTTGAAGACTGTCACTGATGATGAACCCTATTAAACCCTAAAATTAAATCGTTCTCCATTTGACTTTCCTTCTTTATTCTGCTGACATGTTAGAGGTTTCAGTCATTGGACAGTTTATTTTCATTTCTTGTAAGAAATAAAGTTGGGAGTTATGACCTTTTCATTTAAATTTTGTATTTAATTTGGTGGCTTATTGTGAAACGGCAGAAAGTGCTGTGATAATTTTGTAGCATCTTGATCACACTTGGGGACATTTTTTTCATAGCAGAATAACTGCAGAAGTCCCTGAAGCATGAAGAAGAGCAATATTTTCTTCAAAACATTTAATATGGCTCTTCTTAGACATTTATCCTTTTCTCAGTTGAACTATACTTCCCTTTGTATTCTAAAAATAACCTTTAGGCTGCTTTGCAGAAAACAGCCTGGTATTTGTAAACTCAGCAATCAATCATTGTTTGTAGCTTAACTGACCTGCATTATTTTACCTGTTTGTTCTTCTCCATGGTCAGTATTTAAACACATTTAGCTATTGCTATTCATGCAGACATTTGAGTTTTCAGCTGTAATTGTTTTAGTACGTATTTTTAAAGACTGTCACGTGAGACCTTGAACTCAAATAAGAAGAAATGGATTATTCAGCATAGAAAAGTAAAGATTTGCTTACAAATTTACAAATTGATGTACAGAACCTGAAACATCCCCATTGAAGTATGTGAACCAACAGCCTGTATAAATTAAAATACTAAACTGAACAAAAATTTTGCCACATTCCAGTTTCACTAAATGTGTTAATTTCTTTTGCCTACCTGGCTTTGTTGCTCTGATAGTTTGGACTCACTGTATGCTGCAACTCTGCCTCGCTGTTTTTTTCTCTGAAGTTCATGAAATTTTCTACTTAAATAATTGTTTTAAAAGGTGGTTCATGAACCTTTTGTTTTCATTTATGAATTTTCTATCTGAGAGTGTAAAGGGACATTCAACAGAAAGCTAGAGGAAAAACAAACCACAATCCTTCCAAACTTATCATGTGGTTTTCCCCAGTGTGATCTTGATCATGTCAATTTATAGCAAAGGCTGCAATGAAATTGCCACACCAAGTAATCTAAAAATACAACACATTAGATTGCCAAGCACCATGCATAAAATACTTTTGACAGATGCCATACTGCTCAGTCTTCCTGAAAAGAAAATCATGATTTCACACTCGAGAAAGAAGGCTAGATTAAATCGCTTATATTGTCTTGGCAGAGCACCACTCCACACGTGGGTATACCACAGGTATCACCCAAGGCCAACCCACTTGCCAAAGAGTGGCTGGCTGTACCCTGTAGGCCCTGAAAGTGCTGGGACGTGTGGTACCCATGGCATCTGTGAGCAGGTGAATTGCACCCTATAATGTCTCTTAAGCCTTTTGCTGGCTTTTGTGTACCTCAGGAGGAGACCGTGGGACATGATGGTGGCTGGAGAAGCTGCAAGTGAGACAAAGAATTGGCCTGAGGCATCTATAGTGAGGCTTTGGGTTGGGGCAGAGGCCAAAAGCCTTCAAAGAGATTATTGAGCCTGGTACCTTTGCGTTTCAAAGCATGAGGATTTACAGCTTTAAGTAAAGTTGTTAACACTAAGGATGTGTATAGTGTGACCGCTGGAAAGGAAGTGAATTATGTACCCACTGCTTTGCTCTGTGACAGTCTTTAAGGCAAGCTGGCATAGGAGAGCAAGGAGGGCATTGCTTCCAAGAAGACCCCAAATTGCAGAATAAATGAAATTATAGCAGGCTAGACTTTAAAAGTTGCATGCAGGAACAGAGTGCTGCAGCCACCCCTGTTCAAGTAGTGGCAAAAGCCACGAGGGGAAGAACAGGGAGTACTGACACAGGGCAATTTGTAAGGCTACAAATTGCAGCAGACTAGTTAAGAGCATCTGAAGACATTCTCAAGAAAGTGAGAGTAGAGGAAAAAGAATAAGAAGCCTAAGAAGTGGCAGGCAAAGTAAGCATAGCAGGAACATTTTTGCCAAATGCAAATAAGCTAAATAAAAAGAAAGTTGTTGAAGGCAGGTTTTCCTGGGGTATCTCTGCTTGCTGTATTATGAGTTTTTCTTCTTTGAAATTGCTCTCATTCTGGGCTGTAACAGCATACTGAAAGTAATTGCTGAAGACTATAGGAACACCAACAACTTGCAGTATTATGCCACACCAAGGCTGCTGACAGCTGCACACTATGCACCTTCTTTTCAGCATCAGTCATTGGGCTAGAGATCATGGGGATAGAAATAACATGGTAATTTTCTTGGCAAACCAGCAACCTGTCTGAAATTAACAGAAATTGAGAAAAAAAATAGTATAGGAAATACAGGGAAAAAAAGTAGATTTTATGTGGTTGTGATCCATGCAAATAGTATCACTTTCTGTCCTGCCTCCTGTGCTCCTGTAGTCATTTGTGGCAGGATCAGGAGGAGATGGCCAAGTGTTTTAACATTCCTTAGGTTTGAACAGTTAAATAAACAGAATGAAAAAGGATCTTCTTCGAGCTATTCAAAATCTTGTCTAGATCTTGCATCTTCAGCAGAGCTGAATCTGGCTTCTATAGTGTTGGTCCTGGGAATGCTCGCACACCTCATGGCTAGGAATATGCACAGTGATCTTGATATCCTTGGGATTATTCTTAGAAATGAAGGTACTCACATGAATAATTGCAGGATTACTGTTTGGAGGACACTATAATGATTAATCAAGGTGATTATTTCACCTGCTTCTCCCCATATTTTAACACTTTTCTAGAGTTGTGATATTGTATAGGGTACAAGCTATACACATCATGTATGTGTATTAACAAAGGATTGATGTTTGCTATTTATACACAGCAATCATATTTAATATATAGCAGAATATTACTGTTAAGGTGTTGTAAAAATGTTATTGATGTGGCTTCCGTACAGTTTCCCAATCATCTACAATTTTATAGGTCATTGAAATAAGCACAAAAAATTCTTATACTGTACCATACCATCCCTCTATGTGACAGTAACCATTTTTAAATTTTATGGAATGTTGCTGCCAACCCTGAATTTATTGCTTGATATTTGATTTTTAAGGTTTGGACATGACTCCATAAATTCCCTTTGAACATGCAAACATCAGCCTTAAAAAAGAAAAAGAGAGCTTTCTAACCATTAATTACATAAACTTAAGAAATGTGGCTATACTATAGCATAATTTTTTAACTCAGAAAGCAAGCAAGAAAAGGTCTTTGGTATTTTTTATATTGTTGGGGTTCTCATAGAACTAGTTCCTCAAAGCCCATGGCTTCAGGATATCTCAGGTCCTCTGACCAAGAGTGTTTTTTAGTGAGGCTTTTTCAGTGTGAAGATAGAGGATTCCCTGTTTAGAAGTAGTGAGCTTTTTTCCTAAGGATTTGTTTTAATAGGATGAGATATTTCTGGGATATAGAGCACAACAGAATATAACTGGTCAAGAAGTGAAATGGCAAAAATTTGCTTTGGAGATATGTTAGAAATTAAGCAAAGCTCCTTTGGCTATAGCCTTCTCATATTACTTATTCTTTCGAAGTCTCCTGCTCTAAGAAAACTGATCTAATTCCTTTCATTTTATAATCCTAGATATTTTGGCTTGTTGCACCACTTTGAGCTAGGATGCAATTTAATTTTTGACCTTCTGAGCCTTTTGAGTTTTCACAATTCTCATTTGTTAAAGGTTTGATTTAAATGTATGTTTTGGGGGAAGGTGGCTGAACCCTAGAGCCTTTTGTATTTAATAAGCTTCAAAGCACGGTAGACTGACATATGTCTCTCTTGCAAAGTGCTCTGTGTAGTTGGTTGTAATTGTGGCTGTCTGTCATTTAAATCCCACCAAGTACCAGCTGCAGCTGTGGCTAGCCCTTAGTACCCTACCTGCAGCCATGTCTGAGCTCAGAGATAGGATTAGTGGTCATAAAACACAGGAGGAATGAAATACGGAATCTTTTGGGAAGTCCTTTTTTGTCTGTGTCATCATTAGAGAAACAGCTGGAAGCTCTATGTCATGGAAGGGCCAAATTTGAATTAAGAAGTCAGGATTCTGAAGGTGAGGAGCTCTGTCTTGACAGTTGTTATACATGTTCCAAACATCAGTGCTGTATGCAAGCTGCCTAGAAATCGTTCGTCTCCTTTTTCAGACTACTGACCTCGTTCAGATGGCACCGCCAACTTTTACATTATCTAATAATAAAAAGAGATTGCTTCAACTTGTAAAATAGGTTGCAAAGAGTTTTATCACATAATATCACAAGGTATACAGTTCTTGTGATAAGTTTTAGATGGTTTTCTCACTCAAAACAAATGTCTGTGTATCCCAGAGAGCTCTCTCAGCTGGAGCTGGTAGGAATTTTTAACAGCTATTTTTCTTTTAGCAAATACCCATTTTTCCATCAGGCCTTGGGTAAGAGTGGGCTAGATGTATAAAAATGATACTCACCAAGGCTAGTTTCAATAGGATCCCTTCATAATTCATAGAGAGCTGCTCTGTAGTGCTCTTTAACTTGGGCCTCTCCTCCACATGGCCTTTCTCTCTCCATTGATTAAATACAGTGGCCTCAAAGTCTTTTCAATATCTTGTTCACTTTGGAAAGGTATTTGAAGTTTAGGGTGCAACCTGAGAGCTGACTAGTCCATGTTCTTCAAGTTGCCAGCAACCTACACGATTTTTTTGAGGATGTGGGAAATCTGGGCTCATGCTGTTGCAGGGTCATTCTCCCATTTCAGACAGTATTGTTCTGGGCCATGGGCTAAATGGGAATGACTTAATTTCTTGACTTTTCCAGAAATCTTTCTAGGGTTCTGCTTTTCCTGAGCCAGAGTAGGGTGTCTTCTTGAACTGTCAGTTTCATAGGAAAATTATTCCTCACCTAGGTCCAGCTCCCACCTTTCCAAGCCATATATAATATTACACGAGATAGGTGGAACAAATAGGGGAAAAAAAATTGACCCCCAGGAACAAGTTTTGCATTTATTTTTAGGATAGTTTGGGTTTCAGACTTCTGAGCCACAAGAATCCCAACAGTGTGTGTGACTGTGAAAGTCTGACTTATACTTTTAACAGTTCATCTCATAAAAAGGTCTTTGCTAGTGCTTTGCTTGGCTTGTGTTAAGAAATCGTCTCACAGCTTCTTAACATCAATAGCCTCAAGACCTAGTTTCTAGATCATCTGGGAAAAAAATCTCTGCTTCTTTGCTGAAATTCCCTTTCCAAACTCTGCTCGGATGGGAAGAAGAGGTGGAGGTCATGGCTTAACTACAGTCTTTTGAAAGCAAACCCAGAGTGAAGTAGGATCTGACTGCCAGGTAGAAGATTATGTCTTAGAAAAAGGAACTGATGAGGCAGCACTTAGCTGAATAATTTCAAAACTATGAAATTGTTTTTATGACTTTTGGTCCATTGCTAATTGTAAAGACAGCCAGTAGTGACACTTAAGTCTGCAAGGCTTGCTGCAGTATTTAAAATTCACTTAGTGTCTGAAGTTGTTTGAGTAGGGACATTTTAAGTCCCCCAATCTGAAGTTTGATGTCAACGACTCAGATACCTAATTGACCTAAATGGATACAAACTAATGTACCCATATTATCTGATCCTATGAGAATCTCACCCTGTAACTTAATGAAGTGTTTAACTTTTGAGTTTTGTTGGACCATAAACACTTAAGTGATCATAATCTGATCTGTAGCAAACTGCTAACTGATCAGTAAAGCTTAATATCTTCTGAGAATAATGACCAGCTGCTATGGAGACTTTTTCAGGGTATCTCCCCCTGTTTATTCCTATCAGAGCTAAGAAGCAGCTTTTGTTTTATATGGCCAGTAGCATTTAATACTCCAAAAATAGCTATTTGTGTCTATATTTGTGTGCATTACAAATGCACAAAAACATATAAAGTACAGGAGGTTGAATTCAGACAAATTGCTAGGGAAGTGCAGCGTTGAGGTTAGATATAAATAATCCTGTAGCATTATTAATAGATGTAGAGTTGTCTGGTTTTCAGTTTTCCAATTTGCATTTCTCTCAAATGCTGGTAAAATGCAGGTTAAATGACTCTTTTGAAAGTGTGAGGTCTTTAGTGAACGGATAAAGGGCTCAGGAATAATGTATATTAACCCTTCCTTAAGAGTCTGATTCCAAGCCTGCTGAAATGAAGGTCTTCCATATAGTTCTGTATTCTGTAATGAATTTGTGTATGCTTTTTAATCCATCCATCACTCAAGACTGTGCAAAGAGGTGAGGCAGGTAGAAATCAGACTCTTCTTCCCATTTCCTCCCCCATTTTTCCTTCGATTACTCTTGTATCTGTTGATCTGGTCCAACAAAGTTTGCCATGGGGTAAAAGCTAATGGATGATTCTTTCCCCAAGATTGGAAGAATAGTGATTAGTGATATGGTTGAAAAGAGAGACACTGCTATAGAAAGGATGAGCTCAGCCACTGTTAACTGTGCTGGCCAGTGTGCACATACAGTGTGCCCATGCTGGCTAGTCAGTCAGCACGGCTCAGTTTGGATCTGTGCAGATAGTAGTTAATAGATATGGATGGATAGAGGAGGGAAGACAAGAGAATGATAAATGAGATTACTAGCACAGGGGGAGGTAGGAATTTGGATATCTCATTACTGAATTCAAGATTTGCGGTGAGTTACAATTAACTCTTTTGTATTCTTATCTTCCAATTCACATGAAGAGGCAAGAACCAATACACCTGGTACCTATCCAGAGCTCTGGGTTTTTTCGTGGACAGCTTGTTTCCACAACCGTGTAGGAATGTGACTCATCTTTGGAATGCTCTAGTTACTTTTTGGAAGGATTGTTCAAATAAATGATCTACTTACTTTATTCTGGAATGTTGGAAACTGGTCAGTATGAGTCTGCCATAGACTACTGTGGCAGGTACCAGGGCTCGCTGTTCTGAGCCTGCTTTCAAACTGTGTTAGTACCTGAAATATTAAATGTGAAGCAGCTCACAGGACCACACATGGACAAACACCAAGCTGGGAAAGCGGCAGGGGGTCTCAGCTGTCTCTGCTGCAGCGTCCTGAGAAGATTTTTGCTTTTTAGTCTCTCACAGTACACTAAAGCATATATGAAAAATGAATGGATATATACCCTAGGGGAACTGATTTCTTTGAAATGTTGTGCTCTTCCTCTGACCCCTCTCAGACTCCCACTTTGAAAAAGCTTTTTCAGGTTTTGAATTGCAAAGATTATACAGAAAAGCTGTGGTTCAGTTCCTTATGGTTCACACAGGGCTATATTTCTACCCCAGCTAACACTCCTATTCAAGAGATCCTGTGTTTGTACTCATAGGGCTCAGAAATGCCTTCTTTGTTTTTCAGCATCCCACTGTGCTGTTAATATCTTTCCTTTTAGTTACAAGATGCCTAGAGCTGAAGAACTGTTAACTAAGGATACAGCTTCCTGTGACTTACAGCATTTCACTTAAAACCAGAAAGTTCTATGAGACAAAAGATTTACATTTTAATTAATGTCTTCATCTAGCCATTGTCAAGGTGCTTTAAATGCTTGCCTTTCTCTCTATTGAAGGACATGGGTCCTATGTATTTTAGAGAGTTTTATGAGATAGTTATTATGTCCCATGACTAAATAAATTCCTGTATCTAGAATTGTTACGATGTACTATGTCAAAAGTATCCTTGAGTGTCTATGAAATACATAGTGTCAAATACACTTTAATGTCTTAGCAATGTGGATTATCACATTGAATTAATCATACTCAACATTCACTGAATCAGAACACTTGGATGCAGGGAGATGGACTGGATGATCTAATATGTCATTCTTGTCTGTAAACTTTATCATAAAAGATACCTGCGTAAGCACAGCATGGAATTAAATGGAGTTGTTCAGATTAGAGGACAGCAATGAAGAATATAGCTAGTGTGTCACAGAAAGATTATTCCTAAACATTTTGAGTCAGATGATTTTTGACCCAACCTGAGCACAACCCTCATCATTAATGAGATTTTTCAATAAATGGAACTGGTTTTTATTTTTCTCAAAGCCAGTACCTCCCCAGCTTGTCATCATATATGGGGTCATCATGGGGTGACTAAAGGACACCACTAATACATTTCATTAGGTTTTCCATAATAAGGAAACATAGGTTTCTAGTAAATGTCTTATTTTATAATATGCTTGGAAACTTAAAGATAGGGCTCAGCATTGTCAAACACAGCAGAAACCTGGGCCATTGCCGGAGGTTTTGAGCTTCTTGTCTCTGCCCCTCCAAAATCAGTCAGATAGCTACCTCAAGCCTTGGAGAGCCCAGGATACCCACTTTCCAGGGAACCGGGGCAATTCTGCAGATTTCTTAGCAGCTGGAAGTTCAGAAATTTAGTTTGCTGTAATCTCTGACCTTATAATGTTTAACTTTCATCAAATTGGGTGTAAGATAAAATTCAAGGCTGTTTGCTTTCAATTTCCTTCTTCCTCCTCACACAAACCACATCCAAAAATGCTCTTAAGATAAGCATGAATGTCTTGAAATACTGATGCTTAATTTACATATATAAGTTATTTACTTATTTTTAAATAAAGAGGATAACATAAAGATTTTAACTGTTCTGATCAATCCAAGGGCAGAATGTGAATGACTGAAATTTTCTGTGAAAGAAAATGCTTCTACATTTTTAAGCCACTGTGACAGCAAGCTCCCATGATGACATATTGCATTGATAGCCAGATAATCAAGCAGTGAAACCATTTGATATTTGAACCTCTCTGAAGCATGGTGCAAAGGCATATATGCATCATGTGGTTTTCCTCAAAATCTAAAAAATAAATAAATAAAAGGAACTTGCCACTGCATTCTTGACACTTTGATATTTTAGACAGTTAAATATTTCCAATACAATGGCTTTCAGAAAGAATTTCAATCAACCTCTAAGCTGCTTGGAGGCACACTGCAAAAATTTGATATTCAAGCGTTTGCTTCCTATGGGTAAATGAAGATATTAATTGAAATGTAAATCTTTTGTCATGTAGAACTTGCCAGGTTTTAAGGCAAGAGGCTGTTCCATTATTTCAGGATAATAACCCTGAGGACAAGACCACAACAATAATGTGTCTGAAATTTTTCAAGTTACTTGATGTTATAAAAGGTACCTGACACTTGAGACTGCAACTCTGTTTCTCAGGGCTAATTTTTCCTAATAAGAATAAATCTCTTTCTGTGAACGCTAGTAGAGTTTAGAGCGCACTAACACGTGGAGGGACGGTTTACGATTCCACCCAGTGGCATGGCTGCTGCCTTCGTAGCGCAGGAATGACTTTACCACTTAAATTCGTACAGTTAAGAGAGGTCGCTGTGGTGTTTTTTTCCCCAGACCCATGGAGGAGTTTTAGTTATCCACTTCTTGCTGAACTAGGCAATCAGGCGCATAAACTGCCATTAAATCAAGCTTCTGGAGGGCTAATTTTGCCGGTGCTGGGTGGCCTCAGCCTGTGGAGGGCAATGGGGTGGGAGCTCAGGGGACCGCAGCAGCGCCCCGTGGCTCGGCCTGGCTGGCAGGAATGGCGAGAGAGGACCGGAGCTCCCCCCAAGGGTGTTGTCAGCCCCTTGGTGCGGCTGCTCGCCGGCAGACGAGTCTGCAGTTCGCGCGTCGACGTGCTCACTAGCAGAAACTGGTGACTTTTTTGCAGGACTTTCATATTTACTGGGCAACCTGCAGAAAGGATCTTCGTTGCTGTAACATTCACCCAAACGTTATATTGTTAGCATTTTCCTGGGAAGAAGGAAGATCACATACTCCCCCATTAAAATCTCTCATTATTAAACTATTTGTTTGAGCTCGGTAGCACTCGTGGTCTCAAGTGGCTCAAACAGCTCAGGTATGTTTACTTAAAGGGTCTGCCTTCATGTTTTCCGTTCTACATATTGTAAGAAGCAGGTCTGATCATAGATGCAACTTAGAAAAATACAACTGAGTTGCAGGTTTCCCACTATAGTACATCTAACAGTAAGGCTTTTGAAGGGAGGGGTATTCTTTTGGCAGGGTTAGTTTTAAATCCTCCTATACAATAAATATCTATCACTTGTATACCCTTTCTTACATCCCAAGGGATCTTTTCTTAATTATCAAAGGATTGCTGTCAAGATCTTCTTCCTTATTTCTCTTTTTTCCCTCAGTTTTAGTCAATAGCTCACATTTATTACATTCCTTACCCTGAAGGATTTTTCCTTTGTTATTGACACAACACACTTAACATATGTTTAAATATGCTTAAATATATGTCTAACATATGTTGGTAATGTAAGAAGTGCCCCAGGTCGCAGTCTGCCTGTGCACCTCATGTGCACTGTGTGAGGTACTGCACAGTCTCTGTGTTCAACCTTTGCAGAAAAAATCATTTCATCCATAATTCAAATAAAATGGATGAGAATGAGAGAAAGATAACCATAATAAAATGGGGACTGTAAGTACTTACCCAGTGAAGAAAACTTCTGGACAGGATTTTAGTGCCTTCTGTACGTGATAGTGAACAGACAGTGAACTTCATTCCATGCATGCAGCCCCCAGGATGTAGGATGTGCCTGTCTACGGAAGGTGAAAACGGATATAAACCTCAAGCCTCAGACAGGATTGGGTATCTATCTTGTAACGTTTCCGGAGCTGGCTTCATTACAGCTTTTCAGTGACTGCATCTTTTCCTTCCAGTTTTGGTTTATATCCTTTTTTAATGAAGATTTCAGGCTAAAGAAAGGCTAAAGAACAGAGACTAGAGTTGTGACCACGTTGGCAAAAGAAAATGCTGTAGAAAAAAAGAATAGTTTAGGCTGCTGGAAACAACCTTATGTTTCCAAGTGCATGAGAACTGGCCTGAGGATTGCGTACCACAAGTTCTGTCCAGTATGAACTGACCTTTTACCCATGTTTAGAGCAGTGTGTATCAAATTAAAAGAAAGATAAAATGCACATAGTTATAAAAAGATATCTTTTACTGAACTTTTAGCTGGAAGAAAATGAAAAAAAAAATCTTTTAGTTATATTTTTGAAATACAGCCTCATGTATATTCATATAGATGCCTTTAAAGCATAAAACCTTGTGATCTCTGTAATTTACATCCAAGCAAATCACTTGTGATTGCTGTGTCTAGTCACAGTGCAACTTACTCTATCACATTTCTCTCATTCACAGACTCTTCATGAACCTTCTCTGTAGTTACTCTGCAAGAAATGTTTTCTTCAAGAAAAAACTTCAAGAAACTCCTCTATCATTCTGTTAGAATTTTAAAGATAATTTATAAGAAAACATTAAAAATGTAAATTTCTAACTTAAAAATATTAGGTTATTTTCCCACAGATTGTTTTAGTTTTGAAAAAGAAATACTCTAACTTTCCCAGATGTCTTAATTTATCATTTTCGGGTCAGTGTGTCTCACCCACTAACTTATGCATATTTTTCATATATCAGGTAGTTTTTCAGAGTTGGAGTTCTACTGAAATGGAGGAAAAAAAAATAGAAAGACAAATAATACTGATGTTACTCTCCTGTCTCTAAGCATGCAGCAACTCATGTGGATCAGCAATGTATGTGGTCTCCCATAGAACATATGGAAGTTAGCTAAAGACCTCCGTGTTACTGGGAATATAGAGAGACCAGAGTGGATTTTTTTTTGTACAGTCCCTTTCTGTTTGAGAAAAAGACTGAAGTTCCAGTGGGCTGGAAGAGTCCTGGTAAGAGAACCAATGGAAATATTTATAGTATAGATCTGCAGAAGGGAGTGCAAGAGTTGGGAGCAAATGTGTAGATAATTCTGAGAAAGATGCAGCAATAAAATATCCTGAGTTACGTTCCAAATGCCTGGACCTTCTGCTAAGGCTCTGAAATCCATTGGGGGGGGGGAGTGTGCAGGGGGGTAATACAAGTGCTTGGGGGCACCATGCAGAATTCTTTCCCTGCCCTGGCCTCCATTCCGTCTATCAAAACAAAGCCAAATTTTTTTAGAAAATCAGAATTTTCTCTGAAAGGAAAGGATATGCCCTGCCCTTTTTAACACCACCATCTTTGCTCCCCTTCCTTTTCTTCTGGAGTAGTATGAGTTTTGCTCCCCTGCTGCACTGTGAATGTGGGATATGGGCAAACTGTGAGAAACAGTGCTCTGAATTTAGCAGAAAATCCACTCAGCAATTCTCGTAGCTTTAGTGCAAACTGCATTGAAATTATAATCCTGCAGTTTACTTACTGCAGCCTTAACAACAATAAATAGTACAGTTTGCCTCCTGAATGTTAGCTGTTCTTCTAGCAGATTGAGCTAGGACTGTTCTTTCTTGTTGCTTTAAAAAAAAATACTGCTGTATTTATAAGACATGAAACCTATTGAGAAAAATAATGATAAAATATCCTGCAGCTCATACAGGCTTCCTGTGCAAATTCAACAGCCAGTCAGACCAGCCCTCGAAGTGGGAGGGCAAGGAGATCAGCTGATTCATAGACCTGGCTGCTCCTAAGAGGGTGCCAAGAACTAGAGGCTGAAGATCTTCACTGATTGCCACCCATGTGGATTTGCCTGTGCCTCTACCAGGATGTGGTCATTTTGCTGATGCATGTCAATTTAAACATACCCAGAAACACAGAACAATGTAGGTGGGGAGAAAGGAGAGAGCTATTGCTTCAATAATTACCCTAGCTGTTAGTTTTCCATGAAATAGCAGTTCTTTTGGGAATTACCGTGGATCTCCTCTGATAGGTGGCCACTGCAGCACAGGTGCAGGGCTTGCTTCTATTACAGCAACTGAGACCTGGTGTGACTTTGCTGTATAGCTGGTCTTTATGGAGCCCTGAAGGAGGTGTTCTGCAGGCAGGCAGGGGTCCACCAGTTACATGAATAAAAGAATGATGATGTACTTGAATGATGGCGTATTAAAAAGGTAAGCAGCTACTATACAACTTCTAATCTGTTAAATGCTTAGTTTCCTGCTGCTGCTGCACAATTGCTAATTTCCCAACAGTTCCAAACCAGCATGGGCTGCCCTGTGGCTATAAGAGCTTCGAAATATGGAGAGAAATCTCTCTCGGACATGTGGTGCTTTTGAAAAGTAAATTCTACTGCCTGTAGTGATATCTGAACTTTCAGAATTGATAGGTCACTTCAGCCATCCTCCTGACCTTAATAACTTCTACCTGTGTCCCTCAAAGTTCACCCACAGACAGGCACTTACATGTAAAAATTTTTTCTCCAATATTAAACATCTCCTGAAGTCTGTAAGTGAACAAAGAAAGTGTTTACAGTCAGAGTCTGCACTGAATAGTATAACTTCCGAAAACAACACCCAAAAAACTTCAGAGCTCATAATTTGTCCAGCTGGAATATTTTGTATTTGTCCAAGAAATCGCATTGGTAGGTGAAGCAAAGCTGCTGCAGTACACTTCGGGGTACTGTTTGGCTAGGGTACGCACAAGATAAGGTCAGCCCTTCTTCTTCTGACTGATTATTAAACCCTGGCTCAGGCTTTTCAGAGATGATACACCCTATCTAAATTTAGGTGGCTGTAGAAATTACTTGATGTTACTCCAGTATACTGTATGATCTGGGTTGAATCTCAGCTTGGAGAAAACTCAGGTGAGGAGGGATGGTGCATCAAGCTAACACTAAGGGAGCGTGAGTCTAGTGCCTTGTTCTGGCATGCTAAATGTTGGTAGATAAATCACTTCCGTCACTGTGTCTCTATTTCCGTAACAAAATAGGTGTTTTTATTGTGGAGTGCTTTGAGATCTTAGAGATGATGCAGACTAAGGTAACTATTATTCACTTTAATTGTAACAGATTTGTCTTCCTTGTATTCAGCCTATTATTTTGTATGTCTTGAAAATTTCTGATCTCTTTCTGCTATTGAATGAGTAATCGAGGTTGGAACCTAGCTGTCACCTAGTGCTTGTGATAATTTCTAGCATCTGTGTCTGTCTTGTAAAGTGTTGCTGAAAAAAATATGGCAGCAGCTCCAATCATAAGCACCACTTACGACTTATGTTACTTCTGTATGAAATACATTCATTTCAAAGTCTTTAAATAATGTTCGTGCCATTAGGAATTGTAGAGGGAATGGACATCGGTATTATTTAAATTGTTGTGTTTTCCTCTGCTGTGCCTCTGTGGGAATGTTGAGTGCCACACAAGAGCTATAATTGAGAAATCCCTTCCTCTCTGTGACTCTGACTGCTATTATAATTGGAATAATTTGCATTTTTATGAAGACCATTCTGTCTTCAGGCATCCATGACAGTGCTTGACGATTTTGAAACATATACAGAAATTATTTGCTTTTAATAAGATGGCCCTTAACTTACAAGCAAAAACAAATTATTTGGGGCCAAATTAAGTAAAAAAAAAAAAAAAAAAAAAAAAAAAAAGATCAAAAGGATCTGAAAAGGGAGTTGCTGATAAACAGTATCTCTGGAAACTGACTCTTTCCCAAATGCCTGGTTATGCAAAGACACTTTACTAAAACCTGTTCTTGCATGCACACTCAGAAAGATTCTTGCAATCTTACCAAGAAATAAAATTAACATTAATGTTAGAAACTTTCCTAGTGGAGGTTGACTTCATCCATATATTTTCCATGTAAATGCTTATTACGTAATTTGCTGCTGCTTAGTCTTTGGGATCCTGCAGATCTAACTGTATGGCCCTCCAGCTTAGTCTCTGGCATACCGGAATGAAGGAATAAGGGGTACCACATTTTAATTGTGGTACCTATTCTCAAGAAAACTGTTTTTAAAGATTACAATCTGGAAACATACAGCTGAGGCTCTAATACTTGTTTCACCTACACCAGCTTTGCAGTGGACAGTATTTTGTTTTGCAGTTACACTCTATACTGAAATGAGTGTAACTAAACTTGGGGAAGTTACTATTGCCTGTGATTAAGTGCTCTAATATGGTTCTCCATTATCCTGCTAAATGTTCATATGTACGTGTGAAAATGAAAATTACACACCTCTGATGACAGCTTAACGGAAAGTGTTACTTACGGATTTTTTCTATTTCATAATGAAGGAACACCTTAGAAGTACATTGTGAAATGCCATAATCCAAACACCCAATGTAGATCAGCTGGTAATTATCTAGTATTTTGCAGTCCAAGGTGCAGACCTCAAAATGTCTCTCTGGCTACTGACCATACAAGCATTTTGTTGCTTGGATCCAGGCTTGTCCTGCTGAAGTCAGACGCTTATGCTTTAGACTGTTCATTCAATCTTGTGTCTTACTTTTAAGCCTCTGTTTTATTAGACCTACACAAACAGCATGCATAACTGTGAATCAGCAGTATTTATTACTCTTACCTCTCACAGAGACTCTCCAAATCATGGTTAGTCAAAATCCATGCATGGATTTAAGGTACAAAGCATTTTCATCCTTAGATGGTCCTAAGAGAACTAACTTCTGAACAGCTATAACCAAGCATATTTGTTCATGGATAGTGTAGAAGTCTTCAAGCACGTACTAGACCAGATGACACATGGATTTTTCTGCTAATTTTATTATAGCGTTGTTCTTCATGCTGTGCATAATTAAAGGTCTGTCATCATCTCTATTTTTGCTGGTGTATAACTTTGCCCATAATTTACTCTCAAGGGGAGGCTGCAATGTGGGATCTTGTCACTCTCACCTATTCTTCTTGCACTGACTAAAAATAAAAACCAAAGTTTTCAGAAGTGATTAATGAATTGCACCCTTATGGTTTCACCTATTACAGGGGTTTTGAATCTCTCAGGGTAGTGGAAGTATTTGTCTTTTCTGAAAATCAAGATTACTTCACTTGGCACCTATTTCAAAGTGGTGGCTCTTGCCTAATAAGGTGTAATTTTTGTCCCAGAGCTACTGTATTTGTTATCAGATGCTCAGTGCAGAGTTCTGATAAAAAGGAGCCTTCACTTTTCAAGTGGAATTTGCCATCACTGGCCTCCTGTCTTCTGATATTAAATGCAAGCAAAATGCTTGAGGGAGAAGACTATAATAGCACAAGGATAGCAAATCATTTTAATAAGAAATATTAGTATTTCCTAGTTATTCTGCACATATACACAGATTAAAGATATCTTAAATGAACACTGACACAAACTGCTAGAAATGTACTGAAGATGCAGTCCAGATATTTTATGATTGTTTCTTGCACAATCACTGATGTTGCAATGGCATATTGTGGAGTCTCCTAATGGTTTGATAGAATTTCTATTTGTCCTTCTAGGCCTGTGTTTTACATTCTTCTTTGGCAATGAAATCTGAAACTATTATGTAAAGGACACAATCTACTATATTTTATGATCATGACAAAGCTATAAAATGTCCATTCTTTTGTAGACCATGACATTTTAAAATGCTTCTGATTTTACTAGCTCTTTTCTGTTACCATGTTTATCCTCCCATATCTCAGCAGCACTATAAATGGTGCTATTGTTTTACATGACAGCTCCAAGCCAGGAAGTCATCACTTTTGTTATAGGAAATGAATTGAATTGAATCCAAGACGAGGATATTCATACTCTTCGGAGAAATTGTCAGGGCCCGTTCAACTTTACATCTCCCTTTAAACCCACTCAATTGCTTTATTCTTCTTTGGCATCAAGTCAGAAGCTTTCCTAAAATATCTGAGCCATAGTGGATCACAAGTGATGACAACTATGGCCATAACTAGGGTGTGTGAAGGCAACAAAGGGAAAAAGTGAGTATAGTGAGGAGGAGGGGAATGTGTATTATCCTATAGGCCTGCCTGCATTTGAGTGGAGGAAATGCGTGTCTCTGCAGGTAATGGCACTGCACTGTATGAGTCTGGCATAAAGCTGGTCTGTGACATGGTATGAAGTGTCACAAGAGGAGCGGATGTACAAGGCAAAGAACCAATTCAGGAGAGTCCTTAGAACAGCAGTTAAGCTGTTAACTCAACAACGCGCTTGAGGATATGTCTGGGTCATGCAGTTCTGGGAGCTGTGTATGTGCTGTGTGTTTTTCTGTGTGTGTGTGTTTTTTTTTTTTTTTTTGGTTGTTGTTGTTGTTGTTCTTTTTTTCCCTCCCCAAGGATCTTGGGCATTTATGGCTTAAGTTCTGCTTAAATGCTTTTCTGAGTTGAAGCTGAAATAATAGACAAGTCACAGAGAAACTGGGAATTAAAATACCTGCCCTGTTCAGAGGGAGTTCTTGAGTTGCCAGTCTCATGTCAGACTTTGATGTGCGTCTGAATAAGGGGGCTTGAGAGCAGCAGCACACTGTTCTGTGTGGCTGGGATAAGTGGGATGGCTGGCTAAGAGAGATTGTGTAGCACCTACAAGCAGTTTTATGTCAGGTGTATTTGAAGTAAGCTGTTTCCTGCTCGTGACTGCTACTCCATATGGATCCTAAGCATCACTGGCATTGATTTAAGCCTATAAGTGTTTCAGACTGAAAAATCTCAGGCACATTTAAGACAGAAACATAAAAATGCTGTGACAACATTCTTTCCTTCTTGATTGCTGCATATACTCTGTTGCTAATAGATGCTTCTCTTGAATTTCAGACAGGAAAAATAATTACCACTATTTCCCTTTTGCCTCTCTCTCTCCCCTCCTGATGGCTCCTGAATGTCTTTGACTGAAGGCTCAGCTGCATAACCAGCCCTGCATAAATTGCATCAGCCCTTATGTCTGTAGATGGAATAGCAGCAACATGTGCAGATCTCTACCTAGGCACACTAGAAATTAAGAACTAGGTACACTGACTCTGCTATCCCCTAGTGTGTTTCATCTAACTATTCTACTATCTGCTTGGCACATTGATTAATGTGTGTTTAATAAATGAACATATTTTAATCTCAGGGAAAGTAAGCAGCTATTAAAATTGTGTTTGGTTGCATCTCTCTCTTGTTTAAAAAAAACCAAAAAGAAAAAAAAACCAAAAACAAAAAAAAAACAACCCAAACCAGAACAGCTTATATCAGGAATGCTATTAGCAAAGCAGAAGTATTTCTAAGTATAATGTCTTACTAAATGAGGACTTTGAAGGATAAATAAGAAGTGGTTTAGAGGGAGGTTTAGTAACTCCCTCTATAACAAGCTCAAAAGACAGAATGACAGAAGGGAAAGAATTCAATCTGGAACTGAAAAATCAGTAGTGCTGATCAAACAAAGGCCTTCAAATGCGTGTCTTCTGTAAGATTTTCAGTTTTGGAGAGTTGAGGGAGCTCAGCATCTCAGATGTACATAAACTGTTAGGAGTCTGGCTCTAGGTGAATGGTAGTACTTGCTTTTGTTGAATGAAGATTTAGAATTGTGAAATTCTTTGAATTTCCTTTGTCATGCTCCTACTTTGGACTGACAATACTAATGTCATCTTCCTTGTCCATCTTTCTATTAAGCTTTACAGCTTGCAAATTTATCCTCAGATAATGAACTGGCCTAAATTCTAGATCCTAACAATATTGCAGGTAATGGTAAAATGAAATTTTCCTTTCACTGATCATCCTCCAATATTATCCTGATGTTATCAGCAGCATGCCTTTCTGGCAATAAAGACTGACTGCATATTGGCTCCATTTGTAAGAATGTAGCTAGCAGGGTGAAGCAAGTGCTTACTAACCCCTATTCAACATCTGTGAGACCACGTCTGATGTACGGTGTCCAGTTTCGGGCTTACAGCAGAAGACATTGACCAACTGGAATGAGTCTACTCAGGGCCATTCAGGTGTTTAGGGGACAGAGTATATAACAGAAGGAAAGGCTGCGAAAGCTAGCTAGACACAGAGAAGTATGTGACTTCAGCTACCTAGGAGGTGGTTATAGAGAAGAGGGAGCCAGACCCTTCTTAGAGGAGTGCAGTGAAAGCACAGGAAAACGACAGACACAGGTTTCCACAAGGGAAATTCTGCTGGCAACTGTGAGATAGGCTGCCTAGAGAAGCTGTGGAATTTCCATCCCTGGAGATTTTCAAATCTCAACAGTTGAATACCCTCAGGAGCCTTCCTTCATTTTAACTTGAATTAAACTTTGAAGCTAAGCTTGTTTTGAGTGGGTTGCTTGGACCAGATGACCTCCGAAAGTCCTTTCCAACCTAAATTATTCTGTGATCGGCCTGTGCATTAAAGCTTTTACTCTTCAAGTTATACTAGCAGTGAGGAAATAATGTGACTCTTTTAATCTTGGAATCTTGAAGCAGGAAAAAGGTTGCCTACTGTGGTCTTGTCTTGTCTTTTCCCATTTATTTTTCTCCCTTCCTGCCCCCCACCAAAGTCTGTCTACAAAGTGTCAGTTCAACATTTGATACCTCTTCAGCCTCATGATCAATATTTTGTCACAAATTAAAGGGCTATTAAATACTCTTCCAAAGGACCTGCAAATCTTACTGATGTTTGGAAGTCCCCTTTCTCACGAGTGTGGTGTCCAGGTACTCCAAGAAGTTATTGTTCAATGTGAAATGCTAAAAACTGATCAAATTGCTTTGTCACTGTGATAGTTCTGCATTTGAAGTGGTTAATTCTCAGCATAAAACTACAGCACTGATATAAAATGACAAAACTAAATCTTAAAGCTGACCAGATGGAGTTATGTGGGTGAAGACCATTTAAAAGCCCTCTTCCCCATTTTAACAACCTAATGGACTAAAGAAGATAGTTAAAGCCATCAGCAGATGTGGAACTATCAGGAAAAAAAATGTCTACTTCATTCTCTGTTATGTTAATTCTGAAGAATTAGCAATGATGACTCAGACTTTAATAGGGGTGCCCAGAGAGTTGTGGAAGAACAGTTTTGTGGGTGCTATAGCTATGAAAAAAAATTGACAAAAATATTAGGATTTGTTCAAACACTATGGACATCCATAAGCATTATGCATATAGGCAGAATTACTTTCTGAGAAACCAGGTTGTCAGTAGTGAATCTGAATGCCTACATTTAAAGTTGTGGCTTTTTTCTATAGATAAGGAAGTCTTAGGATTAAAAAAAAAACTTACCTCTTCCTCTGCATTTGAAATGAGTGTCAGAATAGCAACAACAAAATCGCATGAATTCTGTTAGCAAGAAGGCTAAACAAAATTACCTGACTAAACAGATATACTTGTGTCTTTTTAACATATTCAATTAACTGTTGCAGCTAAAAGATAATAAGCACAGACTCATCCCAAAATGTATTTTCAATTTTTATCCTAATCTTCTCACAAATCTTAGTGTTTCCTTTTGTGTTGTCTCCTTCCTGCATTCTTGTGCACATAAACAAGAACTAGAAAATGCAGGCACCCAAATTTGAGGTGATTAGCTGTACTCTGCTGAGTGAAGAATGGTCTTTCTTCCTAAAGAAAAATCTATACAGTAGTTGAACTGACTGTAGTCTTTCTCCACCTTAACTAATGAAATACATGTGAATGTGATTAATCTGACCTTTGGTAATGTGACTGTAGGAAAAGGAGAGGAAAAAGTGGGATGTATCTACAGCCCCCCTCCCTGCAGCTTCTTTCATATTTTATTGTTGTAAGAGAAATGTTTAGTCCTGCTATTAAAATTAATTTATGAACGCCAGTCACTAAAATGCTTGTGGTACTTTGAAGTTTGACTTGATTAACCTGACTGCAATTTGCTTCAAAGAAATGACTATTACTGGCAGGTAAAGTCTGTGAAGAAGGAAAGACCCAGAAGGTGCTTTGGGGTATCTTTTGTTGTTTCCTTCTAAAAAGAAGCTTTTGGTTACCTCCACATTACAGACTTCAGAGAACAAAATTGCTTAATTTCTTGATAGCAATTTCTTGATTCTTTCCTACATCTTCAAACCATAATAAGATTTTTTTCTTGTAAATACTAAATTGCATACATACAGTAAGAGCAGAAAGAAAGCATCGTGTGGCATTGATATGCCTATCCGGACTCTGCAGAGCACCCGATCTAGGCAGCAATGTTTGCATGCACTTCCTTACATAAAACCCTTAACTTACAGTCCCAATGTAAATGATCAACTCTTAGAAAGCACTAAACAAAAGTTTCAAATTATGCTGATTAGCCTAACACACTTGCTTATCACGCTGTTCTGACAATGCTGTTTTCTATTTGAACTGCATTGCAAGGCAGCGCCTCGTGGGGAGCAGGCGGGCTGTTCGCTGACTGGAGGCTTTACAGCGTAAATTACAACATGCTAATAGCTGAACGATCTCAGTGGCAGCACAGAGAATAAATTGTGACTCAGCCGTATCTTCTTGGTTGCTCCTGTTAGCTTGGGGAGGAATGTAAAGTGGCTCCTCTTCCTGTCCTTCATGGAACTGGTGTTTGTCTGGCTTCTGAGAAGCAGTCTGGGGTGGCAAAGTTTATTGCCACAATAAACAAGTGTTTCTTAACTTCCTTCACTGAAAGCAAAGTGAAGCTGTGTTTAATGTATGTTCCTATGAAAAGTATTTTTTTTTAAAGAGGCCTTATTTAATTTCCCCTGGCTGTGATATTAATAACACCATTTGATTTAGCAAAAAGAAACCTAAAATTTTTCATCTTCTTTCCACAGCATATATTTAATAACTTCTCTACCTCCTTAAGATACCATTTAGTGTCATTTACAGTCTGCTGCCTGAGTCCCCTAAGAAATAGTAAAGCAGGGGTTAGATATTTACCTTTCACTGGTTTTAAATAAAGGCCTTGTACAATCCCTAAGTGAAAGTCTTGGCCTTCTCCACTGGGAAAAGGAGTTGATAATAACTGGGAATACATAACTTCTGTGACACTGAAAAAAATCTGTCATCTTCGCTAGCCGCCCTGCCCCCTTTTTGATTTCTCTTGCAGTTGTACAGCCTTTTATGTGGGTAGAAGACGCAGAAGAACATTTGCCAGTCGGACAAACCGCTGCACGATTTGGCTGTAGGTAGCATAAAACAAAAGTCTTGTTATTACTGCGGCTGAGTACCAAGCAGATAACAACTTCCCTTGGCCTGTGTCCGTGTGGAGCTAAGTCTCCCAGCCCGGGAAGGTAGGACGCAGTCAGTGGCCCAGATCAATTAAACGCATGTTTTATCTTCACAAGGTGCCACAGTGTCTCTCCTTTCCCAGCATAACAGAGCAGCTGGCAGTCTTTCTAGTGACATAAAGAGATCTTTTGAAACCCATACGCCTACATAAGCTCTTATTGTCTTTAATTTAAAAGAATTATGGTATAAGAGAGATTAGGGCACATACAGTCTCATTTTTTTTTCTCTGATTCCTGTTAGTCCAGAACAATTCTGTTTAAAAATACATATTGGTAACTTTGATGTTTGTATGTTATCCCAAGTTGAAGAGAACTAGGAAGCAGAGAATGGTCTTTACGACCAAATCTAGCAAATGCATTGGGATTTGTTTGCTGGCATTTACATTCCTGATGTGGTGCTCCCTGGAAATCCAGTCAACACACTCCACTCTTTCCTCGCCTAAAGTTATCAAACTTTAACAGGGAGGCATATTTCCCAGGAACAATATTATGTCCAAATATCTAATTTAAATTAAAAATGAAAGAGCTGGATTCAAAAATTCATGTTGAAGAAACCTCAGCATGATATGATAGTTAATAAGAAAAGTAATTTACTAAAATTAGCTAATACTCTGTGTGCATCTATGTTCAGTGGCTGATTTTACAAGTGGCAAAGTGCTTATGAAAAAGGGACATTAAGTACAATGCAAGATAAATATGTCCCACGGTGAATGAGTAAGACCAATAGGATTTTTGGGTTTGCACCAGAAATCATCATTCAGGAACAACTCCAGCTGACTTTAAAATGTTTCACTCCCAAGCAGTAAAAGCCATGCCTATATTCATTATATTATTTATTTTTGTATAGTTGCATATTGGAATATTCTACTGAGTGGCTGTAAATAATAAATAGACATAGTTAAAAATGAATATTAGAGGGAGAAAGAAAAATTAAGAGCTGTAGGCAAGGGAGAAAGGATACATTTAGAAATGGGTTAGAGACTCAGTGAGTTGGAAAGAGAGAAGGAGGCTGCTTTCAGAAAGCACAACATGCTGAGAAGAAGATCACACTCTCAGCAGCAAAGATGGTGCAGAAAACATGGAGTAAATGGAAGGAAACAGATGGAAGCAGGCCCTGGGAGAAGTAATAGAAACACCTTAGAGGATTGTGGAAAGAAAAGGGTAAAATTGAACAGGATCAGTATTTCTGTGTATCTTTCTCTTAAAAGAACTGATCTTAAGAAGCACCTTCTTTAAATAGACCAAGGCCACATTTGATCTGATGTTTGCTTCTTCTCACAGGTAATTTCCAATGTAACTGATAGAATTCTATGTCTGCAAAGTATCAAAAAACGATCTGAAGTATGTATGAAGTCACTAGAACAACATTGAATTTATGATAACAAAATTGAGACTGTAATAATCTATTGAATAGTTTGTTACAAAAAAGTAAATAAAAAAATCTAAAAATTTGTTGATACTCTAAAGAAAACAAGTACAAAAGCCCAAACTATGGCAAAGTCTCCTAAGTATGTCTTTCACTGAACTATGTTCAGTCCTGTGTTGTTTGTATTCTCTCACTTCAGAATGATTTTTTGGAAGTATTTTTATATGTAGATAATGCTGAATAGAAATTGCAGTGCCTATATTGATAAACAAGTGATTCTGGGGCCAAGATAAGGCTGAGCTTTTCCTGACCTCATGTTTCTGGCACTTGGTTGTGAACCCTTGGGTAGGAGGATGGAGTTGAGAGGTCCAGAGAAACATCTCATGATGTAGTAGTTCTTTTGTCACTCTCACATACTTAGCAGTGACCCATCATGTCAGTTCAGGGTTTGCAGCGGTGTTCTTGCTGCACACACAAATATGGGTCTTGGTAACCTAGTCAGTTCCTCCCATCCGTATAAATTTGAGCTTTAAACCCACATATTAACAGTGTGGCAACTGCTTTACAATTTTCTTCTGAGTATTGTAATTAACAAACATGCAGTACTTGTTAAATCTGACATAACTCATTCAGCAAAGTGCAACAATGTAAGCACATCTGTGTATTTGCATACTAAAAAGGTCTAAAAATACTTGTATAGAAGATAAAAGGTGGCTTTTGAATACATGACCCAGTCCCAGCTTCAATTATATGTTTTAGCATTTTGTATTATGATCTTGTTTTTAGCTGTATGTGTGTGACTACCTAATTACAAGCAAAGCTTTTTAAACAAAGGGCCTGATTCTCACATTCACAATGGGGTAAATCAGGATTACCGCTGCTAAACAGGACGGAACTGCGCTGGTGCAGAAGCTCCCTGCAGTAGGAGTTTTGCTCAAAGTTTGTCCTTTCTGTTTCTGTGTTTGTGTAAGTAAAATGTCTTAAAATCAAGGAGTGGATATTGAGATTGGCAATATCAGACTGACTTTTAAGATTTACACCATTAAGTTACTAATTAAAAGAAGATTCTTGATTGCAAGGAACAAACGGTGATACTGTAGATGGGACTTTCAGTCTGTTATATGAAATGAGACCATCTAAGACAATGTCTAAATTCTGTGTCATCTTTTTTCTGATAATCTGAAAAAGTAAAGCATGTTGCAAATCTTTGAGTAATCAATTTTGATTTTAAGATGTTTTATTTTTACAATTTTATCTGTAAGCTGTGGCCTCTCTGAGGTTCCTTTGTTATTTGTGAATATCAGTGATTAGTTGATAGTATTTCTCAGGAGGAAGGGAGAGAATAAATAGTCTAATATTTGAAATACATCTTTAACATTCAGGATTTCAGCGGGTGACCCACAGCAGGCAAACAGCATGGTTAATGCTGTATGCAGGATGGTATGCAGGATGTTTTTAATACCTGAGCTCTCATGTGAGCATGGGAGGTAGCATTATGTACCTGGAACATCTAGAATAGCTAACGCTGAGCTTTTGCTAAGGGAAACTCATATTGCCTCCCAAAAAGGCACTGGGAAATCTGTGCAGGAAAAAAAATGCAAGCTTCTGACCTATAATGCCCAATAACTTCTGAGCCCAAGATATCCTCTAGTCTTTATAATAGAAACCATAAAATTTCTTTTGTGATAGCAAGAAGCTTGATGAGTCCAGGTCTGCACAGCTTCGCTATAAGAGGTTTACTGCAGGTAGGAATCTGAAAATTCTCTCTCAGGAATATCTGAAACACTTCAGTTTACCTGCATTTCCCTTATGAAAATGTCATGATTTTTATCTTTCTGATTACGAGATTTTGGCAGCCTTACAAATCTATTTAAATATTATCTTTGGAGACTTAAAGCTAAAATGTGTGGGCCTATTACAAAGCCTTATAAAGTTAGTGCAAGTCTTTCCATTAATGACAATGGACTTCAGATCAGGGCCTAAAATTATTATTATTCCTACTTACATTTTTTTTTCTTAAAGAGCCTTTTCAAGTAAAATGCTCTGGCTTGTGCATAATTTCGAGTTTTATATAAGAGTCTTTAAATCCTACAGGTACTCATTGTACTTACTATAATGTTATTTTATTTCAGTTCAATGATTTAGTGAACTAGTAGAGTTGTACGTGGAAGAAAAGGTTTGATGTCATTCTCTTGTATATAAACATGAATTTGTACATATACTGACAGGCTTAAAGATCAAGCAGTACTTTTTGCAGTGTCTTTTGAATTCTCTCAGTACCAGTAGTACAAAAGTATTCACACTTGAGATTGTTGGTAGAAAAGGGAAATAAGATAAATTAAAAAAAAAAAAACACTTTAATAGTTTAATTATGTACGTGCATAGAGCTGTATAGTATTTATTAGTAAATGAAAAGAGGTATAAACAAGTTTAGTTTTGGAAAAGAAATATTTTTTTACTCTCTATTCCTTACCAAGGGCCTATTTTTAATCACTGAAACTTAAACAAATTACAATCTGATGTTTTGAATCAATATTTTAGCTGTATTTTTTTTCTGTTATGACCAATCAAATTGCTTTTTAAAACACATGCATAATCAAAGCTTTTTATCAAGGAAGAATTTATGTTAATGGTATTGATGTTATTGTTTTTCTACATGACCAAACACTTTGTGACAGGATAAAAGTTTTACAGAGTTTCAGTAGAAACAGGAAATAATGCATGGAGTTTTTAGAAGTCTAATCAAATTCTAATGTTGAATATATAATAAAACAGTTGTTGTGGTTTCATTAAGCAATGTCATGGACTGTTATCTAATAGCAGTTCGTCTTCATAATGAACATTTAGGTTTAGTTCCTCCAGCCTTTTGACTGAGTATATATTAGCTAAGATAAGTGAATATGAAGCTTCCATCCTGAAAGCAAGTGGAAGCAGTAGACAGTAGTACCACTGTTTCCATTATCTCTAATTAAAAGAGCTGATTATTTAGCAGTCTCTGGAAAAGAAGTGTATTCTTATCTCTGCTTGGCAAATATCACAATACCTAATTAATAGATAAGAAAACTGATGCACATATATGTGATATATTCACAGGAAATTTGTGACAGAGCTCTCAACAACTCTGATGAACTTTTCCAGGGAATCCCACGTATTCTAACAAGGAGAGAACAATGGTTGAACGTTATAGTTCATTTCTATAGTTAAAACATTGTGAAGAGATGTTTGGAATTCTTCAGGATTCCCCAAAATACCTTTTACAATTCAGTAAGAATTTGTTTTCTTACTTAAACAGATGTGCTTGTGTTATTCCACAGGGCATTCTTTACACTGACTGCCTGTGAAGTTGTCAAATGCTTTGAGTAAATTATAAATAAATCCTCTCTAAGTAAAATAACTGGCTACAGCTGTGCCTTAAGATAATGGGACTCTTGCCCACAGAAGGACTGAATTAAAAATGTATTATTAATGGCTATTATAAAGTCTAACTTTGAATTTAGTTTCTTTGGATGGTTCACTATAGTTTGAAGTCTTTAAATCAAAAGTAGATAGCATTCTAAAAGACATTATAACTCAACAATTATGAGTACAATGTAAGATCTCCTGGGTGATGTTCTTTGGCCTGTGGGATGCATGAAGGTGGACTAGATGATGATAATTGCTCCTTCCAGCTGTCACATCTATGAATCTAAAGTACCTCTTCCAAAATCCTGAGGGAAGGGAAGAATAGGTGGCCATTAAGGAACAGTGATTTCTATTAATGTAGCCTTCTAGCTACCATTTCTGACAATAGCTCTCTATACAGAGATCAGTATTCTGCCTTTTTTTTCTATCAAGCAAGGGAGTGATTAAAAACTTATAGCTATACTTATATCAGATGATATTCCAGATATTGACTTTGCCTAAATGAGAGTTAGCATAAGTTAGACCCCAATATCATTCTATCTTTTCATTTTACTATATATTCTGAATGTCACTTTGCTACAAGAAGCTGTCACTTCGCTACAAGAAGCGGGCCCGTTACTGTTGATTTATTCCAAGGAGTTTATTTTAATTCCTTTGTGGCTAACTTCAGGTGTATGAAGCACATTTCCCCAGCCAATTTCATGGTTTGTGAAATCTTTCTCTCCCTTCTTTACTTCTCTCATCAGAAAAGGATCAAATTCTCTCACCTTGTTCTACCCTTTTGTGCAATCATGGGAGATACATCATTTAGCTATTCATACAGGTCATCAGGAAGGTAACTGGTAGGTTAGCTGCCACTGCAGTTTTCTCTTCAGGTATAATCTTCATGCAAAAACAAGTGACTCTCTGACCTCTGCAGGATTAATAATATCCAAAATCCTTTTAGAACTCTCTCAGTCTTCATGTAGTGGTTTCTCACATTTAAACTGGTCAAGAAAAACAAGTAATACTCAAATAGTCTTTCCTCCCACTCATTCCTAAATCCTTGGAGCTGAGCGTGAAAGCATCCAGAAGTCCTTTCATTCAGTTTAAGTCCTACCTACTAGGATTTCTCTGTCTCACGTTCCTGCACTACTGTGCACACCTCCACCTTCCCTTTTTAAATTTCTCACTTTGCTGTGGATCAGGTATCCCAACAAATATTCCAGTCAAGAGGGGAACTATTTTAGTTGCTGAGACCATGTGAAGTTTTAGACTGGTAACCCTGCTGTAGAGCTTTAGTGTGCATTTACTGTCCTGTCATTGGTGAATTCATCTTTTGTGCAGTGTTACAGATTGGTATGTGGCTGCATTTCTGATTCTTGCTCTGTGTGTATTAATTTTAGTTAGGGAGATGTAATTTATGATTATGATTAAATTTAGGAATTGATACATTTATGATTGAATTTTTGATGTATAATTAAACTGATCTGCAGCGTGTTTACCTACTAACAGACTCTTCTAGCTTCCCTGCTCTGTTTTTCCAGAATTGTTCCTCCCCAGTCCACTTTGATCACTCCCTTTCCCCTTCTGTTTACCTTCCCCTAAACATCCCGTAATAAGTTTTGTATAATCCTCAGGTTCTCTCTGCTCCATACCAAAATTGTCTTCCTTCCTGCATCTTATAGTAAATCCTATTCCCCATAAACAAAACTTTCTCTTCATTTGCATGATGATCTGGAGAGAGAGTATCTTTCATTGAGTCATCTGGTGGGTTTCACCACTGCTGTCCTCCAGTGGATGGGCTGTAGGGTGTCCACTGGGTGCAGGTGTAGTCTCTTCTCCACTGATTAGCTTACTTGGGTTCTTCCACCTATTGCAGTTTCTCTGAACTTTCCAGGCTTCTTGTGTTTAATTTGACTAGCCTTTCATTAGATTACTTAATATCAGGCATATTTAGTTTAGTATTCTGGACATAATCTGAGGGTTCAGCAGTGGCACTAGCAATGGTAGTGCAGGAGGACTAGAATAAGGGGTAGGAAAGGTTTATTTTGTTGCTGTGAAGCAGTATTGATGTTGTTTCTTATCCCACTGCAACAGGAACTGAAGCAACAGCTAAGCTGATGTCCCTTTCTCACAGACCAAGTAGAGAGGCTTGCAGCTTGATTCTTTGTTTCTGGCAGCTCAGAAAGGGTAAATGCTACAGGAGTGCTGTGGAAGACTGCTTTAAGAAAAGGCATAATCAGACATCATCTACTCATGGCAGACAGGGGAGGTATGTACTTGTAGACAGGTAAAAATACATCAGCAAAAAGTACCTAGAAATGATCTTGTGCAGTCTGCTGGTTAACTTAATCCATTCTTAAAAATTGACTGACCATTCTGCATTTCTTCATTAACTCCTTGACCATACTATAAAGTTGGAATTTGAAAAGTTGAATTTGCTTTTATCCTACTTGGGTAGAAATGTGAAAAGACAGTCTCATTTTGCAAGTAAGTCAGCTGGGCTTGACTAACTGCTGGTTGATAGTTTGGAAACATGCCAGTTGTTTTTGGATTGTTTGTTGTTTACCTTGATAAAATAATCTGAAGCAATATATCTTTTGGTTTTGTCCTAGACAGTGTTGCTAGCAGGCTTCCATTCAGAACCCAGGTATCAATCTCTCAGAGTAAAAATGCTGTCTTCTCAAACGAACATCCATTCCAGTTTTTTCTCTCGTGGTGATCCACAAATAGGTTCCACTCTTCTCAAGTGAAGTAGGATGAAGGTATCAGCTCTGGAAGTAAGATGCTAGAGATTCAGTCCTTGCCTTGTTTTTTCACATAGGAAAACAAGAGGAATCTCTTTTGCCAGGAGATAAGTGAAGAGGTGCAAATGGGTGACTACACAGTCGACAGGTGAAATGCAGTGGAGGTTCTGCTCAGCCAGTAGTTGAAGTGGCTGGGGTGGTTTAAGGTGTAACTGTCTTCACAGTGATTTGTCACTGTCCTCTGTTGAATCCTGCAGAGTAGAGGGTATGAGCCACAGTGTAAAGCAAGTTAAAGCTTACCTTCAACTGTCACTACTTAAATTAACCCTGTTGATTTTACGCTGAAATAGATAAGGAGTGCTAATCTGAGCCATTCTACTAATTCAGCCGAAGGGAACAACAAGCTGCTTCGCAGGTGTAAGCTTTTAAATCACTGAGGTGGAATCTGCAGTGACTATTTCAGCATTCCTTAGATAAATCTAGATGATTTAGAAATACTTGTCAATAAAATCAAGCTTTCTAGCTTGCAGCGCTCACTTTCAAAACAGATATGAGACACCTATAACCTGGGAAAATCTAGGTAAGTTATAGTAACAACTGAAATTAAGTCTGTGTCAGATGTATTAGCTCCCCATTGGGGATATAAGTGAATTCCTAGCGCTAGTCAAAGGGTGCCTAGTGAAAAAGTTCTTTTGAAAAATGCAGTCTCAGCAATAAGCAAAATACTTTGTGGAAATGCCTCTGTGTTTGAAATCTGACTTTACAAAGTCAGATCAGAACGAGGCATTCAGTAATTTTGGATGTGAAATTTGGAAGTGACATTTTATGTCAAAATCAAAATGAAACATTGCAATCATTTTTTCCTCCACTGTGAATTTCTGTTTTAAATATTTCTCATAGATCTTTTATAGAATTAAAAAACATGCTTATCAGTCAGCTTTGTTTTAATTAGAGGAAACTGTGGGTTATTTATATGGCATGCAAGTGAGAAATGCATTAGGTACATACTGGTTTCCCTGTAATCAAAGCTTTCTACAACAACCGTCTTCCGTTGTAGCTGTTGCACTTTGTAAGCACTGGGCAGCATTAACAGAGGAAGCCAAAATGAGTATTAACCTTGGAAAGAAATTTCAGTCTTAGTTTCCTCAAACTAAGGACATTAGTTTGAGGAACTGACATTAAGATGAACTCTTTGAACACAAACAAATGATAGATTATTTCTTCCAGAGATAGGCAGCAGGAAATAAGTTATTCATATTTCTGCTTTTAAATATAAGACATTTGTGAACTTAACTTTCTGGAGCCTAAGAGGCACTTACCTAAACACTAATGGACCTTGCAAGGCAATCAGATCCTACATGGTACCACATTTGCAACAGAAGAAAGGGTTGAGAGTCCTAAGTAAGCAGAAATGTCATTTCAGCGCAGAGAAACAAATCCATTCTCATCTAAAGTACACTGGAAAGTCATTGATGTTAAGTTCATCATGCAAGGAGTACACAGTGAACACTGATTTCAAAGAGCTGCCATGGATTCACAGTGTGCCTAGTGGCAGGAGATGAAAACCCACTCAAACCCCGATCACACTCTTCTGTACTTTACAGTGCTTTATGCTGCCCTCTGAAAAGAATATTGCTATGCAGCAGAAGCTAGAAATAATCTATTGGTTTACTTTTTTGAGAGAAAACATGTGGCTGCTGGGTCTTGCTGTGTACACGCAGCTCAGGAGTGGGGTTTTTTGGTTTTTTTTTTTTTTTTTTTTTTTTTTTTTTTTACTGGTGAAGTCATTAATTGTTTTGGATCTAGTTTAGATTCTCTTCCTTTAACATCAACTGTCATATTTATCTGAGCTACTTCACCAGACAGTCCCAAAATAAGGTCATTTAAAGGTCAGGATGACATATTCATAGTGAAGTGTACCTGCTCTGGGACTTGCTTTTGCTTTGGACCAAAGTCTTTTATTGCTTTTGTTATAATTTCTTTTTTCATTATTGTGATCCATTTTAAAGATTGCAGGAAGATGGTGCTTACTTAGGCTGAGCTGGGAGATGTGGTGTGTGGCCAGGGTGTGAGTAATGGAACTGTCAGTGCTCCTGTAATACATGCGAAAAGATTAGCAGTTCACAGATCTCAAACTAAAATCAGGTTAGCCGAGCGAATCCTCATGGCTTGAGTTGTATGTGAATGGCAGAGCCGCAGGAGCGGACTCTGGCTCCCCAGAAATGCTGGTAGCAACTGTACCGCGGTTACTGCTCGCTCTGCAGCTCCTTTTCCCTACTCACTGCACTTGTGATATGCAGAACTCGTGTGATGGGCTTTTCAGGGAAAGGAGCAAAAGCAGTTTTGTCTTGCTGATTCTTGCTACTGACAGACATCAGTCTCCATCTGACTCACGACAACCTAGGAGGAGAAAAACTCCATTTCGTCAGTTTTTCAAATCTGTAGCCTTTGGGCTACAAGCAGCCAAAGGGCTTATCAAAGAATACTCTTTTCTTTGAACTTTTTGGTTCTGGAAAATCAATGAGCTTTATACTCCGCATTATCTGAGATGACTTATAGTACTCATCAGACGCAAAGAAAATAAACTGATTAATTTTTTGAAAAAAGACCATTTATTTGCAAGATTGGCAATAAGGTTACCCAAACATATTCAAAAAAATAAAAATTTACACCTTCTTATTTGTAGTCTAAGTAAGAACAAATCAAAAAAAAAGTGAAGATTTGTTTTAAGAACCAATCTTTTTCCTTAACCAATCCTGTAGCCCAGATATCCTGGAAGGGAAAAAATAGCAACATAGCCTTTTTTTTTTTTTTTTTTTTTTTTTTTTTTTTTTTTTTTCTCTCTCCCTGTCCTCCCAATAATAAAATGGAAGCCTACCAAAAGGTGTGGATTTGCAAACAGAGGTGAACTGGTAGTTCTTTGGTTAACTGGCTGCTGATTTTAAGAGGCTGAGGTTTATTTAAATAAGCCTTGGGAATAAAAGTTTTGAAACCAAGCTGTTAATGAGAAACAGCTCTCATTTAGAAATGGAAGTAGCTAGCAGTAGTACAGGCACTAAAAAGTTTCTCTGAGATTCATGCCTACCTTTTAGGGGGCTCTGCATTCTTTAATATTCCCCACAAGAAAGTATTAAGCAGTATTGCAGAGCAACATGTAAGGGCCGTGCACGAATCGCAGAGAAGTTAGGCTGTCTCCGAGAAGTCTAGGTATGGGATGGGAAGCTGGATTTTTGCCTACTTTTCACTCCTTTGGGGGTTTTGGTCTCCTTATTACCCAATTCAGAGTCAATGTGAACTTTCTCAATGTCACTCAAGCTGTGTTGCAGGTGGTAGTAAGGTTTGGGCAGCCTACAGACATTGGCAGTCCATCCATGAAGTTATGATATTCCGTCTGCTTGACTGAAACCTCTCTGGTTCATGCTTTGCTTGAAGCCAGAGTAACTAACTGCATCTCCAGTCAGGGAAACTCAAGTGTGGAATTGGGACTAATTAGAAGATATGGATGCTAGAGATTCAAGTTGTGTTACTTAGCAAAACCATTTCCACGTCAAAATTACCAAGAAATGCAGCTGCAATCTATGTTCTGCCTTAGAGCTGGCGTTAAGCAGGTCAAGAGCCCAGTGGTTCCAGCTACCCTTAATGAATCCATGTGGCAGACTAGACTCTGTGTGTCCGAATGTGCTGCCCCCTCTCTCAATAAATATGCTAGAAAGATTTTCTTGATAATATATTCATAGTGACAAACTCATAAGCATTGCAAGAAAAAATCCCAGGATTTATCTTAAAAGCTCTAAAGGGAATGAAATGTTGTTTTTTTTTCCTTATGAGTTGTTCTCACTTATGCAAAAAGAATAATGTTCATAGCACTGACATACACTTGCAGTAAATTACTATTGATTTTATCAAATGGCTCAGCTGCATTTTGGTGTTAAAGCAACCTCCGGAGCCATTTATTGCTTCCTAGAGTGTATTCTGCATTGATGAGCATTGTGTGCTGAGAATGGCACTACTTACACTGTGGAAGGAAATGACTCTGAGCAGCCTGAAAATACACTCGCTGGTTAATTGGATAAAATACTTTGTTCAGTGGCAATTGGTTTGTCTCCTCCACCCACCACCCCACTACAAATGTCAGAATTTACTGAAAAGTTCTTTAAACAAAAGAAAAAAAAGACTCGTGAAAATAATAGGCATGCTGCCATTGTATTACAAAAAAAAATGGTCTGTTAGAATGGTACTGAAGAGTCTAGTTAATGCATTCATCTCTAGTATATGTTTCTGGACCTTCAGTATATACAGTATCTTCTAGTTTATAGCCTGGTCTAAAGCTATTCTTCTCTTTTGTTTTGTTTTGTTTTTTCCCCACTTACCCATATAGAAAAAGAATACTTCTTTCTCCATTTAGTCTTATGTCTACTTGAGTTGCACTAACACATTTAGAAGTGATTTAATTCTAGTAATCTGAAATGACAAGTACTGTATAGGTTTTCTATTATTATTAATAGGATTAAATCAAAAGTGAGATATATACTGACAGAGAGGCAGGAATTAAGGATCATGAAAATAACATTTGAAATGGTTCTTAAATTGATATAAGCTCAAAAAATTGCTAAGAAAAAAATCTGAGTAGTGGAAACAAAGAATGTATACTGTTCAGCTGTAAAAGAACTAAGAGTAGGAACAGGTGAAATAAAAATGGCAATGAACAGTTTTATGAGATCTGTTAATACAAGAGAGAAATGCCCTGAAGACTAAAAAGAGGCCAAGGTAATTCTAATATGTGAGAGAAGCAGTGTGCACAATAGGAGTTGTGAGATCCATTAGTTTAACTTCAGCTGTGGGAAAAGCTTAGGAACTCTACAAAGAGATCAAATGTGGGAACCCCCAAGAAAAGCACAGAAGAGAGATGCTGCACGAAGTATGTTCCCTACTCTTTCTTTCTCCTCAGTGTGTGAAGATTTCAGCTAAATTCTCCAAATACAAATCATTAAAAATTAGACTTTTAAATGTTCCTTAGTAGTTGGAAAATTTGGGTAGAGGGAAGAAGGGAATCTTTATTTCAAATAAATACCTTGGGGAAAAATTCGTGTTGTAAATGAACCTATCTTACTGCATTGAGAAATAAGCTGAAGGGCAGAGAGAGTTGGTACCTGGTGAATTTGAAAGGAATATATGCTACTGAGTATTGAATTTCTGCAGCAGTGCACTGTCCTTTTTGTTTATACTCATGAGCTGAAAGCATGACATATGTATCAACAAACGGTATCTGCAACAGTAAATTAAGAATGGGTAAAGAAGAAACTGTACACTTAGGTACTGGCAAAGTGGAATAACCTCCTCATGAAGCATTGGCTGCCACAGAATTCCTGTGCTTTCATTCAGCTCTCATTCTTGTTGGAAGGTAAATAATTAGGGAGCTGCATGATGCTCAGTAGAGGGAAAAGAGATTTTTCACCCCCGTGGCAAGTAATACTGACTCTAGGGAGATGCACGAGAGTCTCAAAATGGTGAACAGCAATCCACCAACTTTAACAAAGTGTAAAAATACCTCTAATTCTTGTGAAAAGTATGCAATTTATATGAATTTAGCATCTTTCAATATAAGAGTGGTACTGCATCTGTGACTACTTTACAGATTTTAGGCCGTGCAGTATGTATTTTATTTCTAATATTTCAGCACAGCCAGTAGAAGAAACTTTATTTGACACTAAAACAAGAAAAAGAAATAGGACTTACCATAATTAATAGGATTTTTTGCCTTTTCTTATTCTTGGGCTAGAAGTTGGAAACAGAGCCGTGCTATATGTGGCCTCTTTTATGCTATTTTAAAGAAAAAAACATTTTTTAGCAAAAATGTGAAAGAACATGGTCTTGATGATCTACATTTTGGGTACATGGTGCTCCAAAGGACATAACTAAGACAATGCTTTGCCCTTGGTAAGGCAAAAAAGTTTTTGATTGCCACATAAAGTTTTTCAGGAAGCTGTAGTCCTTGTTAAATGTTCTTTCTCCTAAGAAAATTCTGATAGCATTCCTTAGGAATTCCTTAGGAAAATAAAAAAAGATACTATAGAGGTTAGTGGTTCACGTTACGGAATTTTGTTTTTCTGCCACAGATTTTCACTAGCTATTTCAAAAAATAACTACTAACATTAAATTGATTTAATTAATAATTTATGTAGAACTCAGTTATATGTGTAGGGCTTATACTGTGTAGGGCTTATACTGTTCTTTCTATTAGACTAGTGAAGTGCTAGACTTTCTGCTAGGCTGTGAAAAATCCAAACTATAACTTTATCATGCTATATAGCTAGGCAATGTATATAATACTATTTGCTCTCACAAGAAATATCTGTATAAATCAGTGGAGACTGAATGAGCTTAAATAACAATAGCTGTTCATATAGCTTATTCATATGCCATTCATCTAGCATATTCATATTCCTTCATCCATATAGAGATACAACAGGGGGCTATAGAATGCAAGAAGTGTAAAGTACCTGCAGATGGATGGAGATTAAATGTGGAATATAATCAGACAGTTTATGTTAGCACATTTTAATAATAATCTGTCCATTAGCTCAGACAGGGCAGGCATGGCTAATCCTTGTAATGAAAATAAAATGGTTCAGCTGTACTGCTGGCTGCAAACTACTGCACCATGCTCGCAGCATCTTGCCTCTTCCTAGTTCAAGAAATTCACAGTAGAATTGTAAAATATGTATATATTGTTAAAGATTACTTATATTGAAAGGTAGTCCTGGAACAGTTTTGGAAATGGGATTGTTCCATCTCCCTGGTCTTCTAGGCCCGTTCCAACACCAAATGGAAAAGAAGTCATTGATACTAATAGGCACTGATTCACGGTCACTACTTGAAAATTCCCTCAGTAACTACAACTCTTTGTTACTGCAGCCACATCAATTTTCTATTTATCAACATAAAGCCAGAAAAAAAGCATATGAACATAGCAGATACCAGTCCAAAAACTCAGTGATGCATTTTGCTGCATTTCAGTGCCATGCAAAGTAACTGACTCAGAACTATCTCCTTCTCCTTTGTTTGCATTCATTCCAGATATTGTCCATAAATAAAGTCCTTTCTGTACTGTGATTATGGAGAAAAAAAAAGTTTCTACAGGCTTAGGAAGAACAAAGACATACTTGGAAGGACTTCTGTGTCTTTACATCTTTACTCATGGAAAATTTTTCCAATTATTTTATATATTATTTCCATTATTTTCACTGTTTGGGGGAAATTTTTCCTTCTTTTTTTTCAGATATTTTTTATTATGTTCATAGCTTTCTCTGAGTTTTAGTCCACTGCCCTTTTCAAGAAAGTTTAAGATGCAGTACTAAATAATCTGCAGGTCAGTATTGAATGAAAAATATTAACAGACTGATTCAATCCAAATATGAAAGTTAATATTGTTCTGTTCATTTATTAATTCAGACCTGCAGCAGTTTGTCAGAAAAGGAAAGCCCATCATCAAAGAACAGTTTATTTTAAAAAGAATAAAATTAAAGAGCTTTTAATCTTTCATATTAACTAGAAGTTTGAAGTGAGAGTAGTCTGAGCAACTCCACTTTGAGACAGTTTTCTGTCCATGTAGCAGAGTATTTTTCTTCCTACCAAATTACAACTTTTTCAAGCATATAAACCTCCAAGTTACAGCTGCATCACAAAGCAGAGTCTGTCATACGTAGCTCCTGGAACTGCAATAGGAGTTATGAGCTTAAGTCCTCCTGTACCATTTAATATGCATATGCAGAAATCAAACTGGCGTGAAGGCAGTAACAGCTTTTGCTAGAGTTATTGAGGTTTATTGTTAATCTTTGCTCTTCAAAAAAAATTTTTACATTAAAAAGCATTTGCTGCAATCTATCTAGTCAAAAATCCACTTTAAATTTGACAAAATAGGATTTGCATGCCACTGTTGGATGCAAGCACACTAGAGACAGCCTTATGGTATTATCCAGCTCGTATGTATTTTGATGTTCTATATTTGGCTATTTTATCTGACACCCGTTTTGCCAACTTCACAAAGTTGCTGTCTGCAGGGTTACATCCCAAATGCCAGTCCCCAAGACAAATATCTCTTCATAGCCTTGTCACCTCTGAGCTAAATCACACAATATATGCTCTTCAAGTTTTGTTAGATTGAAATGGGAAATACATGGTGGTTATTTAGTATCTTCGTATTTGTTATAATCTGATACAAGTATAATATGTAACTCTTAGCAACCTGATCTGCAGGGGGTTTCTGCTGGTTTTCCGGATAGTTAAATAACTCGTTTTCATTGCTTGTAATCTCAATGTTCTCATTAAAGTCTATGAAATATGGATGCAGGGCACACAGAGTTCGACAGCAGGACTTTATTCAAACTCTGCAAGACATAACTTAAGCATTAATGTGCCTAAATCACTAAGAATTGGAGCAAGGCACTTTTTCAGTATACTCGATGGAAAAAGGTGAAAGCTCATTCAGGCTCTTTGCATTTTCATATGACGGGATTGGTTCTCAAATGCCCTGTGGGTCATTCTGCATTTCCAGCAGTCCTACTCCAGTTCCTTTAACTGTGCTCAAAGTGGCATACGGGCATCTGTGCCTAGTCAAAGTCATTAAAGAAACAAAGCTGTCTGAGGCTTCTTGCTGGCTTTGTGCAAGTTTCTGTTCATGATATATGACTTCATCTAAAACTCTTTGGACACAGAATTAGCAGGGTTATTTTGTTCTTGGCAAAGGTTAGCAAGAACTTCCATTATGCTAGTGATTTGAACATGGATCTGCCCGGTGGTAAGAAGAAGGGAAGAGCACAGAAAGTATCATAAAATATAGGTGGTCTTCAAGACATTTTCAGAATTAGAGCTGAAAAAAGCATTCTGTGGGGTCCAAAATGAAAATGCAGATACAATCTCATGAATCATTGGATTCTATCACTGAATTATCTCTTTTCCTGTAGATTTCACCTGTGTACCAGCTACTAAGTTAGGCAGGCCTTTGGTCCAGTGCAGCACAGTTATTCCTGTGTGTTCAGCCAGGTAGCTTGTTACCTGCTGAAGACATAGCACAGCAATACAACTCGTGTCAACAGTGCTACAGAGCCAAATAACCAAAATGACATAAATCCTGGCAAATCACATCTTGGTCTTTGTACATGTGTGCAGAAATGGTTCTGACTATATAGGTACAAATATTACAACTAGCCAGGACCTAAATTACTCATTCACAGCATTGATGGATTTTGGTTTAGTGTTTTCACAGAATGCACACTTACAATATTTTTGCTGATGCAGTCCAAGAAAGAAAACCAGTCAAAAAGGAAAAAAACCCTAAAATTACTTTTGGTAGTGTTGAACATTATAAATATGTAAGAAATGCCCTGATCTTCTGCTCTATCTTTTACCAAAGAAAAGTCTCATTAACATTTCTTATATCATTTCCTACTAATGGTTGTATCCCAATGTTCATAAACCATAATATAGTTGGTATGGTAACACCAGATCAAAGATTTTAAAGGAAGCCATTGCAAAAATTTGCCATCCGTCAGTTTTAGAGTCAAGCTAAGGCAACTTCCATTGGCAGCAATATTAAAATCAAATAAATTTAAAGTAGAGATTCTGCATTTTTGAGTGGGAAGTATTTGTTGCAACTTCCACTGTGACAGCATTTATAGTAATTGTATAATTTAAAGACTTGTTCTATTTTGTTCTCTGTGTAATTTACATTTAATATATATTTTAAAGTAAGAATGATTTCAGTATAACCCATATAGCCCCTATTATATCTATTGTCACTCCTGGTATACTGAACTGTATACCTTCTATTAACTTAGATCAAAGGATTATTCGCTTGTTAGTGACTCATGTTGGTAGATGAGCTTTTTAAATCAAGTTACTGTAGTTCCAACAAAACACTCAAGATTTGGGATTCTATTTTCTTTGTTTGCTTTACAAGGACAAGCCAGAACCAAAACATTTACAATTAAGCAAGCAAGGAATAGCATGAGCACCATAAAGGTCATCTCTTTATTGAAGCTTACTGGTGACACTGTTGAAGTGAGCACAAGATGTGAAGGGTTTGTTTGCTGCACCAGGGTTGTAAGGTAAAAGTACTAGTTGCCATGATAATTGCCTTGCAAATGATAAGGAGGGATTGTAGAGAAAGGAGGAGACTCACAGCTGAGTGCTTTCTCCTGGTTTGTTAGGTGCCGCTCAGAAGAGCGTGCAGCATGCTCAGGGCCAGATGCTGTTCTGCTTTAAGCAGGGGGAGTGTAGTCTATGCACTCTTCAGCTTTGCCCTGCAAACTTGGTGCCTGCTGTTAACTCAGACAGTCTTGGGCTGACTCTGGATAGCCCCAGGAAATCTTCAGGCAAGCAGGGGATTTGCTATATTGGTGACCCAAAAGGCAATGTATTTATTTCTGTGTTGGTTTCAACCCCAGATATTTTCAGTATCCTGAGAGTTTTATTGTAAGTGTGCTCACTGAGCCATCTTTGGGACTCCTTCTGCCTTGCGAGATTGGAGGTAAAACCAGAACAAGCGAACTATAGTGTAGAACAGAATATATCTCAGTTATTCCTAAATGGAGGTGAAGTCCTCCTACTATCTTTAACCTAAAATCTTCATGTCCAAACTTAAACTGAATGCAGTTCTGACTCAGTTTGCTTTCCATGGGGGGAATGTAGGGGCTTATAACCTCCCTGATTCTGTTTGTTTTGGATTAATTGCATTCTTATTTCACTCTCTCATCTCAGATATGTTTATTCAGGGCTTCCTTTTCCTCCCTCAGCTTCTCAGAGCACCTTTTCCCTAGTTATAATTAATCCTTTAATTCTTCATTTCAGCCCTCTATTTGTAATACTTATTTTGCTTTTTTCTGCACCTCTATGTAACCTTTCTTCTCAAAGTAAAAGAGGTACTGAAAATTAGATCTGACATTATGTTTTCTCCATATTATTACTTGTTCTACATTTGAATTTACTGGATGTTATCTTGACTATTACAATGAATGGAGGCTAAAAAGTCAAAGGTGTAAAAAATATGAGACTCTGGAACATTGTCCCTATGTAACTGCCTGGTAGTAAGAGATGTAACTATCTGGAGAGCTTTATAAGACAACTCCTGAAAATCATATTTTCCAATGCTAGAAGTATCTTGGCTAAGGTAGTGTTTCTGGACTGTCAAACACTATCCACTTCAAGAAAGATGTATCGAGGTTGCCTAAGTGGTCTAGGAGATAATAAGTTAGTAGAGGGTCTAGACTGATGTGGAAATATTGGTTTGGCTTAATAAAGAAAAGACTTAAGGACAACAGGAGATATTTCTGTAGGGGACTACATAAGACATGTAATGACACTGTTTGTTGTGCCACTGCGATAGGAAAAGGAGAACTGATCTTCAGCTGCACCGAGAGATTTGTGGTAATAGGAGAATATTTGTGATTATTAGGGCTGGAATGAGAGACTAACATCTCAACCACAGGTCTCTTAAAAACCAGCTTACACAGCATCTCCCAGGAATGACATAGTTGATTCTGCCTGAAGGACAGAGGCATGAAATAAAGGAGCTTTCAAGGATGCTTGCAACTTCAGTTTGAAGGCTTCTGTATTGCTAGAAAATCTTGTAGGTGCTCACAGGCATTTGGTTGGTTAATGGTTGGCCCAATATTAATCTTATACTAAGAATATTAATTCTCTCATAAGAAAAGATCAGCATGATGTGTAACTGAATGAGAATTTCTCACTTCATGTTGGTAATGATATTATTTGTTTATTCTTTGCATTGCGTTCAGAAGTGTCACTTCTGAACTGTTACTTATTACAGCTATATTGCAACCAGTTCATTGCCTGCTGTACCTATTGTAACCTGGTAGGTCATAATCATTCATGCACTGAAGTCAGAGAAGTCATCTAACTAATTGTGCAATAGCAGAAGCTGACACTGCGGATTTCCAAGTTCTATGTCAATAGAAGATGACTGCATCTGTTTATTAGTGACGTTAAGTGAGTTATGACCTTTAAGCTAGCACAAATAAATACCTTGTGCTATTGAACTCATTGGGGGGGGGGGGGTTAGTAGAAGTGCTAGAACCTACCCAAAAAATAAAGATAAAAAGTATGTATCTAAAGTTAGGTGTCCAGATGCACAACGAGACAGTCTATCTGCTTAAGACACCTGAAAAAGATCCCACTTCCCCCCCGCCCCAACTCACCCCAAGGTGCTATGGTTTCTCAGATTTCATTGGAGCCTGTGAAAGATACAGGTTCCTAGAAATATTTTGAAGGCCTTTATTTAGGTCACCAGTGAAGTGTGTAAGACTAATTTTAATCACCTTACTTGGAAAATTTCAGTGAAAGTTTAATTGAAAATCAATCTACTTACCCGTTTTCTACAGAAGAGCTCTATTTTTTCATAACTATCCCATAAGAAATTACTAATTTGCTTTTGTGTAGTCTTCCCCTTTCAGTAGTAATCTGATTAAGCATTTTCATCTTTCTGTATGAGGAGAATGGAATTTAATACGTAACTTTTTTGTATATTTATTTATTTATTACATAAATTATACTAAATTCGTGTTGTGGTGTTAACAAAGAATATGTTAAAACCTATCATTGATATACTTCTAATTATTTGATTAAAATTATTTATGTGATCAACTTCACACTAGTATTTCTTTCCATTTTTTTTCATTTTGTCTTAAAAAAACAGAAAAGCACAACTTGTAAATAGAAAGATCAACATATAGATTTACTTCTATCTAAAGCTGTGCTATTATTATATATGTGAATCCAGATGATTCTGTTTCTTTACCTGTACAGGAGTATGGTTTTGGATTGAGCTTATTGCATAGCTATGTCTAGTTAAATGTAAAAGCTTTTTCCTGGAAAATGTCAGTGTTACCAAAGTGTTCTGTAGTGATTCAGTCTAAATTGGAGTGATTCATTATATCGAAGTGACAATACACTTTTTGTTTTTAAGTGATTCAAAACAAAAGCAAACTTCAGAGCTTCATTTTCTTAGCTTATGCGTTATGGAAGCTGCCAATGAGGACCACATATCTGCAGTGTTAGACAGGGCAGAGGGATTGCTCTAAATGTATCGTAAAAGATACAGTCTCACCAAGAAATGTAGCTTCTGGGATGCAATGGGATGTCAGGCAACCTATCTGGGAATGGATCAAAGTCTTCAAGTGTTTTTTTTATTATTATTATTTTTCCAATCAGCTCTAACGATAATTTTTCTCTATTTTTTTCTCTATTTTTGTGCTGTAATGTAAGGACTAGGAGAAACTCTAGAATTTATCAAATTAATTTCTATCTCATTTAAAATAGAAAAGCTTATGAAAATGAGACAGAACATGGACATGCACCATGGAGTGGCATACCTCTGTGGAGCTGTTACCACTTTCCCACAGAACAGGAAATATCTACCAGCTGCAGTGTCTCTGAACTTGGACTTTTTCACTGGCACAAATGCTAGGCGCAGTACTGCTGGCTTTAATACCAGTAACCGTCATCGCATTCAGGTTATTTGTTCAGACTGAGGTACATTATTTGCTGTGTTGAAAACCTGTGGTGATAGCAGAGTAATTAAGTATTTTACAAACGTCTTTTCTAAAGCGTGTGGGTTCTTCCTCATACCAAAGTAATTCCAAGGGAAGAAGAGAGGAGTTGGGAACTGCATACCAGTATTCCTCATTACACATTATGTTTCAGGGACTCAGGAATAACAAAGAATCAGCAAGAGTCACACATTGCATTAGCAGCAGATTGCTGTTTCGACTGTAGACTGCAGGACATGGAGTAAAGCAATTATTTGTTATTGGGATTCTTAAGGGTAAAAAATTATACTCACTAATTTTGAAACCTAGCTGAAAACTCATGCACAGTGTAGCTCAAGATAGTATAAATGCTCTGTGAAAATAACAGAAGAGCATTTGGAAAAGCAGACACTAATTAAAGGAAGCCCATGAAGTCTCAGAAAAGGCAGGCCACACTTGAGTGAGCCTCTGAAACTATCTGAGAACATGGCCACGCTAGGCTTGCACATCATGTTCTTACTCATAGATTAAGAAAAAGTGAAGTGACAGGACTCCACATGAGCTGGCTTCTTTGGATTTGACCCTGAGTAATGAGAGTGACTCAGAGTGTTGCCAAAACCTCAAGCTGTATGAGGGGAAAATAAATGGATTAGGACACAAAAACATAAGTTTGGCTGCCTACCATGCCCAGAGCTGTGGGGCAGAAAGTAAAATAAAGATATTGAGTATGAGGGTGAGATGTTCGACATTGGAGAGCATGTCCTGCTGGAAAAAAAGTACTCAGATGATGAGTGCAGGTGGGAGAGGTTGTCTATCACAGTAACAAACCTCATCTCATCCCAGTGCATTAGACAAGACAAGATTATCAACAAACAATAATTATGTCCTGAGTATTTCTTTGGTGACTCAAAAGAACATAGTGTCTGCTGATAGCTCATGTATTTATTTGACTCTGTTCTCTGGACTAGTACTTTTATGCTATTCTTCATTGTTATTGTGATGGCTTTCACATCGCACAGTAAGAAAGATCATCTCTTCTTGGTAAGGTTGTCTATAACTTAGGAATAAATGCCAGTCTCCTTCCTCTGCATGTCAGTGGATGATAGGTCCAGGTAACTACCTGTGGGATTTTCAGTATGTCTAATAAGAGATAGTACTCAAATTTCCTTGATTCTGAGTTTTAGGTTTATATGATTCCTGACATTTTTCACAGCATGACATGGTGTTTGTTTGTACCTTTAGAAATACTGAGGAGTGTTGTGCAATGCCCAAGACCTTAGGCAGGCCCACACAGGACATGCCCATGACCACATGGAGAGTGGTTAAGGCCAGTCCAGATGCCCCAACAAAGGTGTTAGCTGTGGGACTCTGTGCTGGATGTCCAGCAGGAGAAAGAGATGCGAGTCACAGGGAAAAGCAGTGTTTCAGCAGCTCCACAGGGCTGCTCCATCAGTGTGCACTTGGTCTGTGATGCTTCACCTCCTCCGACACAAGTATAGCCACGGGAGGCTTTAATCTTTCCTACCGCAGCCAATGCAAACCACCAGCCCACGTGCTGACTGTCATTTCCCTGTCTGCCAGTCAAATGTAAACCTCCTCCTTGTCAGATAGTCCCCCTGTGACCTATCAAGCATGTACTGCAAGGGTAACATTTTGTAAGTGAAGAATAGAGTGAAAACTAGGAGAAGCAAATGTCAACCAGCAAATAAAAGTGGAAACACTTATTTGCCAAGGAGGAACAGCTGTATGTGTGCAGCTGCTGCTCCTGCTCCACAAACACTGCATCCTTGTTGCTTTACTTAAGGTTGAACATGTTCTCCGTAGGCTGTAGGAGTTATTTGATGCTATTTAGAAAAGGAGGCTCTTTCACCTTGTGGATTTACTCAGCTGCAATCAGAAGTTCTATGGCAAATAGCAAGCATATAAAAGTTGTATCTGTTTTTAATTTTATTTCTTCTGGAGAGAGGAGTTTTGAACGAAGAGTGTTCTTATTACTGATCCTAAAAATAATCTATGGATGACTTTCAGAGGATGATACGAGGCCCAGGTTTTACTTTTAATTATCTTCTACCTCCTTGTACGCTGTATCTGGCCCTGCAAGAAATCTCATTCATGGAGCAGCTACTTAAAGTGATTCTACATGTAACTTTCATTTTTAGAATGCAAGTTTTTTTTGGGGGGGGAGATAGGAAAGTTTTCTCTCAGCAAGTGCGGTTTTATTGCAATTTAGATGTACTACAGGTTATTTCCATAACAACTTTGATTTCAATAGCTTAATGGAAATTAAGCTTACATTTTTACTACATGCAGGAAAAGCTCCATTCCTCAGTCAGACATAGGCACCTAACTCCTGCTGAAGAGCTTGCAGCTCGTGGTATACTTCTGAGAAACAGCTAAGCACCACCAAACTCTACTGCATTGAATCAAGTATAAAAAGTGTGAAAAGAGAATGTATGTTTTGTAGAGATATTTGAGCTTAAAGTAATTAGCCAGCAAAATGAGCGTAGATGCCTGGCTATGTAGTAGACTGCGTAGAACAGCCTAGCTGATAAATGAGTTAGCTGCTGGTGGACTTGGGCCAGCCCTGCTAGGCTGACCCCTGCACGCAGGCTTGAGTGTGTGCTCCTGCCCTCCAGCGCAGGCAGGTTATTTTGCTTGGAGTGTTTTGCTTTTGTGCTAACTGTAAGAAATCAGCTTAAATATAAGTTATATAAGATAAAATTCAGACAGCTGAAATGTTTAGGTTGCAGTTAATTTAGCCATAACATCCCCAAAGATAACTGGAAGTTGGAAACATATGAGATCAGGCCATTCAGTTTGTATGAAATTCAGCATTGATGTATCCTGCTTTGGAAAAGGTAAAAAATTAAATGTAGGAGGCCTTTTTTTTTTTTTTTTTTTTTTTTTTTTTTTTTTTTTTTTTTTTTTTTTTAAAAAAAAGGCCAATCCCCTATTACAATGGTAAAGAACAGAGTGATCTTTTGTAAAATATATTATTGGCAGTGCTTTTTTCCATTTGTGTCTGCCAAGTTTTATGACAGTATACATAAAACCAACTGTAAAAGAATCTTATAATTAGAATACTCATCATCTTGCATTAAAAATTGGTACAAAAAAATTAAATCCCTTTAGTGGATGGCACTTAACTCCAGTTGACAGTAGGCTCAATCGTACATGCTTTACTCATAGGTTTAATGTCAGTGACGTCAGTGACTTTCGCACAAGGCCAGCAGGGTTTGTCCTGAGTCATGCTTGCTCAGATGGAACAGGCATAAAGAAAAATACCTTTAAGGAAAACTATAATGTAATTCCAGAAAAATCTCTGCATTTCCTATTAACGAGAAGCATCTTTTCTTTTTTCCCCATGAAGAAATCGCATGCAAAGACACTTATGTGTCTGTGTTTTGGTTGTGCTAAAACACACTGAACTCTAGCTCCTTCCTCACCTTCTATACCCTTTTGAAGGTGTTTGTGTGTCAGCTGTCCCTCAGCACATGCTGCTGATGTGGAGACATCTTCCTCAATGTCACCTGCCTGAACACCCACCTGAACGGGCAGATTTAGACTTACTTTCCTTTTTTTACCTCACTATAAAAATCAGCAGAAAGGTCTGCTCTCAGTCTTGCTTCTTTCCGCATCAGCAGCAATATTTTTAATGTTATGTGTGTGGAGGATGCCCCAGTATTCACATCTGTTCTTGTTTGTCTCTGATTTCTTTAGGCTTATTTTGCATTCAGTACTACATTTTTCGTGCTATTTGCTTAACATTTCAAAAAAAGTGGAAGAAACTTGAACTGTGACAATTAACAACATGTATTGTTTCTCTAAGAAAATTCTTGTAATTAGTATGTTAATTCCCCACAAATATGACCAAAACTATATTAGCAACCTGTATTACCATATGCTTCTGGGAAGAAAATTTACAAATTATTTAAGAGTCTTCTGGGAAAGGAGACGAGATCTGATTTAAGACCGTGTGATGTCTTTAGAAAATTACACTCTGTCCCTGTCATGTTTTTATCTATTAGGGTGCTGTCTGCTTATGCATTTCCATCTGAAAAGTGTTATAATTTATCACGCAACTAGAGATCTTCTCAATTATGGTTAGTTATGTATCGCCGAGCAGAAAACATGAATCTGTGGATTGTATGGCAGAAAGCTAGCTACGAGCTACAGGCTGGAACCGGTCCTGTCAGATATTCCTGTACCTTATTACTGAATATTGTTTGATATCAGATTTTGGAGAGAGAAGGAGGGAATCTGGACAATAATTATGTGATTTTAAAAAAGAATCGTTGTGCAGTATTCTCTCTGTACTTCAGTGTATCGCAGTTCAGTCCAAATTTGCCTCTCATTGCTGGAGGCTAAAAGCTTCAGGATCTAAAGATCATCCTCTAGCAGGGCAAGTATAAAGCCCAGAAGACTGTAGAACTCTTCTGCTGATTCAGCCTCTTGTGATGATTATTCCCCCTCTTATCACCTTGGAAACATACATTTCTTTCTAAACTATGGAGTGTAAAAACAAATAGTGCAGTGATGCCATATGTTGATGAATCACTGTGGAAGGAGTTAGGCAAATTTTAGCTTAGTTTAAAAGAAAGAGGCCCTTTCTGAATGATTAGGCCCTTCCAAGTCTGTGAAGTCCTCTTAAAATAGGAAAAAGAAACAGAGGTTAGCCAGTCCAGTGTGTAACTGTTTTCTAGATTTCTTAATATTTCTCCATTGTTTCAAGCCTTTTCAAAGGCTTGAAAAAAGCAAATGCAAAAATGTTTTCTATCTCATCCTATTTTTTAAAACCACGGAGAACCACTTCCACCCCAGTCGTCCCTGTGTCATGTCTCCATGCTCCACCTCATTCATCCATCTCTGGCATCTCTGGGCATGTTCTTCCCTCTGTCACGCTGTATATAATGTGTGTTTTGTCTCCAGTACTCCTGACTGTGTTCAAATATAAAATTTGGTGACTTTCAGTCTTGTTTTATAACTTCAGCCTATAGGGCAAGTGACCCTAGCTGTCTGGTTGAGAAAGCCTAGAGGAGCTGGTTAGGCAGACTCTAGATATGTTGAGTACCCTCTAACTGTGTCTGCAGTTACAGGTTTTTGTTTCATATAGGTATATGCTAAGGAATTTCTTGCAGAGACTAACCAAAGAGAAGGCTGAAAATGTGCTCTGAAAAAGCATATACTTTTGATAAAACAGCATTAGCCCTTAAAAATAGTCTGCAACCATGTTCTGTTTTCCTTGCATGGCTACTCAAGTGGAATATTTTCTAGCCTGTGTTTCTGTAAAACTGCACTAGATATGCTGAAAGCCTGGAGGTTGCCTCTGAATTGGGGTAGGGAGTGTTCTTTCACATGCCTTGTTATTTTTAAAGAAGATTTTGGAAGGCAAAAAAAGCACTGTAAACCCCCTAAACTCAAAATCAAAAAATGCTATATTAAAGCTGGATGAACATTTCTTGAACAAAATTCCTCAGACTTAGTAAGGTGCAAAAATGTTTATTTATTCCAGTTTGTTTTGTCTGATTGTTCATTCTGCATCTAACTCCTCCCAAACGTTCTGAAAAATCAGGATATTCTGTTTTTCCTTAATGAAACAATATGACTTTTCATGTGAAGTCCCTGCCATTTGGTATTTTTATGTCTTAAAATTAATACTAAAAATGCTGAAAATCATAAAGAAAAAGGTTCTCCTTTAAGCAACTGTTAAATTTTTTAAAGAACAAATATATTCAATTCAGTCTGAGTTGTGTTTTGTTTTATCTAAAAATTCTGTTACCTACCAGCGCAGATACACATTTCTAAAAATCCAGGAGGTCTATCTGCAGACCGTATGAAACAGATAATAGGGCAATGATATCAGTATTGTTAACAGTTTGTTTTCTGATCAGAAAAGTAGAAGTAGCCTAAATTTCCTTGGATTAACATTATCTAAATATTACTATTAAAAATGGGTCTAGCATTGCTATTGATGTTCTGAACAGTATTCTGAAGGCAAAATTCATAGGTTCCTTTAAGGGACAAAGTGAAGAATTCTTTCAATTAGTTAACGCAATAACACGTGTAATTATGCACTTTGTCTTTCTTCATATTACCTGATCTTGGCACTTGCATTTTGAGCCTTTTGTGTTTCCGTGAGATCCATGGTTTCAGTCAGACTCCTTTATCAGACGACGCAGGAATCTAGTGAGTAAGCTGAAAAGGCTCTGCTTTCTTTTCTTCCCTTTTTGCCAACAAAGAAGCCACGTGCCCGGCCTGCCGCTTGCACAGCGTTCGGGAGCTGCCTCCGATTGTGCCAGGATTGTGCTACAACGCAAACGTGACGTCAGGTCACTGCGGAGTCAGCTGAGACGGCGGTGGGGAATTTTGGCCCCCTCTAACTCTGCTGTCAACAGCAGAACAGTCTGCACAAGCCTGCCTTGCACTGCAGCTGTTTTTCCATCTACAGATTTAAAGAAAGATATTGTAAAAATACAGTTTTCTGCATTGTTTATGAGCTGGGCCACTGAATTGAAGGAAGAAGAGAGATTTGTAGATATTTACAAAACTGAGTTTATCTTAGAAAACATGAACAAATTCAAGTCCTTATTAGTAAATCTGGCCCAATAATGTCACTGATTTTCCAAAGCATTCAAAAATAGTATTATAAGCAAAGTGATCAAAATATCGATGGGACTCAGGGTCAGAATCATGCTTTGCATAGTGTCAGTGGTTCCAAAACCTAATATAATTCATTTTTATATGTATTTTAGCATAGTGAAGTAGCTTACAACTGTATATGTGTGAAGGTTGTCTTCTGCTGCATCCCATTTCAGAGAGGGCACTAGCTCACAGAACTGAGCTATAGCAATTCACAAACATATTATCTCAGATAAGCCACACACTGCAAAATACAACAGGAGTTAACTTGAAGACATTGTATGCCTTTATCATAGAATACTGAATATGAAATAAAGAAACTAGTAAAATATTTAAACAATTAATTTAGCCTCTCTCAGAGGAATTGGACAAGGAAGGCATCCAAGAGTATTCAGTACCAAAACATAAGGTAATCTTCTGTTTGCAGAATGAAAGGGTAAGAATATTTAGCCAAAGCAATGATTTGATTAGTTGAACATGAGTGGGCACTTTGTCACGGACAGTAGCAGTGAATGGCCCTTGGTGTATGGTATTTGTTAATACGCAGTCACTGCCTTCACCATGACACCTGTGACGACATCATGTGTTGTGCATGCAAGTTAATGACACTGCACATTTCCAAATGTCCAGGGCACCATCTTCAAGGTAAAAGAGATGATTGGTTAAGTATTGCTTTTCAAACTGTACAGTACTGGCACTGATTTTATTTTAATTACAGAAACAGCTAAGTTTCAGCTTTGCAGAAAGAAACTGTTGCAATCAAATTGCTATGTTTAGTTTCACAATATATTTTAAAGGAAAATTATATACTTTAAAAAATCTAGAGTCCACAAATAAAACTTCGTAATGCTTTTAATTATAAAGGTACTACTGGATGCAATTATATTGGATTAAGACAATGATTGTACTTGTGATTTGCTTGATTTTATCCATTTTGTCTGTAAATGATGAACACCTTCCTTATGAGCTGAGCTGTGATTATGCTCTGAAAATACTTTGCAACCCATAACTGAGCCCTGGATTCACTCTATGAGAATATGTGGTACATCGGAACACAGCAGCAATATAGTTGAAACTTAGAGCTTGACCACAAAGACTGACTTTAGATATGGGCAAAGTGTGCAAAAATGGTATGCTGCATTATCCTAATCAGTTTCACTTTTTGTGAGAAATAAATGAATGATAACATAATGCAGAATCATTATGCATTTGACCTTATTAAACTGGAGTAGAAGCAAATTGTATGCTATTGACCTTAACCTTGGCTCACTGTGTAGGTGAAAGAAAATACTTGCACTAGTAAAAATAATAAAATGCCTGCATGCAGCTCTGCAAATTGAACAGACTTTGGCTCAGTATTATTAGGAATGATTTAGCCTATAGAAATGGAGTTTCATAATTAACAGTGAACAGGGACAGGAAAAAAATACTATTCCACTGGCTGCCTTTAAGCAAAAGTGGATAGATGCAATCATATTGGCAGCAGGCTGTTATAAATGTTGAGACTGGTTTTAAAGGCTGGAGCAGAAGAAATGCGTGGTAGGGTAGAGAAGGAAAATTAAGGACACATGACTTGAGGCCTAGAACAAGGGTTTTCTATGATCCAAAAAAGACCAATAACTAAGCCATCCCTAACTATTATTACAATTAAGAAAACAGAACTAGTGAGACTTGCTACCTGTGTGATTTTGTTGGAAATTTGGCTTGGGTGCTGTGAAAGAGAAATGACCGGAAAAATGCCTTCCTTGGGGTCAGTACAAATATTCCCATCTTCATTTTGGGTAAACAGCATATCTGCAATTGGCACTGCTGAACAGTGGAACAGGTCCTGTGTGTGTACGCGAAGGTCACTGAGGCTGAAGGATATGCTGTTCTTGTCCCAGAACTGATAAATCAGCAACTCAGAGCCTCAGAAAGTCTGCTTCAGGAGCTGGAGTTTAAATGGCACAAAGTCTCCTGAGGCCACTTGAGATTTGATCTTAAACCTGTCATTCATCAAAAATAATATGTTGTATGCTTGGATTTTTTCCCTCTAGTTGAAATCCTTTCTTCCAGAAGGGATGAGGTGTCGTATTCTGCTTTGTCCTGTTGATTTAATTAGTACTGGATTGGTGTAACTGAGAGCAGAATTTGGCCTGTGTTGTTTAACTTAAATGAGAGCTCCATCAGACTGTTTCTTTCATATTACAGGGCATCGTCATTACAACATCATTTAATTCCCTCTGCAATTTCAGCACTTTTTTCCTTTTCTCAGGTAGAGTATCACTCGGACAACGTCGCTCAGGTGGGCACTTAACCTCTTCCTTGACAGTATTTGGCTCTTCCCAAATGCAAAAAAATAAAATAAAATAAAAAATAAAGGAAGGCACATAAGAGACACACATTAAATACACTGACTGTTTTCTTTTCTGTGACAAATGATGATCCTCCCTTACCTGTGGCTGAAAACAGAGGCCTGGCAAGATCCTGTGGGTAATGGAAACCTGGAAACAGCCCAGGGGCAGGAGGTCTGCTGAACAGGTCGAGTTTACCACCTATCTCTAGCTTGTGTGGATCCAGCTGCATGTTAGGGACAGATGCCCTGATGAACATTTGACTCTTTGCTTTTAATATTAATGTCAGAATACAGATAACACAATGTCTTTGCTACTGCAAGCATATTGAGAATATTTTTGTGGCAATGCAGTGCCACAAAATCTTTACTGCCCAGCTGTTAACATGAAAGGAGACACGCTGGCAGTATAACCAGTAGTCAACTGGCTTTCTTTGCTAGAGTGGTTTCAGGCCAAACACATGAAGTTTTAATTACAAGCAGTTTGAAATATTTATGCTCTTTGCGTTTCCTTATTCCTGTGCAGAAACAAGGATAAAAGTTCTTTTGAAATCTGATGACAGAAAGCATTTGATACCAACACCATGCAATTGTTGTACCTAATTAATTAGTCTGAGTGAATATTTATGTTGTTGGGATTTCTATTATTGTATTGTCTGCTTAGTGATACTTTGAGGCAAGAAATGTCATTGTGCAGAATGACCTGAAAGTATTAAGTCTCCCTCCTTCCAAAAGACAGCTTGGTGCATGGTGGGAGTTAAGCATCGCTGTGTGGTGTATTGCAATGCCTAACATTTGTATGTGTGGTTTCTGGGATGGGATCCACTGCTCTGAGTAAGTCACTTGAGCATCCCCTTCTCCACATATACACCTAGCATCTAAGACCCTCTTCTGAACGTGAACAGTCAAACTAACTCTTTTAAAGGCTTAGCTAACCTTATTGGTTTTTTTAAATCACAGTTGGCACCGTGGTACTGTTGCCTGTCTTTAAAAAATGATTTTGTGGTTAATACAGGCATCACCAAAGAGATAGGAGCTGGGCTTTTATGCCCTATTTTGCCTTGAAGCTCTCCTGCATGCCAAAAAAGACTAATATTAATTGGCTAGGAAAAGTGAAAAGAGAGATTATGACATTCTAGAATGGCCTAGGAGAGCAGACACAGATTCCACACCACAAAATGCTGCGTGGTTGTGTATGTGCAGGGAGGAGAGGCGGGAGGGCACTTTAAAATAATGGTTGCATAAATTAAAATACAGAAACTTTCTCTCCCGTTGTCTGGGGAAGTCACTAGTCATTTGGCTGATCTATGTATGTGTGTATATATATATATGTGCATATGCATGCACATATACATGAAGGCAGGCACTTACATATATATATAAAACATCTCTTTCTGATTTTGTAATGGTTACCGTGTGTGATGTGAGGCTCATTAGTACCTACTGGTGGACTCCAAGTTTGCCTGCTAGATCTGACATCACAGGGAAGTTTAATGGAAGAAAACTTTATATGGACAGATCATTTTACTTTCAGAATGATTTTTAAGGAGTGTTATTCAACTTAGGTAGTCAGTTCTTTTCATATAATTGAACTCTCATCCTTAAAATAATGCTGATTTTCAGAATAGGTAACATCAGCTAAAAAGTGAATCTTCATTTTTTTTTACCCTAGTAACATGTTTCTAGTCTGAGAAAGCAAATCAGAGTGTTGTGATGAGTTTACTACAAAGTCATAGTGCAGAAAAAAACGTGCTGGGGAATTATTGTGGTGCCCGGCAATTGTTAATAAGGGCAGATTTGCTAGCATAGATGTGCAATTTTTTGAAAAATCCAGCTCATGGATAGATGTGTAAACTAACACAGCTTCGTCTAAATCTGAACCACAACTTAGAGAATATATTACCGTGCAATTAATTACATCACCAATAGCAATCTCGTTGTCTGTCATTCATTAGCGTAACATCATAAAAGTGTCTGCTTTGGAGGCTGAAGTACGCTGCAGCCATACCTGAGTTTTAAAGGAAGTGTCTTGGATACTGGGAGTCCTTGCCAGGATTGAGGTAAATTTAATCTTCCTGATGTCTGTTTTGTCATGGCTATGCATCTCTCATTACCTAGATTAGCTCATATAACATTAACTTGGGTATCTTCTAACACAGTTTTCCTTATTTCAAACGTATCCAAAATCAATTTGCTTTTGTGAGTCAACTAAGAAAAGGTCAACTGTTTGTTACAGTCGAATCAAAATGTTTCCTATCCTTGCTATTCCCATGTCTCCTCTTAACCATCTTTTTCCTAAGCTGTATGCAGTAGCAACACAGCTAGCTAATTAAGTACTCTTTTGTTTCTAACTAATTTTTCAGCATTACTGTATTCCCTTAGAGCTGTCCTCCTCCTCCATCTACCTCGTACTCCATGTCTTACTTGGATTGCCCTCTCTGATAATATCCCTCCCGCATGGCCATGAGGCCAGGTGTGCTCTGGCTCCAACTCTGGAGGTCCCTCGCTTAGCAGGATGTCCAGGCAGCTCTGTAGGGTCAGGAATAGGATAGAGAGGCTTCTTGTCGACCACTTGACTAGTGTATTTGAATGTTTTAATTTGGCAAGGGAAAGAACAATAATGTTTCCAGGTTTACTTCTAAATTATTTTCACTGGCTGTTGTTCTCAAAGGCAGAAAAATGGAACAGTGAATGGGCAAAAAAAAAAAAAGGTATGAGCAGTGATTATGAAGCGAAAAGATCAAAGAGAGAGAGGGAGAAACGCTAGCAGAAAACAATAAACACAGTTTTCCATTAACAAGTAGTCAAAGAGTATATTTTTGTTCCACGTGTATCTACCTTTGTAAGAAACCTAGCCACAGTATCCATCAAATACAGCATCTCTCTCTAAAATATTCACCTATGCACAGTCTTTTCTTACAGTATGACTCTATCTACTTGTATAACTATCTGTGCAAGTGGGTGATCAACCCCATCTATGCTGATTTGTTCATTTCTTTATCTTGCAATTATTTAGGCCTTTTTTGGCTTATAAGGACGTTTTCTAAGGAAGCCTAATTAAGTACCTCCATTTCTATTGCCTTCAATCTTTTTTAAAAACTAATACCATCTGAGAAAAAGTGAGTGCTGGAGATGACAACACTGGAAAAAGGCTTATAGTCTTTTCTCCATCAAAAAAATTCAGAGGATTGAATAGTGATATACTTCTCTCTGATAGAAAGGGCTGCGTGCTTCCGCTGCGTAGCTCCATGGGGTGCCTCCCCGGCCGAGAGCTGTGACGCCCAATTGGCTGGGGGGGGGGGTAGGAGTTAATCAGAAGCCATTAGTGATCGTTCGTCCAGCCTGTATGTACTGCCTCATGTATAACATTGCAACAGTTGAGCATCTGACTGAAAAGAATGAAATCCGTTGATGAATAATCAGGATGCTCTTTTTTCCTGCTACAGGTTATATGTTAATACAGCTTTTCTCCTTTTTTGGTTGTTTGTATTTAAAGTGAATCTGAAGCTTTTGGTTTAGTTCCACAATAGTTATTTAGAGGCTTCTGAAGCTTGATAAGCCAGATTCTCTGTAGCTAGCAGTCCATACTCTGCGATTTTGGTAGTACGTCATGCTCTGCATAGAGCCTTGCAGGTAGGATGCCCAATGAGTGGGGTTGCTAAAGGGCTTAGATTTGCTTGACTGCCCCATAGCATATAAAGCATATAAAAAAAAAAAAAAAAAATCCTTCGGCATGCTCTCTTGGAGAAGCAATAATGTCTTATCGAGGAAATGATGCTGACCTTCTGTCTTGAAGGCAACCTCACAAACATACTCTCAGCAGGTGAATGTATCAAGGTAAAGAAACTTGGCCCTTATCAAGATGATTTGAGTAAAGATATTAGTAAGTTTTTACAGGCATCATTTTCAGCCACTGACTTTCCTTTAATTAATCCTCCATTTGCTGCATGTTGTTTAAGTCTTACAGATTGTGATATTTTGTCAAATGTATGAATTTATAATTCAAAAATATGTTCAATAATGTCTTTCATTCAGCTTTCATATTTTTTATACTGCTGGCACAAAAAGGCACAATAAAACATGGTACATTGCTTGTTCCTGTACCATTGATGTGAATGCAGAATGCAATGAATATAAAAGGCACTGTAAGCAAAATCATTTCAGAAAAGCCTGAGGCTCATCATTTCTTATGGTGTTTTTACTGGAAAGATTCACAGAAGTTTGATTTTTTTAAAATATCTCAAAGACTTCTTTTTTTTTCATTTTTCTTTTTCTCTCAAATTTGGAAGAGAATTCTTCTCTCTGAACAGTGCTTAATAATCTGTGTCACTTCAGCCTTCCAGGCCATCAGAAAAACCTGTGGGTGAAATAACTTATACTTTTCCAGTGGGACCTCCACCAGGAGCAATTTTTACATACTTCAGTCTGTGCTACTGTGTTAGTATGGCAAGGACTCAGTGCCAGTTAGAATAGCAGCTTTATATAGGAATATAAATTTAGTCTTAGTTTGAAAATGCCAAATAATTTCTTATCAAGTACTTTTGGACCATAATGGTTTTGGATCGTGGTCTGCCAGGTTGCACTTGACTTGAAAAAATAACCTTGTAATAAAAACCTTGTGATTAAAAATCCTACTCAGTGTACTTCCAACTGTAATGTAGTGCTGCACAGAATTTGATCTCAGGTTGTGCAGTTTTGGAGAGGACTTATTTAAAACCTTTTGCTCCCCCATCTATACTTATTTCCTTGTCAAGAGTACAGTGTCATAAAAAATTTCACTGTGTGTGTTAGGTTGCTGTTTTGTAGCAGCATTTCAGAGCAGTCTTGATTCTGCCACACTTTGTTAGAAGGAATTTTCCACAGAAGGAGAAGTTATCAGAGCCCCAGTTTTGAATGTGTCGACATTTTTAAATAGCAGCTTTTACTATTTATCTGACATTGTTCATGACTGTAAAAGCTGCTGGCTCTGTTTTCTTATGGGGGTAGAGGAAAATTCTCCTTCATGAAGACTGTGTTTTCAATGCAGGCATTTTATGGTTATCATTTATGCTTTTTGATGCATTTTGGAATTGTTTGCTGTAACTGTACCTAATATTAGTATGTTATAATAATAGCCGAATGCATGACAAAAACTTCTTGCAAAATCTTAATGTATTCCTTTTTGGTAATCTATCCAGCTAGTTTATTTTTTTTGCAGTTTGTGGCTCTATCATTGCCACTGTCACCAAAATAACCGTTTGCGAATAGTATAGGCAAAAATACAGTTTTAACAGTAAATAAATTATAATTATTCAAACTGTAGTTTCATCTTGAGAATATCTTAAATCACAGAAAATACAAGTACACGCTCAGGGGACCAACACCTAAGCGTGCCATGTAAGTAGCATCCAGTATATATTCAGTCCCAGATATTATTTCTCTTTGAATTTTTTTGGTGTGTTCTTCATGTTCTTGAGAATTTCCTTCAATTATGGTGAGTAATAGCTTGTTTCACAAGCAACCACATTTATCTCAGTAGAATGATTTCAGATGTAAAACATTATCTAGTGTAAGTAATGCTTGCAGAGGCTCTTGAAAGAGGCTTCTCCAATATGACATCAAGCTGTACTGAAATCTCTTAGATGTCCTTTTCTAGTAGGCAAACCATTCTCTCATAAAATACATTGGCCTATCAAAATCTCTGGAGAACCAGTGAGATGGTATTAGTATGCCTCTGTTACTCAGAAGCTGGGTAGAGGATGGAAGAAAATTTATTTTATGGGGCTTGTGGTGGCTTAGATGGCTTTTTTTTTTTTTTTTTCTCCTTTCCCTAAGTGAAACAATGATATGCTGCTTCTTGGTGATGTGCATAATGAAGGATCAATATTCACTAAATATTGTATCAGAATTAGGCGTATGTTTAAAAACACTGCATATAAATTGACTGTGCCAGCAGAAGTGAATGAAGGACACCTATCAATGAAAGTACGATTTGCTTTTACCATCCGTATGTAAGATAAATCACACAGTCTTAGGTTTACGGCTCCTTTTCTATGCCACAAAAGACCACAGTTGTTAAACCAAAATGAAAATTCTGGAATGAGCGCCACTGGGCATTTTAATTTGTAGCTTTGTAGCTAACAGTTGTTTACCTGCCTGGCTTAGTATTATGTTACACATAATTTAGTCACACAAAGTTGTGGCAAGTTAGATGTTCTCACCTTGTAACTAATTATCAGACACCTCATTCACATACACTTTCCATTCATATCCATTATATAATTCATTTGATATAAGACTGCATTTATGTTAATGTTTATATACTTTATTGTGCCTTTGAATATGGAGAAATAGCTGTTTTTCTGAGTATTTCTTCATCCTGTCTTTAGCAGAGTTTATATCCTGTAATTTAAATGGGAAAAAAAGAAACAGAAATATACTTCAGAATGGTGCTTCCAGAATGCCTTAAGGAACTGGTAACACTGTTAGTGGAAGCTGTGGTATCCAACATGTTTGCCGTTACTATTCATGTGCCTAAACAAAAAGGGAGAATAACCACAACTACTTCTCAAAAACTGTGAATTATTTCAAGATATGGAGTCAGATCCAGTAGATTTGCATCTACTCATTGCCACAATAGCATCTTAAAAGTATTTTCCTTGGCCATAGATCTGGCACAAGATATCCTCTCTGTAAGACCTGGGCTTTATGCAGCTGGCTTAAATGGGAGTTCTTTATATCCAGCTTCTATATTGATGTATAGGGGGTTATTAATATTTGGCATGACTAAAAATCCTTCACCGTCACTCTGTGAGATTACTCTCAAGGACACACACTGAACGTTTATTGTCTCAGCCTTCAGGAATAGGCCCAAGATATAACTGACCCCAAATAAAGCAGTACAAAGAACAAGACGCACACATTCACAGCTGAATACCTCAGCCAGGGCCAAAAAATGAGTCCTGAGTCTTTATTATTAACAAAATATAAATGTAAAGACTTATATTTTATTTTAGAATTAGTCATCAACAATTGGCAAATACTGGGAAAGTTTCTGGACTTCTGAATAACAAAATGAATTTGTTAAGACTCTGTGCTGGCATTTGCCTTTGGACATCTGAGGACTTTTGAGTAAGTTTGAAGAGTAAATCCATGATTGTTATGGGCTCATCACTCTAGAATACAGTCCTACGTTCCTCACACACCCAACCACCAAGCTCCTGCTAAGATCACTGGGTGTTTTCTGTACATAAGAATGCACTAATAGGTTCCAAAAAAACGTTTAGACAGAGCCACTGAGACTTTTCTGCTTTTGTAAAGCCTTTTGTTGTGGTATAAACTTACTGCATGAATTCGTTTTCTCCTTGATGCTCATTATTTATGAAAAATGAATAAGGATTCATTTGCACTGTTGAGCACTTCCAAGAGATTTTATGAGACATTTTTATGTGCAAGGACCATTTTGGAGAATATATGTGCTCTTATGTTCATTGCTCATTCTAGTTTCTCTTCCTGGCAACTATGACAATTATTTACAGTAGTCTTCCACACTATGGTTTGAAAAGAGATAAAAAAAAACATAAGGTGGAATCCTGACTGCATTGAAATAAAAGGAATTCTGCTACTGACTTCAGTCAAGCCTTTATCTCCAGTGCTTTTCTTTGGTTCTTGCTAGCACAAGTACTGCCTCATATACCCCCCCCCTTTTTTTTTTCATTTTTTTAAAACAGAAGTCCTTTCACTCCAAAGTCCAAATTTCTTTTGAGGTCCTTATTAATAAAAGCTTCAGATTCATTTTAAAAAATCGAGTTTTAAAAGCAAAGCAAAATACACCTCAAAAGAGAAAATGGTAAAAAAAAATCTTGCTTATGTTTAACAGCTTTTGAAATATTTTCAGTGCTGCACTTTTCAAGGTGTCCAGTAGGAATTTGATGTTTAATCTAATGAGAACTTGACTTCTACTGCCTTTGCAGGACTGTATTTCTGCAAATCCTGTGCGCATATTCACATTTACCCTTTATTTCAAGCAGCTGCCTATGTTGACACTTTTATCTTTGTTGTGCTGCATTTTTAAGTTGCAAAGGGATCACCTGGTGTGAGGCAGCAAATAGCAAAGTCGAAGCAAACAGTATGTTGCCCTGGTGCAAAGGGAGTTCAGGTCCTAAGGAAAAGTAAAGACATCTACCCACATGACAGCATCTGTAAGGCACAGGCACAGTTTAAGACTGGCCTGAGTTAGAATTTTTGGGGGTTTAGTTCAGCAAATGTAAACGTTTTTATTCAGGTCAGTCCAACACCCCATGCTCCTCTTCCTCCCTCCATTTGGAATATTTGGAATATTTTACCATCTTGTGAAAAAAATCTCTTTTAGGCAGTGCACTTTCCACTCAAAAATAAAATATTTATCTAATATTTTATGTAGAAAATCCCCAGCAGGTTTTGCGGACACCTGACACTGCAGGTCATTTGTCATGGCTCAACAGATCTACACGGATGTGCTCAGCTTCTCTTTTCTTAATCCTGTGCAGTCACTCCCTTACTTCTCTATCCATGAGGGTCCTGATCTACTCTAATCGGTGAGAAGGTTTGAACTGATTTTAATGTTCATGTCTCATATTCCTCAATTTAAGCCAAATTATAAACATTGATGATTATGTATTTTAATAATCTCCTTAGGCTACCAGAATTCTCATACAGGAACAGCTTCGAGACCTACCATATGGATTGTGCATTAGATTTTCTTGTCTTTTCTCAGTGATCAGCAAGTTGCTGGCAGGCAGTAGTTTCAGAAAATTTCTGTCTAATGATTTGATATCATAGACAGAACAAAGAGAGGTTGTAATGAATCATGAAAGACATTCTCATTCTCCAGGAATAAACTGGATATAGTTATAGAATAAGACAGTTGAATATTATTGGATCCTGGAAAATTTCACTAAATTGTAGCTAACAATATCTTGTTAGCTAAACATCGTGTTAGCTAAACCCCAACTAAACATGAGCAAGAATGAGATTTATGAGGCAGAAATGATAATAAAAGTTCTGACTGTAAGTTGACTGGATTTCAAAAATGCATTGAGATCAACATTGGGTTCAGTTTACTAAACTAATTACAACTCAAGTCTATCTGAGGGAGTCTTCTCTCTTGTAGAGAGGAGAGGAAAAAATGAAACCATGATGGAACTAACAAGGATGACTTGGACCAAATGTATGATTTCTATCTTCGAATCAGTACTAAAAGCGAATACAGAGCTGTGACATGGGAATTGCATCTTATCTAAAAGCAGTGACTTTTCTAACTGCAGGCATATTGTTAGGATTTGAATCTTTATCATGTCTCTTCTTTCCATTTTTTCACTTCCAATCAAAAGGCTCATTGATTTTGCCTGGCAATGGTAAAAGGACTCCTATAAATGATGAGGAAAAAAAATGTTCCCTTAAAAAAATAAACAACCCATCAATGCAGTGCAGTGAAATGAATGTTTAAAATGTTAAGACCATCAATTCTTCATGGGAGCAATTTTATAGATATTACTTAGAAGCGTAGTCATTGAAGTCAACAGGACCACTCCAAGTAAAATTTTTGTGCAAGTCTCAGCTTTGGGCTTACAGTCAAAATTCTCTTCTTGCCTGCAATTCAGTAACACTAATTACACCCACTGAGTTGTTTGTAGAAGTAGCAATGATACTTAGAAGTTGGGTATAGTTATACAGGTACAGTATTTCACAAGAACGTGTGAATTAGCTTATGCTTATTAGACTAAGAGTGAAATATCTTGGTGAGGAGAAAGATAACAATGTAGGAGAAAAAATAGGGGGGATTTTAGGCAATATTTTTTGGAGGAGAACATAATTTTGTAGGTTGTTGTCTGCCTTGTGTTTCTGTTACACTCAAACTTTCAAAATCTGTTACCGTATGGTTGCAGATGGAGTGTTTCTTCATTTCATGCAAAGGTAGTATGAAAATGGATTGTCTTATGGCTAATGTGTGTGTTACACCTTTGTTTTCCTCTTGCCTTGAGATACCATGCATATGAGAAGTTGCAGTCATGTTTTTCCTTCTGCGCTGATGTAAATGACTTTACAAGGTGCTATAAAGAGTTAGACCCTTCGTTCTACTTCCAATCTTGGCATTCTTTTTTTTTTTTTTTTTCAGCCTAAGACAAATCATCTAGCTTTTCTGCTTCTTCCTTTTTCCTTCTGTAAAGCTAAGATAGTAGTATTTGTCTAACTCGGGTTCCTATTAAACAATAATAAGAATATAGCTACAAAATAATATTTTACTTTCTGCTAAATAGTATTTATACATACACTATGGTACTTTCCTGCATACCTGTTCTTGCTGATTTGAGCAAACAAGATATGCCGGGCATGAATGGAGCCATTTTTATTATGTCAGAAATTAGTGCATGGGCTCTGTCTCATAACTGGTGTCTCAGGTCTGGTTCCCTCACACCAGTGTTATGAAGTTTGTTCTGGGAGGAGTGCTCAGATAGCCATATCTTACCAATTCAGGAAGTATGGAAGAAAAATATTTAAATTGAAGTCGTTGTATCCTGGAAAACTATTTCACTCAGAAACAGGTTGCCAGTATCAGATGGATAACAGGTCTTATCCACTGTAACAATTTTTATCTTTCTTTGCTCTGTTGCACAAAATATTGGAAAAACTGGATCATAAAATCCATAGAGCACATAGTCCTGTCTTTTTATTTACTCTATAAAATGCTATAGGCACATATGACACTAATATTAATGAAATAACTCACCAGTAGATGGGCAACGTAATTTTCAAATCAGCATCAGTCTTAACAGCAATACTAAGAATAGAATTATATCATTAGCAAAAGGGCTGAGTGTGAAGAATAAATGCTGTCCACAAAACTGTTTGGAAGTATAGGAGTTTGTTTGACAGGATACATGTCATGCTAACTGTGAAGAAAGCAGCCTTTCTAATTCATGGGCATCTAGTAAGAAAGCTGCATAAAGTGCCTGAAAGAGTAAGATAAAACCATGATCTCGCTCCTCCTGAAATCTCTTGATGTATTGGTTTGGATTAGATCCTATCTGATTATACTGTATGATAATCAGATTTGTGGTTATTCATTTATATCCTGTGCAAAGCATCAGATTTCAAAATCAGGTATGCTTGGCTTTAAGAATATAGTCTTCTAGTGGAGGAACAGCTTTAGTGAATCATTTACTAAAGAGAATTGATCCTAAGAAGATCCATTACAGTTTTATAGAGCGAAATCGTAGGTCGGTACTTCACACTTCTGGGAAGGCATTAATGATAAATCAGATAGGAAATCATTCAAAATGACATCAAGGAAAATAATTGTATGATCACTAGAGATCTTTGAAGACACTGTGAGTTACATTTGTAAAAATTACAATAAGAATAGATCCTTTACAAATGTCTTGTAAAAGGAAAAGTTTATTATCTTTTTGTTATATTTTGAGTACTTCATTTTTCTAGTGATTATTTGAAAATGTTCAAATGATTTTTAGCAACTCTTCTCCTAGGGGAAGCTGTCTTTTATTATAATTTTTTGAGCTAGGAGGAAATATTAGATAATTTTCACAGTCTTGACAGGAACAGAAGAAAGTGGGATAATAAAAATTTGGAAATTGCTGTTTATTGATAAAATATATTTACATCCCACTTCCTTTATTCTTGAAGCTCAACAGCTGTTCAATACTACACAGTAATGCTTATTGTGCTGTGTGCAGGGGCAGGAAATACACGTTTTGACTGGATCTACCAAATGTCTTTTGTTAATCAAAATGTGAATATCTGAGATTGAATGTGGAAAGCAGGACTGTAACATCTGCTTGTGTTAAAATTTCAGCAAAATTCTTTTACAGCTTCAAGAGCACAAACTGTGTCCTTATATCTCAGTCAAGATAACACTCAGATATGGCACTGGTTCAGTGCCAGTGTGGCTTTTTTACTCATTAGCCTGCTTTGGTACTTTTTAGCTTGTGACACGTTTGCCGAATAAAATTGAGTATCTGCAGGTGAGAAGAGCAGAAGACTTCTGGAGAAAATAGGAAAACACATCAGTCACTGACTAATTAATTTATTAATTTACGCAATTATGCACCAATGCGTTTCTCTTTCATATGTGTGCAGATTGCCTATTAATGTTAACGGGAACTCCAGAAAATATACCCTTTGGTGTCCCTGGTGCTTTTCCAGCTGCAAAGATAGCACTTTGATATAATGTTCTCAGTTCTTATCAGTTTCAAGGAGTATTCAGAAAATGCAGTTATTTACATGTCTAAATGTAATTTGGGTACCTAATTAAGTAAGTGTGGGTAAGTTTCAGATTGGAAGTTGTAACTTAGTAAGTTAGGTGAGAATTTAACTTCCTCCATCTGACAGAATGAAAGGAATCTACAGATGGCAGGTTTATATATATATATATATATATATATATATATATATATAAATGTATATATAAATGTATATATATATATAAAAAAATAAAAAAAAAATCATAATATCACTCTCAAATATCTAAGCATCTATAATATCCGCTTTGTAGAAACACTAGTATCCAAGGGTCCTATTCATCTTCAAAGACTACTACTTTTGCCCTTATTTGAACCTCAAAGACTCTGAACTAGGACTACTGAAGTTAATAGCGCTGAAGTCGATAGCTGCAATGAATTGCACGGAGGTCAGTAGCATTGCGCTACTGTAAAACTGACATAGTCACGAGGATAATCTGTATCTTTAGCTGCCAGCGGTGTTTTGTTCTACCTCCTCCGACTGACAATGACTGTGCGAAGCTTAGAGTCCCTGGCAAAGCCATGCAGTGCAGATGGGGACAAAGAAAACCTGAAACAAAGGGTACAGTCAAGCTCGTAAATCTCTGCTGAGACTGATAAATAAGAAGATGATCTACCTGAGAGGCAATTACAAGTCAATAATGAAATTTTCTTGAGGCTAAGTAGCCATATTCACACGGAGATTACAAGTTAACAGGCTCCTGAAAACAACTTTCTTTAAAAGTTTAAAGTCAGGAGTTAAATGAGAGAGAACAAGAACATGACAAAGTTACGATAGCTTATATAGAATGGATGACCTGAGAAAAGTGGTTCTGGGCACATTGCTTCAGCAAATGTCATATTTCTACAAAAATGGCTGTTAAGTGTGAGCACTCGACCGTGTGATTTAAGGGAAAGTGAAGGTTGCTGGTTACAGTTGGAGTATTAATACTTCACGGGATTGAGGTCCATCTTCTTCTACTCACACGACTCTAGTATGTTTGACACGTTTCTCCAGAGAACTGCGGTGTACTGTTGCTTACTGTATTTTATAATTTAAATGGGTGCACAGCAGGACTCGCCGGGGGGAAGTCACTGTGCCAAGTTTCCCTTGTGAAGTTTTTTGTCGTGATTCAGCCAACATTGTGAGCAAGCCTCAGTTCTGGTATGTGAATGAGGCTTCGCTGACTTTAGTGGAGCCAGAGCGAGTTACATAGCAAGTGGTCTGACCTTATCTGTCAACAAGAGGCATATCATGATCATAACCTCTTTACTATTCTGGACTTTTAATAGACTCGCCTGTTACTACACAGTGGGAGCATTAGCAATTTCTGTTGTAGATCATCGCATTATACGTTAAGCAGGACAGATCTTCACCATGAAAAGTATTAAGAGAGAAATTGCTCTAGTTTAAAAATAATTTCCACAATATAAAAAGAAGTATGTCTGAAACTTTAGGAAAATCTATTCTCTGTGTGCAATTAAATTATTTATAAGGTATATAATTAATATGTTCGGTGATTTTGGTAAAGAGGCTTAGCTTTTAATCCTTCTTTAAAGATAAGAGATCACAGAAGTAAAATGCAAATTTGAGGTTTTATTTTATGTTTATACAATAATATCAAGCTCTTTTCACTGTGGATGAATATTATAAAAACAACAGAAATCCAGCAATTCTCATATGCTAATGATTACATTATCAATGCAAGAAAATTCCTCAGCACAGTGCTGAAAGAATTAGTAGTAACAACTGTCTGAATCTGTGGTATAGCAGATGAGATGTTGAAATAACTTGGTTACCCATAGGTAAGTTGGATAGCTAATAAATGTTCTAAACAAATGCTCCAATGCGTTCGTTTAAGGAAAAACTGTCACAGTTTTGGAGGCAATAGAGGCCCCAAATAATGCCAAACTGCCAGTTTCATTACACAAGAGCAGAGAGAGTAAGAGAGAGAGTGGACAGACAGACAGACACCAGAGTCTCTCATGCCCTGTGGCATCATGCTCTGTAAATATATACAAGAAGAGATGAGCATGGCATGACTATGGTTTGCAAAATGTGCAAATCTAGTGGTCATACACTTGGATTAGGGATTAAAAAAAAAAAAAAAAAAAAAGCCAGTGCCAGAGGAAATGATGGGGTTGTGAGGTATGGGATCTGACTGATCCGTGCTTGCCCGCAGATACATTCTCTCAAGTTTCAGAGTGGGGTAAAAATTTCAAGTGATGTTATGCATGCATTTGCCTGTGATGTACATGTGTGCCACTCACTGTTGTTGAATCTCACAGTTAGCTTTGTAGAGTAAATCAGTTTATAGAAACAAGCAACCTGCTTGGTGAATTAATGACATCTGATTTCTTACTGATTCACATATTGCATCCTTCTCCTCTCCCTTATTGCAATAAAACAGCTTTCTCCCAAGCCTCCTACAACCGTATCCTTTTGAATCACTTCCCTTGGCAAGCATTTCCTTCAAACACCACCTCGTGCCCATGGCCACCGGTGTAGGAGATGCCCTGGTCACAAGGCACCACGTGCAGGGCAGCTCCCAGCTCTCTGCCCGCTGCCTGAAGAGGAGGTGACCGAGCTGCAGAAGTCACCCTTGCCTCACCCTAAAAGGAGGCTGCACGTAGCTCTTACTCTTCTAGTTTGCTGCAGATTTGCATGTATCATGTAGGAACTCAATCTGTGAGACCTCTATCTCTCTGTCAAATCTAGCGGGGATGGGTTAATGGATGGAAAAGGTGTTTGGTAGGGCATGGGGCACTGATGTGCAGGCATATGCCTTGCCTGTGTAAACCCGACTTTCTTGGGAACTAGTTCTTCAAATTTCCCCAGAACTTTTCCTGCCTTTAGAAACAAGTCTCTGATTCACCACCCGCTCAGTCTGGTTTAGTCTTGAAGATGAAAGAGCAAGAAAGTTGTAGGAAAAGGTACCTGTTCTGTGAGGTTGCCAAAGCCTAAGACATTCGAGTGGTTTGGAGGATTCCAGGTGATCACTGGAAGAAGAACTGGAAAGGTTCTCTACCTTTGAAATATATATTTCTGTCTTTAATTAAAGTGGCAGTAAACAATTAAGTACCTTAACTTATGGATAGTTTGTATATGTATAATAAAACCTTATTATTACACATATTATACATTATTATACATATACATTATACATTATACATTTATTATATGTATAATAAAACCTTATTATACATGTACAAACTATCCACAAGTTAAGGTACTTAATTGTTCCTTTTTCCCCATTGTATTATCATTTTAGAATCTGGAAGGCTGAGCAAGACACATTGTATACATAATACATGTAAATATAGATCTACAACGACAGTCCATGTTTTCCTCTACACCCTGTCATATACTAAAAAAAAAATGTTATGACGTAATTTGCATTACTGTGACATATATTCTTAATTATATTTTTATATAAATATTCATAATTATGTTTTGTGCAAGTTTGTATGCCAAAAAAAAAAAAAAAGAAAGAAAAAGCGAGGTGTATTATTATTGTGGCTAAGTTCTGCATTGCTCTGCTAAGCCATGGGTTAATTAATTATTTGTTTGGTTTTACTATTTTACTATTGCAGTTTCTTTGTTTAAACTTCTTACATCTCTATTCCATGATCTATAAATTAGTCACTCATTCACTATATTCCACTGATTAAGACAAAATGAGATAAAGCAAAAAGTTTGATCGTTAAAGCTAATGAAAGCAACCAAGATTGAGCCACGTGAAAGAATGATTACCCAGTTGTATTAAATTGAACATTATTAATATTTCTACTATCTAACAAGATAAATTTGCAATGCTAAATGTATCTACTGAAAACAAAATTTCTCAATATAGGAGCATAAAAATAAAGCATGAAGAGAAATTAATAAGGGCTTGATGCCATCCCTAAAAATTCTGTCTCCTTATTCTGTCATCAGAGTCACTAATGAAATGTTGACTAGAACCGGGGGCAAGACAAGGCTCCTCAGGGACCTTCACTTGAAATCCCACTTTGACAATGAAGCACTGTCTGCTCTAAGAGGTTTTCTTCTTTTTTTAGGTGTGCAATTATAGAGCAGTGATTTCATAATAGGTACATTTCTCGACTTGCTTTTTAGAATGTGAATGACATTACTAAAATAAAAATGAAGTTTTGATCAGGTCTGCTTCTTCTTATAGTTATTGGTTACAGTGTCAAATACGAAGATAGATTGGTTTGACGTGATTAGTTCTTCATATACCTCAGCTGTTGTTATCACCTAATTATCCTCCAGCTACTTTTAAATCATTTTTAAATCCTTTTTTTTCCCAGAGAGCAGAGATTTTTAATTTTATAAAGCAATTTTTACCAAAAGTATGCATAAAAACATATCAGGGAATCTTATGGAAAGTGTGCAGCACATCAGGGAATACAGCCTTTTGGAAGTATATTAACTCTTAAAACTGGCATTGTTACATGAAACTACATCACTGTATACAAGGTATATTGAATAAATAGGTGATTCACTGTAGCAGCTTAATGTGTTCTTTATTTGTACTTTTTCTTTTAAGGACCACTGTTACTGGATTTCCTTTTAACAGGTGTTAATGTACTAGGCTTTCAGCAAAAGAAATTAGAGAGGAAACTTCTGTGACTTTTATGAGATTGTTGAAAAAAAAGATTTTTTTCTCATTTAAGAAATGACATATTACAGTAAATTAGAATTATCATCACTTTGTTGCAAAGCCATTCCCAGCAGCTATAATGTGCAGTCAAAGTCTGGGTGGATATGTGAGAATTGTGGTCTGAAGCTTGCACCAAGAGCAGTTTATCAAGTGCAGTATCTGCTTACGTGAGCTCTGAGCTGTGTTTTTGTGGGGCTTGCTTTGAACTGGCCTTTGACTTCCCAGGCAGCAGGAGCAGGGCCTTAATGCCTTAGGGTAGCTGGTGGAATCTCGCAGAGCATTGCTTCCCATGCTTGAGGACAGCTGCGAGATTTAAACCTCCTTCGTTCTCCCTCTGAGCTTCTGTGAAATCCTTTGCGGTTCTAACGTGGCCTTCCCGCAGCGTTTTGATCGCCTGCGGGTATTTCAGCCAGGATGCCTGCACAATACCCAGCAGCATAATGACTCCATTGAAGACCACTGATAATGGTCAACATTTCTCAAAACGTGTAAAATATTTCTTTCTTGATGTTTTTTTCCTCGGTGGCTAAGCACCTTAAAGGGACTTTTTGCTTACTACAGGGAAATAGTATAGTATTCACACGGTTTTGTATCTCTTGTTATCTGTACACTTATTGACATGTTTGTGTTCTTTTCAGGCTTAAGGACATTTTCTCACTGTGTTTGAATGCCTTTCTGGTGGCTGATTACTTTGGAATTTTCCTATTCCATTTATAGCAGAGTTTGAGTGTATATTTTTGCAAGGATAAGTGAAGTTTCAGTGAAGTTAAATTAAAAGAAATACAAGTTAATGAATTGTTCATCTTTGACTTTGTGATCATAAAGTTCATCATTAAGATACAAAAATTTGTTTTGGAATATTACAGAACAGCTGAATTGAAACAGTAGTGGTTTGTCAGGTATAGCACCAAGTTGTAGCTTATCTTCTATTTCTGATTTTGCAGCAGTTTTACATTTCCTATAGGGTAACCTAAAAAAATTATCATAAATACAGACACAAAGTAGGTGTAGAAGTGAGTTGGAAGAATCTGCTAGATTATCTGTTGAATTATTTTGCCAAGTTAGAATGATTGTTTGTGATCCTTCTTTGGCTGAATTAACTTTTGAATTTTTACAGCCAATAGTATACTCCATAACTCTACACACTAGTAACTCAAGATTTTCGTGATTGTCAAATATGTTCCTATAGATTATTTGCATTTCTTATAATCATTTATCATGTCTAAACTTACACCACTGTTTGTAGACCAGAAAGTTTTCACATTTGTTCTTGACATAAACACTACATGAGTATGTATGTGTATGTTTAATTTTCCTACTTGTTGATTATACTATCAGAATATACTTCAGTTTCCAGTGATACAAAGATGCCCAGAAATAATTGTAATTGTAAGAAATATAATAAGCATAATTTTCTCAAGGTACTGATATGGTCTTCATCCATGGGGTTTCTAATTGCTGCTTCTAAACACAGTCTCAGTGAGATTTCTGATCTCTGCTCAGTCCAAAATGGCCACTAGACACATTTCCAATTGCTGTTCATTTTCAGCCCTGACTTTTTGCAGCATCAGCAGGGTTGAAAAACAGAAAGTAAAATTTTTTACAGTTTTCAGATTTTTCTAATTACTATTTTAACTGAAATTTAACATTTGACTATTTTAGAATATGCTGCTACTTCTGCTGTTGATGAAAATTTTGCAAATTGAAAATTATCCAACTAACCAGCAACTAACTCAAGAGCTAGTTATAAAAGATGTAAAGAGCACAAACAACTTTCTCCATTCTCTCATGAAAACTCAATTCTTCTATTATATTTTGATCATAATTTCAGAATTTGGGCAATGTAGAACAGATATTTGTTTATTTAGGTTTTTCCTCTTTCTAAAAATAGTTTGGTGTAATTATTTGGTATTTTTACTCTTTATGATCTCACTCTGTTGCTTTGTTATTAACAATTTGTGGGTTGTTTTTGTTTTTTAAGACGGGGGGCTAACATTTGGAACATCCCAATGATGGATGTGATTTTATTCAAGGAAACCATGATCTCTTTCCTTCTGAAGCACGAGTGACAAAGAGTCAGCAGGCTGGATCTAGCACTAAAATCATGTGATAGCCAACCCATCTATATTCAGGTAAACCCTGTGGGGGTTTCAAGCACTTTTGAAGTAGGATATGGAAATCTTTACATTGGAAAAATGCTATTCATTGCTCATACTTTCACTCTGAATATAAGCTTTAGTAGCAATGCTGTGCAGCTTGTTTGATTGTTTAACTCCCTAGAGGAAAAGGCTGTTTACATTTCTCTCCCCAGCACAAAGACGGACAAATGGTAATGCGCTTTGCTGGTTTTTAATCATAGCTACTGAAGTTTCTTGGTTACACACATTGACTAAAACTGCTTACATAAATGAAGGAAAATGCAATTTACTTTCCACAGAAATTAAATCCAGAGTCAGAATATATTCAAGGCCAAAGGGCTGATAGAAATATGCATTGAAATTTCACAATACAAATAATAACAGAGAAGTAGTAATATCCTGTTCTTTTAAAGAACGCGAAGAGGCTGGTTTCCATGAAAACACGCTGTTGTGTTTATCATGATGTGCATGTTCATAGTATGCTAAGTTTCAGTTCTTGTGGGAGGAATCGAACATTTTGATTAGGAAGGGGCTGGCAGATGAGAAAATAGTGTTTGCTCAGGGGGGCTGGCAGTGGCTGGGTTTAGTATTGGCAGTGATTTTAGCAGCGCCGTCACGAAGGTAATCCAACAGTGACCAGCAAATAAATGTGCTAAGGTCGTGATGTGGGAACAGTTCAGCCTACTATAGGGACTATGCTTATACGGTTAAAAGGCAGAGTAGTATGGGATTCTAGTAATGATGTTTTATCCTTCAGGTTAATACCAACTGTAACTTGGATCTGATATATATCCTTCATTTGTGTGTATGCAAAATAATACCTTAGACTGGAGCTGTATTAATTTAATGACTGCATTTAGGGACTGCTCTGATACATATGGCTTTCTTCATTCCTCTCTTTCTTGTTCATTCCTAAGACCAACATAGTTTGCAGCTGTCTCAGTGCAAAGTGATCGTTCCACAGTGAAGATCCTGGGTTTGATCTGCGATAGCTGTGTGCACATGCCAGCATTGTCTGTTACGTAATTGCTCCAATTACTGGCACTGCCTCTGAAAAGAAACGTGTTTTTATTTTCAGATGTGAGCTATTTTATGGAGCTATTTTAGCATAAGCAAAATTTCTTGCTTAAAAAAAAATGAGAGGAAAATATGTGAACGCTAGATAAAGGAAGTGAAAATGTGGGATCATGTAGGCATTTAAAATTAAGCCAAATTAACCTAGGCAGGATGACTCTGTCTCAAAGACTGTATAAGACAATGTAATTAATTTTCACATATGTAAGAAGTTCCTTTGTTTTCCTTTTTTTTTTTTAATATGTAAGAAGTTCCTTTGTTTTCCTTTTTTTTTTTTTAAGTATGATCTCATTGATGCAAATGTAAAGAGCTCTATCTTATGGTTTTAGTTCCCTATGAATTTTTTTTTATGCTTTTGTTAATATAAAAATTAAAATAGGGTAGCAGTTCTAAGAAGTGATTAGGTGGTTTGGGGGATATATGACCTTTCAGCCCTTTTTTGCCCTGGGTGCTAGAGAAAATCATCATCCAAAGGCACTCACTGACTTTGTGTCGGAAAGATAGCATTTATGCGGGGTAGCTATCCAGTGACCAAATTATTCACACATTTTTACATTAAACTTACACACATCTTTTCCGGCTGCAACCTGTGGTTGTTCTCAAAGGGGTAGTTGTATGAGATTGGTCACTAGGGAAGATGCTCTATACTGCGTGTAAAACCTGAAAGAGCACAAATTCAGGGGCAAGAGGAAATAAATGACCTGCTAGTAACTTGATGCAGCACTAAGCATAAGTATTTGAATGTTAACACAACTTAATTTGAGCTCTGATAGCTGACCTACAACATTTTTGTAGCAATATTACTGCCGGAAACAACTGTAAAACTAAGTTAATATGGATATAAGATCCATGGGGAAAGTACTTCATATGCATCACAAGGAAAGAAGATTTTTTTAAAAAAAAAAACAACATATATTTGCCTTTTATCAGAAATCACTGTCTTGTACCCCCATGCACCTCACTACACTTTGCAGTATACCTTGCCAGTTCAAGGTATCATAAACAGTCTTGCACAGCTCTAAAATCCTGGTGGGTAAACCCTTCAGTCCCACTGCAGTGCTGGTCCTACACTGGTGACCAGGACAACTACAAGAGTTAAGGTTGGACTCCATATAAAGAGCACAGTACAAGCCCCCAGGTAGAATTATAATGAGCTAATCTAAATGTAATAAGGTCGCTGTGATGGTCAAATCACTCAGGCTATAATTTTCAGGCCAACAATTTGAAGTCTCTCATCAAGTACTTCAGAAGTGTCATGAACTTCCTCCAGCCTCTGATGATTTCATTCAAGATGAATGACAATGAACATAAATACACATATATATAGACACACATGTATAGACACACACCACCAGGGGCTACATAAGCTGCTTTGGTAGCAGAGTTTGTAGTGACTGTAGAATTCACTGATGGCAGCCTGGACAGCACCCTGGACCATGTTACCCTGTGTAGTCCCTTTGAGCTTGTAATCACAATTCCTCCCAAAGATAGGTCTGGGGATACAGCTTCTGACCTACAGTCTTCCCTTAAGCAACAAACTCTAGGTTAGGCCTGCCAGATAGTCTCAGATAGTTATATGCTCAAGAAAACCTTGACAGTTAGTAAGCTGTAAATGGACATGATAAACAGGAAAAGCCATATTTACCTAGGACATGTCTGCATCTTCCAAACCACTTCCCATTACCCCTTATGTGTCAGGATTGCCTTCAAGGTAATTTAGCTAGCTGTGTCATCTTCCCTGTTGATAAAAAAAATAATCTTTTCCCCTGAGACACCTAATGGATGATCCCCTGAAATACATGCCTAAATAATTATCTGTCTAGGAGACTTTTTTATATGGTGAGTCATCATTCACTGTCACTATAAAGGGCTTGTTCTAATTTTGAGGCTCTCATTAGAATTAAAATATCAAAGTATATGCCACTTACTGCCAGTCCACTAGAACTGCAGCAGAAGTTCTGCAAAGTAAAGAGAAAACAAAAACAAGTTTTCTGAAGACACAAATTTGGAATATCCAGTATCTTCAGCACAAAGCGTCGGAGTGTACAGCACAGAACATCTGAGCTCAACCCTTGTGGAGGAATTTTCTTTCCAACAGTCTGTAAGCAGAACAGAAAAATGCTGAGAAAATCAAAGTTAGAAAATGTTGTGCTCCAGTGCTAGCTTCAACAGTACCTCTAGGAAAGAGATAGAATGCAAGTTGGTGTGTGTATGTATATATATATATATATAAATATATATATATAAATATATATATGTAAATATATATATATAAATATATATATATATAAAATCATTATTGTGGAAGAGGAGGTCATCTTGGGATTACAGATGATTTACTGGTTCCTATGCAGACTAGCATGGAATAAAAAAGGTGGAAAACCATCTAACAGAAATGTTGAATGATTTCCAGCTTCCAAGGGCAGCTGAAGTTAGCTGATCATACTGTTTCTTCTAACAGTCTTTGTATTCAATTTCTTTCAGAAGACACACATAAGACACACAGAAGACAAACATAACATGCTAAAATTAGAAAAATTTTGAGAAGAAAAATTAGAAAATATACAAAAAAAAAGCAGAGCTGAGTATGAGATAAGACTCCGCAAGTCAAAATCCAGGAAAAAAAAATCTCAGAGGGACTGGAGTCTCCACAGAAGAAAATTGCTAATTTTGTCTAATTTCAGTCATTAGGAAGCAAGTTGTGCTTAGTAGGATATGTTTAAACTATGCATCAGAATTATTCTTTGAAAAAAATTTTGGCTTTTGACTCAAAAAATTTCAAACTGGAAATGTATTCTGCTCATATAAAACCATCCCTCTTTTCACATTAGTGTTGAAGCCAGAAGGCTTCATTTCTTTTTCTTTAACAAGTGTTGACATAAACTGGGGAGCCCAACGCCATCATGGGTATCTGCTTCCTCTCTCCGCCTCCCCCCAGCCCTTCCCCACATGTTCCTGCAAGTTTCTACCTATAACAGGTGTGATGGAGCAGAGAGAGCTGTGGTGCAAATCTGTTCCTCTCTGGTAACAGCATGTGGCCTGACAGGCACGCCTGGTTAGGGGCAGTAGTGCCTCAGTTGACTATGTGTGTAACTACTGTAGAGACAGGAATAGGTACAGTTGCATCTGATTTCTCCTCCTGCCACTGGCTGAGTTACATGCAAAATAAATGTGTTCACTGGAAGGCTTTTGAGCTCTTGTAGTCTCTCAAAGCAACCAGCAGTGGTTGATAGCAAGTGGCTTTTGAGTGTTTCTTGCATGCATTGTTGTTTTTTTTACTAATCACAGTTAGCAGCTACCAGCTACTCACCATGCAAAATTTGAGCTAGGTAGAGCAATGTGACTGGTTATAGCCTATCTTTTCTCATCGTGGACTTGAGCAGCATGGTTCTTTCATTCAAATGGAGGGCCTGAAGACACATGCATGGCAGCAAGGTTTTCAGGTGTAGTAAAGATTTAGGGGAGCAATGCAAATGAGGATTAGGGTAGATATGAAGATATTAAATGTGTGGGTTTCCAACCTACGCAACAATCATATGAAAAAGGAATTGCACCAGCACAGTTTTGAAAAATACATGCACACTTATAACCCAGTTTATATTTATGCTACTCTTCTCATTGACTGGATTAATTGGCTGCTCAGAGATTTACCTGAGCAGAGCTGCTCCTCTCGTGGCAGGTACCTGTGTGAGCAAGCAGGGGTCTTCACGCACCTGTGTGGCGAATGAACACCGATTCTGCTGAATGTGCCTTAGACTTGGTCTCAGCTGTAACTTGGATGACATCAGCAGCACATAAGCACAGGGTGCTATTCTCCCCACACACACCCCTGTTCAACCCCAGCACCCAGAAACCCTCCTGTTTGTCAAGGGCAGCAGTTATGCTGAGTTGGCAGCTATTTGGCAGTGGATATACCCAGGATTCCAGCACCTGTTGACAGTAGATCAGGAAAAAACAAAAACAGCTAGATTTGAGGAGTTTAGGATTGATTTGAGCTTTTGAGGCTTGGGAGCCCTTGTTTCATTGTCTCATACATATAACTCCTCTCCACACTACTTCTTTGCTTACTCTGGTACCCTTTTCCTCAGCTATCACCATCTCCTTGCCTCTGTCTCCAGATAAGGTTCATGTGTATCTATAGTCACTTAAAGAAGTGCAGTAACAATTGCTAAAAGAATGTATTGCGTAGTTCCTGGAGGATAAAAATATTTGTGTGCTCTGCAACTTTATTGTCTTTACACCTGCTCCTAACATCTTCCTGCTCTCTTTTTGCATTTAAGCATTCTGTGTGTGACCTCCACACACACAACCAGATGCTCAAAACACATTAAAAGTAAAAATAAGTACAAGGAAATTGGGGGACCTCCCGTGGACGTTTAATTACAGTGAGTGACTCCCAAGCTGCCCCATCTTTAAAGAAGCAGGAAGGAGGGGACAGGAGATCATTTTACAGGAGAGAGAGGAGCAGCAACCTGGGGACCATGCTGCTGGTGGAGGTGGTAGGAGATCTGACGCTGCTCAAACCACAAGTGCAGGAAAGGACAGGCTGTGTCACTAGAGTGCAGGGCTCTGGAAATGGCCAGCAGCAGCAGGAAAGGCTCTTGGGTTGGACGCCCACGGAGAAGGCAGAATAGCTAGTGTCTTGCTATCTTCTCTTTGCCAAAGCCTGGAAAGGCAGAGGAAGGGTCAGGCTGTGCAGGGGGCTGGCTGTTCAGGAGCTTCCCCCACGCCCGTGCCTCCTAGTCCTGCAGTGAGCCCCTATCTTGGACCTCCCATTTCAGACAGCCACCTGGCCTGTTTTCTCTCTCCTAGAGCAGCAGCCCTCCATCCCTCACCACTGGTGTGGCAATATTTGTCTTGGTCTGATGTGGGCAGGCTCCTGAGGCTCTGTGAGGCCCAGGCTGGTCCCATGGTGACCCTGCATGAGGAGCCTGCCCCAGGAAAAGTCGTTATGTGACACTTTACCCCGGCTAGCAGCAATTATCATTCTTCATGTATCAGCGCTTGGGAACATCTGGTGCCAAAACCCGCTCCGCTGCATGTTGCATGCTGAACTGCCTCCGCAGTGCCTGGTGTCGTTTCGTGTGTGCTGAACCTATGTAAAACATCTGCTCAACAGTCACAGTGGGTCTTTGTAGACCGGCAAGAACAGAAAACCTTCCTTGGGGCTCACCATTCTTTACGTTGTATTACGACAGTGGCATCTGCTCTCTAGTGGCTGTACTCCTACTAATTAATTGTCTTAAGTGTGGCAGACAGTACTTTACTATGTTTTATACACATACGTATACACACATACACACAGATATATATATATATTATTTTATATAATATAGCAGACAGTATTAGTCATTTTATGACAAAATCTTTTCTCTTTATGTTGCAAACATTAGGTTAATATGGGTATTATCAAAAAGTACAATCCATCAGACACTGTGCTAGTGCTTTAAAGATGCACATTGCAGAGATGCTTGTAAATTTGTCATGAGTAATATTTAATTCAATGGAGCCATGATGCCGGCAGGATTTTTGAGTCATATTAAAACATCTCCTTTACAGGGCTCCCTTTAGAGGCTTCTATAATACCTTATATTAAAAAAATAACTCCTAGAATATCCCAGACTAATAAGACAACCAACTATCTCTGATTGTTATTAAACTATGCACATTGCCAGCTCTCCTGGAAGGTTTGCAAAGTTTCAGCAACTTCTGAGTCAGCCTGTATCATTTTTTGGTTTATATGGAAATTGTGCCCAATCACTGATAGATTTGAATGCACAGCTTTGGGCAGAATGTGAATATGTAAATGTATCTGCCTTGACATTGAAGAAAAATGTCCACTTTAGTCTCTTATAATGCAAGTTGAGTTTGATATAGCTGAAACATGCAGCTATAAAAATGATGAGAATTTACTTTTTCTCTGAGTATGTTAAGAATAAACATAAACATTGTTATTTTTCTGTATTCTATGGTTGGATTCATTTTCACCTATTATATTTATCAGTGGCCAGTCCTGTCTAGCACAGTAGCGGCAAACAGAGTGCCATCTCGTGGATAAAGAAGACCTATGCTTAAAATAAAACGGGCTCACTTCTCTCCACTGGTTTGAATGCAATCAGTTCCAGTGTGTAAATACAACCCAGTACAGCAAGCTGTGTGCACACAGGGTTTGACATTTTTTGACAGTCTTTCCCCCCTAATACACAGGAACAAGTTGTACTGAGAGAGTAACTGAGGGGAGGTAGAGAGCCCCAACCCGTATTTCCCTGGAGAGTATTATTTTGAATTATACTGCTGGTAATAGTAGCAGATATTCACTTGCACAGTTTTATTAATAGAGAGTAGTCTTCAATAGTGGAAAACATACCATTTTCATCATGGTATGTTAATTATAATATTTTGGATGCTAGTAAAGATCAGTCACAATTTATATTTAGAGAGAGACTGAATGATTATGAACATTCCTGCAGCTTATGCTAATCCAGTTTTGGAACAGAGACAAAATCAGTAACGTCTGCCTATTAATAGCTGATAACAAATCTAAGGCATGATTCTATGCAATCTGTCCATAAATTAGTAAAAAGAAGAGATGAATTACCATACCATAACATTCAGTACACTCTATCTGTAGAATCACACACACACGCACATATTTCTCTGATCGCGCTACTTCTTGGCCATCTCCAATAAATGGCTAAACTGTAAACTGAAACCAGATGGTTTGCTCAGATTTGGTCTGTGGTTGCCTATCATTAGTACTATATCTGTTCCTATCAGATCACCCAATGGTACAGAAGTGATCCAGATCAGATGTACACATACAACTGCATCCCTGTGAAACTGGAGCACATGATGCAGGGTTTATGTTGGCACTGAGATTTTATTCTAGATTCCTGCTGGCTGTGGGAAGACCAGCAATACCTGATGAGGCATAAAGCTAGAGTCATGGAAGCACAGGAGGTTAGTGCCTACACAGTCCAAATGAAGTTTGCTTAACAGAAAGATGCTGGAAAAAAATTTAAAAAATTTGAACCAGCAAAGTAAGTTTATCATTTAGCAAGGTGGGATCAGCACTTTGCATCCTGTGGTTGCAGTGTTTCTAACCTGGTATGTGAAGCCCATGAGGCCTGAGGAGTATCTCAGTTTCCCAAGCACTCCCTCTGGGAACTGGTTTAAGCATCACATTTACCCATCTTTCATTTCTGTGCCAGTGCTACCAATACAGCTATTTGGTCTTGTGTGATAAACCAGACTGGGGCTAAAAGTCTTGGCTGGTGCGTGTACGTGTGTGTGCGTGCAAGAGCTGCAGCCCAGAAGGGTGGAAGGGGGTCACTCCCTATGATGTCTAGCCACTGTGCTAGCCCAGGATGCTGCTTGGCCAAGATGCCAAGCAGTCCCGCAGGAGTCAGCTGGGCTCCTTTTGGCTTGAGCTGTTGTTGAATGAGGAATAAACAGATTGGTTTGTAAGGAATAAGGGCACTACAGCTTAGCCCATGTCCTTCTCGGGCCTGTAACAAAATATTTAAACTCATCTCCCTACAAGACAAAATGCAGTGTAAACAAAGCAGAGTAGCCTGACTTAATAAAACGATTTAGATGCCTTGCTCCTAATTGAAAGGAATGTGGAGTGAAAACTACAGCTTTGTGTTTTGTGCCTTTTCCGTGATTTTATACTGCCAAATATTCAGCTGAATCACTGAGAAATAAAACATTGCATTCACCTGGAGGCAGCCCAGCTCTCCTCTTGGCTAGTGGAAGGGGTGTCTTACCTTGCTGTCCTGGTCTTTGGAATCCTAGCTTCACTCTTACGTGGAGGGGTGGAATGATTTTTATGTTCTCCTGTTCCACATTAAAGACAAGAGTTTGGAGCCAAGGAAATCTGCACAGAGACTGAAACCCTGCAGAAAATCACAGAGCTCCTCTGCAGGTGAGTTCCTCACTCACAGGGAGCTCCATGGGGCTGGAGGCACTTAGGTTTAGAGAGGCAGAACTAGCCAGTTCCTTAACTATCTGTTTAAAATCTAGCTCCTACAATGCCACTTTCCCCTGCTGTTCATGATGAGCCCCCAGAAGCTGTTCTCTTTGTACCTGGCATGACATTGAGCCCTTTCTCCTGCCTGCTAAGGTGCCAGCTCTGACATCCAGGCCAGGATGCTGTACTGCCACCATTTGCAGGGTTGTCCCTGGCAGAAGCTGTTGTTCATTTGCCAGAAAGTCCCCACAATTCAAAGTCAATTAGCTGCAAGGCTCTGAATTAGCAACAGAGCCCTGTGGGTTATTCTCCTTCACAGAGCCCAAATCTTGACTGGATCTTGACTCTGCAAGATCCAGCCAAACTGAAACTAGGTGGATTCTTTTCAAATGGATCCACACAAAGTTAATGAACACTGGGTATTATCTGAGGACCTTACACTTGAAAAATAGGCTGTGGGTAATTGTACTCAGGAATGAAAGATTTCAGATAAAGTATGTTGGAAGATTTTCTCCTTTCTTATTAATAGGGGAAGCCTGTACTTCAGTTCACATCATGTGGGTTGCTTTCCTTTAGATTGACACTAATGTAACTGAGAGCAAAATTTTGGTCAACAAATACTCTTAAATCAGACTTGGAACCTAACTAACAGTTCCTAACACAGAACCTTAGAGCCTTCTAACAGCTCCACACAGCAGCAACAGAAAGCTGTTTAGAATAGATTTCTAGTTCCTCCAGACATGTTAAAAAGTGATTCTGACTAAGGGAAATATTAATACATCCTTGGTGGATTTCAGAAAATGAATTATACAAAAGCTTAAGAAAGTTTGTGGGACTTTCTAGACTTATGCTGTGTCTGGTCTCAGCGATGCAGTTCTGTATAAAGCAATGAAGCAGACAAGATCTATCAATGATTACTCGTCAAATATTTGATTTGTTAAATATTGCAAATAAGCTGCTTGTTGAATAATAAACTAGTTCTAGAACTTACTTCAGTGCAATTCAGGGCTTCTCCTGTTCAGATATTAATGCTTAGACTTTCAAGTTTATTAAATTATTATTTTAATTTCATTGCTGTCTTCTTACAAGTTTCTATCTAATTAACAATGATTGTGCTATTTGAAAAGCTCTCAATTCTTTACCCTGTGGGGCAGCTTAGAAGTAATGCTAGCTATCTGAGCAGTCAAACAGATCAGTCATTCATTTTAATAACTCAGGTGATTAGTGCATTGAAATACAACTTATTCTAGAGTCAGAATTGCTGAAACATAATGCACTATGTTTAAAAAGCCTCTTTAGAAAATATTGGTGTTCAAAGTATTCCTGAGTTTGTCAGCTCTGATAGAAGAAACAATGAACATAACCATGGAATGTTCTTCCTGTATGAAACTATGTAAGAAAACATTTTTTTCTGCAATGAATCAAATTCCCTTTCCTTGATGAAGTGAATTATGGTGTGATCCAGCTGCTATTGAAGGTATCAAACAGAGCAGAGACTGTAACAGTGGGCAGGCCATATTCCTTCAGTGGGAATTCACAAGTGAGTGAGAGTAATGTTTCCTAAAGTACTTAAAGCGCATTTTCAAAAAAGACACTTTTAAGAGTCAAAGTCATACTAAAGTGCTTTGGGGTTCTTAATGCCCTTAATACTTTCTATATTAATAGATATATTAGCAGTACAGATATACTTTCTGTATATCTACACAGGCAGCTTAGCCTGCTCTTGAACTCTGAAGAGGGCTTTAAGATAGATCTGCCATGACCTCTATCTCTGAGCTTGAGCGCAGGCACCTCTGAGTGTTGGCGTGTTGCTCGAAGCCAGAGGAAGGGCCCTCTGCGACCTGTGGAGTATGTGTTGTCGTGCAAAGGCCTGGATTCCTGAACAGAGGCAGCTGAAGAGAGCAGATCCAGTCACAGAATCTGTGACACCAGCATGTTCACTTACTGTGTCCAATCTTTTCAATGACCCAAATTCACAATTTCACTTCCAGAGATTTTCAAGACCTCCCAGTTCCTGTTTCTCTAGAAGGAAGGGATGGCACTGGGCTTATGGCAACCCAGTCTGGAGCAGCCCTGAGCGCCTTGCAGCTACAAAAGCCTTTGCTTCACCTGACTCCCAGCACAAGTCCTCCATTTCTCATGGGTGACAGCATGGAGTACTTGCAAATAACACTCCTCGCCTTCACCTTCGGGAGATTGGGACATTCTGGTCCGTTTCTCACAGGCAGTGAGGAGGTGTTTATAAGTAGCTCAACTTTACATCAGTTTACTCCATAGTCTGCAGCAATATTGCAGACTGCAATTTTATCTAAGGGCTTTTTATTTCAAACTAGTTCTTGTGTATATAGTTTCTCACTCCTTTTTAAGAAACAAGAGACTAGGAAGACTTGCAAACCATTTAATGCAGAGCTAGAAGTGGCATGGGAAATGGGTTGTTACTGTGAGTTATCTCCTGCCATTGGGAGGGCTTAAGGCATAGGAAGATACGGTCTGAGGACATGAATCTGTGGTGATTGATCCTGCACGTCAGTGAGGAACAAACCCAATTGCTTGAAGCACAGACATAGTTTTTGATATCTCATACCTAAAAATGCAGGTTGCCTACTTCTCCTACAGTGCAGAAGTGTTAGGTTAAGGCATTAGGTAGCAGGTGCAAAACTGGAGCAGCTCTGCCTATTCCAGGAGCAGAATGTGCTTCCCCACCCAGTCACCGGCCGCCCACCTGAGTGCCTTGCGCGCGGGCTGTGTGTCGTGCACGTGCTGGCTCTGTACTCTGGCAGTGCTCCACCACATCCCCTTGTTGCCTGCCCGCTGCCCGATTCAGGCTGTGAGGAGGGCTCAGGCCACCTTCGCGTGGTGATGAGCGTATATCCAGTGTGCTTTGCACACAAGTGAAGTCACTCAGGACTTTTTCCAGACTGCTGTAGTACTACTTTGCAGGTGCTTGGACAGCCTAATTTCTACAAAAATACTTAACACTTTTAAGTAGTCATTAAGCAAACAGTAACTCAACAAAGAACTCATTACCTGCCATTTCTTAAAAGCTGATTTTGCTACCATTCAGTGCAGTCAAAACAATGATTTCAAAAGATGCAAAACTGGTCTTTGTGTATATTAATATAGGCTTCCTCTGTGCATACAAAGAGATCCCTGATGGCTTCACTGGGGCTCTGTAATTGTCTTTGATTAATGTAGATATAATGATAGGAAGCAGCAAGATTGTAACGGAGATGAGAATTTTACTTAAGAAATAGTCTTATCAGGTGCTAGCCTGCATATCTTTGTTTGCTGCTCCACTCTTCAGAAAAACAGGCTGGAGAGAATACAAGAGAGGTGTTGAAATGAAATCCAAGAAATGTAAGCTCAAAGTACTTCAGAGAGATGCGCTGAAGCACACTGTTCTTCAAACCACAGGCCGTACTCTCACTGTGCGTGGGGCTGGACGGTTCCGATTTACAAAGCGTATGAAAAAAGAGAGGATTAAAGTCCCTGTAATTTGTCACTTGAAACCTTCAAAGGAGTTCGCAAAGAAAAGTGATGTGATTTTCTAGTCAGCCAGACCCGCGTACAGGCAGGCGGTTGCGCAGCCCTGTCGAGGGAACTGTGGCTTGAACAAGGGCTGCTGGTCTGGAAGCTGAGAGCTGAAATCCTTGATCAGGTTATACCACCATATCCAGTGTTTATTTGTAAGGCAATTAAGGCAAGTTAGCATGTACCTAATTCTCATTAATTTTAATGAAATTACACACCTGGATCGGAGTTAAGTGTAGATCAGAGTCTGTTCCAAAGTTCATTGCATCAAGAGGGTTCTTTCTACTGATTTAAAGAAATTAGCTCAAGCTCAGTTCTTAAATGTTTCCTTCTGACAAAGACTAATAGTGAGTTAAAAACAGAGCACAGTGAGGATTCATTAAAATGTGTAATAAACAATTATCACCTGAGATTAATTTTATATCATTTATAATATTTATTGTCTGAGTGGAAATGTTTTCTAAATTTTTAATTTTAGCTATGAATTTTCTCAGATTTGAAAATGAAAATGTGAATGAAAATTTTATGGATTCCATGGAAAACTGTCAAATTATTTTCTATAGTTTGCTTTCTTGTTCCAGATTATGTTTGTCTACTTATTTTCTGAATTCTTTTTAGCTGCAGAAAGTTTGTAAAATGTATAAGGCCAGAAAAAGGTTCCGTCTTCCATTTTTTCATGGTAGCTCTGTTCTGCTTTGGTCTGGGAAAAGGATCTGAGAACTTAATCTTAGCTACTCTTTATACAGAATTATCCAGTAATGCCATCGCAATGAAGTAGTCCCAGGCTGAATGTTTTGGGATAGGTTTCCTTATTCTGATCTCCGGTACTTCATGTCTGACATTTCTACCTCAGGGATATACATTCTGCTTAGCATTAAATGTTGCTGAAAATTAGTTTCTTGAAAATAATATTTCTTTTAAATATACCTATTTTAATTAAAAAAGGAAACTCATTGGGGAAATACACCAGAATGATTAAATGTTGGGTAGTGATTTTTCATATGATAGAGATGTCACATTATCTGGAAGAAATCCAAAGCTGACTATTTTCTAAGCAAAAACCATAAAATTCAGCTGTTAGGGTCTATAATGCTTTGGGGGAATATTGATTCATATCCTGGGATACAATCATAGTACTGATTTTGGTAAATCCAAAACGTGTCTGCATTCTAACACATATTCAGTAAGTCTCTAGACTTGAGATAGTCTTCCTACAGGATTTTCCAGAAAAAAAAAACAAGTAAACAAACAAACAAACAAAAACACAAAGTGAAAATCGAGATACTGCCTCAAATAGGCCAAAACGTGTATTAACCAGAAAAATAATGCAAGTGAGGTAATTACTTCCAAAAATTCTGGCTGAGCATTTTGATTCCATTTGACTTCACCGGTTGATGATCTGGATCCTAAATTGTACTTTTTAATGCCTAATTGCATTTGGGTGCAGATAGAAAAATGTTATTAAATGCCAGTAAGCAGCATCCAAAAATTTAGATACCAAGCTGAAACCTGAAAGACAGCTTCACACCCACTGGCCTTAGCTGAAACTTGGACCGTTATATGCATGTATTCACATTGACCTGCCAACTATACATCTCAGTTTTAAAGTGTCAAATACAAACACAGATACAAATAAAGGCCTTGCACCAAAATTATAGATCGATTTTTTTCTTTCACTTTTCAGCCTGTAATAGATTTCATTGTGTACTTGTCAAAGCTAACAAGCTACAACTTGAGAAAAACAGTTCTTGAATAGCATTTCATGGTGTTAGTTAACGGGTTTTGGTAGTTACAGTGTAGTTACAGTGTGAGTTAATGCTGATTTACAGAGAGAATATACATTTATTTTCAGAATAGTCATTATAGTGTGGAACTTTTGACTAAAAATTGACTAAGTGTTAAAACCCCTCATTTTAAGCAAAACTGAATTTGGTTTAATTGGCTTCAGTGTAAGAAGCATTAGGCCTTGACCTTGTCCAAAAATTACTTCAAGGACCTAAATGAAAGCCATAGGGTTTCTGTAAGGAATGCTCACAGTGGAAATTGTAATAGAACGATGTCAGTTGCAACCCTAATGAAAGCTTCTTTCAATAAATACATAATGTCAGTGATCTTGGAGACAGAGGAAACAGCACAAGATAGAGTAAGTAAAAGCATGAGTTTCAGAACAAACTGAAAGGGGAAAAAATGAGATCTCCTAGGTCTTGGCCTCTGTAAACAACAGGAAGGCATCACAGTTAGGCTGATCTCAAGGCAAAGAAGACATGTAAAGTAAATCTACAGCCTTCTTTTTTTTTTTTTTTTTTTGGGGGGGGGGCCTTCTAAAGCATGGAAGATAATGGAAAGTAATCCTCTTTCTTTTTTGTTCAAAAAATGACTTTAAGTAGAGTGGGATTTTTTTTTTCTCTCACTTTATAGGATCTATTTTAAATGACCTATTTAAATGTTCTGCAATTATGGTGCTTTTGTGTACTTTCCATGCAGAGTGAACAGACAGGGAATCACTTGAAGTTATAGTATTTTAACCAACCAAAGAATAATCTTCCTTTCTTTCTCTCTGAATTCTTCATACAAAGTGTCTTAAATAGATAAGACGGGTTCATTACAGTTGTCGTAATTGTCAGCTTCTGTCAGTCCCATTAGTGGATAAAGGTCTGTAGGAATATTACTCATGCACTCCTAACTAACCTCCCAAGGTCTGTACAAGCTTCCTAAAGCTACCTCCTCTGATGCTCTTTTCAGTCACTCATATCTGTTCTTCTGTTGTTTAATGTGCTTCCTGCTAGGGTCCCCTTGCTATGATATGTCAGTTTTTCTTCTTCCTCTTTAGCTATGCTTCTTGCTTATTTTATTAATAGGCCAATGGATTTTATAACTTATTTCATGAAGTAATTTCCCCTTATATTCAGCATATGCAGATTTCAGATTTGCCTGGTAAATAATTAAGTAATGGCTTTGTATCTTGGAGAAGACCTGGAATGTAGTATGTTAGAACAGGTCATACAGCTTGAGCTTAAGCAGAGACAGTGTTTTTGATTTCTTTGATTATAATGAATATGTCTACAAACATATCCTTCTCTTGTCAAAAGAGGATTCAAATAAGGCTGATATTCTTCCTTACACTGTAATATTTTTAGCTTTCAGGCATCAGGTAAGACTTTACACATAGATATGCCTTTGGTTCATTCAGGATTTGGTAAATATGTGCAAATGCTTCCGAAAATGAGATTCCATGGACATGAGGGAAGAAAAGATATCTTTCATTTTTAATTGTTAAAAGGCCTTAGAAAATCCAGACCTTCATCTAGCGGAACAAAGAAACTCTGCAGAAGTTTACTTTTTGCCTTTACTTTTCCATAAAAACTGTGATTAAAATTGAGTTCCTCTGGATTTGTGTGAATGTGAAGTTAGAAGAGGTGCTGTAAACTGATTCAGCCCATGCTGTCACTGTGTATTCAGTCCTGTTCATTCTCCCCTCACATCTGTTACCAACTCTCTCCCGCATTGGGCACTCCCCCCACTTACCTTACACCAGCTTTGATACCTGCTGGAGGCCTTTATCAGCCAATCCAGTTCACTAATCTGACAGAAATTTAACCTAACCAAGAGGAGAAAAAAAGCACTTATTTTTGTCAGGTTGCTGACTTGGTTCAAGGACAGTCTGATAAGTGCCAGATGTAGCACAAGGTAAGAACATGACAAGACCTTTTGGCTGGAAGAGGGACATGAACAAGGGAACAGGAAGGACAAACACTGAGTCTTTCTGTCTTTCATGAACCTGCCCCATAAATGTAAATGTGAGTAGAACTTGGCTCTTATCTACCTACCTACCTATTTCTCTGTGATTGTTTTCTAAGCACCTGTCTCAGTTTTATCTATAGGTAAGAGGTATGTCCTAAGGAGGGGACATTCTCTGGAATGCTCTGAGCGCAAGAGTTGCTCTACATTGTCAAGGTTCTTTCTTTTGATATAGTTTGTTAACTGTAGGAAGTTAAAAAATATATATATTTGAAAGATGTCCCTGCCCCAATTAATGATTTTATCCACCTCAAAAGCTAACTTTAGATATTTTTAAAGATTATATTTTGTGCTTTTCCATCTTCCTTTTGGTGGTTCTGCTCCACCTTCCGAGTTCATCCATGCAGTGGAGAATGAAGCACAGCTGCCTCTACATTTTGCTGTGCTTAAGTGTTTACTAAGAAGATGACGGAGATTTCATTTTCCCTACTTTTGCAACAGCCTGGATTGATTGCTCAGACTTTGGGACAAGTTTGTGAGGCAGCCAGTTAATGAGAGGACATTCTCCTAGCACCCAGACAGGGCTGAAATTCTGAAGAGGATGAAGTGTCCCTCTAGAAGAAAATCTCTTGCCTGACCACTTTGATTTGTTGTCAAAATGTTTGTTGTTAAAAACAAACATTTCTTCCTGGTTACTGGCTCAGCATCACTTCCCTGAAGTCAGTTTATATCTGATAAGTACTGGCCCATAAGCATTAAGTTAAAAAATGTCACTACTCAGTCAAGTAGCTGCAGTTTCTGCTTTCTTACAGGACAGAGCCATGTTCTTACCTTTCTTTAAAATAGTCTAGAGGGAAACTAGTATGGTGAGTGGCCCTGCTTTTTAAAAAACAATAATAAAAAAGTCTGTCAAGCTCATGAGCCTTTTGAGGCCTTAATTGAAATTAATAGAAAATGTGAAAGTAGAGGAAATTAGGGCAGCTGCAGAAGAAACCCCAGAAGCAAAAAGAGATTAAAGTAGTGCAATAAGCAAACCCATATAAGGTCTTAATTCTGCTTCAAACATCTTCCCTCTAGTATAGCTTGTTCCCTAAATCAAGCAACAAGTCTGAAGCACACAGTTCCCCTTGTAGATGTCTATTCAATCTGTCACCCTGGTTTTCCCACTGAGGAGCAGCAGTGTTGCAGGAGCTGGGGAGTGACTCTCCCAGGGTGCTGGGAGACAGAACAGCTGGCAAATTGCTCCTCACTGATTCCCTTTTCAGAAATGTCACAGCTTGAAGCTCTTCATCCAAGAGCCAGAACCAGCTTAAATGTTAACAAAAGTAAGGTTTTTGTTTTTCACTTGCAAGATTGGATGGCCATCAGTTTATATTTTTTTATGCTATAGTTTTATTCTTGAACTTTATAAGAAATAAAATAAGAGACTTTTCTGCTTGCAGGTAGTTTAATGAGGGGGATAAAACATCCACCTTTTCTAATGTCAGAAGTCCCATTTAAGTCTGTAGAATGCCAGAAGGTGATACGGAATAGTCTCATGTGTGAGTGAAACTCTGGGGGAGGGAGACCTTAAATTAGAATATATTAAATATATTATTCATGTTCTGTGAATGTCAAGTGACCTCAACCCACCCAAGTCTGACTGGAAGCCTTACAGGCAAGGCATTCTTATTGTAAAAGAAGGCCTGCTCTGCTGCAGAAGACAAGATAGTTTATTCAAAGCAAACAAAGACACAACCCTTGTCACATAGTACAAGACATTTTTCCCCTTCTTAGAGTACCTTTTTCCATTATACCCTCCATCATTTCCAACCTCAGTCAGATTTTTTTTAAACTTGGTATTTCTGTGCCATACATGTTTGTAGCTATTTTATAGAGTTTGTAGTCCATTTACTCAGGGACGGATGAAGTATGATTTGGTGATTCAGTATATTCAATAATGTCAGGATTTCCTAGCATGGGGTCCTTATTGTAAATATATTTATTTTCTTGAGAAGTTAGTTTACTAAGCAGTTTCCACAGGAGAGCTGGGCACAGAAACTTTCTTCCAGGTTTTGCATTTCACCTGATATCATACAGCCTTGTGGAACAATGTCCCAGATAAGTTCTACATATGACTACATAGTTTGTCTTCTGATACCACACCTCTCTCAGGGGACGGGGGGATAGGCCAAGCTTGATTTCAGCCTCTGACAGTGAGCTGGAGGGTAAACAATATCTGGGTAACTGAACACGGAGAAGGAAAATAAGTAAACGTGCACTGATGGCACTGCACTAGTATCTTGCAATTTAGCAAAATTAAATGCCTACCCACTGTGCCCTGACAGTAAAATCCAGCAAGAATAGTGTTATGAAGCTGGACATCCCTCCAGGCTGAGTTTGCAGAGAGAATTAGTCAGAAAACCTTCTACCAGCAGCATGTCCACTTTATCAAATGTTTAAGACAACAACCCATTGCAAATGAGTGGAAATGAATGGAATGAAAAATGCCTGCCAGTTCCTGTTCAAGGGATGCAGGCACGGCAGTTTTTCTCAGAAGATGCTTTCTTGGAGCAGGTGATAGGTTACTTGTTGCAGATTGAAGAGGGCTTCTGGATAAAATGGAGTAAGATTGGTGGAAATAATATGGAACCATGCAGAGACATATATTTGACAGCATTTCTTCCACTTTATTTAGCACAGTACTCTTTCACAGTGGTTCTGTCTTCAGTGTATTACAAACTCACACTGCTTCCTATCACACTGTACCTTTAAAAGCATGCACATGCAGAGACTCACTCTAGTACATGCAGATTGTCAAGGATGCTCTCCTTCCCCCTCTTCTGACAGACAGTCTGGCTAACTACATAGAGGAAGGGCACAATGGTAGAGTTGCTGACTTTTTTTTTTCTCCTCAAAAGGTTATGTCCTGTCAGTTGAAGCCCTATTACAAGACAGTGCTATACAGTCATTGCTGCATTTTGCTGTTTTGGTTGGTTGTTGTTTGCTGAATATGGCACTTGTTACAGATTTATCTGGGAGTAGAAGGATGTTGTAGACTTGTTAAACATAAATTGTTTAACCATAGAAAATTATGAAGCAGAGAGAGCCCATGTCAACCTATGCTTGCCTTTTCAGAGATTGCCACCCAACTTCTCTTATGTTCAGAGGCCCTGTGCAAAGGCCTGCAGCACTGACGTTTGTTTCTTTGGGGAAAAGGAAGGCTACGTGCACGTGGTGCTAACGTAATACTTATGAAGTAGAGCTTGATCTGCAGAGATTCCTGTTAATTTCTGGAGACTTTTTGTACGAACTTCTACTGCTGCTATTTCGAAACAGAACAATCCCAATACCTCCGTGTGCACACTGCTCTCTGCCAGGTATCATCGTGGCAGCGAGAGACACGGGCTTGCTCACAGCTAGCACTGGGATATATGTCAGCACAGGAACAAGGAACGTGTGCTCCTCCGCTAGTCATGGTAATTGCAATCTCTTGCCTTCTGATTTCAAGGGCCAGGCGTGTGAGCCTTCAGTATCTCTGGTGAGTTCGAACAAGCGAGTGCTTACCCCATTTTGGGGATGACTGGAAAGTGGAAAGAAAAGAGAGAGCTGAGAAGTGCGACTCAGTGCCTGCAGAAAAAGGGGCCTCTGCCTCTGTGCCCAGTGCCCGGGGTAGCGTGAACGTAGGCTGCTACCAGTTGTATGAAAAACGAAAGCTCTGTACCTGTAGCTGAGTTCAGACAGTCTTACCGGAGCACACCCGAGGCGAATGCGTCTGGAAATGCACTTGGAAATCCCCAAGAACAAGTAGGATGTTTAGCTCATACTTCTCCTCAGGTCATTTCTCCCTCAGAAACTTACCCTGGACTTGGGGGGTGGGGGAGAAGAAAAAAAGAGATGCACAGAACTCCCCTGAACTTTAGCTGAAGCCATGTGTGTGAGTGTGTGTGTGTGTGTGCGTGTCAAACCGCTTGAGGAAAATGCTCACCAAGGCTTCTTGCTGCGAGTGGGAGCCTCTGCGTTTTGGTGATTCTGTGGCAGGAATACTTTTCTCCAGACAGACTTTGAAAGCACAGCTTTAGTCTCACAAGTAAATTTGGAGCGGTAGATGACCAGGCATGTCTGTATGTTTAGAAGAAACATTGCTTAGGAGCTGTGAAAGATTTGAAAGGAAATAAAATATAAATAGTTTTATGTGTAACTCTGGAGTAGATTGCATAGTGAATTCTAGTAGCCAAGAACAAAGAATTACCTTGCTATCCCACGAGCTTCTATTTAAGTGCATCTACGGATAAGCTAATTGTCCTAATACTGAATGCCACCCTGCGTGCGTCTCCTCTGGTGGAGAGTAGCATGGCTCTCACGTCTGTCATTTCTTCAGATATTTCTCTTTGCATTTTGTTGCTAACCTATTTGTCTGTTAGTTTTTGTTCTCCTTTTGCTAAACTGAAGGGAAAACACATGCTCATGTGGCAAACAGATAGAAAAAGAACTCATCAGGAGGGATGAGTGACGTTACGTCACAGCGAGATGGTTAAGAAAAGGTTAGGGATGACAATAGTGGACATGGTGTGTAGCCTGGACAATCTTGTAGAATTCAGGGATAATCTAAGCTGCCCTTTCTGTCTCTGCTATCTTCCAGTCACTATCTACCATCAGTCTGCACAGAGAATTTCTACTGATGATGATGGAAATTCGACCCAGATCTCAGAGGGGAAGTACAGCCCAGAGAGGCTAGGATGGACTGCCTTCAATTTGCATTAAAGCAAATTACTTTTTCAGTATGTTGTTGTCTTGGGTCTCAGTCTTGACTTTGAGCTTGTGCTTAGGTTTTAATTGCCAAAATTATCTTTGGTTTGTTGTATTTTTCAGGCTGAACGCCAATGTATAAGCCTAACTCTCAGTGGATTTGATAGGTTGCAGATTAGGGCAACCAGCTTGGAAACCACTTAAATAAGATTTACAGGACAAGTTATTTTTGTAATTGCAAATTAGAAATAAATGCAGCATATTAAAACCCTAGCAATGAAATTGTATAACATAACTAAATTTCATTCTAAGATAAGTTCTGCAACATCATATACTTATGTCATTGTCAATAGCCACTTATAATAGAAGCATTAAAAATTATTTAGTTATGGTGAAATGCAGTTCTCTTAGACACTTACTCATTTCATGCTTTACTTGCTTGAAATGTGCTCCTTTGTAATGTTTGTTGTTTGATTTTTGGTTCAGTCTGTAAGCAGTTGATTGAATGGTGGTGGGAGTAGTGATCTGTCTTTGATATTGTCTAAATGCCGTTTCACCTATTAAATAAGCAAGGAATTAGTTTAACATTCAGCTTAATGTAGCTGTTGAAACAAAGCCGGCACCTTAATCCTTACACCTGCATTTCAATACTTGCTGTTAAAATAGGCTTATAAGCCAGATATTTTCCTAAATGAATTTTATTATAGACCTTTGCTTTCTATTCCATAAGTTTATTTGAAGAAAGAGTTTGAGAAATTCAGCTTAAAATATATGCAAATGCTTGTAAAGTGGGCCTTTTATATACATGTATTCCCTTTTATGAGAACAGTACTTTGTTAGTGGTTCAATAATTAAGGGAGTTTACATTTTAAAGATTTCAGTTTTTAATTGGTTGAATATTAAGCAAGATCATTTTCAGATCTGTTGTGATATGCAAATTATTGATGTCTCAGCTTGTTTTCAGGTATCAGTCTATCCGCATAATGCAAAATAACATTCTGCAATTATTTCAATTAGATGCAGTCAGCCTTCAGAGCAATCTGTTTCATTTCTGTAAATGAAGAAAGCAGTTGCTGTTTTCCCTTCCCGCATATTTACTGCCCAGAACTACCACTCACAACTGGTGCGTGTGCAATGTATAAATAGCTTTCTAACTGAATTACATTAACATTCATAGTATAGGACAAACAGTTGAACTCCCCTTGCAAGATTTCCTTTGGTTAACCAACTCTTCTGCCTTGGAAAGAGATGTCACCTTGTTTGGGGTTGTTCATTATCATTCCAAATTACATTATGAAATGTAGAGTAAGTAGGAGTTCTTAATTAGCAGAATCTGTTTTGCACAAGTGCATAACATCAGAGGATTTTTTTTCATCAGACTGCAGCTGTTACCTAAGCAGAGGAGGAATTTCACCTCACCAGAAAGCAGGAGATGCACGGATAGCCCTGTTGTTTTACGAACGGGTCGGGTATGTCTCCTCGCAGCGATTTTGTTCCATAATTGCAATTCGCCTTAAATGCAGCAAATGTTCCCATCCTGCCCACTCAGTTTCCACCTCTACTTTCTTTTTTTTTTTTTTTTTTGGGGGGGGGGGGAGCCCCTTCCGCGCCCCCGCCCCCGCTCTTCCACGCGGCGGTGCTCGGCGGCGGCAGCCCGGCGCGGGGCGGCAGCGGCACCGTCCCACCCGCGCTCGGCGCCGCGCTCGGAGCCGCGCGGCCCATGGCCCCGCCGCCCCCGCCGCCCCGGGGGGCGCCCGCCGCCGCCCGCGCCGGCCTGAGCCCCGCCGGGCGCAGCGGGGCGTCTCCGCGGGGAAGGTAACGGCGTCCCGGCGGGGGCCGGGTCCGCGCTTGCGGTGCGCTCGGGCCGCTCCCCGCCTCGCCTCTCCCCCAAGCAGCGCCCGAGCGCTGGGGGTGCGCGCGTGTGCGCGCGTGTGCGCGCGGCGAAGGGGAGGGGGCTCCCTGCGTGCAGGGGGTGGGCGCGAGCAGTGCGAGGGGAGCGGGCGCCCGTGCGCAGAGGGCTCCTCTCCCCGCGTGTGCGCGGGGCGCCTCGGCGGCGGGGCGGGCGCTGCGTGCGGCGCAGCCCGCCGGGCACCCGCAGCGCCGCGCCTCGCTCCCGCCGGCCGGCCGGCCTGCCTGCCTCCGCGTGTGCGCCCAGCTGCGCGGAGCGGGGCCGCGGGCTCCCCGGCCGCCGAGGAAGGGAAGGAGCCGGGCTCGCCGCCGCCGGGAGCATCGCCGGGGGCGGCCGCCCCGCCGGGCGTGTGAGTGCGGGCGGGGAGGGCGGCGGGGGCGGGGGCTGCCTTTACGTTGGCGGTTCATTTTTTTATTGTTATTATTCCAAAGGTTTTGTTATTACTATAATTATTATTGCTGCTATTTTTAAGAGGTTGCCGGGGGGAGAGGGGGGTGCAAAACCGAGCAGGCGACAGCGGCTTCCTCCCGGAGCCTCTTCCCGGCGCTCGGCTCTCCCCGGCTCCGCGGAGCAGCGGCGCGGAGCTCGGGCAGCGGAGCCGGCGGCGTCCCTGGCGGCGGATGCGCCGGCGGAGGCGTGGGAGGGACGGGGGCAGGATCCGTGCCGCGGCGGGGCTGTGCGGGCGCTGCGGGCTGGACTTTGCGAAGGTGCTGAGCGGCGGGTGGGGGGGCGGGTGCGCAAAGGGGAGCGGGGCTGCATCGCCGCGCTGTGCCCCCTTCCCACGCGGCGTGTGTGCGCGTCGCGTCGCGTCGCGTGTGTGCGCGCCAGTGTCCCTCCTCCCTTCCCCCGCCTGGAGCCAGGGGGCGACGGGGCGCCCGCGGCAGCGGGGAGCCCGCACCAGCCGAGCCGGCTCCGGCCATCGTGTTGCGGCAAAAAATTGCGGTAGTGTCTGCGCTCCTGGCCGGGCTCGCCGACCCGCCGCGCAGCGCTGCGCAGCGCGCCGGGGTCCCGCGGCGGCCGCGCTGCGCGCCCGCTCGGCGGAGCGCGGGGCCCCGCGGAGCGAGGCGGGAGCCGGCGGCCGATGGAGCAACGGGGGCGGCCGCAGCGGGGCATCGGGCTGCCCCCGGGCAGCGGAGCCGCAGCGGCCGCTCTGCTCCCCGCGCTGCCCGCTGCCTCCCCGACCCCTTCCGCCACCCTTCCCCTCTTCCCGGCGCCCCCCTCCCCTCTCGTCCTGCTGCCCTCCCGTTCTTCCTGCCTCGCCCTCCCTCCCGGGTCCCCCGGCTCGTCCTCCCCTCCTTGCGGCTCCCTCCGGTCCGACTCTCCTCCCTCCATCTGGCTCCTGCTTCCTCCACTTCTCTCGCGGCTCCCTCCTTCCAACTCGGTCGCTTCCCACAGTGTGAAAGGAAAGTGGCAAGTTGGGAAGCAGAGGAATGGGGAAGGTGGGGGGAAGCAATTGATTGTTGACTGGTTGGTTAGGAAAAAAAACAGCGTGTAACTCAGAGGAAATGCTGTGGCTTCAGTTCTTCAGCCTGAAAAATGGCAGTTCAGCTGGCCTGGCTGTATGCGAAGGGTTCTTGAAAGCCACCTCTGTATTAGTGCAGGGATAAGAGCAAATTACATAAGCTTTTTTTTTTTTTAAAAAAAAAAAACAAAACAAAAAAAAAAGTTGTTGTTCTCAGGTTTCAGTAGTGTCAGGCTGGTGAATTGTGACTTTGTTTCGCCGTGAGACTCAGGGTGGTGGTATTATTCCTGGGAATGGGATTGTGTGCTTGTGCATGCTTCTTCCACATCTGTGTGCCCCCATTGGTTGCCTAGAGCTGATCTTCCCATTTTATGGATAGTTCGTTGTATTTCTGTGATCGATTTACCACCTATTTACTTAAGCTAGGTAAAATTAGCAACAGAAACAATGTGCGTGCATGCCCGTGTATCCCTTGAGTGAATCTCAGTATTGATGTAGTGGTATCTGTATGCGTCGATGTTATAGATATATATATGCATTGAGTGTGGACACTGATTTTTTTGCCAGCAGCTTCATCCTTTCTGTACTGTGCTATCCAGCTCAGATTTTTGGGCATACATAACTTCAGCTTTTTTGTTTAGCATTCCTGAAATGCACCGCAACATGCGAGCATTGCAGGACTGAGAAGAGTAAATGTGCATAAAATTGGAATCTCCTTTGGTTGTTTTACTTTGCTAGTTACGCATGTTTGGCGTGCAAGAAAGAAATATATTTGATAGACCTTACAAAGTTATTTGTATTTGTCTATAGAGATTTACATTCCGTATTTGAAATTTTATCTCCTGTGTATTTTGTTTGGGTTGTTAAAACCTTTCGTGTTGTTTGAAATTCAGTGCTTGTAGTTTATCTAAAATCCTTGGCAGGTACAGTAGCTCAGTGGAGTACAATTTTTAACCCAAACGACTTTTTGGAACAGTGACAACTGAAAAACATTCTCTTTTTTCTTTCCTTCTTTCTTCTTTAGATTCTTTATCTTTGTTCAGGAGCCTAAGGTTGCTTGCTGATCACAAGAAGATGTTTCTTTGGGTCTTTCTGGTTCTGTCATCTCCAGTTTCTTCTACAACTGCAGATGCTGATATATCTGTGGAAATTTGCAATGTTTGCTCCTGTGTGTCAGTTGAGAATGTACTTTATGTCAACTGTGAGAAGGTTGCAGTCTACAGACCAAATCAGCTTAAACCACCATGGTCTAATTTCTACCACCTTAACTTTCAAAACAACCTGCTAATTGTTCTATATCCAAATACTTTTCTTAATTTTACACATGCGGTGTCCTTGCAACTGGGTAATAATAAATTACAGAACATTGAGGGAGGAGCATTCCTGGGTCTCAGTGCATTAAAGCAGTTGCACTTGAACAACAATGAATTAAAGATTCTCCGAGCTGATACCTTCCTTGGCATAGAGAACTTGGAGTATCTCCAAGCTGACTACAATTTAATCAAAGTTATTGAACGAGGAGCCTTCAATAAGCTTCACAAGCTGAAAGTCCTCATCCTTAATGACAATCTGATTTCTTTCCTTCCTGATAATATTTTTCGATTTGCTTCTCTAACCCATCTGGATATACGAGGGAATCGAATACAGAAGCTTCCATACATTGGAGTTCTGGAACATATTGGGCGAATTGTCGAATTGCAGCTGGAAGACAACCCTTGGAATTGTACTTGTGATTTGTTGCCTTTGAAAGCGTGGCTGGAGAACATGCCCTATAACATCTACATTGGCGAAGCTATCTGTGAGACACCCAGTGACTTGTATGGAAGGCTGTTGAAAGAAACCAACAAGCAAGAGCTATGCCCCATGGGGACGGGGAGTGACTTTGACGTGCGCATTCTGCCTCCCTCGCAGCTGGAGCCGGGTTACAGCACACCTAACGGCCACACTACGCAGACATCAATGCACAGATTAGTCACAAAGCCTCCGAAAACTACAAATCCTTCTAAGATCTCAGGGATAGTAGCAGGCAAAGCGCTATCCAATCGCAGTCTCAGTCAAATCGTATCCTATCAGACCAGGGTGCCTCCTTTAACGCCTTGTCCAGTTCCCTGTGTTTGCAAAACACATCCGTCTGACTTGGGATTAAGTGTAAATTGCCAAGAAAGAAATATAGAATCAATGGCCGAACTCGTACCAAAACCTTTAAATGCCAAGAAACTGCACGTAAATGGCAATTATATTAAGGATGTGGACACCACAGATTTCACTGAGTTTGAGGGACTGGATTTACTCCATTTAGGCAGCAATCGGATTGCAGTAATCAAAGGAGAAGTTTTCCGCAACCTTACAAATTTACGGAGATTGTATCTCAATGGCAATCAAATAGAGCGTCTGAGCCCAGAAATGTTTGCTGGCCTCCACAATTTGCAGTATCTATATTTGGAATACAATGTTATCAAAGAAGTCTTAGCAGGCACTTTTGACTTAATGCCAAATTTGCAGTTGCTCTACCTGAACAACAATCTTCTCCGAAGCTTGCCAGCATACATTTTTGCTGGTGCACCACTTGCTAGACTGAATCTGAGGAACAATCACTTCATGTATTTACCTGTAAGTGGCGTTCTTGATCAGCTAAAATCTCTGACACAAATTGATTTGGAAGGTAATCCATGGGACTGCACGTGTGATTTAGTTGCTTTAAAACTGTGGCTTGAAAAATTAAATGAAGGTATTGTGGTGAAGGAGTTGAAATGTGAGACACCTGTGCAGTTTGCTAACATTGAACTGAAGTCTCTGAAAAATGAGATCCTCTGTCCTAAACTCCTAAACAAGCCATCTGCTCTGTTCTCTAGTCCTGTGCCTGCTGTCACTTTTACAACACCGCTGGGACCAGTTCGGAGTCCTCCTGGGGGCCCAGTTCCATTGTCCATCCTAATCTTAAGCATATTAGTTGTGCTTATTTTAACAGTGTTTGTTGCTTTTTGTCTTCTTGTTTTTGTGCTTCGACGCAACAAAAAACCAACTGTAAAGCATGAAGGGATTGGAAATCAAGAATGCAGTTCTATGCAACTGCAGCTAAGAAAGCACGATCACAAATCAAACAAAAAAGACGGACTGGGAGCAGAAGCCTTCATTCCTCAAACCATTGAGCAGATGAGCAAAAGTCATACTTGTGGCTTAAAGGATTCTGAAATGGGCTTCACGTTTGCTGATCCACCAGGGCAAAAAGTCATTCTGAGAAATATTAATGACAAAGAGAAAGATTTATTGCACGTGGACACCAGAAAAAGACTTAGCACAATTGATGAACTGGATGAATTATTCCCTGGGAGGGATTCCAATGTATTTATTCAGAATTTTCTTGAAAGTAAAAAAGAATACAACAGTATAGGGGTCAGTGGCTTTGAAATACGTTACCCAGAGAAGCAACAAGACAAAAAAACCAAGAAATCTCTAATAGGTGGTAATCATAGTAAAATTGTAGTAGAACAAAGAAAGAGTGAGTATTTCGAACTAAAAGCTAAACTTCAAGGTTCACCTGACTACCTACAAGTCCTTGAAGAACAAACAGCTTTGAATAAAATATAGGTCATGCAATCTTATTGCCTACAGAGGACATTTATTTAATGATGAAAGTGCCTTTTGTTGACTTTTAACTTCCAAATACTATATTATATTGACAGGCATAGAGACAGGGGTATCCAAGGGTGTCTGATTAACTGTAGCTGCATACGATTTGTCCAGTAGAGGAGAAATTCCTTAATAGGTTTTACTACATAAAGCTCATGCCCTGTGGAATCTTGTAGGGATACTGCAAACTCTATTGCCAAAGGGATGCTTTATACACGTTACACTGAATTTAACCTCAAGAGGCATATATGTTTTGTACCTTAAATGCTAAACCTTCGTCTCCTTGTGATTTGTTAGCGCAAACACAAGAAACCTGGTACTGGTGTTTGTACCTCAGCTGGGTCCTTCATCCTGCACGTGGATTTAAGTTGGTGGAACTGGAGTAATCCTTTGATTTGTGGTGTTATAATGGCACTGTTTAAAGATTATCTGAAAAGTAACAAGCATGCAAAGAGAGAACATTCGATAGTATGTGTAAATTGGTTACATTTATGGCCTGCATCTTGAAACCACTGGAAATATAATGTTAAATTGTGCAAATATTTGTTTAAAATATACCATGCATTACATACCGATGAAATAAATTTGACCACTTGAAACATACCTGTCTATACATAAAATTAAAAACAAAAATAACCTGACTTCTGCAGCATTTGTGGTGATCTGAAGAAAATATTTGCTGTTTATGCAGAATCTGTTGTAAGACTCATCTCCAATTAAAACTAGAGTTCCTTCTCAGTTATGTGAAACGCTTGCAACCCTAACGGGTTTTCCAAAATTGTCAAAGTGCTTACTGTGTGAGCGTAGCAGAAATTATTTTTGTAATATAATTCATATTTATGAAATACTTTGTATACTAAATAGGAAAATATGTACTCCTTAATATGTATTTAATATGCCTGACTTGTTTTCCTGATCACAATGCATTAATCATTCAATATAAATAAAAACAGAACAGTATACCAAACAAACTGGGGATGTAATGTATAGAATTATCCAGAATTAAGTGATCAGGTATAATAATAAAATTGTTCTGTATTATTCTTGTGAAATTAGCATATTATCTTATTTCAGATTTGTTACCAATGGTGCATTTTAAAATAGATTCATTAGTTTTGTAGTATTGTGTCTCAGGCAATTTACTTGCCATCAGTTGTCTTGCTTTTCAGGGTTCTACAGCTTAATCTAAATAGTTTTCACTACAAGTATTTACAGGAATTCATGGTAAGGGTAATATTTTAATTGTATATGCATCAGTTTTCTATTCTTACTATTTGTCTGACTGCTGTCAATCAGAAAATCTATCAAAACAGTGAACTATATAGCAAATCAAGTCTATTTAAAACCATGCTGTCAAATGAATCTAGTGGTCCCGGTTCAGTTCAGAATGTTGTATAGTTCATATTATGCGGAGTAAAAATTTGCCTTTGTGAAAGCTGATTCTGAATAGCTAGAAAAAAAGAAGTAGTAGGGAAAAGGGAAAATACCCACTTCATCTCACAGATAGATGGTAGCTTGAGATGAGAGTAGAGATGTACTTGGTAAAGTATCGTACAAAATCTATACTATGAGATTTAACATAAGTTCATTGATGCGAACAGGAATTTTTTCATTCATTTCAATGAGCTTTGGATAAGACCCTCTATCTCCTTTGCTTCCAGAACCTCTTTTTCCATCCATCTTTTATAATCAGTCAATAAATAAATCAATCAAGATTAATAGGAAATAAGTATGAATGTTTTTCATGAATTTGAAACTAGCAAATATTACAGCGAGACCCACATTACTGTGGGGAAGGCTGTATCAGCTTTTTGCATTGTAAACCTCTAATTTCAGGGCTTTATGACACTGTTGTAAAATTTTTATTCTGGTATGATACTTGGCAAACAGCCTGGAGTATATTTTTTAACAAAGTTTAAAAAAAAAAAAACACAAAAAACAGAGCTTCTCTATTTAAAAGAAAGCAAAGAGACATTTTCTACTTTCAGACACATTTGTTTATGCTCTTGTAACCTAGAAAGAGGGTTGTTTTATTATTTTCTCCATAACGTAAAGTATATAAATAACTTCAGATAATAAAATGATAACAAATAAATGACTGAGTTTATCTTTCAAAAGGCTGCTGTTATCCATGAACAATAATTTACTTAAATCAAAATGTCATAGGGATTTTCAGGAGATGGTTACTATGCACATATGCATTTTTGGCATAAAAAATTCCTAGCTGCCCGTTGATGCAATACATTGCCAAGGCTTTAAAGAGGGCGTTGGAGCTTGCTGTTTCAGGAGCGTGCTGCTTGCGGGGTGCTGAAGGCAGCCGGCCGCGACGGCCCGTGGCGGCTCTGCGGGCGGCCCGAGGCCGCCGGGTCCCTCGGCCCTGCTCTGCCCAGGCTGCGGGCTCTGGGGACGCGTTGAGGTTCGCTGGGATTTGCCAAGGCGTGAGGCTTGTGACACCCTTTGGCATGCTGCCGCAAGCTGTCACGTTTTGTCCCATACCCTTCTGGTGAGAGGCAGTGTTAAAAAAGCATACGAAAATAGCAAATAAACTAAGACTCTGAGGTGATGTTAAAACGAATGTGCTCATGACTCACGTTGCCCTGAGTCAAAAGAGCAGTTGGCAAGCACCCATACCTTCCTCAGCTAGATGAGTTGAGTTTGTTTTCCTCTCTTCTTGTGATGAAATCTAGTTGCTGATTAAGAGAGGAAGAACTGCACAGTTAGGCCTATGCCGGGTCAGATTTTTCTACTCATTGAGGTCTCAAACTGGTAAAGCTTTTAGGCTTAACCTAAATCACATGCTGTGGTACTAGTCATGAGCTTAAAATGAAACACTTGCTCAAGAGAGGGTCTTAAGTGGAATTTTGTCATTGGCTTGAAAAGAAGCAGGCACAGAAATGTTACTGTGTGTAATAATAATCCATAGAGTCCGGTTGTCTAACCACACACCGACAGTTGCTCTTCTCCCGTGAGTTGTTCAGTGACTCTTTGGGGGTTATGCAGTTAAGGGTAGGTTCACCAGCATCAAAAAGGTTGCACGGTCTGGACCCTTCCCGCAGAAATTGTTCCGTAGTGTTTTACGTGTGTGGTGCAATACGTAGGCACACTAATGTGAGTAAAAAATGCAGAAGCTGGCAAAGCACCGTTTCTGTGACACTGTTACTTTGAATGACAACCTTAATGTCAATTTATTTCCTCCATGGTTTGAAGGCGGCGTGCGTGTCTGTACAGCAGTTTTAGTGCAATGTCCATTCAAATCTACAGTCAGCCTCTCTGGGAAAGTGACTCTTCTGATGTGGCTCAACAAATCTGTCTGCTCACATTGTTGGTTTGAGTGGCCATGCTTGTAAAATGGCTGTCAAGACCTACAGACGTGACCTACGTCAGTGAAGGTGTTAACATAATCTGTTGCGTTCATTGTATTATAACGAAGTTTACACTTTCTAAAATGAAATCAATAAAGTATAATCATTTCCATGAAAAAGAAAAAACTTGTGCAATTTTATCAGAAAGCAACTATTACGGTCCACGAACGCAAGGCCATTAGACAATTTACATCTTATGTGGTGTTCCAGATTACCAGTTAAACACTTGAAATCTAATATTAATTTTTTTCCATGATTTTTTTTTTAAAAAAAGCCATAAGGATGATATAAATTATGAAGAGCATGGCCTTGTGAATACTGTTAATAAATGTTTCAGAGAAACACATCCAGAACTTGATGGTGGTATAATATCTATAATATTTTTTGCATGATTTGTACATTAATATTGTATGAAATGAAATGAGCACAGTGAGGTTTTTTTTTTTTTGGTTGCATCCAAAGAGGTGGGAAGGAAATATAACAAGAATGTATTTATAATCACTCTATTTTGAAATAAAATAAAGAAAACAAAACATACTGTTTTTACCCTGCTTTGATCATTCCTATTTTAGATTAGTTTATAATAAAAATAGCTACTTTTAACATCCAGTCCAATGTAAAACAAAGAAAACTGTTGTTTATGACTTTGGTTTGCCTTCAGCAACATCAAAATACTAGCCAGTATTGACTTGAAATTTTGTATGAAGTATTAATAAAATTGTTTGGTGCGATGGTATCTCTGAAACTACAGTTTGTTGAATGCCTGTAACATTCAAATTATTTGTATATGGGAGAAAGAGAATCTATTAAGTAGTTAAACATTAATGTCTTCTAATCACCTGGGACAGTTTGTTATTGTTGTTTAATGAAAGTTTATCCTATTGTCTAACAAAATCCTTTTTGCCTCAGTTACAAAAATAGTCCCTCAGAAGTTGGTGGAACTTTCTGCATTAGTGACATGAGCAGAATTCTGTTTCTGGTTGGATTCTGAGATCATCAACATAGAAGTGTTTGGAGGAACAATCACATAATGCTAGGGGCATTTTGATTTTTTTTTTCTCCCTTTCTCATTAATCACCTTGAATAAGACAATTTTGTAGAGGCACAAAATTAATTTATCTTTAATTAATGCTTTACCCAAGGAAAAAAAATCCATACATCTTTTAACTAGGATTTTATATATATATATATATATATATATATAAATGAAGTTGAAAAGGCATCTTCAGGTACTTTAGCTTCCAAATTTAGATTTTATAGTAAAACTGTTTAACAAAGTGTAATAAAAATCTTCGTGGACGGGGAAAGGAGCAGGAACAGAACTATGTCTAGATTAAACATTCCCCTGCTGTGCCAGATTTCACATGCAATATAGTGCTGGGGAATGAGAATCAGATGTGATATGGACTAGAAAATCAGGACTTGATACTGATATATTTTTTTTTCACTACCAACTGCAGTGAAATGCTAGGAGCAAATCCATGGCATTCATGAGGAAAGTAAAGGCCTGCTCATATATTCAATAGGAGTTATTTTTAAAGAATAAATTGAGGATCAAGAGTAAATATTCATGTCTTGAAAGTAATATTCATACATTGTTTTCCTGAATGTAGAGGAACTCAGCAGTTTTCTTGTAATATATTTTTTCATTATTTATTTTTTATTTCTAATTGCAGTTCATTCATCCTTTTGTATTCTGATTGATACTGTTTTGAGAAATAAAAATAGGAATGCTAATGCTCAGGGCCAAACTCCTCTCAGAAACAGACTTCAGTGGAATCAAACCAGACTTATCCTAGTGACCAGAAAAGCAGAAATTTACCGTATTAATTAATCTGATTTATCTATAACTGAAATCAAAAAGATGCCGAGTCATATTTTTACTAGAAATATAAGAAAATTGTCTCAAAGAAAGAAAATATAGTCTTGTTTTTTGTTCCATTAATTTGTGTGGCAGAGCTATTATTAATTTTAAATAACAGTAGGATGGAATACAGTGTAGGAGCAATCCTGTTTAACATCCATGGGACTTTTACTGTTTCAAGAGTTGTGGGCATTCCAGAAATATAGCCTGGGTACAAAACTATTTAAGTTTCCTGCTTTAATACATAGACTTGCATTATACATAAGATAGCTTCCATTAAGATGAGATGTTTTATCTTCTCTGTGTAATGGAACAAACTTACCTCACTCCTCTCCCTTATTAAAATATGGACTTTAGTGCAAGTATGCATATTTTACAGTTAACTCTATTCATAGTCATTGGTAATATTTAAGGTCATTTACTGATTGCCTGGAAATAGTGCATTTTGAGTAGTGTGTTATTTCTAAAATACCCCTCTTCAGTCACAGAGTGATACTGTGTTATATTGATTTTTTTCATTCTCTTCATATGAATTTTTATAGCCATTTAGTACTAAATAATTTCTTAAGGGCAAAAATAATCAGAATAAGAAAACTTAACTGATACTACATATGCATTTTATATGTGTATGAACATACATCTGTGTGTACGTGTCAGGACAGAAACTGGCATAAATCAACATTGATGGGCATACAGGTGTTTTCAGGATGTGGTCTTTGCTTAATCAGAAGGCAAAAGGGGAGATCTTCCTTAGTGAGTTTTGCCTATCCACAAGCATTTCTTTTCTTGATTTAATCTCATGTCATTTCGTAGAAATGTGTGCCCAAGCTTTCAGGGCATCCTTCAACTTCATGGTCCCATTTCATCTTCCAGTTCTTTACAGCTGAATATTTGTCTAGACAATGATTAATAGCAGTTTCCAGAGAGAAATCGGCTTTGCCAATTTGGGGAAAAAAAAAAAAAAAAAAGATTTTTCTAGATGGTTTCTGAGTCATGTGAAATGATGTATGATCCAAAACAAAGAGGAATAGGGAGTGGTTTAAGCTTCCCTTAGGAAGATTAGTGCTGGTCTTTTGAAGATGGAAAATTGTGTGTTTTCCTGGCTGTAAGGTGTACAGTGTAGGTAAATGGGATTCCAGCCTTTGAATGCTGGCAGTTGGGCAGTGGGCTAAGGGCTGCAGCTGTCTGCTCCCATTTACCAAAGCTAGGTTTTGGTATCGCTTGTCACTAAAGTGTCTCAGACAAATAATTTAGATTAAAACTGATATGATATGTATTTCCTAATGAGAATTTCCACCAAGATGTGGGTACATTTGTGTATGCATTTGTAGTGCTTGGATATGGAAGTTACTCCATATCTAATATTTTTTGAACAGTTTTTTGGTAGAGACTTTCTTCATGCGATACCTTAATGCTCACATCTGAATATGAGTCACTGCAGAGTAAGTGAATCTCAATGAGCAGAGTCACGAAGGGCAGAGCATTTTGACAGATTTTTGAGCTCTTCGCTGCAAGAAACTGCAGGAAACAATGTACCGTACAGCAGATTTCCTTGCTCCTCGGCAGGATTTCAGAGACTCTGTGAGTCCTTCTCCGCAGGTACTCTTCTTGTCTACTGACTGCACGCTGCAAATAAGACTCCAAGTAGCCAATCTGGTATATGTGCAGTCTATGTTTGCTTATACCCCGAAATAAATTTGGGAGGAATAGAATGGGAGAAGAATGCTCATTTTTCTGAAAAGCGAAACAGGCTGAATTTGGATTTTTCAGGACTGAACTAGAAGAATATTTTCAGAGATTTTAAAGAATGGTCACAGTGTTGGATCGTTATTTGTATTGAGAAAATATTTTACTAAGAGCAAGTAGCTAGTTTTATATTTTTAGCATGTAGCTTTTGAACTTATTCAGTTCTTCAGTTAAAATATGCCCTGGGAGCCAAGAGACTCCTAGGTGCAGCTGAGGGCACAATTTAGCTGCAAAGATACATCATAATTGTCTTGCTACCTTCTACGTGGCAGAAATTAAATGCAAGGGTTTGAACGTTCCCCTCTCTGTTTGCTTTAATTGGAGTTAGAGCAGTCCCATTCTTCGGGACCAGTCTTCAAGGGCTGATCTTGCAGCCAGAGGTGTGCCTGCAGACTGATGAAGTTGGCAGTAGGAATGCAAAAGTCATACCAGGGGGTCATGCCTCTGGATGAAGATAATACTTTGTAATAAACGGGATTCTTAAAGTTTCTTTTCTGACTGTTGCCATGCAGTTATACTGCTTTATAGCAGTAAAGACCTTTACTTTTGGGATCAGTCTCAATAAACTGATAGGCTTACAAATGTGATCAGGAGTTTTGTCCAGATATCTAGAAAACAGCTTTTAATTCTCGTGGTTTCCTAAGATATAAATGAAGAGCAACAGCATCTTGAATAACCTCTAATTAAGATTTTTTTTTATTCAGTGAAAATGGCCTTTACCTAAATTAGGAGAAATAAACAGAAAATACTTTGAGACAGTTGAGATATTGTCAGTAAATAAAGTCCCCGTTTTGTAGTCCTTGCTCAAGATTATCAGCCATAGAAGAACTAGGAGATTTTATCTTGTAAGCAGCTTCCCCTAGAATTTGGACTTTCACTGCGGCTGTTGGAGCAATGCCATGAGTGTGGTACGTGATTTTCGTGATGTTGTCACAACAGTCACATACACAGTTCAGTGACAGGCAGCAGTAATGGCCAACAAGACCAGCAGGAGTCTTGACACATACAATATGTAGCTTTGTCAAGTAATTTAAACTCCCTTCCACCCCTTTAGCATATGACAGAAAAGATAGTAAGGATTACATATTTTATAGCGTTTGGTGAGGATTCACTTACTTTTGTAATGTGCTTTCAAAATGAAAGCAGTATGCAAATGCTGAGTATTATTAGCATACAATCCATTTCAAAGGGGGAATGCCGTTGTACTGTACATAGTACTCTATTGTTCAGATTGAGAAATATCACTGAAAAGGAGTAAGCTGGGTTTTTCTTTCTGTATACTTTCCTCCTTCACCCGTTGAATAAACCTGTTTTCTTTATACAGAGTAATACAACTCTCAACCCTGTGCAAGAAAATATGTAAGCCTAAAAAAGATAAGCAAATGTGTTCCCTCCAAAGAGAACATCTGCAATATAATAATAACTCTTTTTTTTTTGAGAATACAAGATTGGCACCTGTGGCAGTTTCTGCTTGCGTTGGCAACTTGCATGGCTAAGACATGGAATTGGAGTCAGTTCGTGTTTCCTCTGTCCGCACGAATATTCCCTTTGACATTCTACATGTATCAGGCTAGTTCGCCTAGCATTGCTTATTACCGCATGGGTTTGAAACAGCAGTATGTGTTCATACATCCTTATCCAGATATTTGTCATGGGGTTACCAAAGAGGAAGTCCCCAGAGTCAAATGAAGGGTGATGTGGTGGGGAGATGACCTCTGCAGAGAGGTCATCTCCTGTACCCTGTGGAGCAGACCTTTTTGGCACAGCCCAGAAGGTCCAAGACTTGGGCGAGTGCAACAAGGTTGTAGCAGGGCTCAGTGTTGCCCTTCTTTGACAGTGCAGGAAAACAGAGTAATGGGAGCAGGGCAGCAGAGCAGCTCTGTAACCAAACATGTATGATTTTGTTTTGACTAGCTCAGTACAAAGCACTGAGCTTTGCACCAGGAAAAACAATCTTCCCTTCTGGGTCAACTCTAAGCTGTAAAGTTTGAGGCTGGACTGGAAGAACTTGTTTGACCAATTGTGTTTTGCTCCACAACATGGCTAGGCCAGGACCTACCTCAAATCTGGGGTGGTATATAGGTATATCTTTTTTCCCGTTTGTGCGAACAGTGTACAGTCAGATTTGCATTAACAGCTCTGATTCTGTAATATACCACCCATAATAACTGTCCATATGCAAAAGCATCATCACCATTCGTTATTGCTAATACCATGGATGGTAGGTGGGGAGAACTGATTTGTGCCCCGAAGCTTAGTGTGGTGGCTGGATACTGATCCTTTTGTTCCATAATTGCATAATTTGTATACAAATATTTGTTTTCTGGATCACACTACTAATACATAGGAGGGGGGAGGCTTTCACCTTTTTTCCTTGTTGCTCTGGGAAATATAAATTCCTGTAGTCCATTTCCAAGCCTTAACGAGCAATGAAAAATCCTCTACAGGAGAACTCCACTGTGTGTAATGCACTGAAGATGGCACTGTAGTAACAACTTCATACTGTGAATGATAAGATATGCTTATATTTGTTGCTGGGAATTTATGATTTTTATTTATTTATTTAGCTCAGCAACAATAAAACCAAAGGTCGGTTTAATGTGGCACCACCCGGCACAGCTATTGTAATTAAGGCTGGAGAAGTGGTTCCATTACTTAGACTTATGTGCAAGGAGATTCCAGCTCTGCCCAAACTACGTGGAATAGTTTAGTTGATCTCAGTAGCTAGTTTTCTCTTTTATTTATTTTTTATTTATTTATGTTTTATTAAAACAGCAATGACGGTAACAAAATCCTTCCTGTTAGGGTATCATTTCTTCATCTATGTAACCTTTGAAAGTCATATTAACACTAGTACTCTCTAAAGCATGTGGGGGGCCCACAGGTCAAGGCCTCATGGTTATTGTTTTGTATTATACAAATCTTACAGAATTCAGTTTGCCCTCAGGTTGGAGGGTTTTAGTTGTATGAAATAAGTTTCAGGTTAAAAAAAAAGTAAGTTCTAGTGGTAGGTAAGAGTCATAATTTGTTTAATGTCATTAGAATAATAATAATAAAAAAAAAGAATGAATGAAAGCTGGCAGTTCTAAGTGTCTAAACTGATGTCTTCATCTATTTCTTTACCATCCCTTTTAAACTCCTCACTCATAGCAGGTGGGAGTTTTGACTTGGTTTGAAGTGCCTGAGTAATGGTGCCCCTGTGCAGGGATTATTTTTCACAGCTACTTCCATCATGCATATCTAAGCTATTTTGGAGGAGGATTAAAAATGGAAAGCTTACATTCTTTTTAGGATTTGCTCTGCTCCTGAGAAGTCAGTGGAACTATTTCTGTGAACTACCCATCAGTGAGCTTTCTTTCTGGTATTCAGAAATACTACAGAATTTAAAAAACATTAATTTCCATCGTAGACAATAGCTGTGCCAAAGGACCTGATACTTTGTCAGCAAGCCAAATTGGGCTTGTGGGAGGGTGTTAGCCTTTTCAGAACTTCCAGAATATGTACTTAATGTGTTAGGCAGGTTGGACTAGATGATCTCCAGAGGTCCCTTCCAACCTTACCCATTCTGTGATTCTGTGTTAGGCCTCAGAAAGAGAAGTGCTTAAGATGTTGGAGAGGAGATTGGTTTTCCTTTATATTAGGGGTGATGTGAGGCCAGCCAGATATTACATGACTCTAGAAAAACCTCTGTATTTCATTTCCAGTTGAATGGCCTGACCCCAAAGCTGCTGAATATCCATCTCTTTGGGCTTTTCGATCATGCTGGTATGTTTGTTTCTTCTACCAACAGGGATTTCTCAGAAGCAGCAGCCTTAGCCCTGAAGTGGTGGGAGGGAAGGAAAACAGCACTTCGCTTCACTTGGCGCTGCCTCCTCTGATCAATTAATGAGCAGTGTTAACCTCCCAAGATAGTCTTAGCTTGTGTTCCTCAGCGGGAAGGATGACAGGCATATGGGATGTGGGAGAGGTGTTACATGAGAGATTTGTATCAGAGGCAGAAAGAGGTAGTTGTGGAAGTGCTCGGTCGGGAACTGAATCCGGATGTGTTGTACGTATTGTCTAGAGAGCAGGAAACGGCAGGGTCTGCAGGGACCCTGCAGCAAGTGCTTCTGGGGTCTTGTTGCCCTCAGAGAATAGGCATTTCCAAAGTCTTTTGTGTGCAGCCCTTCAAGGAGAAGGGAATTCAGTAACTAAATATGTTTAGGGCCTTGATCTTGGAATAAATCTGCTCGTAGCTCTTTAATTATCCCAACAGGGTGCTCGTCTCTTCACACAACACTGCCAACAACATCAGCTCTGAGTCCTCCTTGCGTTTTACATCTCTGTCTGCTCAACACTTCCTTTAAAAACTCCGTGGTTCCCTCTGCAGAGGGCAGAGGAGGATGGGATACAGGTTTTGCTCAAGTGTGAGTGGAAACTAGGATTTAATCTTTTCTATTTATGATAATATTCTTTCACCCCACAACTCTCAACTGGAGTAAATCAGAATGTGGATGACAAAGACACACAAATTAGGCAAGAAGCATATGATAAGGTAAAGGGATATTTGATAGATGCTGAGGGAGAGACCAAAGTGGTTTAAGTTTGGAGACTCAGAGAGGAATTTCTGCTTAAAGGTAACTTTGGGGCTGTGGGATTGCTTAGAGGCTTGTAAAACACTAAGCAAATCAAAGAATTACATGAGAATAGGCTGAGCTGCTGCAGAAATATGTACCCTGACTTATATGCTGATGTAAACTTTCAGGGATCTCTGTGATGCATTGGCCGTTAATATTTAATTTATTACTTATTAAATATTTCATTTTGTATAGTTCTTTAATGGAAAGATGATGGATTGTATTGTCTACAAGAACCAGTATGAAAGATCTGACAGATCTCTTCTTTTGTAAAAGAATTGTATCTATACTCAATTTTCAGGAGGTAAAGTGTATTATGAAGAGATTAGTCATGCACAATGTATTGTCTCATTTTAGTTTAGAAAAAGGCAAGGATGAACACCAACAGGCAGTATGTGCATTGCAAAGGGACAGTTGTTATAGTTGCAGTGGACCTGACACCCGGATCTGCACCAGCCCCGTTGTCACCCAGTGGTTGAGCCACTCCTTCCACTCTCGTGGTTGATGGAGCAGTAATTATGTGGGGAGATAGTAGCACAGAGGTCTTGGCACAGGCCACGGTGCAAGGAAGGCACGGAAGCCACGCAGCTTCCTTGTGCTGACAGGCTGTGCAGTTAGTCTCTGCCCTCAAGAATTATGGCATCTACAGCATCTGTCATCTGGGTTTGAACCGTCCAGAGCTGGGGCCACTCTAGTATCTGGTGGGTGAAGCAACCCAAAACATAAAGCAGCAGAACAGAAGTACTGTCAAAAAGCAGTGTTGTCCAGTTTTTCTCCCCTGTTTTTGTCATGACAAATGCATGTGAAAGCTCCATGCCATGCTCTTCTGTTTTGTGGTCACACGCAGTCACCATCTACACCCTTTCGGTTGCATACACACACACATACACAAAATCCTGGTGTATGTTGAAACCAGTCTCCCTTGCAGTTTCTCAGGCCTCCCACCATGACCATGAGCTCCTCCCTCTTGCTCCTCTACTAAAGCTTTTGCTCTTAATCCAACAAAGCACTTTCTTAGGTTCTTAATAGCAAGCTTAAGGTTAAGCATTTATTTAAGCACTTTGCTAAACTGTGTTTTGCTGAATCTCTGCCAAATGAAAACAGATGGGCTAGTTTACCCTGATGCTCTTCCTCATGAGCTGCTGTGAGAGCAGCAATCTTGAAGGAAAGTGTCCATTGAAGCCAGCCAGGGGCAGAGATGTGCAGTTCCAGGCCACAAGACTGTTCAGGGCTCCTGCAGAAGCTGAAGATTTTGGAGATCATGCTTGCCCTCTTTATCTCTGCTCTTCCTAGGAAAAAAACTGTCCTTGCTGCAAGGAAACATCAGGTCTGTGAGGATCCTGATTGCCTACAAGGAGCAGAGCCAAGGGAGGCTAGTCACTCCCATGACAGTGGTCTTCCTTAGTTTGTCCCCAAGAGCTGTAGCTGGTTGGTACCTAGTGAGCAGGGCTCTCCTTTCTTTCCTATTATCTAGTCTCTACTGTAGCATGTTTGAAGCAGAAGTATGCTCCTCCTGTAGTAGCACTTCTGGTGATCTAGAGGGAACACAAACTGTTGATAGATCCCTGAAGCTGTTCCCTAAAATTGAAGAGCAGCCAGTATAATTTACCATACTGTGGGACTGAAGGATTTTGGATTGATATTAATATAACAGCATTTTACAGAAAATGTTGACCAATGTCCATCACTGAAGAAACAATGTGATAAATTTAAGCCTTTGCAAAATGTCATGCGCTTAGCAGAAGAATGCTTATTAATGGCTCATGCAACATATAAATGAAACTTAATTTATTAGCCTAGGAACACAGATCTGAGGAACCATTTCTAAAAGAAATAAATAACATTATTCACAAACCAGAAAATGCAGCTAATGTTTTCACTCATGTTCAAATGCCCTGTAGTGTAAGATCTCAAGAGGATATATGACTAAATGCAATCGAGTCCTAAGGAAAAACAGCAGGTAAGGATGGAATTAAAAGCTTTAGTGTAATTCAAGGATAGACTCAATCAATACCATACTGGCAGTATTTATGGTTCCATTGTTTTATGTGGGTTTTGCGTGTGTGTGCGTGTGTGTATGTGTGTGGTTTGGTTTGTGTTACTGATGATACTCTTGCTATCCACAGGGCATCTAACTTGTTACCAAAACGTGTTCGTTTGTAGTGATTTTAATCCCAAATGAAAAAGTACAAGGAGAAAAGGATGAGTGGAATTGGGTCTTTAAAAATGTTTTTCTCATGAATTATTTATACTATTTATTTGTCAAGATCAAATGCTGTTTTAAAAAGAAACGTATGACAGGGAGCATGCAAGTGATTTCAGAGGTTATATATAAGCAACAAATTTTCCCTAGGAAAGAGAAAACAATAAAACCATCTCCAAACCTCGAACAGAAAGTTTGCCTAAAAAATGTCAAAGATCTGTGTTGTGGGACTGCAAAATGCAGACCCAAATCTATCATTTCATTTTTACAGTAAGGTGTTGTCAAATTCTTCTCTGATCCAAGACTAAACAGAGCAATTTGCAAAATGGGGTGGCAGAACACATACCACCTGGATTTTAGCACACCATACGCTGCAGTGAACCACTGTCTGTGTTAGTCTCTCTAAAAGCGAGGAGTTTCAGCATCATTCACAGCGCTTCATTCTGTGTTGTAATTAGCACTAGTACGTGAACAGTGGAGACTCCTGATTTAATGCTGGAAGCAGCAAAGGGTGTATATAAAATTCTGGTCTCATCTTCCCTCATTTTTTGTAATCATTTAGGGAACAGCAATGGACGTCTTTCTAAATGTCTGTGGCTGTGTTTTGGGAAAGGGAGGGGGACGAAAGAGAGAAAACCCACTTTCTCTAACTCAGTTTGCTGAGTTTGGGCAATGCTGGGTTTAGCTTCTTGGAAAAGCCCTCTGCAATGCCTAGGGAAGGCCCAGAGAGCTTGTGGCACCGAGTTCATGCAGACCTTTGGGTTGGAGGAGGAGCACTGACTGCATCACCCTCCAAATTCGGTGCTCAGGCTCTTTCCTGCTCCTTTCTACCTGCTTTGCAGATGCTCATGCCAGCTTTGCACTAACTTTCGCCGCATCCTGCACTGCTTGCCAGAAATGGTATGAGGAAGCTGCTGTCACACAGGGTGCATAGCAGAGGGGCAAGAATGCGAAGAGTACTGGTTTCGAGGGTGCGTAGACCAGGCCTTGTCAAACAGAAATGATAAAGGCCACCATGCTTGCTCTGCACGGATGTCAGTACTGAGCCAGCTGGTATCTCACAGTCTCCAGGACACAGCCTCTGGGCAGTGGTGGTGTGTGGGAGCCACGGCTCCCTTCCTAGAGCTGTGGGTGTTCCTCGCCTTGCCTTTGCAGCAGGGCTGGAGAAGGTAGCTCCATCCGCCATGGCGAGGAGCCTTGAAACCCATTTGCAGCACCCAGAGCCGGCTGCCAGAATTGGTCTGCAGAGCTCCATGAGTTCGAGTAGCTTCAGGCTGACCTTCACCAACTGCAGAGCTGGGCTCAGCAGTGTTGCTGGTGGCCACTCAGGTGCAATATGGTGGAAGAAAAAGTAACGTTTGTCTAGTTGGTACCATGTAAAGATGGGAAAAGGCCTTATACCAACTAAGACCTGTTCCTCTGTCCTTTTCTCCCTTATCCTGCAAATAAATAGAGACCAGCTGGAGTAGTAGCAGCTGCCTGATTTATTCAGATCTTCAGATCTGTAGTTTAATGGCATCTCCTCATCAAGTATGGTGGATTCTGGTTTAGACTCCAGATACTTGCTGCTGTAGCAACTCTTCCTGGCATAGAAACCGGCAAAGAAGCAGAATATAATTTAAGAGCTCCTTAGATCCACATAACCCCAAATACTTAAATGATGCATAAACCAGTGTTTACAAGGTTTAGTGTCTTGTTTCCAGAAATAGGAAGCACAGTATTCTGAGTTCTCCCTGCAATGTATGTGCAGAAGAGGAAAAGAAAAAATAATGGTCTTATTCCACCTTTATGAAATAGTGTTCTGTCCTGCATGTTCTACCTTTGGCTGTCGTGACTTGGTAGACTTTGATGGCTGCAGCTTTGGGCTTTGGTGGCTATGATAGGCTTTGATGGTTGAATTTCATGTTTAATGTCAACTGGGGGACAGCAAGGTACTGACAGAGAGGCTTGTCTTTATAGAGGCTATTTTAATATGTAACTTGAGTTCATTGTTAAAAACAATTGTCTCTGAAATATAGGCATTAAATGCCACAGGATTCTTTATTATAAGTACAAATAAATTATAAATTCTCCCATGAAAAATACATTTTTTAAAATAAGTGCATACATAGTATCTTTTTATCATCTTACATGTGTTGTGTCTTATCTCCATCTGCCTGTTATATTTTAACATGATTCCCCACAGAAGTTTTCTAAGAGTATCTGTCACTTAACATTGGTTTCTTGAGACTATTTTTCTTCTCCTCAGACAAAATGAATGGTTCTAGGATCAACACTTGCCATCTGTTTCTTTCCATCCTATTTCATAGTATAACATACTGTTGCCTCAGTTTCTGCTTCCCATTTTAATTGGGAATGTCTTCTTCATTCATTCATTTCAATCATTCAGTTTCAAGCTAGATTAAGCAAAGGATGCCTAAGACTATAGATGGTCTCAGCAGTGATTTATGAACAAAAAACCCCAAACACTTCAGGACAAAGTCACACAAAGCACCGGACCTTCTAGTTCTCCTGATGCTTTTCCAGAGATTCATCAGTATCTTTTTAATGAAAAAAAAAATAATTAAAAAATACGTGACAGAAAAAAAAGGTAGCACTCACCTTCTTCTGCTTGCAGAGCTGGACAAAAACAGGTTCATCTTTTTGAATGGAAAAAGATGCTGTATTGAGGGAGGGGACAAAAATAAATGTCAGGAAAAAAGTTCTACAAACTACAGTAAAGATTAAAATGTTTTGCTTTACAATAAACCTTCAGAAATCTTCTAGTATATGTTGCTAAGCCACGATAAAAATCTTGTTTTTCAGTTGCTGAAAACCAGGTAATTGTCTTTGGGTTGATACGTGCACCAAAACACGTAATGGTAATTTTTATGAAATGGAAGATTTTTCAATTTTTCCAGAGTTAAAAGGAAACAAACAAGAAAAAGCAGTCCTAAGAAATTCTAATACTTCACTATGTCCCTGATTTCAGTGAACATAACTGGTAGTTGCAAAATCCTCCAGGTGAGCTCTGTAGAAGCATATGGTGGACACCCTCAAGGCAGACTCAAGGACCATTCCTGTGTTTATGGCAGACGCTCCATTTGCATATGCATGTTCAGAACTTTATATTATATTCTTTCTCTGTATTTAATTTGATATGGAAAAACATCTGAACTAGCAGCTGCAGAAGTCAACTGCTTCCAGACATTTGATCAAAGATGGAACTTCAATAGCTGGAGGCCAGTGCTTTGAGGAGCTGCAGGACACGGTTCTTGCTCCTGTTCATTCTGCATGCTATTTTACAATATGTTTAATTTACATGCAAGTAGACAGTCTAGGAAGGAGGGGAAAGATGAGGGATTACTGGACAGTGGCTCTTGCATGAAAGTGTGACATTATCTTAAATAAAATATTTTAAACTAAAGCATCTGAAGATTGAAATTCCCCTTTTCCTCCACATTTGAACCACAGGCTTGATTCAAAGCTTGACAGAATAGAAAGCTTTCTCTTATCTTCGTTGGCTTTCTAGAAAATCCCTCTATTTTGTTAAATTTAAACATCATATGATCAGCAGCTCTCTTTGGCTTGGAATTACAGCAGGTCTAAGGTGATTTGGAAACTCCCTGCCAACCAATTTTACAGAGTAGGAGGTGAAAACATGTGCACATGAGTGCAAACCAATGCATAGAGGTGAAGCTTTTTTACAAAATCTAGCACTCTCTACTGTACAAACGTGACAAGTGTAAAGATTTGTGAAGAAAGCACTTACTTCACAGTTGGTTTTTGTAATCCCGTGCCATATGAACAGTGCACCATTATGCGATGCATGGTTACTGCTCGCTTAAGAGCAACGCAAACTTCCCCCAATAAATGGAGCTATGAACTCAGTGGGAAAACTGACCATAAAGAAAAGCCAGCATTTGATCCTTGCTGTTGCAGCAGGTTTACGCACTCAGTGAGAAACCGTACTATTGATTTACCTTTCTTGCATTAGTTTTGTTTTGCAGTGCCTCTGTTGGCTCTAGCACTATGACTCAATGTCAGCTTAGGTTCCAAACAGCATTTTTGTGTCTGATTTTTACTGATGATTTCAGTTTTACAGTTACACCCACTAACTTGAAACCCCATGATGCAAGGTACTATTTAAGAGCTTTACACAATACATACCAGTGTGAGAATCTGCAGTAAAAGTATGTTCCTCTGTAGTACTTTTAGTAGGGAAATGATTTGGGTTTCAGTAAGAAGCATCACTTTGAAGCATCACTGACTTGTTTTTTAGCAGTGTTACAGCAGACTGCAGTATACCCAATTTACCGCATGTTACTACAAATATCATAATAATTAGTGTTTATCTTAGATCCTCCAGGTCCTGGATATAAGTATTGTTTTAAGAAGCTTGCATTTTATTAATTTAAAGAAAAAAAAATCAAGAAGCCTCAAGATTTTTTGAAAGTAAACCTGATTTTTTAAAGACATAATTTTTGATTGCTTGAGGCTAACAACCTATAGTGGTTTGAAAATCACATCAGCCCTGAAGCCAGCACTTGTCTATACAAGTCCTACATTTAACTTTATGCGGGACATTCAACCATCCAAATGTGGCTGGATTCTCCCGGAAGCATCTGGGAGAAGTGTGAAGAAGGAAACCTGTGTGGTCAGAAGTAAGGGGGGAGGGATGGGGTGAAGATGAAGTTTGGCTCAGAGCTCCCACATGGTCCATGTTGCTATGGAAACGGGTGCCTTTGTCTGCAGTGCCTGTTACATCTATATATGTTGAGAAGAGCCATCTCTTCCGTATATCATTAGAAGGAGTCTAAACGAAGCTGATCAATTAACTGCCTGTGCTATGAGCAAAAACGCAGACAACAACTTAAATTGTGTGCTCAGAAAACGCTAATGAATCACCCTTTTATGCAGTGACATATAGTTACATCCAAATGCCATGCTGTGCTTCTTAGGGAGAAGAAAAGCAAAGAATGATAAAAATGGAACCGTGCTTTTAAATTCAATTGCTCGCAACCTTTTGCATGTCCGTATCCTCATGAGCGAGCCAATCAGTATATAATATTCCACCATCGTTCTTCCATTACCATGTGAATAAGATAGTATTATATGATTATTTCTTAAATTAACGACGCTCGAGCTTTGAGAAGTAGATGCTTCCACTTAAAGCACATTTTCCTGTGCTGTTTGCCGTTTGTTTGTATGAGCAACTGTCTGATTGTTGCCCAGGCAACCAACATAGACATGAATTTGATTAGATATAGTTTCACAGATGTGGGCAAGTGTTTCACGCATTGTTTGGTGTTTCTGTGTACGTTGGAGAGCGAATTCAGTCTGTTAACTTTTGGAAGTTGTTTTCCTTTGAAGGATTAAAAAAAAAGACAAGGACCCTGAAAAAATTAATTTTTAATTGGAGTTTTCTCAATTTGCTTGTTGCTATTTGTGTTTGGTAAGTGGCAACTTGTTCTCATAAAGGAGTCAAATCATTCTACGTACGGAAAAATGTGGAAAAGTTCCAGTATTGACAGAAGGGAGATGTGGAAAAGTACAGGCAGTTTTATTGTCTCCACCGAAGCAGATTATTATTATCACTCTAGAAGAGAACAGCTTTAAAATTTGAAAATTATTTTGTCATATCCTAATAATAAGAGTAGCAGGAACATATTTTGATGTTTATGCACTGCCTGTCTTGTGAAGAGGCAGCTTGGTATTTTAACTGATGGCAACCTTGTACTCAGTGAGTTTATTTTTCCAGTGGAACTGACAGATGAAAACATCTGTTGAATATGTAGCTGCAGGACACCGGTCTGCCCTTCTGTACATGCTGTGTTGGCGAACAAGGCTTACTTTCTTCTCCTGTTGCAAAAGTAGAAGTAGGAAGTAAACCTTGGAGATAAAATCAAATTAAGAGACTTCCCCTAACAATGAACACTTCAGATTTCAGACTTGCTGTTCAGTCTTGCGAAGACATGAGCTTACATTGCGATGTTCAGCTCAGTTTCCAGGTACAGCGTTCAGGAGGGTTGAGATTTTATGTTCTATTTCAAGCTAAGCTCTAGAATAAACAGGATTAGCTATTTAACCATGATCACTTGCCTGAGTTTGCAATGACCTGCACACTGAGAGTTGGAAAGAAGACTTCCCTGCACACATCGGATAACCTTGAGAGCTCTGCACACTCTGCTGCAAATGTGCATCAGGGTTACTTCTTGGGAGGAAGCGAATTATTCCCTTATGATCCCATTCTTGCAGATGAATGATGTGGTTGCCAGTGGGCCATAACTTGTACCTGGTCTGTGATTTTATAGGAGTTAACCTTCTCCTAGGAACATTTTAGTCTAGTTTTTTTAAGGAAATGCAACTCCAGTGATGATGTCATCCATACAGCTGTGAGTCAGTCGCTTGCTAGCAGCTTCTGAGTTTCCTGGCAAACTGCAACCAAATTTTCAAATATCAACTGATTTGACAGCATGAGAGAGATCTGGAAGATACTACGTTCCAACATGTTCAGTTAAAATTGGAAGCTATATAGACGGGACAGTGTCTTTAATGAGGGAAAACCAGGGAACTCTCTAGTGCTGTCCATCAAGTTTATGGGAGCCATGTAACCAGCCAGCCTTCAGGCAGTTGCCACCAGCGTAGCACAAGGCAGAGGTGAAGGTCGGCAGGACGGGCAGTTTGCTAGGGCAGTGGAGGGCCCTGTGGACAGGAGGGAGTGGACAGCATGGAGAGGAGCACGTGGTGCTCTTGAGGACTGGAGGGGTCAGGGCAGTGCCTTGTGGTCAGATGTGGGGAGCAGGAGTTATGGGGAGAACAAGGGAAGTAGGACCGAAGCTGTTTGGAAAGCCAGATTTCATGATTTCTGCTGCTCATGAAACAGTTTGTTTTACCACATCATTTGGCTATGATTTGATCTAAGTAGGCTGTAGGACAAGTGGAAGAAGCTGTTATAGATCAAAACTTTATTAATGGGACGATTCCTGCTGACCTGAATGGCTGATGAATTGAGGTCCTGTTTGTCAAAAACAAGTAATAAGGGATCAAAGAAGGAAATAATAATTGAGAGTAATTAAAAAATCCATATCCAAAGGCTAGATTTGAAATGAGCTCAACCTTCTTGATTGCTGGTCATTTAAAGCTGCACCCAGTGAGTAAAATATTCTTGCAGATTAAGGTGAGATTTTATTTAAGGGGTTAGGAGATGTGCTGAATAATTTATCTAAAAAAAAAAAGTTTAACCTCATGCTTCTTCTGTAGATTGCTGAAAATTACATAGATACTTGTAACTATTTGTTCTAGAAAAATTAGTTCTTTCTGTGAACACTGTCATTACAGGTTTTGATTTTCTACATATGTATTATTTATTCACCTCTGTTAGCTGAGAAGGTATGAGCGTGAATTCTACCCTTCCAGCTGATTGCCAATGAGTGTTAATCCTCTGTGCTTCATAATCAGATGGTATTGTTTCTGCAGTTAAGCAAGACAAGTAGGACATTTTTGTAAGACAATTGCTATCAATGCACACATTTTAGGTGTGCACAAAGGCCTTTCTGTCCCATGCAAAAGTGAGAAATTTGGATGTAAGTTTGTATTTGCATAAAGAACAGCCATCTTCCACTGTAACTGTGGTCAAAAATCTGTGTTCATCATTGCTGAGAAAGAGTTTCAGTAAGCATCTGTCCCACGCTACCCCGCAGGGTTAGCCATGCCCTAAGCTCAGTTATGCTGCTTCTCCCATTTGTCTTAGCCCTGGTAACAATACTAAGTGTGAGTCTTTGACCATTTTTGATCCTGTTAAAATAGAACCTATTATTTGAGAGGGAGAGGGAGAAGTAAGAAGAATTGATGCAATTCAATACAATTTCATTGTCTATACAATGAAATTGTCTATTAAATAGGATAGGAGTAGCTTTTACTTTCTCCTTTGAGTTCTGAGTACTAACTCCTCTGCATACAGAGGTAATTATTCTGCTTTAAATAGCCTTCTATGCCAATAAATAAATAAGTAATGAGCTCCCCCCCTCATCTTGTATAGATGTAAAGACAAAGATAAGTCAATATTTTGGGGTTTATTTTTTCCTCATTCTCTAGAGTGTCAGGTGCAGCACCATACCAGACTCTAAAAGCCCGTATATCTGTGTACCTAGATGCATTTTTTTACAGAATAGTTCTTAGTTTGACTTTGCAGAAATGGACTCAGATAATGAATGATAAGTCACATGCTAGTGATGGTTTATGTTCTCTCAGAAATGAACAAAGAAGCCCTGTCAGGGCTGTAGATCTGGTACGTGCTGATCGTACTGAGCAACAGATCACATATTGTTGTAAATGTAAGGATGCATGGACAAAAGCTTGCAGGTCCTTATAAATTGTCAAGCCACATACAGAGAAACTGTATTCTTCTTGTATGTTAACATCCTCTCAGGAAAGAAATTATACTTTTAATACTAGTACTAGTGAATCTGGCTTATATAGCACCCTTTTTTGTAAAAATAATATATGTACTTGAGACATAAGAGTATTAAGATGTGGAAACATTAAAAATATTAGAGAATAAAAGAGTTGGAGATTGGAAGCTGAGCTTGTGTTAGAGATCAGTTCGAATGTTCAGGCTACCGTATGATTTTGTGGGAATGGAAGTTCACTAGCTCCATGCATTTAAGTAGCAGAATAAATTACGCAGTACCTAGCTCTTTGTATTTATGTTGCACCCTCAGCTGCAGGTTGAACTTCCCAGTTCACCCAGGTATTCTGGATAGAGGCAATGCCAGGACTGGGTTCTGCTGACTTTACACAGGTTCAGCACCACTGAGAAATCTGTGGTGTCACTTGTAGAGTAAACTCTTCATCATAGAAATGCTTTCACATTATCTGAACATGTAATGCTGTGGTCATCAGTAAAACTACTTTTACCCCCCGAAAAAAGAGGAAGATATGTAAGAATGTGTAAGAGTGTAAAAGCTAAAGAAACAATATATGCGTAATAGAATACAGATCATAACCATCAAGAATTTTTCTACTTTTGACATTTTAAAAAAGCAGCAACAACAAAAATCAAGCAATGAAGTATTTTAGTGGAAGAGGAAAAATTTTATAACAAGCCCTGAAGAATTCAAGATGTCCTACAAAATTTCTGAAAAAAGTCAGAAAATAGGAAATCAACTGCTGCTTTTGGTTTATGATTGAATAGAAGAACTGAAATGGCATAGATAGCAAGAAAGTATATCTGGAATGCACTATTTCTGTATGTCTATTATTTATATTTTTGTAGTCCCACTCCTGGAATAATATGAGACTGTGCTGCCTCTGAACACACAGAAATTAGGATGTCCTGAATTGCTGAGCCTTTCTTAAAGTGACTATGAAGACAGACAGGAGGATGTGCTTTTGTACTTTGCTGAAGATATTTTTCTTTTGCTTGCTAACAGAGTTTTCTTACAGGCAAGACCAGTTGTTCAGCTAGGATCAGATTTTTAAAAGAATTCAGGTCTCACCGGGCACCTAGAGAGCTCAGCACAGATTTGGTGAGATTTTTCAAAAGAGCAAGATACATCTCTGCCAAGTCCTCGAAGAGTTTCTAGGAGTTGCAAATACCAAGCAACTACCTTAAGGTTTGTGGTCTGCACACCTTTGAAAATAGGGCCATATTATGAAATTATTAGTTAATATTAATTTGGTGCTTTGTACCATTAGAAGGCACATGGATATCAGTCTTCCTGCCAAAGAACAGGTCAGTGGGGTGAACACTTGCACATCTGTCATTCCTCAATAACATCGCTTGCTGCAGCCACCTCCTTTGCGTTAGCGGGCGGCCCCTCCATAGCATGGGAGCACAACGCAGGGTCTGTAATTAATTTATTTTAATTGTCCAGGTTCTGAGTCAGAGCAGTAGGGATGAAGCTGTGCAACCAACAGGAAACACTGCTTTCTCTCTTAGTCACTAATTAAAGTAGAGGCGTGAGGCTGGATTGCTCCAGTGATACTAGGCTTTTGCATGGACGTGAGCTTTCTGTGTGACTGAATTCCTCGCATGCTGCAGGATTTTCTGTTTGAGGATTTGTGTATGCTTGAAACAAACTAATTTGTTACAGTAAAAGCCTAGGCTCCCCAGTACTAACATCTCCTCTGCTAGATGGCATGGCTGTGTTCTGAGAAACATTTGGGCACCGTAACATCGCAGACCAGTAGCAATGCCCTGCACCCAGAAGAGCAGGAAAGGCTGCCTCTGGCTATAGAAAGGGCAATCTCTGATTCACTGGGGGGGAAAAAATAAATTCACCCACCAATTTAAGCTGCTATTAACCCTCAGCAGGGGAAATCTTTCTAAAAGTCACAACGTACTGTCATTCAGCTGCAGTGTGCTTGAGAGTTTCAATAGAGGCAAAAGTATTTCAGCTACAAATGCTTAAGGTTTAAAACCTAATATATTGTTTTCCTCATTTATGTATTAAAGTCAGTCCTACCAGATTACACTTTAGATTCTGTGATAGACTGGAAATTGTAAACATTTCTAAAAGAGTAATTGATACATTGCTTCAGGGTTTGCGTTATCACTGGCCTACTCCATTTCTGAAGTAAGATTTTTGAGTCTATCTATTGCTTCACTAAAGCAACAAAATATCATCTTCTCTGTAATGCACTGAAATTTTAATTTGATTGGGAGAAAAAGTAATAGCAAAAAAGACCAAAACCAAGCAAGTTTGTTTGACATAGTAGAAGCCCAGGCTGTTCATAGCAATTTAAAAAAATCTACTTCTCTGCAATGTCCACAGGAAGGAATTCTCAGTAACTTTGAATTAATAAATCTTAGGTACTTCAGTCTGGGAGAGCAAAACTACTTGAGTGACTTTGAGTTTATCCCAGCTCCAGATCTGTATCAATCTTTTCCATTTTCAATTTTATTAATCACAAGTACTTTGATAAATAGATTAAATTGCTGTGAGGTTTGTATTTGTCCAGCCAATTCCTCTTGTAATAATTTTTCTAGATTCTCACTTGGGGGCAGGGGGGATTTATATGTGTGTGTGTGTGTGTGTGTGTGTGTATATATATATATACACATTATATATATATATAGTTTTGCTGAGAGAACTCTGGGAATCAGAGTGTCTGAATGAATGTGTGTCAGATAGGAAGTGAAATATAAAGTAATAAATTCTGTGGTCTAGATATAAATTTATTTGGTAGTATGAGAAGAACAGGATTGTGCTGTGTTAGTGGAAAGGCAAGGGATTCCTTTAGCAGTACAGATGCAGTATATGGCAATATAAAGAAACATGCCGATCCATATACATTTCTTAGGTTGTTGATATCAGTGGAGTCATATTCCCTTTCAGTAGCCATGAATTTAGCCTCATTTATGAGATTAATTATTTTTTTCCAGCTCCCACACCAGATGCCTTTCATAGCCATCCCAGATGCCTTTCTTTATTCCCTTTTGTCTTCTTCTTGTAAAGCTCTCCAAAGTAAAATAAAATAAAATAATATTTAAAAATCCTTGAAGTAATAAATCAGAAAAAAAGAGCATGGAGGAGAAAGTGATAAATTTATCCAGGAGAGATAGTGGAATTTGGTTTCGTTTATGGTGCAGAGAGAGAGAGAAGATAGAAGAAGGGATAGAGGATCTGCTGGTCGTCATTTGGCTTGATGTGGTCTGTCCATTGATCAGAGGACCTTAAGAGTTCAGCCAAAGGGGACTCCTGAAGACAATGATTCTGCACTGTGGAAGCAGCAGGAAAAGCACGTTAGCGTCCTCAGGCTAAAACCTGTCTCTGTTTTAGTAGCACTTTCTCCAAATGTTGTTGTCTGTCCCTGTTTGTCTTTTCCTGGAGAAAAAGCACAATGCATATTTGTTGCTTTATTCTTCCATCTCTTGAATAGAGAAATCAAGCAAGCTTTTTTTATGGCTGTAGGCTACCATTTGCAAACTGCTGGTTATCATAGCGTATTGTAACCTTAAGGTACCTAGAGGAGTTTCAATGGAACTTTGTTTTAAGCCTTTGCAAGTACATGTTGCTGGGCAACTTCTTAATGACTCCACTGTAAAGATACAGATGTAAAAACATGGGTAATTTTTTATTTATCTAACACTTCTTAAAATAGAGCATATAAACAGCAACCAAGATTACAGTTCAGTCTTAGCTGGTTCTAAAAACATGCAGTAAAGATTTTCTATTTCCCAAAAAACTTGCAGTCAAAACAGGAGAGTCAAAGTGCGGGAGAAAGAAAGGGTTGTTTTCAACATTTTCTACGGCTCTCTGATCTAGGCCACAAAGGAAGCTTCAGCAGAGGCAGAAGTTTAACAACGATCTCAAAAATTATAAAAGATATATGGAAAAACGCATTTTCTTCAGAGACATCTTTTGTATTAGTCACATACAAATATTCTGTCTTCTTTCAGCTTACTTTTGATGAGTTTTTTTTTTTATAACAGCTATTCAATAGGAAAATTTAATATGAGGCTCCAGAAAGAAAAGATGTGCATCCCTGCAATGTTCCTGGAACAGAGCAGCAGCTAACGAGAGAGGCACAGAACAGAAATACTGTATGTCCATCACACCAAATTTTTCTGTTCACCTCCTGTTCGTGAACCTTTTAACACTTGTAATGAGCAGTATGTGTTTGCATGATTTGGAAGCAAGATATACTGTATTGAGAGTGATGCAAATGTGTTATCGGTTTTACATGAATCGAATATGTCACTGGCTGCTGGAGTCCTAAACGGTGGAGGGCCAGAGTCTGCATGGCAATTTGTGTGTGTTTGGTGCTTTTGACTGTCTCTAAAGGAATCTACTTGCAACTGGAAGTTGGTGTTTTATTTAGTAAGAGGCAAGTGCACTTGGAGTCAAGTTTCCTCCAAGACATTTGTCAGGGCCTGAAAGCTGCTTTCTAAAGTTGAAAGAGATGGTCTGGAATCTCAAAAACTTGTGAAGTGCTGTAGCAGACCTGGAATGAAGGCTTTATTTTAAAAGAGAGCAACTGGCTGAGCAGTTAAAATATAACATAGTGAGGTATCTAGCTCAAAGTTGCTGGTTCCTTTCAGGAACTTCTCAGTTTCCTTCTTTAAGTGCCAGCTGTAACTTCCACTCTGTTCCTAGAACTTGATTTATGAACTCTGTGAGAGCGAAACAGGACAATAATATTTCTGTTGGTCCAGTGATACAAATGACACACTATACAGTGAATTCTCAGCCAGGTCGAGTTTCTTCATGCAACTAAAGAAAACAGTTTCCGAGAGTTTCCTAATATTCTGCTAGACTAATAGCTGCTTCTCATGGCTGAGGTAAATTGATAAATGATAGCTCCCATCTCTGTTTCCCCCCAATAGCTATTTTTACACTTTCCAGGTCATCTTTGCTGCCCCATTACCTCTGTCCATTCTTTTTCAAAAATGGGTTGGATCCAAAGATCCATGCCTACATTTCTGTGTAGGTTGAATTTTTGAGAATACAAATAATAATAATAATAATAATCAACTCAGTCTTCCCAAATATGTCCTATTACATGTCATTGTACCATTTTTTTTATTCTGTTTCTAAGAGGCATGAAAAAACATTTTGAGAAAATACTTTTGAAAGAGGTATTTGGAAAAGTGGAGCTGATGAAGCATACCTGGCTTGTCAGCAAGTCCATGCTGCATTGGCCCAGAGAAGGACCTTGGAGCTTAGACTGAGAACCCCTCTCTTGAAACTACTGAGCCCGAACCTCCTTCTCCATATTCATGCAATTCATATTGCTAAAGAAATTAGAAAAAATTGTGGGAGGAAAAAGGAAATGTGTGCAGTACTCAGTTGCTAAGATGAGTATTTATCTGAAGGTCTGACCATCAGCCGAGGATTCAAACAACTCAAATACAAGGAAATGCAGCCCTTCAGGGCTCTTGTGAAGGTAGAAATCAAGTCCATTTTGGTCATTTTCCATTTCCCCCAGTGCCTCAGGGTAGTTACAGATACAAGGTCAGGTTAGGTTAGGTCTGCATAAAGAAGGGAGTGTTTTTGCTGTGCCCAAGCAGGCCTTCTCAATGCATTCCCTTGTATGACTTGTACTCATACAGCTGGAGGCACAGCACCGGTTTGGGACTTGCTGGGGCTGCTTGCTAAAGGATGAATTATTCCAAAGGCTGAGCATCCTGAAGGAGTCATCGCCTTCTCTATCACTTGTTCTGGTTTTGTTAGTAAACACTTTTCACCTGTGACAGTCACTGATAAATCTCAGGAGTTCCTGGTCTATTATAAACAGCTTTCAGTTGCTCCCCTGAGGGAGGTGTTTTTTAGAATTTGGCATGTCTTATTGCTCAGATGGCAGCATTAGCAGTGCAGTGCTTTCCCCGTGTTTCTGGCGCATTTGTCAGAAATGTTAACAAGACAGCAGGAGACAGTCCTTCCTTCCCTGCTCCTCTACGTGGGATCAAGAGTGGTCACACTAACACCAAAGCCTTCACAACCTGAAAAGAAGTTTCAGTTTCACAGTAAAATCTGTAAGAACAGCAACACTTAACAGGCAAACTTCCATCCTAGGAGACTACTTTTAAGTTCAGTGCTATTTTGTTTCCTTTATATCTCAAATCACTTTCTACAGGAATGTGATTTATGCTGATATCAGGGACAGGTACCACTCCGTGCTCAATTATTTGCAGTTCGTCCCATAGATAGCAGCCCTGTGTGCTGCCCAGGCTTTCACCAAGTCCCAGGGAAGGCAGCAGGATTAATCACAGGTTTAAAGTTAGACCAGAGCTTTAGCACCTTGTTGGACTGGGATCCTAATTATCATAATGACAAGAACAGAGTATTAAAACTAAATGATACGTTTATACAAACTAATGAAAGATATGCTGGGTTCCAAAGTTCTCCCATCATATTTGCTCTCAAAGGATATGCAAATCTGCAGTGGTGTTTACATTTCAAAAGGCTCATTGCCATTTATGAATGTATTAATGCAATGCAGTAATTTTTTCCATGGTTAAGACCCCAGGAAGTTATGAGAAGGCAATATGAATAACTATGCATAAGGGTATTTTTTTTTTTTAGATGAAGTCAGGGTTTCAGAAATGCAAGATACATATTAATGAGTACCATGCTCATGAAAAGTGCTGGATTAACCTTCACCAAGAGGAAAATCTTCAATTTATTCACTAGAAAAGTGCTGCATTAGCAGCAGTGCTAGTATTGTCACATTGGGAGTGTTCCCCATCCTTGTTGGGTCCATGCTGCAGCAAAACCCAGAGTTTATGTCTGCTTTTACACATGAGACTAGGTCCACAGATGTTAAGGGGTCTGCTTGCTTGTTTACTGTGTATCTAAGAGGTTTCTATACCCTGCATAAATGGCAAGTTTGCTTTTGGAATGGGAAGGCTGCTTGTCCTCTAGACCTTCAGTGCTCAGCTCAAACAGCTGCAGGATGTGGTGAGCTTTTAGATAGTCATTAGGAAGGTGGCTGCATAAAGCGCATGGGAGACGGTGAGAAACAACAGTTTCTGTTGAATTTGCAGCTAATGTCTGGTTTGCAGCCAGCAACTCTTTTCAGATGAAACAAATTTCAGACGATCACAACTTCTGCGTCAGTGTAGGCCAGATTCAAAGGAAAACCTGGGCAGTGACAAAGTCTACATCCTGCAGCACTTGCAACAGGTTGCAGTGATCTTGACAATCTTCTCACAAGTTCATCAGCTTGGCAAGAAAATTCAGTGCATGTAATTGCAGTGATTGCTAGAAATCTTCAGTAACACATGCCAGCCACACATTTTGTGGGTTTCTGTAACCCAGATATTGCCAAAGATTATGTGGATACATCACATCATCCTTTGCAAAACTAGGGTTGATCATTAACTGATATAAACTTGCAGTTTTATAGATTTCAGTGAACGTATGCTGATTAGGTCAACTGGGGTTGTGGCTTGCATGGTTAATCTCTGGCAAAAAAAATCTTAAAAATACAATATTCATTTTGCTAAAGAAAACAGACTTTACCAATTGAAAAGCTAATGAATTGATACTAAAAATTAGCTTTTAGAATTTGATGTGGACTTTAATTGATGGGCATAGTTCAAATTCTAGTTTCAAATTAGACACCTACTTTTGGCAGTAATATCAATTTCCTCTCAAAAGTGGGCATTTGAAGACAAATACACTTTTTATTAAGAGTTATTTTCCCCCAGAATATTTTCTTTTTGTAAACTTGTAAATTATCTGATGCATTTTCTATTTCTATTAAAATTCATGGAAGTGATAAATCATAACGTTACATCATTAAATTGAATACCAGTAAAATGATTTGAAAAATGCAGCAATGAAATGTAAATATTGCACACGCTTCAGTTATTCATTTAAAGTGGAAAAGAACAATACTAAATCATTAAATGTGAAGCAAAATATGGAAATATATCAGCAAAACTGAATCCACAACTGAATAAAACATGGATGCCAGTGCAGAAGTAGTTTTGAAGAATATTATTAAGAAAAATAAAAAGCAGTCTAACCACAATCAATTGTAATTCATAGTTCCATGATATTTTTATTGTTGAGGAACAGCATATTATTCACAGGTAGCAGAAAAATTTATAAGTGTTTTACAGTAATATATTAAAAGTATGACCTTTTAATGTGAAGAGAAATCAAATTAAACATACTTGCTTCCTTAGATACCTACTTCATATTTATAAGAAGACAGAAACTAAAAGCATAATGATGACTGACAAAATTAGCCTGGTAACTCCAAACAGCTTATGTGCAAAGATGAGTACATACTGTGATTCCTTTTGGATATTACCAGCATGTGATTAAAGGCATAGTTAGACCTCCTCCTCTGGATCTGGTTATAAAAGTGTAGGAAATCATTTCCATCTGTTCTAACTTCAGCCAGCGATTATGGTCCTACACTTGAAATAGCTTTCTGGATTGTGCAATAAGAAAGAAAAAAAAAACAAACTAGGCAGTAATTATTTCAGTCATTCCAACCATACATGCAAAAGATTGATTATGCCAAAGGAACAAGAAAAGTAAGTCAGTTTTCTTTTTTTTTTTTTTTTTTAAGTCCAAAATTTTTATCATCATTCTATGCCAAATTTAACAACTGGATGGATTAGTTTCAATATTCAAAAGTCATTTTCTTGCCTTTTTTTTAACCAATTAGCAAGACAGATTTTATATGGCTGAAGTAAATGAACTGTCTGTCAGAACCAAGGCTATTAGGTGGTATCGGTCATCTGTCAAAGCTAATGAAGCAGTTTGGCTTTGGCATCATTGCTAAGCAGGTGTCTGTAAACAGCAAATCCCCTAAACAATCTTTCTGTGTGCAAAAAGCACTATGATGCCACAGATGTTCACTGCTTTCCTCCATTACGTAAGCTTTATACATCTTAATTTCTTTGAAAAAGTAACATGCTTTATATGTTGTTTTAGTAATATTTTGTTACTATTTTAGTTTAGTTTTCATTGGCCAATGGCATAATGAATTCTGTTTGTACAGAAGCTGTAGCTGTACAAGTGGTGTGGTATATTTTTTGGTAAGGTTGACTTTAGTAAAATAATAAATAGCTACATTTAAAAAAAGAGCAAAAAAATTAACTGCTGCTGAGGCTGTGACTGAAAAGCTCACATACAAGAGCAGCAGGCAGGAGGAAACTGCACTTTAGGCAGTGCCCTCGTCGCAGGGCTGGCGTCGCCCTGCCCTGGCTGGGCGATGCTGATGAGCAAGGGGGACAAAACTGTGATTTGCCAGCACTTTAGTACTTGCATCGGCAAGGCAGAAGGGAAAAGGTAGTTCAGAGACTTTCTCTGTCTCTTCTTGGGTTAGTTTTCAAGCAGCCCTACTATCTCTAGGAAGGGCATGGTATTTTTGCCAGGAAAAGAAGGCCTAGTTGCACCCTGGATCTTTCTGCTGCCCTAAGATGTTTCTATGGTTGGCTTTATCCATGCTGCAGAAGTGCATCCAACAGATACTGGCAAAATTCCTACAGAAACACTGAAACCCCACAGACACCAACTTTCATAAAGGGAGTGAGCTGTACATCAAGTAACATCAAGATAAAGCACCTAATCATTGTTTCAGCCACAGGGTAAGACAACATTAACCATGGTTTCTGTCGTAACAAATTACAGCACAGCAAGAAGAAACTGCCACAGACAGGATGTCCCCTACCCCCATATAAGTGGATAAAAGTACTCAAACCTGACTGTTTCTACAGTGGCAACCACTAGACCTAGTTGCCATTGCCTTTGAATCATCTAGGCTAGCTGAACCCACACACTTTGCAATAAACCTTATGCAGTGCCCATCATCATTTTCCATTTTACCTTCTATACAAGAGAGAGAGCAAATGTATGAGTCAAAAAAAAAAAGGGGGGCATTCCTATCTCATTGCTGAATGGCAACAGCGAGAGGTCTACCAGAGTTCAGAATAACAGAGGAGATAATCAACTTAGCTAGCTTCACCTTGCTCAGGGCCTGTTCTTAGGACAGTAATATCCAGGATCCAGTAAAGCATAGCAGTGATGCTTTCTCATGCACTAGGTGTACTTTCAATCCATCTTTCCTCTGAAATACTTCAGTAGTTCTTAATGGATAGGAGGACATTTGATCCCAAGTTGATATCTTACTGCCATTGCTGTGAGGATCCCAGTAGACATGAAGACATTTCAAGGATAGGAGCAGAAGGGAGAGGTCTCTTATGTGTACTTTGCAGAGCGTAAATACATAAGCCATTGCTGATGAAACTGTGTGTTACATTGATCTCATTGAGTGCTAGCGGAAAAAAACATGCTTCTATGATGATTAAATAGCTTTGTTGAAGGCAATACACTTGATGTTTTGGAGAACAAAGCTGGAAATCTAATTAAAGAGTCTACGATAATGCACAAGCCATTGGCGTGGTCACAGTCTACTTGTAATTTTTGTGGTTGCTCCAATTAGCATATACAGAACAGATGGAATAAGATAAACAGGAAAGTTCCTCTCTGAACAGAAACCCAAGTGCATAATAGCACCAAAACAGTCTCATGTGAGTCCAATGTATTTTATATTTATAACAGGGACCAAAAATGTTTTCCACTGAAACTCTTTCCCCTGGGTGTCTTTACAATACACTGCTGAATAATTTATCTGTCCTGACGCTGAAATTAAGAAGCATTTTTGTACAGTATAACAGAGATGCTTTTTACAATACAGCTGAGGTTTGCATCACACTGGGGAACAATACAAGTATGTTATATGCATGAATGCTGGTTTTTCACATGTAATGTAGTGTATTATTAAGCTGTATATTTAACTGGAAACTAGACTGAGTTGGCCAAACATGAAAGAGGAAACTGTACGAACAGGGAAAAGACATTTGGTCACTGGGCATTAACAGAAGGTTTAAGCATGGTTCTCAGAAAGCAAGAGAAACACAACTTTTCATTCAGCTTTCCTGCCTGTGACTAGATAGAAACACTGAATCAAAAATGACCAAAGCTAAGATTTTGAAGAGCTGCCTCTGGGCACTGCAGACCATGTTCCCGTTAATTCCAGAAGGAACTGGGTGTCTGTTTCCCTCAGTTCAAATGTTTGTTACAGAAAATACAAGATGAATTCTCAGCACTTGCTGTATTAGGAAACTTTTTATCAATTACAAAACTTTAATATATAGAATCATAGAATCAGTAAGGTTGGAAGCGACCTCTGGAGATCATCTAATCCAACCTCCCTGCTCAGCAGGGTCACCTAGAGCATGGTAGACAGGGTTGCGTCCAGGCAGGCCTTGAAGATCTCCAGAGAAGGAGACTCCACAGCCTCTCTGGGCAACCTGGTCCAGTGCTCCGTCACTCTCACAGGGAAGAAATTCCCCCTCGCGGTCAGGCGGAACTTCCTGTGCTTCCATTTCTGTCAATTGTCTCGTCCCGTCACACGGGACAACTGAAAAGAGTTTGTCCCCGTCCCCTTGACACCCTCCCTTCAGGTACTTATACACATTGGTAAGATCCCCCCTCAGGCTTCTCTTCCCCAGGCTGAAGAGGCCCAGCTCTCGCAACCATTCCTCGTAGGGCAGGTGCTCCAGCCCTCTGATCATCTTTGTAGCTCTGAACTGGACACAGTCCTCGAGATGAGGCCTCCCCAGGGCTGAGCAGAGGGGCAGGATCACCTCCCTCGATCTGCTGGCAACACTCTTCCTAATGCACCCCAGGAGACCATTGGCCTTCTTGGCCCCAAGGGCACAGTGCTGGCTCATGGTCAATCTGTCATCCACCAGCGCTCCCAGGTCCTTCTCTGCAGAGCTGCTCTCCAACAGGTCAGCCCCGAGCTTGTACTGGTGCCTAGGGTTATTTTTCCCCAGGTGCAGGACGCTGCACTTGCCCTTATTGAACCTCATGAGGTTCCTCTCTGCCCAACTCTCCAGCCTGTTTGAATGGCAGCACAGCCCTCAGGTGTATATTATCTTTACAAGTATACTTGTACCTTGGCTCCAATGCGTGAGTATTTCAACAGGCACAATTCTCTAGCTGCAAAGAAATTAATACTTTTTTTCTCCCATAGCACTAATAGCCTGTGCCAATACATACATCAGATGATAACTAGGAATCCTGCTAATAATGCTTAACATCATATTTGGTGCCCCAAGGCTCATCTTCTTATGCTGTATGCCTTTTCCCCATTTGGGATCACCCAGAGAGATGCAACAGACTGTGGTGCTACTGTCAGCCACCACATAGCGCCATGGTCTATGCATGGTGATGTGATCCAACATATCAGTGCTATCATCAGGCTGTGATGGCAGAGCCTTACTTCCCCTTCTTATATTTCCCCTGCCTTAACTGTGGGAAGTAAGAAACTTCAGAAATCTGCATCCAGCACAACCCCATTTTCATTTTTCATACCTTCCTGGAAGAATACAAATCTATTATTGCCCAAGTACTGCCCACATATCCATGGCTGAAGGTAAAACTTTAACATTCGGGAGCAATTGGATGCTGTATTTTTGGATGTGCAATCCCCATAAACTCCCCACCAGTGGGAGAATCCAAAGATAATCTATATCTGGCCTGTTACGTTAAAAATTTTCAGAATAGGAAGAGGAACATTCATGACAAAAATTGTCCTCTGTGCTTTATGTGAGTTAGTTATGATCACTTAATTTCTAGATCTGAGAAAGAAATGATAGAGCAGGCCTGGTTCAAAGCCACTAGGAACCTTCCCATAAACTTCAGCAGCTTGTGGAATATTGTTTAATTAAGTGTTGTTTACTTTTTAAATTCCACTCAAAGGTACTAGCTAAATTTTAGGGTGATTTAAGATGAGGTATCACTTGCCAGTTGGGAATTCAACAGCTTCACTGGAGTTAAATAGATTTGTATCATCAGCTTGAACTGTGTTTCTGAATTTTCATCTAACAACTTTCAAGGAACTGCACAACTAATACTGCTACAGACAAAAATTAAAACAGAGTTATATGTAGTGAAAGTCTTGAAATGCTATTACTAAAAAAACAAGTGCTAACCCCTAAATCCATTGTATATTCTACAAAAAGAGGGAGTGTTCTGTCTAATTATTTATGACTGATTGATTTATGGATTTTTACATTGTGGTTTACTTTTGATTTTTTTTCCTAAGTAAAAGTCTGTTATTTTCCTCCAATCTCAGTTTAACTGTCTCTTCAATATTGATCTGGAAGTGACAAGCAATGCAAATTTTTAGTGCTGTGCATCATGTGGCATACTTCAATTATTGGCTGGCATACTTCAATTATTGGCATTTATTATCATGAATAATGTATAGCTATGTTCTTTTAATTTGTCATTGATTGCCAGCTTTTTCAAAATGAGTGTAGTTCTCAGGAGAGTTGCTGGATTGACAGGCATGGGTAGATGCCTTCTGTTTAGCCACAAACTAGTAGAAGAGAAACGATGCTTGAAACTTTCCCACAGCGTACCACAGGACAGCCTAGCACTGGTGTTTGATGACACCTGAAAGGGAACACGTTTCAGGCTTTGCAGTCATCCAAGCACTGATGTGTCTGCTGTCAATACTATAAAGAGGATTGATCATTTTGTAAACAGCAATTTTACACTGAGGCCATCCCAGCCTTGTATATTTTCAGTTTTTAGGGTACTGGCAAACTAGTGTCTTAGTAATGAAAAGTATTAAAATGGAATGTCTAGTACACTAACCAGGCATAGAGGCTTAGGGAGATCTCAAATTTTTAAGTACTACAGTTTCAGAGGGGACTTGTGGAACCATGATGACATGATGGTGGAAATAAAAAAGTGTGAGATTGGTTAGTCTGGCAGGAGAAATACGTGTCTAAAGAATGCAAGAGTGTAAGGGTAAGGCTGCTAATCTTTTGCAACTAACAAAGTAAGTCAGGAAAGAAACTATCCTGTACTCAGAACAAATCAGAAATAGCCCACCTTTTTAAAATGGAACAATAATGATTCCTCCTAGCTGGGTCCTAAATCAAAGACATGACTGAAAACAGCTTCCACCCATAGAAATAAAAATGTGATAGAAAAGTTATTCTTTTGCACTGTAGGAATCCTAAAGCTGATTTTTTTCTGATAATAATTATTTTTAGATAGTATAGCTTGTTAATAGGAACATTGTTCAAAAAAAAGGTAATGAGATGATAGATAGCTCACTTAGAAGGAAGTATGTACTTGAAGATTATTAAAAAAATTATTTTCTCATTGTTTTCTGACTTCTCTTTGAATGAAAGGCAATTGTATCCAAACAAGGTCACTGTGAGTATACATTTCAGCTGTCAGTTGGGGAAAATTGGCATCAGTGTTTCTAGGGGATAAAGTCTTAATAATTGGTACTTACTTTTAGCACGTATCACCTATCCAAACTAATTAAATGCTCTTTCAAGTACTAGTAGTTCAGCCTTCATAATACTTCCTGCAATAAAGACATTGCCTCTTTTTATGGAGTTTACTAACTGCCACACAGAGGATGGGGTTTTCAATCACATCTAGCACTGGCCTGTCCTCATGCTGAAGTCAGGGAGAATTTTCACATTGATATTTATGAGTAAGAGTCAAGATAACACCAATTTTCTCATTGACCTCAGCAGCAGGAGAGATGAGTCAAGGCTGATGGCCTTTGAAAAGCTTTTCCTGAGTGACTTCAGCCAGTTCGTCATAACAAGACATTAGTAGAAATGGAAAGGTGATCTGGGTCACCTGTTCCAACCACCACACTTCACTGCCTTTGGAGGAAATGTTGTAAGATGCTTTATGCACCTGCTGAGAAGTGAACAAGACTCACAAGCAGTATTGAATGCTATCTCTGTTTTCATTTGGCTGAAGAAGGACAGGAGAAAAGGTGAAGGTACAAATTTCATATCTCACAATACTGAATATTTGTGTAACTCCATATGACTAGGAGGACATTTTCCCTGCACTGCCACATGTAGAATAAAAATATCAAAAGTTTCAAGTACATTTGGGATCAGAGAATCCAAGTTAAATATTACAACTCATTATATGGTCACAAGCCATTAGTTTCAGCTCCAAATTGGCAAGAAATAGCAATTCAGAATTCATATGCATGTGGGAAAAATGTACTCAGAAAAATCTAAAAATTAATCGTAAAAAATGTGTTTCATAGCAATTCTGTCTTTCCATTTTAACACCCTATTACTTATGATGATGGCTCATTAGCTTCTGTCAAATATTTCATCATTTAATCCTCAGTCTTATTTGAGAATGGCTACATTACATTTCTATTCTGGCTCTACGGAGGTTTGTATTTGTTAGTCTTGAGTTCAAATTTATTTAATGCTAATCCACTTCACTAAATACACTTCAAATGCATGTTTATTCATTTGTCATTCTTCTACAATCCTAAATATGTGGTTCAGATGAAGTAGGATATTGTATAAAATAGTTTTTTTCTTCACAGTGGTAATTATTCCAAGTCACTGCTCAAAACTAGTGTCATGTTACATATAAAAATCCACAGAAAGATTTGGTCTGAACAACTAATGACTTCCTACCACAAGCGTAGTCCATTTTTTTCCCTCTGTTCCAGCAACCTGGTAAAATAAATCTGAGGACAGCCAGCAAAAATTCTGAATGTCCATTAAAAGAAAATGCCCCCCCCCCAAAAAAAAATTGCTTCAGACAGTGCACAGTAAGAGTCTGGGAATTCCCAGTGCCAAAAACTTTTACTGTAGCTATGTGCTACCTATTTAAACAAGTGGGAAACATTTATCTTGATTTGACTTTTGTTTTTGTACTGGAGAAACATTGTTAACAGATCAGTCAGTAGACTATTTTTCTGCATTTATTAAAGGCAAAAAAATGTTTGTGGTCCTTAGTAAATGGAATCCCATGAAATGAATGTAGTTACTCAGTCACGCTTTGTAACTTTTCTTCACAGGGACCTGTACTACACAGGTCACACACTGATAATTTTAAAATAGAGCAGCATATGTCATAGCCCTGGTGAAAGGTCTCCTGGCGAGTCCAGGGTTGCTGAAAACTCACCCAGCTGCTGTGTTTGGGTCCTACAAGCGTGAACTCCCATTGGTGAGAGCAGGCACAATTTTCTGTGACATTTGAGAAATGCTAATTCATAGGTGTGTGACAGCAAGAGCTTGTATTAGGCCTTTAAAGTGGCACACAACTCTGCACTGCTTTGACTCCAAGAAAGAAGGAAACTAGACTTAGAAATATTTCTTTCCACCATCCTCGCACACCTGTAATCCTAAGAATGAGAGTTAATCTTTCCTAACTTTGATTAGATGCCTAACTTTAAAATGACTGAAGAGCGAGTGGCCTGGCTCCCTATAAACCAAAGACTTTCAGAAGGAGATGGTGTGGTTGGTACGTTTCATCCTAAAATAGGTGTCTAATGTCAGGGAGAAGAACTGTGATTTAGAAGTGATAGACTCTCTCTGTTGACTTCAGAGGGAGTCCAGATGATTAACTTTGACGAGATACTTTATTTTTGGATGGCAAAAGTTAGGTGAGATATATTCTGTACAAACGACATACATACATACAAACTGTTGTCATGAGCACAGCTTGCAAAGGATAGAGTGTATATACGTGTCAGAAAACAAGTCAAAGCTGCTTTGACTAAATCATTTCATTCTAATACTACAGAGTACTGAAGGAATAAGATTATACAAGCACAGGGTCCTTCTGCATAATTTATATAATGATGATGATTATGGTACTGGTAACATTTGGGAGAAAGAAAACAATTGGCAGAGGACAAGAAGTGCAAGCAAATAAGCTAAAACAATGATCTAATATCACCAGAAAAAAACAGAGCCAAATTTGACCTGAGGACTGCAGTTGCAAATATGCATTAATAAAATTCTTCAGCGGATGTAGCAGACTGTAATTTAATCTGAAGTACACTTGAGAAATTAGGAATGCTTCTCTTGTCTTGCTTTTTGACATAACAGAGGTCTGGATAAGTGTTAGGTTTTAATGTAAATTACGAAGATTAGTATGTATGTCTGCAATTTGTCTACAAATAGTCTTCATCTGTTTAATCTCCTTCAGTACTGTCATCATCCATCTCATCCTCTTTGAGATGCTCTGAAGAGAAAAGAAAGAATTGTCAAGGCACAAGAATTATTTAAATTTCATTTTAAAAGGCCATCTTGGTATTTTAGACTGTCTTGTAATCAGGCTGACCATCTTGAAGAGTAAATATTTATTAGCTGAATAGATCAAAATTGCATTTCCATGTTCAAAAAACTGTAGGAACTCATAACATGCAATGTAGAGGCTAAAATGATAATTTTGTAAAAACACGTTAAAATGACCTGTGTCTTGGTTGTCGGAGAGAGGTTGGATAAATGAGCAGGGTACGCAAGCATTCATTTAGTCAAGTGCTTCTCTACGACGAGTTAATTAGAACCACTTCTGTTCAAAGACAGCAGGAGTTACACAGGAAAAGTCTTCAGTAATTTTTGTCTTAAAAATAAATGGAACTTTTCCTTCAGTTCAAAAACATTTGGATTATCTTTGGCATAATTTTGCCAAACTATTTATTTTCCTTATTACTATTCTAGAAAATAACCTCCCCCGCCTTCCCCAAACCTGCTTTCACTCTTGACATGTTGAATTCCATTTTGCAGATTTACCAAAGAAAGATGCTCATTAGAGATTTACAGACTTTGCAAGGTCCTGTCTCAGCGTCAGTATCTTTGGAGTTCAGTTTCTTCCTTTCCATACACAAAAATATCATAATGTGACTATAAGTTATTTTTACTGTATCATTAATCTCAGAGCACTGATATGGATACATAGTGGTTTGTATCTGCAATTTGTTTGCATGTGTGTGCATGCATGAAGGGAAAGGAAGTGATATATAACAGACGGTTATTTCAAATGTTGGTTTACTGCATATAGTTCATTTGTAGATTCTGCCCTTCCTTGCACATGGACCCTTTCAGCTATCAGACTGTATAGCACAAGGGCTTACACAATATTCAGTAATTTTTGGCAGTTAGTGATCAGGCTTTCATTGCTGACAGATCTTTGGCAGTATAAGCTGCATCCCTGTCTAGTATACAACAAGCACAAGGTCTCATTATACTGGAATTTAATACTCAGGGCCAGAAGGCTCTACATACAATGTAAACCCAGAATCTCTCCCTTGCCTTTTGACTGAACAACTGTTTAATATGTGGTGTCATACAAAACTGCCATAATTAAAGGGCTAATTATTTATATACATATTCGGTTCCAATGCAAATAAATAAAAATAGAGAAATTAATGAGATAAATTTCAGAGGTTAAATATTTTCAAATGTACTCATTTGTGCCAGTGGGGGCACAGTGACAACTGGCACAGAGGTCTACATAAGGCAGTTATGACACATTCACTATATCAACCCATCATGAAGTCTGCAATACATCCTCATATTTGAAGCAATGTGTATACACAAATGTATTTTTGTGCACACACAACAAAGGGAGGAGTAATAAACTGAGGATACTGTCTGTGGTGCCTGACCTGACAAAAAGGACAAAGGGGTTGCAAGTCTGTCTTACAGGCATTTCACTAGGCGGTATCACAGTTAGAAAACAGGTTAATTCCCCAGCCAGCTGCTCTTACTGTAACCAGTCATGAAATAAAGGATTACGAAGTTGTCCATGAAGACACTGACCAGTCTCACTTAGGATAAGAAGGTGACTCAAATGAGGTATTTGGGAGCAGACGCACTGTGCGGGTTTAGATGTCACTGTAAGTGCCTAAACTGCTTTTCTTGCATTGACATGTCATTGCTATGATACAGCTCTTGGAAGAGCCGTACCTCATAGCCAGATGCCTGGGCAACAAATTTGGAAAGCTGAGAAAGAGAGATTCTTCCTCTTCTACTGCAGCCCAGCAGTTAGGGATCTGAGAGCAGGTAGAAGGACCCTGGGTCTCCTCTTCCTTCCTGGCCTTCAAACTGCTGAGCTGTTGTTGCAAAAGAAAGATGCCTGCTCTTTCTGCTCTACCCCTGTTTGCAGCAGAAAGACCTAACTGCCAAGCGCTATGTTTTCTCTGCAGTGGGCTCATTGTGATACATGTTGGAGTTCTTCAGGGACTGTAGTCATAGGGATCCCTATGCTACCTTGGAAGTAAGTGGCCTCATATGGAAGCTGAGTACCAAGGCAGAACTTCTGGGCAGGCACAGCAACATGACACTGAGCCTCTAAATAAGTTTTCACTTTTCCAGTCTAGGCAGCATTTTTTTCAGATAATTCATCTTTTACCCTCTCTGCATGCATCAGAGTTTAGGTGCCTAAGTACTAATCAGGATTTAATCCTAAATTAACAGGTGAATAACACTAATGGGATAGAGTGGCTAAGCAGAGAGAAAAGGGGATTATTTAGATAGACAAGTCAACCTCAGTGATCTAGACAGCAAATGGAAATAAACTTTTTGTATTCCTTCATCTCCAGTGCTCTTTTTTATTAAAATGAGGTACTGTATTTAGGAAGAATAATGTACAAGTATGCTGAACTTTTTAACATCAATTCATTAGTACTTTCATTGTATCTTGATTTTTAAAGCCATTTCACAAAATCAATCATTAGTTGTTATGGAGCTATTTGGCACATAAACCAGTCAGGACCTTCATGTTAAGTGAAAACTGAGGTGAATTGTGCGTGTTTCTATTTATAGTAGCAGTATTTTGACCCTCACAACATCTTCTTGAGGTTAGTATTTTGTCACTAAAATTCCCTTTACAAACTGAGATTTATCACAACAAGGCTTCAGTATTTGAATAGCTTTTTATAGGATGAATTCAGGCTCTGAAGCTGGAAAAGTCTTTGCTGCTTAGATCAAAGCTGGCTAAAATTCAATTTTGTTTCATGGGAAATTAGGATATTTTGAAAAAGTTTTTATTTCAGTGTGGAGATGAAAGTAGTTTTCTAAATTTCCCACGGAAGAAAAAATCAAAAAACAATGATAATGTTGATGCTAATAATTTAAAAAACATATCAGAATTTGATTAGATCTTTCTGAAATGGAAATGAATGAGCCTTACATGAGTACCAGGCTTCCAGGACATCAGAACAGTCAAAGTAATCGCTGCAGATTAGGCAGTAGCCTGTGACTCCTTAAGAGCGAGCTGAGGTAATGAAGGCTGTTATAACTGGGTTTACATGCTGTCCAGAGCTTTCAGGACCCTTACTTCATGAAAGGAGCTTGCACACTGTGAGAGCTGATGTTTGCAGGCCCCTGGGTCTACATGTGATCATCTCGTCCCACTACCAGATTTATCTGCAGTTCATTATACCCAACCAAACAACAAGGAAATAGTCTTCTCATTTTGAAAACGAGGATAAAGAGACAATAGGGACATTGTCAAGATGCAAGTTCATGTTTGCAGCACATATCCGTTGACATATATGTTTCTTCTTTGACAGATGAGCAAAAAGTCAAGGGTTGAGAGCAACCAGGAAGTAAAGTCAAGCTAGTTGTGAAGAACTACTTCAGATCATAAGCCTGTAATTTGGACTGGAGGATGATGCATCCCCCCATTTAGAAATCACCATAATGTTTTTCTTGTCAGGCCAGGAAACTAAGTTAGCTCAGTATCTTCTTACAGAAAATTTAGGAAAGTAGTTCTGATCGAGTGTACCAGTACGTTGAGGTGAGAGGCATTTTTCAAGTAGCTTATTCACTTGCCAAGCTGCTCTACTTTCTGTAAAATAATAAGTATTTGATCACAGAGCCTGAGAAAGAGAATGACTTTACAACAGAAGGTTAGATCCACCCGGCAAAATTATGGAGAACTTACTTATAAAGAAATTACAGAGAAACTTTGGCTCTGAAATGACGTGGTAGATTTGAAGATCAATATTTTATCCTTAGCTACTCTAAAAAGTCTTCTGTGGATCCAAGACCATGTTAATAATTGGCCAAAGGCACAAAAGGAAAGTTGTAGCTGAGCCAGTGGATCAGCTGTCTAAGAAAAAACATCCTTGTGCTGTCAATGCTGACTATTCACTGATTATTTTCAAATTTCTCCACTAGAAATTGTGCAAATAATTTGTTTAAACAAAAAAAGCATTTTCAAACCTTTATAATTAAATAACTAACTGTTATGACAATAGCACTAAATATATAGTTGAGATCTGTAAAATATATGTATGTTTTAGTGTGCACCGTGTTTTCCCAAGGAAATCATTATGGCACATTCTAAGATTATATGAAAGACTTGCACTCTATTAAGGATCTGTAATATGGAATACACATTGGTTTCTCAATATTTGTAGTAGGGTCCCAAAGGAGCTACTAAAATACAGGCTGTGAACAAGCATTAAATGTAAGTCACAAATCTTAACCAAATCCTGATATGTCTATTGATAGAATATTAAACTCAAAAAGAGTTTCCTATTCCATTGTGCATTAATATCACCTTGAAAATGTGCATACTTTAATATTGCCAAAACAAATAAAACAAAGCAAATATTAAAAAAATGTAATGATATTTCAGCATCATAAAAAAATGTTTAAGTAATCATAGGAAAAGTGAAAAATCTCCACTTTATTCCAAATCATTAAGGCTAATGTTATAAGAATTTATACTGTCTTATGTGATTGCAGCAGTGATTACCAGCTTAGGAATGTTCTTACCTAAAACAAGCTACAGTATTTCTACTGCAAGCCATGGAATAAATTAAATTAGAATAAATAAAAGCAGAAGAGGAGTGAGACATAAAATCATGGCCTGTGATTTTACACCATAGCTCATTAGCTCTGCAATTTTGACATAGTTTCCAATTGAGGCATCCTACACAACATCAACTGTCATTTTTTTTTTAATACCTCAGCTAGCTCGTAGATGTTGCTGTGAGCAAAGGTTGGCATGAGACTCAATACATAGAGAGAGAGTCTATCAATATGTGTGTCCTCAAGTTCATCAGTCTCAATCTGAAGTAATTTTTACCATTTCCTCAAAATAACAATCCATGTTGGAAAAGCTCCAGTTAGTTTAGACTCAGTACTGGATCTCTTGTGATGCATTTAAGTAAAAGTGCATTATGGAGGCACTGATGCATGTAAATTTAATGCATGCTCCTAAATTTTAGCTGATAGGCAGGAAACATCTACACCCTATGTCTTGTGACTAAAAGATTTATCAGTTTCACTATGCATATGCTGATGTAAGGTCCCATGGGTGGGGGGGGGGGTGCTTCTGCAATGTGACAAAGTTTTGACATCAAAACTTGCATTCTCTGAGTTGGGGGAGGTTCTCAGACATAAGGCCAGAGCGTGGCTAATCCAGCAGACACGTACATGCATGCAGTGTGCTTCCTTGACTCACAAAAAATACTAACTGAATGCGAATAATGATACAAGGAACAGTTTACAAGATGAGACAGTGCTGGATGAAGGCACAGAATGTGTTCAACAGTTAATTTGCATCTTTTCCCCCCCACCAAGTATAGCATTTTTGGTGAGCGAAAATTAGACTGCATTTCAGAACTACGAAAAGCTCCCCAAATAAGTGAATTTTTCAATAAATGTTTTTCTTTCTTTTGACTCAAAGAATTACACTGTTTCCTCTGAGAAAACACTTCGAAAACTATGAGCTGTCTTTGACTTAGCATATGCCGGAAAAGGTTGAATTGTTGCAGCTTTTAGAACTCAGCTGATAATTTCAACCTATTCTCAGTTTCCTCTTCTATTAAAAATATTAGAGACGCCTTCTCTGTGCATAAAACCTGAAAACAAATGTAATGGCTTGTAAAAATTGTATTCTTCAAGATTTAAAAGAAAGATTTCTTTGGTAAAACAGTTGATTTTGAAGGTTAAAGCTATGCTGCATTCACAAGGCTTTCATAGCTCCCACAAGGAATATAATCTTGTTTCAGGGTAAAATATATATATATATATATATATATATATATATGTATGTATGTATATATGTATGTATATGTATATATCTTGACAGTGTTGCCTCTGGATTTTAGTGCAACTCTTTCGTGATTACTGCAGGACAAGTTATGCGTCTCTGGCCCTTGCTGGGCTAAGACACTCCGGAGGCATTGGGGATATGCTTGGTCTCAGCAGACTCGATAATATGACCTCAGGACCCAGCTGATATCAGCCATGCGAGCAGGGCTCGTCTTCACCTTCTAGCTGCCTCTGGCGTGGAGGTTTACATTAGTTCCTTGACACAAATGTAATTGCAGTGGCGAATTACCTTCTCGGGGCTGACAAGCCCCATCGTGCGACAGTATTAGCATTTCCCAGGCTAAATAGTGTGAGAGGGGAAAAGTCAAAGGAACAGGTCCGGAGATGGTACCAGGGATAAAAAAAAGGTGGCTTTTTATTTAGTCTGTGATGGAAAACATTTCTCATGAATTAATATAATGATAAATCATTAATAGCCGTGAGATGCATTAACATTATGTATGTTTCATTATAATCTTACAGCTGTGCTGATGAAGCTTTACATAATAAAAAAAAAAATCAGGTTGAACTTGCTTTCCTTTAGTGTAGGGCATGAATAACTATGCTGCAAACCAGGTGTGCCGGAGATGAGGATCAGGCCCATGCATTCCCTGTTTGCTCTATATTCTAATGTGCTGGGTGCCACTGATGTGTGCTGCGAGGAGGCTCAGTGATTCATCCCGTGGGTGGCTGCCTGTCACGGGTGGGTGAAGCACTGCCTATATATAGCTTGTGCATAAGTTCATAGCACCCTCAAGGATGGCTTGGAATGAAAGGTGCTCTCTAAAAGCCCTGGGTAAACTGGTATTATTTTATTATTACAGCAAGGTGCTAGCAGCTGACAATTTCAATAATTGGATCAACTTTCTTATTGGAAATGCCAGCAGGTTTGACTCAGCTGTTTATAGTTCTGTAGCTGATGATAAATTATGTTCTGTGAAGCTGATTTTGTTTCAGGTGAGATTTTGGGGAGATCAGGGGCAGGGAGGGGAGGAAGGGAGGAGGCCAGTCTGTCCTATGCAGAGGTTAGTGATCCCAGTGCTGTTGGCCCAAATGCCTTTTCCTCAGTGGCAATATGACAGGCGATGGTAGGTTCATTCCATGTATGCAGTAGGCGTGAGATGTTCAGTGCTGCAGCAGTGTAATGACTAAGTGCTTGGATTTCTCACCTAGGATGATGAAATCCTTATTTCTCATCCCTATTCTGTTACAGGCACTGCACAACACATCACAGCTGAATCCAAAGGGGCAGATGAATGCTCTCACACCTAACTTGCGATATCTGGGCCTTCAAAGTGGATACTAATTCCCTGTGTTAGGTGCAGCAAGTACCTATACAATGAAGGTGCATGCTTCAAAAATCACCTATAGGCAGTATGCTGACTTACCCAGATAGCAAGGAAATGCTGTAGACCAGAATACATTTTAAATTCTACCCTTTTCTGGAGTGAAACATGTTATTCATAGTCTCAGGAAATTACCTACAGGGCAGTGCAGCTGGAATGCCCTCCAGAAAGAAGCAGGCTTGTCCTCTTCCTAAAATGAAGCACAAGCCCCACAGTAGGATAAGGATCTTCTTAGGAGTTATCTGATGGTTACAGTACTGATCCAACAGCCTGCAATCTCGGTTTGGTTGCTTCCTGTCTTTGAGCATATTCGGCCTTCATCTTGGAAAACACTTGCTACCAAAGCAAATCTGGTCATCAAATGTTGATGCTACTGGAAACGCTCATCTAAACTTACAAATGAACAAATGACGAAAACTATGTACTGAGGTAATAAATCATTGCTTTTCCTTGGTGAATCATAATTATGGTCCCCATGAGACAGAGCAATGCTCCCCAGGATGATCTGAATTTTGTGTTTTTGAAAACTACTGAGAAGCAGCTCTATAAACTTCAGAAGTATATTTATTAGATATAAAAAAAAACAGGAAACTAACCCTTGCTAGTCTGTTTACTTACTTTCTCCCTCACAGCCTCTCTCTTTTCCTGCCATGAATAATGTATCATATTTTTCTCTCTTAGCACCCATAGAAAAATGGGGATGTTAATTTCTTACAGTGGCAGCTAAGATGAGAATAATTAAGCAGTTTACTTCATACGGGGTGCTCACCAATTTCCTCAAGAAGTTCCTCGGGAGCTAATGCAGTTGAGGGCCGCACCATCGATTCCTAGCTGACAGCAAACAGATGGCCTGGCAGCAGAATTGTTCATACTTTAGTAGGGTACATCATTAGTGAAGCAAAATACAAGCCTGCGATTTCAGCTTCCTGTTATTATGTAAGTGGTGCAGTATACTGTAAGAGCAATATATGAGCCACTATGTGTCATTCAAGGCAACCAGTTATGGTAAAGCTGTGACATGGAAAAAGTCAGCCTTCTAAGGTAACGTATGTTGACAGTGCCCTGCATCCTTTCTGACAAATGTTATCGTTCTACAGGTGAATAAGTACTAACATACTGCTTTGCATCTCCAGGAGTAGTACGGTATCTCTGCATGCCCATGCCAGGTGTCAACAGATGCAGAAAAATCTAGGAAAAACAGAAATACCAGTCAGTAACTGTTTTTAGATTTATACTGCCTTTTCTATTTTTGCTACAGCTAGAATAGTCTGCACATGGGGAATAGCATAAAATTGCAATGACTTTATGGAGTGTTGTATGTAAAAATTAAGATTTAAAAACACCTGTGGTTACGATTTCACATACTTTGAAATTCAAAGTGAAATACGAATAGTTAAAGAACCAAATCCCACTCAGTATTTACTCTCTCAAATAGCCCTACTGAAGTTAAGCCAGCTGTATAACATCTGGTCTCATGCTCACTGTTTGCTTTCTAGAACTGAACTTCTCCTGGGCAGGGCCCTGTGTTACCAAGTTCACCAGTACAAAAAGGTGCATTGCTTCACAGTCATTTAGTACTTCTCTGTGTGGCAATACAATCTCAAGCTAGATAATGAAAGATGATTTTAGGATAAAAAGTAGAGATAAGTAAATAACTGCAGCGAAGCTTAATCTTAACAGGTGTATTTATAAAGATACTGACAGCACGATAGGCAATATAATTAAGTAAGTGCTGTGTTACTGGTCCACATTGTTTGTTTTTCTTCTGATATATTTTCTTTATAATATATGAACAGCTTGCACTTTTAAACAACATTTCTTCATATCCCTGTAGTCATCTGTGTCAATTTTATAATTGCTTGGTAGTTTTGTTCAGTAAAGTGAGTTAGAAGGGTTTCTTGTGTGCTGTCACCTTTGATTAGTAAATTTCCCAATAGGGAGGAGGATGATGTCTGATGGCTAAAGTGGTTACATTCAAGGGCTTTTGGATGAGAAGTAGTGTTTTTTTTAACAAATGATTGCCACTCAAGAAAACACTAACTATATGGAAAAGTATTGTTCATAGGGTGTGTTATTGTACCATTTTTTTCATGTTCACCATTTGCCATTCTTCTATTCTTTCTTTCTCAATTACTATTGATGTTCAGGATGCCTGTCAGCTAAAGTCTTTTTATAAGCTGTTCTGCAAGTTGAACACAAATAACATGACAGCTTGCAGGCTACTTGTTGTCATGGTGTTCTTACTTTGCTCTAGGCAATGCCATATAAAGAATATTACATCTCAACTCTTATTTGCATCAACCAAATATTTTAACATTAACACAATAATATCAGGATGGCAGGATGTTTATGACATTACTAGCACCAAGAAAGCAGAAAAAATTAGGTTCTGTTTCTGCCTCCACAGTTTCACCCACTCCCAGGTTCTGTACTGTTGCAGTTACAGAACTGTTGACTTCCATGGAGGTAAGTTGATTATAGGTTTTGGGCCCAATTATGAAATTTAATTTTAAAAGTCTTTTTGAATGTACTTGCAGGCATTCACTAACTGAGCTGTAACACAGGGAATGTGACCTTGCATGCAACTCTGATCTAGCTTCCTATTAAACAATTTACTCTAAGGCTATCTTAATTTTAGAAGTTCTATGCCACATGCACAGTCCAAAAAAGCTGCAATGCATGAAAGCACTGAGGAGGAGCAGGTAGAAAAGAGCTTGCACAGGAAAATTACCAAAATTATGGAACATGGAGTTTTCCTGCACCAACTACTTCTCCATGGTAATAGTCTTCCTGCAAGTTAGGACCATCATTGCTGTGTTTTACCTTATTCACTTTGGAAATGGACTAGCCAAAACAGTATGAGGTTCGTCTATGCCAGAAGATTTATTTTAATGTGAACTTATTTAAAGAGATTGCTTTGTAAGAACTTGCATACAATAGCTGTATCCACAGCTCTCACTAGATAGCTGGCTCCATCTTGAAGTTTTTAATAGATCCCATTGACTGAAACAGCTCTTGGTGCTGCGATGCTGGTACTTGGACATATGCAGCAGCTTGTGTGGACGTCCAGTACATTGCCTTATGGACCTTCTGCAGCTATAAAGCCACCTTACTGAAAAGCTCTGCAGATTTTGCAGAAGCATTATCAGCTGCAGCTTCTTTATCTTCACCTGCAGAATGACTGGGAACATGAAGAAGAGTTGGCAGGTCATAGTTTGAAGGCTTGAGGTTGTCAAGCAGTATCTGCCTTGGTACAGCCAGCTTCATCCTCAGAACCAGAAAAAATGCACTGCAGGAAGGGCAGTGAGAAGGACGGGCAGATGTGGTCTGACACTTCAAGCAGCTTATGCGGTGTTTCCTCCTAAACAATGAGAAGGCTGCTTTTTCCAGGGTACCACAAATGCCTATTTTGTATACGTTAAGATAGTTCTGGTATGTTACTTACTGCCTCTTGCCTCCTTTTGGCCCAGTGATCAGCATCCATTGCCCATTATAACATTTTCAAAGAAGGAGCTCAGCATCTTAATGCTTGATCCTGTGTTGCCTTCATTCTTGGGAGGAACACCTTGCAATTATGTATACAGCTAACTGCTTTCCTTCAATACTTTCCTCAGGAACCAGCTTGAACATGATGCCTATAAAAACTTCAATCATGGGTATGCTGCTAATGTGCAGAAACACCTAACGATGGTGTTCCCTTGGATGACCTCATTGTTCTTTGCCCTACTCTGTCAGTCTGCTTAGCTCCAGCTCTACCTTTAATTTTAGACTCTTTTTGCATTTAACATATGTTTACTTCCATTTTTTACAATTGGAGGAAAATTCACTGTTTTTACAAGATCTACCAGTAGAACTACTGTGCTAATAGGTACAAGACAGAGTGTGTTGCCTTTCCTGCATTCATGGAGATTAAGGACAGATAAGACCACAAGATCCTCCAGTCTAAAATGAACAGGATGGTATACATGTGGACTTTAGACCTGGTAAAAAATACAGAATTTTTTCTGAAAATAAATTTAATTTAACAAGTTGTTTCATTTGATTAGACTTTTATCTCCTTCCAGGGAAAACAGAAGCAAAAAACTTGATACTGGTTTGAAACTTGAAAAGCTTTCCAAAAGAGGAGTATAGAGAAGTGAAAGAGGTAGCTTAAAGTGGAAAAATTTTGCATTGGCAGGAAATTTTGCATTGTCAAGCCAGCAAACAAATCAATAAATTCTGAGGTCAAACCGCAGAATCTCAGCTAATGTGAAAAGTTACTTTGAAAATTATTGCTTTTGCTTCTAAAGAATTTTTCATTGGGGAAAACCTGATCTAAATAGCATAATGAGCTACAGGACAGACATGGTGATGCTGAAAATCAGTGAAGTATGGGTTCAGAAATGTATTCTGCAGAAATAGGAGGACAGTTCTTCCTGATACCATTAGTAGCATTTCCTGAGGAAACTGAACTCACTAAAATTCACTACTATATGGCTGCATTTCCATAGAACAGAATGGAAAAAGCAAACATGTAGCTGCACATGAACTATGCTCTTTTCCTCATGACTATCTTAGAAGAAAGCTTCTGTGAGTTTTTCAAATCAACTTTGGTGATGCAGACTAAGGTCACTGTGGCTACAGATGAGGCTTTAATGCCAAGATACAATGGAGTTAAACAAAACCAGCTTGGTTTACAGTTAGGTTTATATAGAAACAGAGATATTGCTTCTTCCTGGGATTTCAAGGTGATACGTTCTCTTTCACAGATCATCAAAATCTTTTGCAGTCCTTGAAGTATTCACAAAAAACCTTCTGCAAAACAAAACAGATTTTTCTTGTATTCTTGTGCTTCTTCTATAGTTTATGCCAGAGCAGGGCATAAAGAGTTCATCTGAGTGTAGTCCTCAATAGTACTGGTAAAATATATGCAAGATTTTGCACACTCTCTCTCATTCTTCCCAGTCTTTGTAGATTTTTATTTCAACAGTGGTCTTCATTCTCTAAGAAGAAAGAAATTAAAGATTTAAGCAGGCAATTTGTTTAATTTGCCCCAAAATAATTCCAGCCCCTTGAAAATACTACTATCTAGCACTTACTTTGCTATAAATATGGAGACCAAGTTTTTCTTCTAAAGATCTCTAGAAACATAAAAGAGCTTTTAAAAAATGTAATTTAATAAATAATATATGTACAACTTGCTTAAGGCTAGCTAAAAAACAGAACATCCAGGCAAATTGCACACGTTTTTATCACTTCATTCATTGTGTATTGTATTTACTCCCAAGAGTTATGTTTTCCCAAGAATTATATATTTATTCCCAATAATATTTTATTCATAAGAATTTTCACTTCAGTGTTTTGTTCCCCCTCCCCCTGCCATTCACTTGTGAACTTGTGTACACAAGTATTAGTGTACACAAGGCCCCTTATTCCTGGTAGAAGAAAACCCAAAAGCACTTTACATGAACCTTAGGTGAGAAGTGTATTTGTGCATAGTGTCCCCTTTATCATCCACCACTATGAAACCCCTTCATCACCACCACTTCTCTTCACTCACTTCAACAAGAAAAACAACAGCTAAAAGAAAGCTGAATGTCTCACAATTGCAGTAAAATACTTGGGTATGCAACTACTTATGGTGAGGCCGAACAGCATTTTAGAATCCATGTTTTCAATTGAAAATGTGCACTCTTTGGATTTGATCTACAGATAAGCCATACTATATAAACTCTAACTTTTGTCTTCTAAGAGAGAAGGTTGGTGAGTAAGGATTTTTGTGCTTGGCCTACACCAAACAACTAAGGACTTTTTTTCTCTCTGATTTGTCCAACTCTGATGCTATGCTCAAGTTGGAAATGTAAGATAAACGAAAAACAAATTCAACTTTCAAGTTGAATATGATTTAATAATTCCTGGAGGGTGGGCCATGGAGCTCCACCAGGGAAGATTTTTGGCAACAGACTGTTCCAAATACCCTAAAGACTATAAATATACCTTAAGAATCTGAATTAATGGGACAGCTTTTTAATGAATATGGTTAGAAAAGACTAGAGAATGAAACAGTATTCAACTAAGGATGCATTTTTTTAAAAAAAAATATGGTATAATGTAAGCTCGAGTGCTTATAGTTTTTTTGTCATTGAATTATGCCATCTATACTGTTGTACAGACCACAGAAAGATAAACAACTGTCTTCAGTCTTTTTCATAGGAGCAGATAAAGAAAACACCTGGTTTTTACACAGCATGTAAGGTTGACCTATAGAGAGCTTGAATTTAAGAACAGTTAAAAGAAGAGAAATTTCACCATGTTTACTTATATGCTTTTAACAGCATAGTTTACTTAAAACAAATCACTAATGAGTCTAGCACTCTACCTTGGAAATATCTCACTCCTCTTTACGAGAGGAGGCATTCGCAGTTCATTCAGTTAACAAACTATATAAAATACCCTAAATCTGGGAGATTTGGGGATTTCTGAACATTTCAAAAGTACACAATTAAGTAAGAATGAGTACGCTATTAAATGCTAGCATGAGTAATCTGTCAGGAAAAGTAAAGGGGCAAGAGCACTAAAGAAGACAAGCCATCACCATGTCCTTTTCAATAGTCTGCTCTAATGGACAAGCCATGGTGCTGTAACAGTGTAGGGACAGATCCTCCAGCCTCTTCGTGATGTTCCAGAAGTACAGGTGACCTTAAACTGATCCCAAAACACTGATTTCCTGTACTTCTAAACCAGAGGGCAGATATCAACAAGCTGATTGAAAGGTACAAGAAATCAAGGGCTTGGTCTTAAGGGACCAAGGGATAAATTCATAAGGGGTGACTCAGACAGCCTCATACAAGTCTGTTAGAGCTCTGTTTGAAATGACCTCTTTGTGCAGTTACCATTACTACAGAAGCTGGGGTGGTCCCCTGATGAAACATGGCATTGGGATGACCGCATTTCTCATTCCAGGAATTCCGAATACTTCCACAGACTTATTAAGACAAGTCAAAGTCTAAACAACAGCAAAATGCCATGCTAGGTGAGAATCCCAACAAAGCAACACACTGCTTCATCAGAGCTTCTAGGGCAGCTCAAGGTAGGAGGCAGCGAGCAACAGTTGTGTAAGCTGGGCCATATTACGGTGCTAGCAATTTCCTTTGACCTCTGCAGCTCTTGGGATCAATGAGTCTGGATTACATCAAAACAGAAGGCAGTTAAAATCAATGATTTTTCTAGAAACTGCTCTATAAAAGCTCACTTCTTCCAAAAACTAAAGATAGATAATCTGACTGGGCAGATTTTTCATTTGTGTTCAGAATTTCAATAATCTGGCAGCTCTGAACATTTACCCTAGAGAAGGCAAGCATAGTGCCTTCAAGGTGTTGATTGCATCAGATTTACTGTGCAAGCACAGATCACCTTTCAGAATACATGACATCATAGATCCTCGCCATCTAAGACAGGATGACAAATTAAAAACACTGGGTAACTTCATCTGTTCTGTTACATAAGCAAGCTGTGGAACTTCAAACTGGTTTTTAAATCTATGCCTACCTTCTAAAATGGGCTGATGGAAGAATTCAGCAATCTCTAATGCAAATATTTCCAATAATTAATTATGTATATTTACGTATGTTTTCTGTATTTGAATTTCTCTATTTGAATTTTGCTACTTCAAATCCCAGACATTAGCTTCCTCTGTGCTTTTTATTAAACAGATTAAAGAATCATGTTTGTGAAAATATTAATCATTAAATATGACAGATTCATTAAGCATTTATTGAAAAGCTGCCTATACCAAACAAACTTGCAGTTCACTCAGTTCTTTGAAGCATTTCAAGCCACCCAATCTTATAGTTAAATAACTATTAATGATGACTAATCTCTTATACTTTATAGAAAGCTCATTCTTAAGGTTTCTCAACAAGCCCAAATGACCACCAGGGCTGCCCCACTCCACATCTTCAAATATTTCCTAATTGTCTATTTCATTCCCTGGAGAACTAAACATGCCTCCAAAGGACACCTTCTTAATAAAACTGCAGAATAACTCCATCAATTTTGTGCTTACATAACTCAGTTCATTTCCCATTTCTCTGCACTTTGCCAAAATCATTTTTAAAATGTATCGTCCTGCTCACTGAATTAAATTTCCACTGTATTTGTTTCCTTTATTGCTTCCTGAAATAAAAATCCACTCTGTCTTTAACCTCTTCCTTAACAGCCTTACAAATTCACAGTGCGTCATACCAGTGAGTGATACCTACTTAAGCAAACATGGTCATATATGCTCTTTAATACATTCCTGTTATTGACTGGTTGCAGTTCAGTCAACAGTAATTTGAACAGGAACCTGTAAACGTTGGCTAAAAAAATATCCCTTCTTTTCCTTGCTACATCTTCTTATAAGTAACTTTCACTGCACAGTATACAAAGATTGGCTGGGCAGGTAAGTTGAATTAAGATGACTGTGATCAGCAAAAGTCCATCAGTGTGTTCATGTAGCAAAACATCGAGATTCTCTTTCTTTTATGTCAAGTGAACTCAGGCTGGGTTTGTCTCTGAATGCTTAAGGCACATTTCCTGTCAGAATCTAAAAGTAGTAAGAAGAGAATTTTCACAAGAACACAAACATAAAAATACTCTGACATTTATTCTGGATTTTGAGAGTTTACGACAGAATTCATCAACCCAGAGATTAAGGATTAAATGCAGAACTGCTATGGAATAAAAAGTAGCATCTTTGCATAGTGCTCCCCTCAGCAAAGTCAGAGCTCAGTGCTTACATCAAGGAACAAGAAAGCTGACCCCTTTTACTCGTCTGCTGGCCAAGTATCTACAGAGGCTACAGCTTGTCTGGCTTATGGATGTCTTTATACCTTCTCATAATTACCAGAAAACTATTGTTGTATATGGGTCGCCTTTAAGCAGTTAAGAAAGCTCGGGGTTATACTGTTAGCATGCTGCGGAGTTTTAGAAAGCTGTGGTGCCTGCACGGTCTGTTAAGCCATCTGTGTCTCTAGGCCGGTTTTCCCCCTGAAATCCTCGATATCCTGATCTATAGAGTCACAGCTGGGTTCTGTGGGATCTTCAAATAAAATTGGTTACACATTACTGAAGATCTAATTATACTGGACTGCAAAAGATGTAAAACTAGGTGATTTGCTTGGAATGATAAAATAAATTCATCATAAACATTTTTTGCCAGTTAAAGAGAAATTTTTCTAAGAGCATTTCTTGGGTACATATTGTCCTTGCTTTCAGATTTAATGCTCTATCTCAACAAATTGCCGATACAGTTTCATGACTGCTCAGTACTCAGTACTGACCTTTTATGAGGAGAGGTTTAAATGGCTCTTTTCAGTTTGAATAAAATTTTGTTTGACTATAAAACATTACTGTTGTACAGCTCTCCATAAACAGATATATTCATAAATATTTTCAATGTTCTTCATCAATATGATGGTCTAGATGATTTGGAAAGGTGCAAATGCTTGTAAATGTCTTGGTTTGCATATTTTCTATGAAAGTATAAAATATCTTTCATTATTTTGGTATGAAAGGCTAATAAAATGAATACTCACATAAAAATTGTGATTATCTTTGCTTTTAACAATTAGAATTGAATTAATCTTAGTTGTATTTCATTTTTGTTACACACTTTAGGGTTACTTCTGTATGAGACAAGAAATTTGTTTTGGAAAAAAGATTCAGGTCTGGAATCCTGCATTCAGTTCTGGGCTCCCCAGTACAAGAGAGACAAGGAGCTACTGGAGAGAGTCCAGCGTAGGGCTACAAAGATGATCAGAGGGCTGGAGCAGCTGCCCTATGAGGAACGGCTGCGAGAGCTGGGCCCCTTCAGCCTGGAGAAGAGAAGAATGAGAGGCAATCTGATCAATGTCTACAAATACCTGAAGGGAGGGTGTCAAGGAGATGGGGCCAGACTCTTTTCAGTAGTGCCATGTGACAGAACAAGAGGCAACAGGCACAAACTGAAACACAGGAAGTTCTGCCTGAATCTGAGGAAGAACTTCTTTATTGTGAGAGTGACAGAGCCCTGGAGCAGGTTGCCCAGAGAGGTTGTGGAGTCTCCTTCTCTGGAGATATTCAAGGCCCGCCCGGATGCAATCCTATCTAACGTGCTCTAGGTGATCCTGTGTGAGCAGGGGGGTTGGACCAGATGATCTCCAGAGGCCCCTTCCAACCTCAACTATTCTGTGATTCTGTGATCTCCCAGAACTTATATTTTTACATTTTTGGCAAAATAATATAACATTCTTGTAGGTCAAATTTTTGTTCATCATGAAAGGAATTGTTTAAATATTCCACATGGAATAAAACAACCTCCATTATACTAGTCAGTACAAAATTCTCAGAATTTGTTTTAAACTACATTTTAGTGAAATGATGTAAATTATTTACTAAACAAGAAAAAAAAAACTTCAAATAGTCAAGAAATCCTACAGGTTTACATCCATGTTTACCACTGCAGTATTAAGATGTGAAAGAAAAAAAGTGAAAGAATTAAAAATATCTTTTAAAAAGTATTGAGAAGAAATAGCAATGTCACAGTAGCAAGTAGACATCCAGGAAGTGGAACTGTGGGTTGGTTAAACCACAACAGAATTGGTTCACAAATGATTCATATGTCTTTCTAATATTAACAGATCCAAGAAACCCAAACTGTCATGTTCAGTGCCACTAGATTCTTCAGCCCGTAATGACCCTGCAAAATCTCTGAGGTTTCTTCCTCATTAATTAGAAAGAATAATCTCTGAACTCTAAGGAGCTAGAAATGTTACCTTTATCTTGTCTGTATGTGCCGAGGACACAGGAGTGTCATTTTTCAGAACACTGAACACTGGTATTCTCCAAAGAAATAATAACAGTAAAAGCAGAAAGAGTGAATCATTTTTGAAGGAACAGCGAATCGCAAGATCTTGTTCAAGTTTGCCGTGACAAAGTCAAGAACAGAACTCTGTCATCCCAAATCTATGCTGCGTACCCTAGTCATTAGATTCATCATTGATGGTTTAGATGACAGAGTAGAAAGCACTTTTAATTTGCATATGATAAGCTGGGAGGGACGGCAGACACGTTAGAGGACAGGAATGAAAATTCAAAGTGATGTGGAGATATCAGCAAAATAATAAATAATTCTGTGGCAATAAATACAAGGTGACACACAGCTACGAGACGCAGAAATGCTAACTAACAGAAATAGTTCTTTGGAAGATGATCTGAGAGTTAATGGATCAAAAATGAAATGTGTCAACAGGGCCATAAGGTATTGGCAGGTACATTTAGGAATGCCGTATGTAAGTTATCTGAAGTAATGATTCTGTTCTCTGTAATAGTGGTGTGGCTCAACTAGAGTACTACATCAGGTTTGGACACAACATTTCAGCTGGATCAAACAAAGTCCAGAAGAGAGTAAAACACACTGAGATCTGAACAGCAAAAACCTGTGAAAAAAGACTGAAATCACTGGCTTTTTTCAGCCAAGAGAACACCAAGGGGAGATATGGCTTCATAGGACAGCTGGTGTCCTCAAAAGGTTGGTAAAGAGAGGAAAGCACTAATGTATTCTCCAGGACAAGTAACGGATTTAAGTTGCTACAAGGGAGATTTAGCCTACACATTAGGAACATCATGAATGGGAAGACAATTCAGCGCTAAAACACTACTGTCCAGAGAGGCTGGAATCCTACATCATCAGGATATTTTACAAACAAGTTAGACAAATGGCTGTCAAACACTGTTTAGATAAAGCTGAATCTGTCTCTGTTTAGTAAAGGAAATCAGTCCTGTTCTTATGGTTCCATATCCTTACTCATATTTTTCAGATTATCACAGCTTTGCAATTCAGGGTATTTATTATGCATTGCATGTATTGACCTGATCTCTGAGCCAAATTACATTAACTTTAATGAAGCCTGATGGAATGTCATCACCAAACATCACTAATTCAGTGATATAGACACATCCTTGATATAACTTCTGGGGTTTTATATAAGGAGGGGAAATATGGATCAAAGGACAGTTACCCTTATTTTTATTTAAGAAATGCAGAAGGTAATTGTTGAAATTTAGCTCAGTAGCTTTAAATATAACAGATTTGTGGTTCTCTTTTGCCTTTCACTACATTTAAGAGACAGTAAAAGACTGCCAAAAATAATGAGTTTGCTTCATAACAGTTAGGCGTTGAAATAATAAACTAGAGGCCATAAACACAAATGTCCCTTCGAGATTTTATCCATCTGGACTAGATAGAATATATTGCTACCACAGTTATTTTGAAAACAGTGTTTGTTAACATCATTATTCTAAAGTTTTCACAGTGGGTCTTAAAAAACACAACACACATCTCTGTTCCAAAGACTCCCAGACTTCAGATTTACGTCTGAAACTCACAGATGGCCTTATACTGTAATGGACCAAATCAAGTTTCCTGACTCAGGAAAATGTTTAAGCAACAGTTAAATATGTCTTTATTCAGCAAAACATTAGTATGTGCTTAACTTTAACAGTATTAAACTTTAACACAATTAAACCAAAATCTTTTTTGCTCCTGTGGGCTTTCACATATGCTCAGTGATAGATTTAAAGTCTCATTGTGAATATGAAAGAGGTCCTCAAAAGACACCAAACTCTACAAATTCCCAAGTGTGGGACTACTTGGGAGCTGGAATGCAAAACTATATGACAGTGTCAAGGTCAGGCTCTGACAGAAAACACTGCTACATGCAACAGTTGCAAATGCCAACTCTCAGTCTCAGGTTTAGTGGTTTTGTCCATAACAAATTTGAATTGAAACATGTTTTGCTGCTTTTCAAGGAAGAAAAGCCTGGCTGATTCTATCAATATCAAAATAGCTATTTTAGATTGCCATGTGTTTTTTCAGCTGCTCAGCATGTAATATTCACAATGTACTTTGAAATTACTTTGTCCTACTTTAACTAATACGGCTGATCTAATTCCCAAAGCCTTAGCCCAAAGTAGTAATTGACAAGCATCATATAACATTTACACGAGAAAATTAAAAATCTATGCAGCATACCTGAATGATGTAGCTTTCTCAATGAAAGCAAAGTGCTTGAAATGAGCTGCTATTATGGATCAAGAATAGATCAGTTAATTATGGAGAAAGAGGCATTACTTCTATCTGCATGACTATCAGCCTTTTAAACAGCTTGGTACTCCGCAATGGTCAACAGAGACCTGGAAAGATCCCAAAGATTCCCAAAGCATTGGAGGCTGGGAGCATTATATGCAGTACCTTAAGGACAGTTAGAAAACATCTGAAATACCTCCAGAACTGCTGCAAGTAATGTCACCGACTCCAACTCTATACTAATTAATACATACGCTTAGTTGAAAGTAAGGTTATGTCTCTGAGGGATAACAGCAATAACAAATATGCATAGCAAATAACATCAAATCCTATCAACCATTTTACCTTTTAGCACTGAGCAGGGGCACAAGCTTCAATGCACTATTTTTTTCTTTTTTACTGGCCATTATGAAGAGGGCAATGAGTGGGAAGCAAAATAGAAGGGCATGGTTTTGATCAGAAGTATGTGTTCGAATGCCCTATTGACTTAGGGCCTATTAGCATAAAACCAGGGTCAGGCAGCATGGTCACACTCACAACGGTTCAAGTGATTTTTGGCTTGTGGAATAGAAGAGAAACTCACACATTTGCTAGAATTGGGGTGATCATTAGAAAATTCATTAATGGTAGTATCCAACATCAACCCTTGAACTGCACTAATAACAAAGATTTAACACAGTCTTGGCATCATATATGGCCTGAAGGCCAGACGGACTGTTAATCACCTTATCTTCATCCTTTTGGGTTAAATAGCTCTTCTTCCATCAACTTTATGTTTTACTGTTTTTTTCACCTCCATGTTTTCTTCTAGGCAGTCCCCGTCATGCACAAAGCAAGTGCCCTCCACTTACCTGCAAGATCCACTTACTCTTCTTGACCCACACGAGTGGGTTAAAGACTCACCTTTAGTCCTTACAGAAAATCACATTGACTTGATTGTTCTTAGCATGTAATGTTTCCTTGACTGTTCTTAAATTCTGAGCAAGGCTCCTCATTTCTGCTGTGGATATAGTGGGTGCCACAGTACACAAATACAGTAACTAACAAATAAAACTCTAGCTTCTAGCTAATAATGCCAAAGATGCAATGCTGCAATCATCTCAGCAGCATCCCCAAAATGGTAGATTATTGAACAATACACATACCATGGAGAGATTTATTTTCTCTCCAGTCTTCTTTTTCCAGAGTAGAGAGACCAAAAGAATATCAAGAATTTCCCTGAATTTATAAAAAGATGCTGAGGAAGAGAGAAAGTCAGAGGAATGATCAGTCTGAAATACAACTCTGTCTTTTACTCATCCTTCTGCTATTCCCACATGGGATTCATCATTTTAAAGTATGGAGGAGATACAAGCTTTGACACTCCTGCTCTTCTCTATAAGCCTGTTGTTTTAAATTCCTCAAATATATGATAGAGAACAGAAAAATTTTAAAGGAACCTTGGAACCTTTTTATTTATTTATTTATTTTGCAAATGAGTCTGTGGAAGGACAACAATATTACATTTATGTTGTGAAATAATCCTATAACATTAAATTCACCTACTGTAGTCCTGGATTAAAGAGTAAAAAGTAGAAGTAGATGACAATATTCTGATTTTTAGAATGTTCTCAAGATTTAGCATTTGATTCATGGAGGAAGGTAGCTATCAAACTGCCATTTGGGCATCTCAGCTGGAATATCCCCATTCAACCATTGCTTAGTGTGGTAAATCCCTTGACATCTATGACTCTGTTTGTAAAATCCCATAGGGTCTACATTTCAGTAGCTGAGCATAACTGGAATTTCTTAAACCTTAATAATGCTGAAAACCTTTCAATCTACCTCACTTGTAAGCTGTAATACAATCCACAGAAAAGAATACTTTCCTTTCCAGTCCTGTTCATGGGGCTTGAGGCTCGGGACATGTTTCATGCTTCTTAACTGAAGATACAAACAAGTATGACAGAATTGTGTTTTCACTGTAAGAGTATTGGCCCAATAGCAGCTCTGTGCCTGGCTTGGGCCAGGACAATCCTATATCCTTTTCCTTCCCCTAGCTATAAAGATAATGCCCTAAATTTTGAGCCACTGAATTTCCTGTGATGGATATTTCTCAATCTCTCCTGTTGAAGTTCTTCAACATCATAAAATAAATATATATTTGAGAGATTAGGAATTAGGCATTAGGGATAAGAGTTTTATTCTATCAAACCAGTAGGCCAAAGAATTACTCACTCTGTTTCAATAAATATTCATGCATTATATTCAAAGCAGAATAGCAGCTTTTACAGAAAAAAACCTGAGATAATTCCATTCCTTAAAATCCCATAATGACTTGTTCAGACATTCCCCAAAACTGAGGATCCTGAATGTAAACCCTTGCTCTCTGTTAACTGGACAACAGATTTCAACCAGCATCTTCCACATCCCAGGTGGGTGACTTAACTCCTAAATTCCTGAACATAATGAAAAAAATCAGTTTCAAGTGGTGAAGTTCTTCTTTCCTTCTCAGCATGGCAGAAGCATGGCACAACAGAAACAGCAAAAAAGCTATTTCATTCAGGGTTGACATAGCATTTCCAGATGTGCAGACAACAGAAGGGTTCTCTGTAAAAGCAGCTATGTTGGGTGCCTTCTACAGATGAGTAGAGGACCTCATCTGCCAACCTTCTCAATCTGCTTTATGGTGCCCACTCAGTTTGCTTTTAAAGGAAAGGATAATAAGTTTCTCCTGGCAGATGTACTGAAGACAGCTACTGATGTCAATCTAACTTAATGTTTCTCTGCTTCAGTGATCGCTAATGAAGAAATATAACAGGAAGAAATTCTTCGCATCTTACAGTGTATGAAGGATTGGTAGTGTGAATGGATGCTTCTCCTTCTAGAAGGCTAAAACACATTTGTGTCTTTGGTGATTATATGAAGTTCTCAGTGAGATAATAGTGTCAGAGATTGTTATTCTTTTATTGTCGTGAATAGCAGATTATAAATAGGCTGCAAGGAAACATGTTAATTTAAAATAAAACATAATCTGATCTTCAGTCAACTAAATTCCAACTGAATTTAAATTCAATTGCATTTTTTGCACCTTTTATTCTTCTAGATCTGATTGAGAAGAGAATTAGAAAAGACAAAATACCTGAGCAAAGCATAACTGAATACTTCTAAAGACAAAATAAAGCACAGAGACTCTTTTGCTAAGCATTCCACCTAGCTATGCACGTAATAAATCTACAGTTAGGTCAAGGTGATTCCGATAAATACAACTGTCTGAATTTACCGATTACTAATTTAAATGACAGAGCCCCAGTCAAGTGATTAATCTGAGAATATTATACATTGTATTTCCAAGGTTTTCAAATTATCTGCTGCTGATCTTATTTGCTGCAAAATCTATCACCATTCTGTTTATGAATCATTCATGAGCCACTGTTAACTTCCACAATGCATTTGCTATTGATAAGAGTTTGCCAGATAGTCTGGGTATCTAATTTTCTTTTGACTATTTCTTTTTCTTTCACCATTTACTATAGGACTAGTCATTGTTCACGATTTGTGATATATTTGGTCACATAAATCACATGGAGTTATTTCTACTTCTTGACAGTGTAATTGAGGCTTTTTAAAAAAAAAATTAAGGTAAGAACGAAATATATGAGAATTACAGATGAGCAAAAGCCTTTAGGTTCATAGGAACTGCCATCCTGGAATAAACCATCATGCATATATTGTGATATTTTGTACCTGACAGTTGTCACAGCTGGATTTCTCAAAGGGGGGGGGGGGAAAATCTGTAACAGCAAAGAGAAAATAATGTGAAAACTAGTATAGTTCTCTGGCTGAACTCTGCCAGTTAGAGACTGGTTAACATCTTCAAGACTTCAAGAAGTCAAAGTGCTTCCTGATGTTGTCTTCGTTATTAATTCCATCTGTGGACATTCCTGGTATTTTTATACATGCAAAGTTGTTTTGAATTTGAATTTTTCTGTTTTCAAAATAGCAAATGACAAATACAGCTTTTTGTCACATGTGCTTAGTTAAACAGCCATTTACAAAACTTTCAGGATTATCACATTCATCAACACTCACAAGCTGTCAAAACAAGTACATGTGTGTCTACAAGTACAAGGAAACTAAACTTGGTGTTTCTAGTAATGAATCAGGGATTTAGGACTCTTAATAGCTACAGCAATGAGATTATTGAGAACAAGTTCTGAGATAATAAAACAATCCCTCAGAAACTAAGGAGATATTTTCTTTGTGCTTTTAAGAAGGAGCAAAAATGTTTGATATGTTTTATTAAGTGGTTTGAGTTTATGAATTCTCAGAAAAGACTCAGAAGACATATATCTGATGGAAATCATGTGAAGCAAGGTCTTGGGCTCAGATTCAATCTTTCTGAAAAAGTATCTTCACAAAGCTGGACTGTGATTTTTGTTTTCATCTAACTTAAGCCATGCAAAAAAATCAGGTATCTAGTCAAATCTAGTTATTTAGGCTATATTTTGAGACAATCCAGAGATATGGGCAGCTTTTTAGGTCAAATCATCCCATCCAAAAACAGTTATTTAAGACAGAGATAACATCTGTTCAACTTAGACACCTATCTTACGATGAAGCGGACAGACCTCCAGAAGTTACAGATTCCTGTTGCTGAGCGTGCAGTGGGCTCAGATAAGAGGCGATGAATATAATTTAGATATCATGTTTTAACATTTCCCCACAATTTAATCCAGGATGAGTTAAATCAACCTACAAAGAGAAAGAAGATATGGATTAAAAATACACCATATTCCTCCAGGTTTGGGTAACTGGGGGTTGTTACAAGTTAACAGGGGAAACAATCTACCCACATCTTTGTCTTTGCTTACAGGCCAAGCTCTGTGAACCGCTCACAGCTCAGTACTCTCAGCTTCCCACAGACATTAAGAGCACACAACCGTACTTAGGAGGAGCACCTCAGTCCCTCTCAGATTCAAGCTCAAAGGAACAGAATTCACTTTTAAAAGTAATTTAACAACAGCGTATGGAAAAGTGGAAACATTGAGAGATTGGTGTTTCTAAATTTCCATTACTATCACTGATCAAAATTTTATAAAAGTCAGCATTAAGTTCTTTTGAATTTTTATTCCCAGGAAGCACAGTTCAGAACAATGACAAACCATCTTATCATTAAGTTTTACAATAAGACCCTTATTAGACTGCAACTGATTCACAGCAATCTATTCATTTTTAGTCAAATTAAAACAACCTTTATTGTAGTGCCACAGTTCATGCTGATATAGTTAATGCCATATTTCTGTTATGAAAATCCTTTCTTCCCGCCTTTATAGCTCAAGTATAAAGAACTCACATGGCACTGAAACTTGTCATACAAAGCCTCAGCCCAGGTGAGAATGTTAATCTGTGAAATAAATAATAGTAGTAGAAAAAGCATTTGACTATTTTTCACATGCAGGAGTATAGTGAGGTGAGGGAAGCTGGGAACATAGCACTGGAAATGACAACTTGCAGCATCAGCTCAGTATTCTTTAATTGCAGATAGCCAATAGATGTGAGGACCAGGAAAATGGATAAGAATATCTGTTCTGCTTGTGTTCCCTTTATAGTGCAATACCTGATATATGGGTAGGTATGAGCTGAAAACATGACACCATATAGTTCTCATTCCTTTAATGTACACCAAATTTTAAGTGAACATAGAAAACCATCACAGGGAAACGCAGGAACTGCAGCCATGACCTGATGTTTCACAGGCTAAAAGAAAAAAACGGGAAAAAAAAGGAAAAAAAAAAAAGAAAAAAAGATGATCCTTCCCTTGCACTCACAACACAGCCAGGAACAATCTGCCCCAGAGGGAGCATCAGTGGAGAGCCAAGAAGAGAAGCTGAGTGTGATATAAAGTCAGATTAATACAAATAAGCTGGGAAGGAGTCATGAAACTGCAGGTGTCCAGATGAAAGATAGACTAAAGCATACCTTTTATTATCCACATCTGGTATTTATCCTGGATTCATGCTTTGGGCTATATTTTTAACTCGGTGTTAATAGGTGTTGCACAAAGCTCAGTGTTTTGCAGAGAGAATGCATTCCTAAATCTTATTTGCGGGCTTAGCAATGCATGCACTATGCTATGTAGTACCGATTTCCAAATGCATGAGATACAGTGAGACCAAACCAAGGTTAAGGTAGCCATTTCTCCATTTGTCCCCTAGTTTTAAAGTGAACTGACAGTCCTTCCTTGAGAATTGCACCTAAGCACTGAAAACAAGTGTGAGCCAGTGTTGCTGCTGAAAGCCCTCCACGGGCCAACAGGTCCATCCTTTCACTTCACCCAGAAATGTTCACGTGGCTAATCAGGGATCTGATCCTGGGTAAAACTCACCTGGCAAAATAAATAAAGATCAGTTCCCAGAGCTGATTCTTTGCACTGCTACCAGATGGGACTTGTATAAACACAAGGTAGAGCTAGGAGCAAACAGGTGGGCAGTGCTCCTCTGGCATCACTGAAGGAGGACTTGGCCAGCTTAGAATATTTTCCTGTGTTAAATTCAATTTCCACAACCTGCTTCCTTCATCTTTCCCTGTGCCAACAGAGCACAGTAGTGTGAAAATCAAAGAACCACTCTGGACTCCAACAGCCACCTTCACTTATAACATGCTTGCTCCAGCTAATAGTTACAACCACTCTTTGTCCTGTGGGACTGGCACAAGAAAGTCTGATTTGCTTTAAAAAAATGCCTTTCCATTGGAGGTTAACAGCAATAAAGCAAGCAAACAGAAACAAAACAAAAAACATTCAACCTGCTCATTTACACCAAGGATGTTAGTTTCTACATAAGCAGTTCTCCTTCTCTACTCTCTGTATTCATAAATAATGATTTCTTACCTGTACTTCACCTCTTGTTTATCTTGGTAGAAGAGTTTATGGGACTGGAGATATGAAAAACTAAAATGGTGGCTTATTATTTACTCAGGGCGGCTTTCTGATCTTCATTATCAGGCCCCATGTGCTGCACTGGCAGCACTGAGGCCAGTGTGAAGCTGGGGTAGGGGATGCTTTTAACTACATCTCCCCCTAAGAAAAACTTCTGTGGGGTCTTCATATCCGAGAATAACTGCTCTCTGAGAACTCTTCTGTACAGACCTTTGCTGCCATATAATTTTTCAGACTGACTCTCTAGAACTTGCTCAATAGTCGAAGACCTTCTGTTCTATGGAAAATTATCTTTTCAAATGTCAGCACTCTCATTAGAAATGTCAACATTTCCTGATACCCTTATATAAAAAAATGTTTCTAGGAAATGGAAATAGTTTTGTGAGAGGAAGTGATACTAACATTGGATTCATATATCAGGATAGTCTTGGGAATCTCCTGGAGCTGAGGTACTCCCTTCCCAGCGTAACAGGGAAATCGGGCACAGTGATACTGTCATTTTGAGCCAGGACTCATTAAGCTGGGTGTTTTGCTTTGACAGCAGTAACTGGAAGCTCTAGGCAAGAACCTGAAAGCTTCAAGGTTCAGGGACAGGAAACCTTTCCAGCCCTACCCATAAAATAGTCCACACAGGAAAGTTGAATAAGCTCTGGATGCCCTTGCAGTCCACCTCACAAACTGGGCTGACACTTATATTTCCACAGAACAGTTGCTTTTGATGAATCATTTGCTTTAAATGTTCTTGGCCAGCTCTTGTTATTATTGAAAGCAACAATTGTTGCTACCTGACAACCAAATATACTTGTATTTCTGTTTTATTATTCTGCTGTCCTTCATTTCTCACTGCAAAATCAGTTCCTGGGCACAAAAGCTAAAGGTGTCATTTAAACAGACAAAACTAATTTAAGCATTGAACATTAGAATAGTTTGAGTCAGAGATTCCAGTGTCATGGGGTATATACAAAGGAACAGTAATTGATTTAAGATAGGACTAATCTCCCTTGTCAAAAGAAAAGCCAAGTACCTTGGTGTATTTCTCAGGCAAGCAGTAGCTGAAAAATATTCTTGCAATAAGTTAAATGTTTTCTTTTTTTCTGACACAGGGCTTATCTTTCACACAAAGGCAGAACTGCAATTTCCAAACAGCTGGGCATCACCATGAAAGTACAGCCTTTTCTAAGAAAAATGTTTTATGTGTAAAACTTAAGGCACACACTTGGAGATAGTTTCTGATCCAATCCAGGAACAATTAAAGAGAATGGTAAGATTGGTATTAATTTAAACAGAAACTGGGTTGTTCTCTTCGGGCTGGATCTTGCCATACCTATGGCAGATCTTTTAACATTCTTGTTGGCATATATTCAATCTTGTGTTCTGATAATAAAAATATCCATTGTGATACAGAGGAGACTGCAGTTGTTTTCAAGTTTTTGATTAGATTCACAGTTCTTGCAATTTAACACCTATAACGCAGAGTATCCATATATAAGCTCCACTGAGGTGGAATGAATTAAACTACGACAAATATTTACTTCAACAACATAGATTTATAGAAATACGCAAAACCGTACATCGTGTTCAGTCCTGAAAGGAAAAAAAATACAGCAGAATGTGAAGAACCTTTAGTGTTGTCATATAATCTTGCATCAATTTGACTTTATGACTATCTTATGTTTAATGTTCAGTTGTAACATTTCTGCCAACCCATTTGAGGATGATGTTCTATTTTTTTCATCATCTTATTCTTCATAAATGTGGAGCAATTATTGGTAAAGTGACTGAATTCATCAGCTGCTATACAGACTTAACTAGTTACTATACAAAGAATACTATTCCCTTTGCATTATTAAAGTAAAACCTAGTGATCTTTTTCCAATACACAATTCATTCATTTGAGACTGCTTCTACTGAATGCTTTATGGTAATCCCGATTGTTACTAGTAACTTGAACATGTCTCTTACGATGGTAGAACCTGTAGGAACGGTCCATAGAAACTTGCATTAGAAATTTTAAAAGATCTCCAATTACTCACAGAAGCTAGTAATAAATGTGCACTGTGGGCTTCTGGGGGCAACTTTTTTCAACTGATCTTTGTTTGACCTTATTTGCTATGATTCTGGAGAACTATATAGGTCCAAGGGCAAGCTTTCACTCATCAGTGTCTTTTCTTCATTAAGATTCAGATGTAGGCACATAAATAGATAAATGACTGATGAGAATACATGTTGCCATATGCTGAACCGGAGTATAGTTGTCCCTAATTCCAGCACCAGCATTACACTCTGACACCAGCACTGCCATTCTGCTGCATGACAGCAGATGTTCAGAGCCTTAGAGGCTGGCTTCCCAGTAAGGGAGAAAGCAATGACGGAGAAGCTGAGTAAACTCAAAAAGGTAATAGCTAAATTTATACATACACAGAAGTTCTGAATTTAGTCATAGAACATGCAGGGTAGACCCAGCTCCAAAGGGTGAAAATGCCTTGTCGCCTGCTATGATAGTGTTTTATTATATGATTTTATGATTAGCTTTGAAGACAGAAAATAAGCTCCTAATTCTAATTCAGAGAAGTTGACAAATGTTAAGAAAACTGACCCAAATTTATCAGGAAACATTAAGGTATTTTACAAAAAGAAAGGATATCTTGTAGGCACACTTCCCCATGATTTCTCAGGTGCCTCATATTAATTCATGGTAGTTCCCTGAAATAAAAGCAGCAGAAAACAAATGGTGCAGCTAGAGAGAAAAATTAAGGAAAAAAAGAAGACTGAAAAGCATTTTGATGTAAAAAGCATGCATATTTTGCTAATTTATCATATTTTACAATTTTCTCATCATCCTGCTGTCTTCCACAGTTAATAGCTAAACCCACTGTTTCATGTTTACATTTTTGAAGACAACTTAATTAAGTTAATACAGGCAAGATTTAATGGTTGAAGTTAAAATGCTAAGACTCTAAGCAAGAAAACTTGGGTATGGGTAAATGATCAGTATTAAGCATATATTTACATATGGTCTTGGACAGATATAATTTAAAGCATATGCTTAAACAGTTTCCTGGACTGAACAACTAACCCGGTTTCTAGAAAACAAACAGGGATTTTTGCCTCTTATTAAAGAGCATGATGGTTCTCAACACCTCTGAAAGTCGCCCATGGCATGTACAAGACTGTGAAGGATTGCATCTCAGTCTGCATAGACTATGTCTGTACAGATTTTGGTCTTTGTGCTTCAACTTCTGCCTGTTGTAACTATTGTCTGTTATCTTCCTTATTTGTCATAACAGCTCATCATGACAAACAAGTTAAATGTACTTGTAGCAGTACCTTGTGTCTGTTAAGCCAGTCACCTCTGTGCATGTCATTTCTCCTCACCTTTAAGAAAACGCTTTCATGGTGGTGTTTTGAGAACTATTTAGTGAATGTTTGTAGAATACGCTATCTAGTTGTTGTACTAAATGTTAATATTTAATTTTTCAAATAGCCACTAATCATTTTGTTCACTTTTGGAATGTAGTGTAAATCTTATATAATGTATTCCTTTATTCTGGTCTTATCATACACACTCATAATGTTTTCTTCTTCTGTCTTTCTCCCTGTAGATTGTTCACTTAATGTTTTAGTGTAAATAACAAAGTATTTGAGACGCATTTTTACTGTCCACGGGTCACAGTCCATACTAATCTTACCAGTCATCTGGTTTTCATAAAGGTCTTCAGAGATTAAAATATGTTTCAAAAAACTAAATGATGGTTGAATCTTAAGCTTAAAGTGTCCAGCTTGCTGCCCAGAACATAGACAGCAAATCCCAGCTTGCATTTTTATACCAGTTTATTGCAACAAGATTTGGAGTATGTATGTTTGTTAAAGTACTGTTTTGTTTTGTTTTGTTTATGAAGGACTGGCAATTACTATCAAAGATGAATTGTGGGCATAATTTTAAGGCAGACTTTCTGCTTTTAGACAGGGTCTAAACCCACTTGGAAAACCTAGGACCTAGTTTGTAGGGCTACAAGTAGAAAACAGAAAAATCCAAGTCATTCACATGAAAAGCAGATCCAGTCCTGAGCTTGTATTTAAATACTAGAGAGCTCTTGAGAGCTAGAGATCTTGTTTCAAGGTACTAAGTCATTTTATACAAACTATATAAGGAGTCCACTAGAAATTAAATAGTAAATCATTTTATAAATTAGACCTCAGATTTCTGATTTCTTCCAGCACAAAAATACCAGCTTTTTATTTTTTTTTTTTTTTTTACTGGAAAGAATGTTTACTGAAAGATGAAGATTCATCTAAAGAGTAGTTAAAAAATAAATTTAGAATTAAAGAAAGAAAAAAGGAAGAAAAGAAAAAAGTTAACTCCAGTTAATTTTTCATCAACAATTCTGAGGTATTTTGCATAAAAGCAATACGTTGATATTTTATATAATTTCTTACAAATATTTGCACATAAATATGCCCTAATTTATGGGTTTTTTCAGTTTTATTCTGAAAAGTATAACAATATTTTGATTATCATTCTACTTTAAGATAAAACCAACATCAAAATATTGAAATTCCTCCTGGGATAGAAATTTCACTTTCTCAGCAGCTCTAAATTTCATACATCTAATAACCATACACTTCCAATTTGTATAAATAATGCATAAATATATCAAGGAATATTTTAAATTACTTATCTTTTTCGTCTTCAGCTGCTCTTATTTTTTCCTGGCAAACAAACAAATTAAAAAGAGAAGATAAGGTATTCCAAGTATAACACCAAGAGCACAACAGCAAAATTAGCAAAACATTGAAAAGTTACATTTCACTAATACAGAAAGATCTAGAAAAGTGCAAGCCTCTCAGGCTGAAGACGGGAGGCAGCAGGACCTGAACGCGGGAGCAGGTGTGCACCAGCTGTTTGAGCATTTTAAGCTGCGTTGAAGGTTAAGGGAGAAGACAGCAGAATTTCCCCTCGTGCGTGCAGCCTGTGCGCTCAGTTTTTCACCACTTCTTCAAATGATCACCTTAACCCGCAGAGGGAGTCCCCAAAAATGAAGGATTCCTCACCTGCCTACCCACACAGCACCCGCCTGGACCTTACCACAGGGAGGAATCACATTGCAGGTTATTGGGAATACTCCAAGACCCCTTTTTAAAAAACTACAGCTGGCAAGAAAGGAGAGACAAAGAAAACTCTTCGCACCTCACTGCTAACCTGTCCACGAGTAACGCAAAAGGCTCTGGGGAGGTACGCGGCCACCAGGCCCCTCCACCCGGCACGCCGGGTAGAAGCCACCGCAGGGTTCAGCTGCAAAAGGCTCCCCACCGCCTCCGGGGAGGGGTGCTTCCCTCTGCTCTTTAGTACTGTCATTACTCGTCGTTTCCTAGGCCGAGAACTGGATTGTGGAGATTATGTGGGATACCAAATCCTGCACTGCTGGAAATCGGTGACGTGCTTCTGTTTCGGGCCCCCGCTGCTGCCGCAGCGGCTACCTGGGTATGGTGCCTTCGCCGCGGCCCAAATCAGAGCTCCCGTTGCTGTGTTCACAGGAGTAACTTGGCCGCAGGAGCTGGGGCTACTTTTGTGAATACCAGAGCAAGCAAGCTCTGTAATATCCTCTGCTACGATGAAGATGACAATCTCTGTGCTACAGAGAATGAAACCTGCTCTGTTAATTACGCCCTTTGCAGCCCCCTGTCTGGTAGGCCCGTGTCCTCCAAGTGATTTTGCTATCTACACGGCCAACAACGTTTCGACATCTGCCTCCTGCTTCCCGTTGAGAGAAGCCCTTCCAGCCATCACAGAGACGCCCGTGTCCCAAGGCGACCTCCCGGCTCTGAGGTGGTTGCTCCCCGCTCTCACAGACGCTCTGCTCTGTCGCTGCGTCTCCCGCCATCCCCCAGCCCCCCCGGCGACACTGGCGAGGGCTCTGCACGAAGAGCAGCCCCGTAGGGCTTAGTCCTGCCCCTCGCTAGGTCCTGCCGGGCCCCAACTGTGTCATCCCAATAAAGAATGAAAATACAGCTTGGTATTTTTACAATGCTTGAGGATTAAATTGAATTGATTTAAATAAAAGTGCTTTGTGTGCAGTGTAGACCACTTTCAGGGCACCATTTCCTGCCTTTCATGGTACAGTACTTTTTAATAAAATAGGTGTTTGGGCTTTTCTTACTTACTTCTTACACTGCACAGGAATAGGAAATTAGTAATTGAGTAACATGGTCTTTTTAGTCAGTTATCCTCACACTGAAATTTGAAAAATAAAATTATTTTAAAAGCTTTTAGATTTTATCTTCTTTAAAATTTTCCTTTGCTCTAAATCCTCCCCAGAGTCTCAAGTTTATTATAAACCACAAATGCACACACAAAAAATTCTGGCTAAACTCAGCACGCCTTGGATCCTATTCACTGGCAAGCGCAATGAGATAAGCTGGCCAGAAGAGATGCAATTGTGAATTCATGTCAGAAGATCTACATGTAACTGTCAAAATTCCTGGTTCTCTTATTTCTAAAAAAATTACCATAAACATCACACTTTTTATATTTAAATCCAAATTGTTTGCTGCTTTCCATGACAAAGCTAGTGCATATAGTAGCAACCTTGTGAGACATATCATCGCAACATTACTTTACCATTTAACAATAAAACATTGATCAATTTTTAAAGGCAGATTTTAACTCTCAGAGATAGGCCTAAAGATCTGTGCCTAAAACCAAAGCAAATCTTTCAGAGAATTATTATGCTAATCTTTCAGATATGAATGCTACTGTTCTATTTTTTGCACATCCAAGCTACCCTACGGTCATTATTTAACGAACAAATTTCTTGTTCTGGCTTGTACATGCAGAATGTTTCTCTTTTCTAAATCTATGCACAATGTCATATTTAATTTCCATTTATCTGCCTAGTTTCTCCAAATATGAGTAAGTTGCAACACACCACTTATTTCACAAACTGAGACTTTGTCTTTTGCACCCGTTATTGGCAATGTTTAAGGTAGCTTCTCTACTTTGCAAGACACTACCATATGTACGCATGATATTCCAAAAATGTCTTGGTTTAGTGACACAACAGCCCTCCAGTGAAAAGCCACTGGAGCTAATGCAGTGCTACTCTATGAGTTTCAAATATTCCTAGGTGGAGTATGAAAGAGGAAAACATCAACAGTAATACCAAATTCCCTAATAACAGTAATACAATACAATATAAACATAGTAATACAAATACAATAGTAATATTACAGGAATAGTCTTCCTAATACAATAACAGTAATTAACTCTGCCTGCCAAATACTTCAAGAAGAGTTTGCATTTCTGTAGTTTTGAAAATTTACAACGCTGCAGTTTGCATCTAAATAGCTTTAACATCTAAAGAAAATGTTCTCAAACAGATCAAAAAATGGAGTTGATAATGATTAGGAGAATATTCTCAGAATTCAAATTCTATTAATAGATTAGCAAATAAATTGCCAATATATGAAATATTCCATGACAAGTCCCAGTGTAATTCTCATTTGAGCATAAAGAAAATTCAAGTTCAGATTTCTTAACATGCTGTTAAGATTTCAAAAATGTTTTCTTGTCCAAATCACAAATTGAAATTTGTCACTGGAAGAACTTACCTTGAAGACTTCCACTACTTTAATTGTTCCTGAAAGAAATCTCTAATGAGAACCTGGGGCCTACAAAGCTGCTATTCTTGGTACTTTTCCCAACATTGAGCCTCACTGACGGTGTATCCTGAGACTTTCAGTGAGAAGCCTAGCTTAAAACCTAATTCAAAGACTTCTGAAAGGCTTCCTGATGCAAGGATATTATTGACACAGTCAGAGGGTATCAAACCATAAGAAGTTAAGCCTACTCTTTGTGGTACATCTCACAAACATAATCTGATTGATTACAGTCATAAGAGAAAATACTTTTTAAATTTAAAGTTACAATGAAGAGCAAAAATGGGATAAAATTCTGCTGAATAAAACTGTAATAGAATTAATGTGAAGACAGTTACGGAGAAAGAAAGTTGTATGAATACAGAACCTGAGTGATCCTTTATTACCTATTTTAGAATCTAAAATCTTCTTCACTAGGATAGACTCACAAGACATGCATCTCACTTTTATTACCGTGTACCACCACTATTAATTTTATTTAAGATTCAACTTGATTAACTCATTTACCTTTCTAATTCTAAAATTTGTATTTTTAACTAGGTTAAACAAAAACATACAGAATATCTTCATGCATTGTGATCAAGTTAGGATCTTCCCTTAAAGTAGGTAGAATAGGCTAATTTTCCAATCATTTAAATTACAGTGCAACTTTAACAGAGATGATGGTGAAACACTGCTGATAAATGCCACTGGAACTGGAACTGCTGCCTATGCAGAGGCTTGAGGCCAAACAAATGAGGTGTCAGTGCCAATGCCAAGAATTAGTGTTTGGCAGAGATGGAGATTTGATTCATGGATACATTCCCAAGGGACTAATAAATACTAAACTGAATGTCACAGCCTTTGCTGCTGCAGCACCTCCCAGTGAGTTGTCTCAGGAAACCTCAATGGGGTAGATCCCTCCCTAACTATCTGCGAGTGGGAAAGTCAGGCCATTTGAGACAGCAAAGAAATGCGGGAATTACTGGCTTAAAGACATATTTTGACCCCCTTTCCACCCTCAGAGGGGCCTCAGATGATGCTCTGCAGGAGTAACAGTGGAGGCAGGGACAGCTGCTTTCTGCTGCACCCTCAAATGCTCTATAGCTCATGTGGACTGTATGTTGATTAATGATATAAACTGAGATGAACTGGATATCTATCATTACTAACATTTCATTAATTCAGAGAACTATTTTCAACAGAGAGGAAGAATGAAAAAATTGTGCACAGAGATTTGAAACAGAAGGACTTACACTAGAGACAGCTGTATCACAAATGAATTATACAGATTTCCCCAAACGGACACAGCTAATCCCTCTATACCACTTCCCTCCATCATATGCTGAGCATCTATGTGTTCATGCTAATGAAACTTGCTTTAAAAAATTCATTCAATCTACAAATTTGCAATCAGAGCAATGTAAGGAATAGCCATAATAAATTTTGTGAAGACAAGCTTTTACTCTTAAACAGTTCATGTCAGGCAGCATTCTTAGCACAGGAAGAGGTCAAATAGCATACTGAGTTCCTTAAAACAGCAAATTGAGATGCACAGTAATGGAGTAAGTATGCCTTCTCAGCAATTGTGCGATTACCTTGTTTGGTCTGAAGAAATAAATACTGGAACAACTTATTTAGGAGTAGTGTCTTTAGTAAGCTACATTGCAACAGATGTGCATGGTTCTAGTGAGACTAAAGCCAGGATCTGGCTCATTTTATTTAACCTTTTTGATGTAACTTTATTATATGCATATAAATAACTTTGATTTGATATGGAAAGAAATAAGTTGGTTTTAATAAGATCGAGATTGAGATTATTAACTGCATATACATTGTTCATTTTGTAGACTGAGCATAGCAGACCAAATTTTAATTGCAATGTTTAGGGATCTTCATTAGAAGTGAATGAAAGCCCTTGTGCACTGAAATGAGAGTATTCCCTAGAGAGTGCAGAAGCAAGTAAGGCAGAATATGTAATGAACTGAGCTCAACAAAATGAAGGTCAGAGCTAACACTCATGCAGAAAAGAGGTCATCTTGGAAAGCTGCATTATTAAATAAGACCTGGAATATATACACCTTGACAAGGAGCAAGAAGAAATTGCTACTTAGTCTAAGATATGATCAAATGATAAAAGGTACTTGGCTTTGCAACGGATTTGAAAGCCAAGATACATCTTAAGGAATAGAATTGCATTGGCTTGAAAACAGAATATGATTTTACTGGCCAGGTTCATAGCTGATATGACTACCAAGTGCCATTTCGTACTGCTTTGAAACAGACACAAAGTAATGCAAAGAAATGCAGATGTGTAAACGGTTCCATTTCTCACCAATCAAGTAGGACTCAATATAGCTCTCAGTATAAATGTTACAGAAGAGAGAATGACAGCTCTATCTTGGAACAGAACAAGAAATAGAAACAGATGTGAAATTAAAATAAAATACATCTTTGGAATGATCTAAAAAATGACAAGGGAGAAAACATTCTCCAGACAAATAATATCATCATGTGGACAAGCATGGACAGAAGCAAACTGTGGATGATGAAGACCAACCAGCACCACATGAATTACCCCTGGGAGAGACGAAACACAGTAAGCAAGATCAGAACAGCATGGGTGCTGAGAGCTGCAAACAGGAGAGAGCAGGCAAATTACCAAAGAGAAATGACTGACAGAGGGCCTTGTGGTTACTATCTAGCAACAGCATGCCTTGTGCAGTTCAGCTACAAGCTGAGCAAGATGATAAAAATTTAATAATTGTCTGAGCAGCAAAGAGGCCACAGTGGGCTCTCACATGTATTTGATGTTTGACAGCTCAGTTTTCCTTCTCTTAATTCATTTGGGACATTGACAATAGAAGGATCTATCCTAAGGCTATCTCCTCCACTGAAATGCACCAAAAACAATGGTCACTGATGTGTTGTTTGAATTTTTTAACTAGTACTTCTTCTTAAATAACTTTTTCTTCATAGCTGGATATCCCAGTGAGGTTTTAACTTTCACACCCTGTTGATTCAATAGCCTGATGCACAGAACTGTGGCTTTTCCATCCATTTTTAATATGATTGTCCTCCCTTTCTGTTCTCAAAACAATTTACATAATTTAAAACTTGCACCTGCTGATCACAGAGATTTATTACAATTGTCAGTCACAGCAAAGATTATAGTTACTACTTTACAGTACTGAAGAAACACAACGGTTAAGCTAACAAATTAATTCTAGTGCCTCTGTGGTATTTTCTGTACTTTTTTCAAAGTGTCTGGATACAAAAAAGCAGAATCAAGTGCTGAAAGTAGAAATGTGATTTGGGAATTCACTTAAATGGAACAACTTGATTATTCTCAGCTCTGCCTATATTTACCCACATATGCATCAAGAGTAACTTGCCTAACACTGGTAGAATTACTCTGCCTTTAGGGTGGAGAAACCAAATAGAACATGATTCACCACTCACACAGCGTCTATGACTGATGGGGAGATTCACAACTAACAATTACAACACATGGCCTTGCACCGGCATGCAACTAGACGTCTTTGCAAAATGAGCAAAGAACGCTGCAAAAACAAATAGCTCTCTATGACAAGCATTGCAGATGCTGCTGCTATGTCAATAGACAGAAAAACACATTTTGCATGTTTCAAACAATTCAGAAACACCAGGAATTTGATTCTCTACTACCCTGTCTACAAGTTTACCCCAGGAGGTTAAGGCACACGATCTTTGCAGATCCCCATGAGTGCTAAGCCCATGTACTCTGCCCCTTCCATCGGCTGACCAGGAGTGAGGGGTCTGTACTAGCAAGACTCTAAACCTGAGGTGATACATCCTGCTTCCCAGTCACGCTTATTAGCTTGGGTTGAGTGCCTCATTAACCCCACAATATGGCTTCTTGCTGGTTCAGAGGCCACACAGCAATTTACGGGTGCCTGCAAAGGACTGGTAAAAATTTGAGTACATAATATTTAGAACCAGATCAGCAGAGAGACTTTTTCAACATTATTTTGGGCACTAGATAAATAGAGGGCTTCATATCTTCAAATTGTTCATGTGCTAATCATGGTCCCTGTTTTTCAATATGGCCAGATCCTACATCTTAAAAGGTATTCAACAATCCTACAGCAATACTTAAAAACAAGTCAGTTTAAATGCATGAGCTAATACATTTTTTAAACTGTTTGCCTAGTTTGCACATATCCTAACTTAAAGGCTTTTGGACTTTGCTTTCTACTCAGGAAAGGTATGAAAAAGGAACTGACTGGTATAGACACAGAATTTCTAATGATGAGGTAATGCAAAAGGGATGGATTTAGGAACAGAATAAAGATAGAAAGGAACAGGAAGAAGTGGAAAGCTTTGTGAATAAGATGTTTGTAGAAGAAGGAAAAGAACAGTGACAACTGTATTAGAGGCAGAACATCAACTGTTTTTATTTCCATTCATTGTTACAGAGGGACAGGAGAGCAGGATACAATTTTTCACCCTTTGTAAAGTGTGCTCAGATGGGACGGAAAGAAGGGTCTGCTGACCTTGTAAATGCTTTTTAATCTCATGCATACAACCCAGCTCCTTGCTTCAGAAATTAGGCTTGTGCTGAATCAAATTAACAAGGATCATGACATGATGGCAACTTGAGGAGGCTCAAGACCTTTGCATAGCCAGATGGAAAGTAGCACCAAGGGACAAAAGAAAAAGCTCAGTTAAGAATGAGTTGGTGGAAAATATGACCGTGTAAAGAAGCTATGGAAAGGACTGGAAGGCTTTTATTTATTTGAGCCCTATGAAATAGTTATTTCATCTGTAAATCGGTTGCCATTCCTCCCACTCCCCTCTCCCCTTGTTTCTCTAGTATTTTTGTCTCTCTGCTGAACAATTTATTTAATTAAAATAATATATTTTGTAGTTCTATAAAATTCATGACAAGTAACAGATATATCAACAAGAAAGGTCCCTGATGCTTCATTTTAGAGGAGAAAATTTTAACTAGCCACTAGCATGAAATGCTTCATATTTGCTTCAAAAACTCAGGATCTTATAGGAGACCTGGAAACAAGCCAATATGCACTGAATTCCAAATTTTCTCTCTCTGTGAGTGTCTGTTTAGATTTTGGGTGGTCTTCTATAAATAGAAGGAATACTCCTTTTGGAAGGACAGCGGGGAAAGTATTAGGCCTCAAAAAGGAGCGGAAGGTTTGCAAACTCGGAACGGTTTGAGATGTCAGCAAAACCTCAGCAGTTCTCAGAGTCTTCCACCCCTTTTTCCCATTCATTTCTGCTGTACATTCAGAATCAATGTTTTGCAGCTTCATTGCCTCCTGCACATGACAGTCATTTGACATCTAATGATCACAGTAGGTATTGAAAGGAATCAGCCTCTAATAACCTTCACTGTTAAACTGAAGCAGGGGGGTCTCCCTCTTTCTCCTTGGCATAACAAGGAAAATGGTCATTTTTCCACTGCAGGAACTAGCATTAATTGACACTAACATTCTGACGGTGCCATGGACACTCAGTGGTAATGCAGAGATGCAAAAGGACAGAAGTGCCCCAGTGTGCAGTTGTATCTTTCCCAAGAGTTCTGTCTGGGCTCTACAAGGTATTATTTTGCTACTAAAAGAAATGTCTTCAGTCCAGTATATAATTCCAACCATTTCCCTTTCACATGTTAAAAATCAAGAACTCTATAAACAAGACTCCGTTCAACTAAAGAAAACAGTTTAATCAGATCTTAATTTTAGAGGAAGGAACTGATATTTGTGTGTTTACCCTCCAGGTGTGTTCCCACCCATCTTGCTCCAGTAAAGGTCCCATTGAATTAAATGAAGCCACCCGTGAAGCAAGATAATATTCAACATGAATATTTGCTTTAGAGTCTTGGGTACTGAACTAAATGGTTTCATCAGCAGTGCTACTAAATACCCTTGATTTGAAGTATCAAGACCATTGTACTTTTCTATTAAATGCTGTCAGATTAATGCCAGAAATGGTGCCAAATTCACACTGACAAACACTTTATAAAGTAAATTCCGTTATTTGTGTATTTTATTCATTTTATTGTATTGTATTAAAACTTTAGGTTACTGCATTTTAAGCATCTAATTCTATTCTCATTTTCTGTTTTCTAGATATTTCCTCATTTAGATTATTTTGGTCCTCTACTTCTTATTTTCAGAAAAAAAAAAAAAAAAAAAAAAACAGTTGCTTTCAACTTATCATGCTCTTGCATTTTGATCTCTTAGTATCACTCACAGTGAAATGTTGCAAAATCCAGGTTACAAGACACAAAGTGGCATGTTAAATTCAGAAGTATCAACTCCTTTCTTTAAAACTGTAAAAGGCCACAAAACCAGCAGAATTAATGTTATGGTTCATTAAATTGTTGCTTTTATAAAATCTGTATCCAGAGACTAAAACAAAATTATTATTTCCACCTATTAAATTGAAAAACATTTCTAGGTCCATTTGAACAGATTTGAAATAACAAATTTCAGAGGATAACAGATTTTAAAAAATAGAACACTGAGTAAATTATATGGCCTGGGATGAAGTCAGCATGAGTATATAGGAGCATCTCTTTTGATATAAAATTATTTTCCACATAACCAGTAGAAATGAAAGTGTATTTACCCCAGTTGCTACTGACCAAAATTATCTTGTGAATAAATTTGAATACTGAAGCATTATAATCATGCAAACTGATTATGAAATATACAGAAGAACCTGGACTTTAAACTGATTCAGGACAACAAAACTCCACTAAAATCAGTAGAGCCATGCTGATTTATGTTATTCAAGGATACAGCCTTAATATCCAATAGCAATAATCAGATGTGTATGACTGTTTATTTCAGTTCTATTCTTCATCCACTCAAGGAAAAGTTCAACAATTACAGAAGTCTTACCTGAAGGCAATTTCAACAGAAAGACATCAAATTTGCTATCTCTAGCTTCAAGAATGCAAATTAGTCACCTTCTCTCACCCACACACAAAAAGCATCCCTCCATCAATGCTTTTTCATTGACTGAATCACCTGAAACTGTCTACTGATCAGATTAGACACAAGTTAATTTCCAACTAAATTGCCTCATGACATATCACAAGTCATCACATGTCTCAAAGTGTGGTGCCTCCTTTATGTGCCTTGACATTACTAGGCAACACGTCATGTTCAGAAAGCATCGTCTCTCTAATTGTCTGTCACTACAAAACACTTCTTGTTTAAATAACAAAACCCAGCAACTTGCTTTTCATGCCTAGATTTATATGGTTCCCTGCTGAATCTTAGAGGAAAAGAAGGAGAACAGGTCAGGAGGAAGAAAGGAAAGCTGCCCACTAGCTATACAGACCAGAGCAGAGCAGAAGAAACGTTCCTACCTTCCAAAATTGTTCAGACTCTGGTGATGTTATCATGCTTGGCAGCCCCTCCAGAGAGACAGTCAACAAATCTGGGCTTTCAGTAGGGTTGCTGCTCAGAAAGGATTGCTTGCAAAGGGCAGAGGAGCTCTTCTCTGCATCTCTGAGATAGCTGCACCTCTGAAAATCTCGAGGAGGACTGTATGACACAGGAAGAGCAATAGTTTCTCAAGCTAACTTCTGGAGTTTTTCAGAGCAGGGTTAGGTCTAGATGGTTCTGTAAACTCAGTGATTCCTCTCATCTAGAGGGGATAGGACAATTGGCTATGTTACACCAGATGGAGTTTCTTGATTCCTGCCCGCACGTAGGGTTCGTCTTCCTCCACGGATGACATACACACACTACCCCTTTCTCATAGCTGTAGGCTCACAGTCAGCTCCTGGAAAAGCCAAGCAGAGTTATGTCTGGGTTATACACATTTGTGCTGGGGCACAGATTGCCATGTTTTTATTTGTAAAAACAGGAAAGTACTTGACTTAAACCAAGATAGGGTTAATTATGAAATTAATGGTAAGAATTATATTCAGAAACATTTTGGGGTAAATGTACTAAACTAAAAGAAAAAAAAAAGACAAGATCGAAAAAAAACGAGAACACAGTATCACAGTTGTATCTTTAATTTCATTTTGTATATGCATCATGAGCAAAGAACTACATCTTCCCTTTTTCAAACATCAAATTTTCATTTTGTCCAAATGTCTCCCATGGAGCAAAAGAGGTGAATACAGTGTTATTTGCAGAGACCAAAAGGCACAGAAATGGCAGAGTTCTTTTCTGCAGTGATATTTTGTAGGATTAACAGGAGAAACAATGCAGGAGGCAAGGCGCTAATATCACAACAATATTTGCACTAGACAATATATGCTCCCATCACTAAATTTACACACAGCAACAAAAAACATCTTCTATCTGCAAGAAAAGCAACTGGGCATTTAAACATTGCTATGACTGCATAGTCCTCATAGAGCATGCCAGATTTAAGAGTACGGTTCAAATTTGGCCTAAGTTACCAGTCTAGAAAAATTTGATATTGTCAGCCTTATCTCTAAGGCCTGTTTATTTCACATGATGAAAGTATCAAGCAGCTTGCCACACTTGGCAACCATTGCTAAAAAAAGAGGACAAAACATTACATTGCAGAATCATTAAAAATGTCCAAGTACAAAGTATTCTATGAAAGGCCCAGGCAGGGGAAGTGCAGGGGGTTGGCTGCTTGAAAAACAACAGTTGTACAATCAACATGTCTCCGACTTATCTCTAGCATCTCCATAAACTTAGACAAATTGTATTATGAAGCAAGTGCATCTCCTTTTTCATTTAATATTTTTAGTGTAATGCTATTTTTCCCGTGGTTTTCTTTTAAGTTCACTTATCTTTGCCACTAGTACACCTTCTAGGAGCATAATATAGCATGGTCCTATCTATATTGAGAACAAAAAAATCCAGACACATCAAAAAAAAAATCAAAAGGTACTGACTCAATTCTAATATTCAGAAAATTTTTACCTGAAGAAAGCAGGAATCATAGCATCCTACTTTGAACACGTTCCATAGGCTTCGTATAAGAAAAGTAGCAGCATCTTTTCCTCATCCTGGAGAATTAGATGGATTTTTCTAGTAAGTTCAGCCTCAGCTTGCTACTCCAGGGTTGGTCTTGTTGACTTTGACAACACGAAGCTAAGTTAATACAAGAGTTTTGGAAAATCCCAGCTCACTTGTAATTTAAACAGGAAAAATCACTCGCCAATATATAAACCTAAATTCTCTGACTGAAAACTAATCGAGCCTTCTTTGTTTTGCTTCTGTTCTTCAAGATTGGGTTTTAGATGGCCAGATAGCTGGTAGTGATATCTGTTGCAAACAGGCTGACTCTGTGGGGAGTTAACATAAGCCAGGTTCATTTCATACCAACGCTCAGCTTTGGTACTTCTGATAAGCTTCTATGACAAACTAACAATAACAAAACTTGAAAATAAATCTTTTAGTCAATTAAGCCATATTTTAAAAAGTACACATGGCAATTCCCTAGGCTGAAAATCGCTTGGCTTTTGCTCTCCGTCAGTAATTATTCTATCTTATTCCTTATTGTTGATCAAAGCTGTCCGGTAACATATTTTTTTCACTGGAAAATGGAACTATTCATCTTAGACAAAACATTTCATAGGTGAAGGAGAGTAATGAGATTTCCTGGGTCATCACATCCAGCTCCCTTTCTTTTGCAGTTAACCATTTAATGAAGCCATGCTCACACTTTTTTGACAAGCAGTCACAAGTGGAAAAAATATCAAAATGCCTGATTCCACAATAGATCAAAAGAGAAGGTAGGAGAGAAACACCCAGCTATCAAAGAGCATTTTGGGAACCCTTATTACCTTTTGATATAATTGCACCCAGGCAATGCAGGTATTGCACTCAGCTTTTAATAACAGTTAAAGGAAGGCAGTAATTAGATGAAGATATTTTTTAATTGACCAAGGCTTTTCCTAAAAAGCTGTACAGTGGGACATTTCTGCTACCCCTGACACTTTGCCCTAGCAGCTAAGGGTTTGTTGCTGTTTGTTTGTTTTTCTTTTTTTTTAACCATGTGCTTTTGCCAGCAGGTAGACATGAATATTTAACTTTGAAGATCTCTAATTTTATTACCTGGAAAACTCTCAAATACTGATATGATGTGAACCTCAACCAAGAGCTAAATACTCAAGCAATATCATGTTGTCCCTATTACTCTGTTAATAAATTGAAAGACTAAACCCTCTTCCCTTTCAACATCTAAGGAAGTCTGTTCAGTTAATGAGTTCTCTATTTTCTACACAATCAAATTAGATCATGAAGGATGTTCTAGGCAGTTTGCTGCTCGTATCTCTGAAGATGAAAAGCCCTATGATTAAATTTTAAAGAAGTACAAAAGGCTACACAGGAAAATGGCAAATCAAAATACGTAAAACATTTATTTGCATACCAGTGCATTTTGAAAGCTTTATTTTAAAAATGATGTTTATGTACCAGAACACGCTATAATACTATGACAATCTTGCAATACTTTTAGATTAATACTCACTTCAAAGTCATTTAATTTTATTTTGTAGACTACAGGATAAGCAGCTGTAAGATAAGACACTGAAGCCTTGTTCTTAGATCTGGAGAACCAGAATCAGGAGTCTTAGATTCTATTTCTTGCTTTCTCCCTGATTTTCTATGTTAAATTAGACAAATCAGTTATAGATCTGTCAAATATACATAGAAATACATATTCAATTTCAAAAAGTTTGGGAGTCTTGATTTACATGTGATATCATTTTATTAGGGGATTAATAATGACTCAATGATTAAGAGAACTTAACCCTTATTATCTGTTTAAAACTGGCAAACAGGTATTTCTGCTTGCATATTCGTTATATTCAGTGATAAAGGTAAAGTTTTGGTGACAGATTTTAGCTGCCCTGAGGAATTCCAGACTGCTCCCTTTGCCTGCCTGCGAGCCCTTCGACCCTGTGTGTGAGGGTGGTCTCAGCCCATTGACTTCACTTTTAATCTACTGTCCGAACAGATGCCCAAAACATTCTAACCAGGAGAAGAGAAAACAATACAAAACAAATAGAGAATAACAAATACGAGTGTTGGAACATGATTGCCTTTGTTCAAATCCAAATTCAGGTATGCACATGATGCTCAGATGGTTTCCAAAATGAGCATCCACACTTAGCAACTAAGGTTTTCAAGAGGGTTGAATACAACAACTTTCATGGAATTCACATCAATACTGTTAATGTTGTTTTTCAGCACTTACCTGTCTCACAGGGTTTAGAGATTCTCATATGGAAACTTACAAATATACCCAAAGCTCAGCACTGTTTTTCCTGGATAGCTACATCTTTCCTTCAGATAAAAGACAAAGGCAACTACAGACCCACCAAAACACCCAGTAAGGCCTTTTCTCGGTGTCTGACATTCCTTTTTAATTTACACCTGCCACAAAATACAGAGGCTTAACTGCTCCCTGTATGATCTGTACATTGAAGGATTACAATAACTTTCTGCCTTTCAGGCAGGGAGTAGATGGAATTTCATAGTCTGTAAAACCCATTCCTAGCATGTAGATTCACAAGAGTGTGCTTCTCTATTTCCTTCATTTTTAACTAAGCTTTAATCAGTAACAGGAATCTTAGAGATACCATTCCAGAGCTCCAAACCAAACCCAAGGAATATTGCCAGCAAAAATACTTAGATTCTCATTTTCTGCCCCTCCTTCTTTCCCTGCCATTCCAATGATTGCTTTGTATATTTATTTTGGTAACAGAAAAAAAAGCAGAATGGGCTCAAAATGCCAGCAATCAGTAGGTATATGCAGAATTCCTCTGCAAAGGTTAGGCACACCTGGATGATGGAGCATCTGGAAGACAAGCACCCACCTAGGAGCCTGAAGCTAGTGTTTCTCCCCATCGCTGTGGCTGGGCTGGGCTGGGCTGTGCCTGGTTTCTTCCTGAACTCATTCCAAGTCTGAGCGTCTTTGCCACTGCAATGTAAGAGACTAGCTGCCAATAATAGAGCTAAGCATTTATTAGGCAAAAAGCAAAACAAAGCAAAACAACAAAACCTAAAGACCAAAAAAAAACAAAAGCAGGTTAGGCCCTTAGTTTCCACAACCTTCTCAAATATCTCTGTTATTTGAGAAGCCATTTGCCAGCTGTATGTTACTTAGGAACATGTAACTTGTTCAGTTTAATGTGATCCAAAGTAAATCTGACGGAGAATGTTTTGAAAAACTGATAGAGCAGTTTTGTGTCAACATGCTCTAACCCGTAGATAGTCTAACCCGTCAATAGTAAATTCCTGTAAGTAGTTCAGAAAAGTCAAAATGCATCATTCATATGTTGCTTTAACTTTCTATAAGGCAGATTATAACAAGAATAATGCCATGTTATTTATAACTTGAGAGCAAAATATTTTTGTAATATTTCTTTTCATCATTTAATTATTTATTTATGTTTTCCTACCTTCCTACTTTTACTTGAGAGGAACACAAACCAAGCTGGAAGAGAACTAAACAGAGCCAGCACTCTGGTCTCCAGCAGGGACTGGTGGGTGTTGCTTTGGAGGCTTCAAACCTCTGCAGCTGTGCAGGGAACTGGCTCTTGCAAACAATGTCCATAGGTTTGCAGACTGTGAGTTAAAGAATCAGTATTTTATATACTTTAGCCCCAAATTACTTAAATAATTTTGGAAATCATATCTCTTATGACTACAGTTTTGAAAATATCTCAAGAATAAACTGGATGACCTTGGGCCCTTTGGTAAGTCCCCAAATCATTTATAGTTTTGCATGAAAATTGATACACATTCCTGAAATTACACTTTTATGCAGAACTGGGGAAAATTGTTACTAACACTAGTATCTTTAGACATCTTATGAAGTAATGTATTTTACATGCTTACACCATTTCACGTGGATAATTCAATAGCACTGCAGCCAGGCAAATACAGTAATCTATTTTGTTGTTATAAACTGATCGTGTAGCAAATTTTCATACATCACCCCCTTTACTATATCATGGAATTACTGAACACTGAAATATTCAAGCTACTAAATAACACATTTAAATATGTCTCCTACGTTAATGCTGATCTGCATTTTATATTGACTTTAACTAAAGAATAATTATTTGTTCTTTTTCATTTTTCTACAATCTTTCTACATAGAGTTGTCTGTCATTAAAGAGAATCATTTAATGCAAGATTATGAGAATATACACAATTTCTTTTCTCTAATTGACCAAAAATGTTGTAAGAATTTAAAGCTACAAATTGAATATAGCTAATAATTCACAGATAATAGAATACATGTGAAGAAATTGAGTGTCATTTTTAAAATAGAATCATTGCTGAATATCTGTGTCTGTCTTTACTGATGATAACTATGAATCTCACTTTAGTTTAAGATGATGCAGCGGGATTCCTGAGATAATGAGTCTTCATTCATGAATGCCATTATTTCCATTGGAAAATTAAATTTCCAAAGAGTTTAATTACCTCAAGCTAAAAAATACTGCAACAGAAGAAAGCTGGGGCAGACCCTGCAACACGGTATAGTGGTTGGCCTATACAATTCAAAAAACCATTATAAACACAAGGTATGATTTTTTTAAAAGCAATTAAGAAGCAAAGAATGAAAATTGAAAGTCATCTCACTGCTGCTGAAGAGCTCATTCATATTGTTCTGAGGGCGTTATAGAGGTAAATGACATTAAGAGAAAGATAGGATTTTCAAAGGCAAAGCACAAACAAGTGCCTAACTTTCATTAAAAGTTATTTAGACTGTTTCTAATAAATATACAGTAGAAACAAATCTTGAGCCTTAATTTATGAAGAAATGGGGAACAAATGGTTTCTTCGCAGTATTATGAATTGCAGTGCTAAACCATGGAAGAGAACAATTTAGATCACTCAGACAGTAGGGAAAAAATAGGGTTTTTTGCATTGAACAAGTGAGTGATGGTAATGAGAGAAGAATCAAAATGACAGTACCGAGACATTCATTGAGATAAACCTACCCATAAGGAAGGCACCCACAAGATGACGATGCTGATATTTCAACAAGCGCATGACATATAACTATTTGACATCCTTCACGAAGAAATTCCCTAAAGCAGCCCTGAGCACTTAGCAGCACTGAGTACTTTGTCTTAGCCCAACAAAGCACAGAAAATACATGGAACAATGATTTTAGCCACATTCTTAAAGCCAAGAAAGTTTGTTTGATTTACTAGACAGTGGACAATTGTGCTCGTTCAGATTCTAATCAAGATGAACTTCAAATATTGCAATTGAGGAACAGGTTTAGTCCTCTGCAGGCTAAGGAGGAGCTGGGCACAGCTTCAAGGGGAACAGTTGGGCTGACAGACCCTGTGCCTTGCCAGAACACCCAGAAGCAGCAATGAATGACTGTTGTGGGTGACTCCCTGCTGCAGGGACAGAGGCACCTATCTGCTGACCAGACCTCTTGTCTGGAGAGGTTTGTTGGCTGCCAGGGGCTCAAATATGAGATGTCATGGGAAGACTGCCAAGGCTTGCGCACGCATCAGACTATTACCCTCTGCTCTTCCACAGGGGCACTAATGATATCATGGGTAAATTGGAAACCACCAAACAGGATTTCAGAGCTTTAGGAATGGTGGCCTAGGGTCTGGGAGCCCAGGTTATTTTCTCCTCAAACTTGCCAGTGAAGGGAAAGGATGGGAGGAGGAGCAGACAGATTTTCCAAGTTAAAAATTGGCTGCACTGCTGGTGTTAGCAACAAGGTTTTGGTTTCTACAGCCATGGGGCCCTGTTTGAAGATCGACAACTGATGGTGAGAGATGGGATTTACCTCACTAAGCAGGGAATACTTTGCCAAGAGGCTGGCCAGCCTAGTAAGGAGGGCTTTAAACTAGGAAAGATGGGGGAAGGGGAGAGTTACAGAGACAGGGCAGTCACCTCCTCTGTATCCAAGATGACCCGATTATGTATAACTATGAAAGGCAGAGTCTGGGAGAGTTCACTGAACGCTGCAATTCCAGAGCAAAAAAAGAAATAGCGACGAAGATAGCAACAAGAAATAGCAACAAAGATATAAAAAAATGAAATTTCATCTTATTACAGTACTTTTTAACTTCAGAAATGAAGTAAAATTCAGTCTCAGTCAACTGATAGTTCTAAGGCAATTTAAGGTCCTCAGATGAAAGTAGCCATATAAAAATTAAGTAACAATAAGTTGTTTTTTGTTATTTCCTGGCATACCCACATCTTCTTCTCATTTATGTGGCAACAATCTGAAGAATTCTCCGTTTGTTATGTACATTGTTATGTACCATATTAAGCAAAGAGGAGCACAGTTTATAGCTGGGGAAGAAAGCAATCGTTTCTTAAGTGCTATGTACATATGGAAGGATCTGTTAAATCAACAGAATTGCTGTAGTTAGGATAAGCAGAGAGTGGAGCTATTTGGACAGCAGTGGCTAAGAGTACTGCATTGCGTTTACTCTGTGCACAAGAACTGGCTCAAGTCTCCTCAGCAAGACAGACAAGAATTCAAGCTGGTTGCTCCAAGGATGAAGGGCCAATCATTCCTGCCATGCGAAAGGCATGAGTAGGAAAAACAATATGGAGCTAAGAAAGGTGGAGACAGCTCTGAGGATCCCAGCTTGCAGTCTGTGTTGCTTTTACTGTGGGTTACAGACACTTTCATGGAAGCAGACATCACACCCCAGAGCCCTTGAGGCCTCAGCAGCAGGCACGGGCGCTGCCAGCATGTCACCTTGATGTGGACACTGTGAGAGTGGGAGCCACAGCTGTGTACCTCCTGCCAGCTTGGCCTGGGTGGCTGACCACGTAGCTTATGCCTAAAGCCTGCGTTGCTGAGTCTTACTGCACTTAACTAACTTTTAACTATCTTAAATCTGTCCAGCAGTGTCCCATCATCAGTGAAATCGGTATCAACACTGCTGCTGTCTTAATCGTACAGGGTTATGTAATGGGAGGTGGGGAGGGGCATACTTACTCCCATGGCTCTCAGTGGGAGTTTCATCCTTCAACTGAGGTAGAACAGATCTTCTGTTACTGTGCTTATCAGGATCTGTATTCAAACCAGTTCATAAGAACTGCATTCACTGGAGTGGAGCAGTCTGCAGCTGATGCATTCACCATATTGTCTTGTAGCTTCTCTAGCTTCTAAGAAAAAAACCAAAATCCTCCAAGGGTCTGCTTGATCCTCCAAGGTCTTTCTCTGGAGAAACAGCTTTGACTCTTCTTGTGTCAAAGAAGACCCCAGAGCACATGGGAAATACAGACTCAGACTGTTATTACTGGATCCATAACAAAGGAATAAAAAGTGCAACTCTTGTTTTCTGCCCACACATAATCCTTTCAGAGCACTTCAATTCACAGTAAAATCTGTCCTGAACGTTCACCCTAACAGGCTTTACAAAGATCCATTGCTTAAAGCGATTCTCCAAGAGATGTCCATATAGAGGGAATAGTATTATAATATGATCTCTTACTCCAGAAGATTGTCTAACTATTTGCATCAAATTTTAGTGTAAAACCTTGCTGCACTATGTTAAAAGAAAGTCAGTTTGTCATAAAGTAAGACCAGGAAGACGGTGAGAAACTATCACTACTCCTGACTGCGTAGGAATTATACACTTCATTTCACTACAATATTTCCCTACCTGCCATTCTGGTCTACTTACCACTTTACTCATTTCCTATGCTCTGTCCTCGTCTCTCTACATTTCTTGAATTAGGAAATGTTATTTAGTATAAACTTGTTTGGCAGCATCACACAGATATACAGCATGATCATGCAGACATACAAGAATTTATTCAAAATAGATGTTAAAAATAAAGCCAATCTGTAAATAAAAATAAAGCAATCTGTAAGTCCACCTAAGACAGACAGTGCTTAGAACTAACATAGAATTTGAAGCTTTTGCAGAATTCTCTCATCCTTAATCTGTTTAGACATTCAGAAGGCTAAAAAAAAAAAAAAAAAAAAAAAAAAAAAAAAAAAAGAAGAAAAAAGAAAAGAAAATCTCCTTTACTATGTTAATTAAATACTATATAACAGGAAACCAAATGACATTTAAGTCAGTTAATTTATATCCACTTTACTATTTTGATAATGCTGATGACAAAATTAACCATTCCTTATGATTTAAAGGAATTAATATAATGGAATTATTCATTTAAATCTGTAATTTTCAGTTAAGTAGATGACAAGAAGATTTATCTTTTAAATAACTATTGTATTTCAGATTGGTCCCCATCCCTATTATTTCTAATTTTTATTTATTTGTTTATTTTTAGCTCCAGGCATATATATTGGACCTGTAAGTGGAACCAAGTTTAGAATCTACAAAAATTCTCTCTTAGTGACTTTTTTTGTCAGAGATATTGTCCGATATGCCAGAGACATTCGCTGACATTGCAATGAAACAAATCAAAACATTACGTGTGCTTAGTACTGGTCTGCGTTTCATCTAAGTCAAATGTAGTATGTTCAGTGGCAACAAAATTAAGCTACGGGGTGAAAAAAAATTACTCTGTGGAATCACTCTCCCTTCAACAATAAAAATCAGGTCCTGAACTGGTGCAATCGGGATCACGTCCGAGGCCTTTTGCAGACTGGGGCTAACTTCTGTGGGCTGCGTGCGAATGGAGGATGTGAAAGCTGCTGTCGGTGGAGAGCTTGGACAGAAAACACTGACTCAAAGGCCACGGGGAACAAGATTACCTTTTCTCTATTCATTCATATTGTTTTTGACCAGAAAGACTGACTGATAGTAAATACCTGAATTTTCAAAACATTCTAAAAATCAGGGATTTTCAAGGGAATATGAAAAGTATACTACAAGCTGGAGGTCTTTTTCAAAGATTTCACCAGTGATCTTAATTTATCATACATTCAACAGAAAAAAACTTATGCAGAATTACTTCATTAGATAAGCAGAAAATACCTGGTGTCATACAAGTGAGTTTAGTCTAACAGAGAGCTAAGTGAAAATGCATTTTCATTAAAAAGAGCACACATGCTACTCCCAAGAAGCTATGAAATAGAAAATATTTTCCTCTATTTTTTGAATAATTTTATTTCTAATGAGACAAATACCAAAGTACATATCATATTGCTGACGCTCATTTTATTTTTACTTAGCACAAATATTTATTGTTTTCTCATCAGTAGAAAAAGCTCCTGGCATAAGATTTTACATTTCAGGGCATACATTATAATCTTCTTAAGACAATAGCAACGTAGCAGGAACTAAGCATAAGCCACGACAGTGATACATTACCTTCCTATACCATGTTGCCACAGGTTCTGAGCTATTAATTTTCCAGCTATTTTGTTAGTGACGCTTTGTAAGGATTTTCCATTGTCTAATTATTTGTCAGACCTTGTTCCATAAGTCATCACATGGCACCACTGTCGTTCCACAAAAAATAAAAATTCAGTGTACAGCATGTTTCATGGAGCTGCAAGAACTACAGCGAGTTTCCAGGAGCCAAAGATCTGTGAAGGTGCATGTGGCTATAAATCCAAATTTCAAAATAGAGTCATTTCATTTTAACAGTTGGAGAGATGGATTTACATACATGCCAGTTAGACAAACGTATTGTTTCAAAACATCCCACAGGCAGCTCTTAAGCTCAAAGTTCACTGACAATCATATATATTTCATCAAAGGTTATTGTTATACATTCAGTCTCTGAATCTGTGCTCTGTTTGCTCATGTGGACCTCCAGAACCATGCAAAACATTATGAAAGTCCAGAGTCTCTGCCACTTTATACAGCATATTAAAAATTAAACATGCGCAGTATAGGACCATTGCATCAAACCTCCAAGGCTTTTCCCAATGATTCTGTTTTAAGGAGGCCTATTGAGTTAAAAGTACACAAGAAGTAATCATCATCATCATGAAAAAGGGGTCTTTGTTGCAGTTGTGCTGACAAGTGACTGCTTGAATGCCTTGCTGATGACTAGATAGTAGAGGGTAAACAGAGTTTAACCTTGATACAGTTTTGTTAGATTCAGCCATGTTCCGTTCCATGAGGTTTCAATACCAAAAAGGAGTAAAATCCACAGGACTGGAAGAAATTCTACCTTTCAACAGAGCCAGTGTTCCCAAACTACAATCTAGTAAAATGTTCAAACGTATGCTTGAGATTAAGCAGGTAAATATTCCTATTTGAACTACAAATACTCCGTATTACATTGATTTGAAATCGATAGGCCTGTGATTTCAATGAGAGAAATAATCTGCTTTAGTTCCTTGCTATTACAGTTCTCCGCTAGATTATAGTTTAAGTAACTAGGCAAAATTTGCAAATTATATGGGGTTTTTCTCTGCTTTGGAAAGAAATAAAACAATAAAAGTAGATTAAGTTATTCTTTATAAATAAGAAGGCCCAAATATTCCTACTCAGGTAGGAAAAAGAAAAATCTTCAGCTTTCACATGTAATTTGTATTTAAAAATGTATTTCTCTTATTTCCTTACTTTCTCCCTTTTTTCTCAATATATGCTTCTAAAGCCCTTCACTGCTATTGAAGCGGACAGAGCAAAACCCGATCCATTTTACAGATATTCAAAAAGCAAAAAATATGATTTCTCAACTGCATGATGAACTTGAAAAAAGAGCAAGTCAATTCAATCCATTTTACTTTGTAATAGAACTTGTACACTGATTTTTACTCACTTATTTCCCTTCACACTGCATTTTCTCTAAAAAATGGTTAATTCTAAACTCTAGATAGTTAGCTGTTAAGCACAGTGATACCAACACATAGTTTAACAATATGGCAAATGAGCACTATTTTCTAATAGAAAAACAGCTTTTACACACTGACTAATGAAAAATACTAGGCTGTATGAATCTAAAAATACAGCATAATGGCAGAGACTAGAGCCTCAAATGGTTATATCCAAGGGATTTTAGAACTTAATACTTGTGAAATGATGAAATTGAGAAGCAAATTGTCCATATATGATTTACTGCTTGTGCAAGGCAAAAGCTTTAAGAGTTAGTCAAAACACTCAGTACTCAAGAGTCAGTTTGATATGCATGCATTATAAAGAAGAAAGATGGCTGGGTAAAGGAAAAAAGGAAAAAAGAAAGAAAAAAAGCATTTCAGTATAGCATTGTCTATTCAAAGTTTTCAGTGGTTTCTCTACTGTCCAAGAGCTGATCCTTACCACCTAGAAGGTGAGGAGGCTTTCTCACTGCTTTTATTGGAAGAAGAAGTGAACTATGACTAGACTCCAAATATTTAAGATCTACTGACTACAGTGAGAACCGAGGGAGATACAGCATATTCACTACTTATTAATAGATTTTAATCTGAAGTTAAATGAATCTTCTTACTATTGTCTTCTGTAGCAATGAACTTCTGAAGTGCCACAGCTGCTCTCCAGAATTTTCATGGGAAATAGGTATTTCTTATAAGAGGCATTTGGGATCAGAGAATGGAGTTGGGATATAGAGGCCTGAGAGCTCAGATATACTCCTTTTGCTTCTGTTTACGTATGTTTTACCCTCCTGGTGCCTTGTTCAGTTCCCTTTTCTCTCCTGAATGGAAATCTTATTTTCTTACTATTTTTGTTCCCCTTTGGACGGGGAAGATAAACCTAAAATCTGGGAAGTTCATCAGCAATCCACTAACCCCTCTGCTATAAACCCTAAAACATCCATGAATTGATTTTCTTTCATTCTCTGCTGCAGGCATAACTGTTAATGAAGTTGCCAGGTCTGTTGAGATTATAAAGATTTATTTGTTATACTGAACGTAACGTCAAGACAGAGAGTTATTGGTTGTTTTACTCTTGACAGTTTTATTCATGAAGCAGAATACTGGAACTTACGGAAGCTTGGCTCATTCAATATATCATTCCTGAAACTTAGTTAAAAGCTTAATGCAGTTAGTTTAGAAGAGAACAATTGCATTTAACATGCAAATATTTTATAAACACATTGCCATAAAATTTGCAACTGAATTATTCTGTCATATAATCACACTGAAAAAAAGTTGTGAGATGACTTCCTTGTACTAGTCCTTAGTCCAAACAACCATAGCCAGAATTAGAAATGTCCCTTTAAATGTCCTATCATGTTTAGTTTGTGTTCTTCCCCCCCCCCCCCCACACACATCTATTTTCAGTCACACCAGAGCAAATTTGGAACTGAAATTTGTTGCTAGGACATAAAATCAGATTTGAGACAACTCACCACTTTGCTACCGCTGGGAATAAATAAAGCCTCTCAATATTGTTATTGGTACAAATTAGCAGTACGACGACACGCTCAGCAAGCGAGGGACGATGCTGTGCCTGGCGCTGTACACATTCGACCAGAGCTCAGCATCGAGGACCTCGAGACCCAGGCCTCGAGGAGCTAATTACAGACCTCTGCTGCCGTCAGCATGGTTGTGTACCACCTTAGGAGCTGGATACCTCTCCGCAATTTTAGGGAGCACAGAAAATACAGACAGCTGACTGAGAGCCATTAGCCACTGAGACACAAGCGAGCCTAGGGTCCTGTTGACATTAGTTATTCAGAGTGGTCTCAGTAGTTCCAAGAAGAAATGGAAAACGTTATTTTCAACTTATTTTTAGGAAACCTATATTTAAACAAATAATTATGTTTAAATTGAACTGTTAAGAAACCCTTTAATTTTAAACAATAAGAAAATAGAAACTATGTTTCAATCATCAGTGACATAAGACAGTTTAGATAAGTAATATTCCATTTGGAAATAAGCAGGAGGAAAAGTATTACAGCAGACTTTTTGGAAGCTGAAAGCTACAGCTCTCACAAAATACTTCCAAATCAAGAGCAGTAATAATTTAAAATTTTGAGAACACATAAATCAGACTTCTAAAATTAACAAAAACCTCTGCTGCTTAGTTATTTTTTCTGTAAGTTCTTGTATAGCAACTGAATTGACCACTTCTGCAGAAATGAATTTCATCACAAATAAAAGGGAGTTACTGGACTCAATCCACAAACTGTTTGAAAAGAAGTTTTAATTGTTAAATCCTACTCACTAACTCTAAAAGCTAAAAATATATTTTTAAATGAATTATTTCAATGTATAGCATTTTGGTAAAGAATTAGGCAAAGAAAAAACAAATTCAATTTCTTGAACCATTTAATCAAATTTTTTTTTTTTGACAAATCTAAACTCTCTACCCAAAAGTTAATATTCTGATAATCAGAAGCATCTGAGATTTACTGAATCTGAACTCTTAGCTACAGTTTAAGCAAGAATCCTTAAACTTTCCAGGAAAAGAAGGGTTTTCTAAAGTACCTTCAGGCTACTACAAAACATACAAGCACCTGACCAGAAGAGACTTTGGGGGTTTGGCCTTCTCCCCTCACAGGCAGCTCTAGTGTGTAACTCCTCTTAGATACCACACAAGCTCTATCTTAAAATCGGTTTGATTTCTTACCTTTCTCCTGAACACCTCAAAACAGTTAGGGAGTCCTACCTGAAAATTTGTGTCCATGGATCTTGAAAGGCAAAAATTAGAGCAGAACCAACACAACATCTGAGTTTGATAATACACACTTCCCAGAATATAAATGTATGGAAGTCAACATTTATGGCCCTATACAGGGACGATATACGGCCAAGCAGTGACACTGGGAGGCTTTTATGGGTTTGGGATGGCTGCCTTGCTCAGAGAAAACTAAGTTCCATTAAAAATCTTTACACCCTTCCACATCACTGTGTGCTCTGTATACACTTTCTCTGGCAGAAAATAACATTTTAGATCCATTATTTTGCAGCCTCTCTTGTTAAGCTAGAAACTTTAGTTATCGTGAGTCAAACACAGCAGGAAAGGAATATTGAATATGTTTAAGGCATAGAATGAGAGGATACAGAATAAAAAAGCTATACTGCTCTCTTAGTACTTTCCATGGAAGTGCTATTTATCAAATCCTTCCTGTGCAAAAAACAGGATAGGACTTCATGCAGGTATGAGATATTCCCTCCATACGCTGAGTCCTACCTACGGCATATTCTAATCTTACACTAAAAATTGGTTCAGTGAGTATCTGGGGCTCTTTCAGTTTCCCAATCAGTACATTTTACTCAGTGCTCCCACTTACTTTTCTGTTGCAACCTTTACTGAATCTCAGCAGTACCCTCCCGGTCCTGAATTATGAAAACATATTTATATTCTCCCTGTTTTGTGAATAATGCTTACTTCTCCATTTCAATTAAGTCTTTCCTTCCCATGCTTCCACTTACAAAATAGTTTAAATTCTTTTGATATAAAATGTTACTGTAAAACCATATTCTTTCTCTCCTCTCCTGGAAAAGCAAAAATAACCCCCCAACAAATGAAGAATATTTCAAGTCAAACCAACTTCAGTCCTTTTGGTTTTCCTCTTCCCTATTATTTTGCTCAGTTGCTAAACTGAACACCGTGGATACCATCAGCCAGAAGTAAAGTACAGTGTAGCTATCACATGATTCTACATGATATCCCAGGGATGTCACCTGCAAACATATGACACATAATTTTCTGTAAAAGTTCTTCACTCAGCAGTCTCTAAAGCCTAGATTTATCATTTTATAGGAAAAGTTGAAGAGGAGACAAAAAATAGAAAAATGATCTCATCTCTATTAGGTGATGACACAAGTTTCTGTAGGATGTCCTCACCTCAGCCAAACTTCATAGAATTGCACAGTTGTACTACAGAGTTATTTGTAGTACAGCATTATTGCAATAATTCAGAGTACCTCATATCTGTCTCCTACCAAAGTGACCACTTCCATTAGACACTATAAAATAAACAGTAGGTCAATAAAATACAACATAATTCCACAAAGCAGAGAGAAAACACACATTCTCATTCAAGGTCATAGACCCAGTCTGCACTGCTGTTAAATTAGAGCTACCCTGTTCAGATGCTGAAATTATCTGTGCCAGGTGAATTGGGACCATTGACAGCTGATGAGAAAATTACTTCTACCCAACCTCAGGGGAACTCCCACACCTATTAGACCTCAGTGGAAATGAGATAAGTTTGCTTTAAGCTCCTTCCGGGCTGTATGCCAGAGTTTGGCAGAGTGCATAAAAGTAACGGAGCTCCCAGGCCAGCAGTCACTCAGGCTTGGATTTGATGTTTGACAAGGAATGCCTAAATGAGGCAAGGGGGGGCGGGGAAGTGCCTTGCTTTGATTAGATGAATCTGAGAGTTCACTGTATTTCAAAAGAAGCAATTTTAAGAGACAAACATCTCCTTATTTCCAAGTAAGAATTGGTGGGTAAGAGGATGAGGCACGCAAACAAAGCTGAGTCAGGAGAGAGCCTAAGGTTATCAATTTAGCAGTGTCTGCAGCCACAGTTTTTAAAATATTCTGTGGGACAATTATAGATCTTGATGTGTGATTTCTCAAATGCCCTTGACAGATTCACTATAAATAATAAACTAATGCACAAATGAAGTTTATATCTTGGGGGATGATGCCACATTCTTCTCACTTGTAGGCTATCAGCCGTCATTTTAATTCTTAGCATTAAGGTCTTCCAAATCCCTCAATACAGGCAGTCCAGCTCCACATAAATCATGCTGGACTCCTGTCGCCAGCTGAGTTTTCCAGGTAATACTTGAGTGTAATATCTGTATCTCAGAGTAGCTTCTTTTCTTAACTGTCATTCAAGAAGCACAAAAAGTGTCATTTTATTCTAACACTGTACAAGGAGTAATAAGTGAATAATATAGCATAAAGTTAATCTGTCTCTCCCTACTTTAGAGCAGAACTTTCTTTAAGAGAGTCTGCAAGAGAGTCTGGCACAGTGCTGCAAGCTGGCACACACCACGTTGCTACTACGAAACCTAGCAGCTAAATCCTACTTGTTCTAAACCTCTGTGATTTGGCCTGAACACAGATGGATGGGAGTACCAAGCATTCATACTGTCTTTTCTCTAGACATCCTGGGCACAGAGTATAGCTGGTCCATTCTATAATTATACAGTCTCTTAGGCAAAGGGAAGAGCTTCTAAGGTCCTATCAGCTTGCCCTTCTTGCTAACTTTTTTGTCTTGCAGGAATGGTTTTCCTGGAGGAAGGGGAATTCACAAATTGTGAATCCTGAACTGGAGCTTAGGTTTCCAAGGTCTCTTGAAGGATCCTGCCCTTTCTTCATCTCCTTTCCACATCCTACAGGTTAGGTAGGCTTTCCATGGTGCCTTACCTGCTTATGTTCATTGTCCCGCAACTTCACTCGCACAGAGATTAGTAGGCTCTGAACTATCATTAAGTCCAGGAGGGTCCTAAAACTTGGTTGTTGAAAAGTATATATTCCTTCAAGAATCAACTTTAAATGCTCCCAGCGTGGTTAGAGTTGTGTACTCCAGGGGGCTTTGCTGGTCATAAAATGGCACAAACATTATTTTCCTTCTGATTTATAAAATATTAGCATAACTCTTGGCAACAGATCTCAAATTAAATATGTGCTTTTCTTGTATCAGTTGGATCATTCTGCCAAGACATCTCAAGCTATGCAGCTAGAACTTACTACATTATTTATTAGAGCAATAATAAGTATAATGATAATCAGTATATTTATAGGCTTGTTTTACTTTATTTTCATCCAGGCAGAGTGACGTAACTTCCTTCACAGCTTCATGTTAAGCCTGGGTTTACTAAGGCTCTAAAAAAATCTATCTTCTCTTCAGGTAAGGATATTTAAAGGTTTATATATGTTTCCTCTGTGCCTTACATTTATCTTTTATTAAAAAGCCATATGAAGAATACAGTAGAAAAGCACTCGGGAAGCAGAGCAAGCTCCTGGCTCACGGGGGTCCCATAACCATCATCTGACTATGGATTTTAAGACAACAACAACATGCAAGTGAAAGTCACATAACATTCCTCCTCTAACCCACTCTCTTTTCCCTGAGGGAAGTGAAATTACCATTTATAAAAAAAAATTAATTAAATTAAGGTAATTTGTTTTCAGTTGACAGCAGGAACTAAAAATACATCAACATCAACAAAATCAACAAAAATTATCAGCAATATCCCCCACTGCTAATGTTTCTGCCTGATCCAAGGGGAGGCTAGCAGTACTGCAGAGGCACAGAAACAGTCAAGCTCACAAAGCAAATGGGCATTGCTCAAACTTTCAACTAGCATCAACAAATATTTCATTATTTGATCTTAAACTTAGGAAAACATAATAGCCAGCGGAAACAGGGCATTTCCAAACACTGCAGCTGACATTCATCAGTGCATCAGTAATACGGTGTTTTCTGCACTGGCCAGCTACAGAAATACATGGGCATGTTCTCATGCAACATTTCTGTTGGTACAAAACACACTGAGAGATGCATTTGTAATGGATAATCTTGCAATTCAGAAATATTCCTTTGCAATCCCAAATCAAGGGAGTTAATTTCAACTTGCAAGACTTCTGTTATTAGCTGCCCAGGCTGCAGACAGTAGCAAACAGAAAAGAGGCACTATATAACCCAGGGAACAGTTCCGCTGTGTCTATACATATATCAGTCATCAGCTGGCCAATGTCCCCTTCCTGCTTCCCTCAATATTCATCTCAAAGTGCTTTAAGTACATGGCAGGATCAAGGTCTGAATGAGTAAGATTTAATTTAATCCTGGGTTTTCTACAGCTCAGCAACAGGCAGAGGAAAATACTTAATATTCCTGGTTTCAGTTCTGCCCATGCTCACTCAGACTCCCAAAAGCTACCGCTTCTATGCCCACACTTCTTCAGTAAGACCCCTATTCAGAATTTCTACAAAGTGGTTCAAATTTCAGCAGTGAATGCTGGGCAACTTCCATCTCTTCTATATACGCAGCCAGTTCCTTCCTAGGTGAATTATTCTCTATTTCTTGGTACGTCTTCTACCTTTTGTTCTCCCCCTGTTTCTGTATTCTAATTTCCTCGACATATTAGCCTGTGCCCATGGGATAATTTAAGTTGAAAGGACCCTCATCAGGTCTCTAGCTTGGCCTCCTGCTCAAGCTGTCAGCTATGAGCTCAGACCAAGTTATCCAGAGCTTTATCCAGTTTAGTCTTAAAAATCTCTAAAAGTGAAGATTGCACCACCTCTTTGAGCACTATCCTTATGCTAGAAAAAGTTTCTCCTTATAGCCAGTCATCACCCCATATAACTTCAAGCATAATTCCCACTGTACCTTGCGATTTAACTTTTTGAAGCAGGTTCCTATTTCTCCATAACTAGTCATACACAGACTCCTATAGCTTACTACTAGAAAGAAATGGGAAGTTTGCATTCCATTTTTATGCCCTATTTAATGCTATGAAATTCTTTACTAAATGACATGTGAATTATTTGCTTTTACCTACAAGATAAAGTTAACTTTTCCGTTCCGAACTGAAGATTTTCATGGTTAAAGGTAAATATGATCTTTGCTCTTATGATTTAACATTGGTTTACTAATGTCCACATAATAGGTTTAGAAAAAATATTTTTTATCCTTGCAAACAATAAAAGTAATATAGGGGCATTTCACTTATTTCTTCTTAGTATTTTTCCCAGAATGCACTTACATCTCCAAACAGCACTACGTTGTTTAGTGGATGCAATTTTGAATATGTTTTGAAGTACACTTAAAGAAGTAAAATCTCCATACTATTACGTTGTAGATAGCTGAAACAGCCTATCAAAAAACAAATGAAAAGTCCCTGTATCCTTGCCTTCAATTCCAGACCAAGCCAGAAGTGTGCTACGGTACTCAAAACTTTATCAGCCACCATCTCCTTCAGCATTGCTTGTGCCAGGAGCTCCAGAAGAACAGATATAAGTATAGTCTTTTTTGCTTCTGGTCAGCTGGATTTTGTCACTTTAAGAGAATCCTTATCTGGAACTAGAAAAAGTGGGTAAGCCCACTCACAAGACCTGAAAGAATGGCTTGGGATAAAGAATCCATTCTGTTGTCTGTCATTTTTTTAATTGCTTTTTATATAGAAGATTGATAAAACAGAAAAAGTGAATCTCTGTGGAGAGTCTGAAGCACACATTAAAAATGTTCATTTGCTTTGTTCATATCCCCTTTTATTTGCATTTCCCAAATACCCTAGTGAGAAAGCTTTCTTAGCACAAGTATTTGCAAAGATTTAATACTGTATGCTCAAACTGCAAATGAGGAATAGTACACTTAAATATGTGGTTCATATTGCTTTTAGTTTTAAGTCATTTGAACAGAAAATAGGAAAGTTGCCACATGCTTTCTTTAAATGAATATTCACAATTGAGTGTTTGTGAATGACTGAGAATTAGTGGTTGTAAAAGATAAACAGGAAAGCCTACAAATAGTTCTGAGTAATGTATAAATTGGAGACAAGTGGATTGAAGAGACTGAAACAAATGGATGCACTTCAGGATGAAAAGCATAGCTACGTTTTTAGTGAGCCAGCTAAAACCCTGCTTCCTTTATTTTGCATGACATGTAACAACTGACCGAGCAGCAAACTCTCTAGATTAGCCATTCTCAGTCCTATACCTTTAAACCTTTCTTTCACCTTCCTGCCAAAAGGCAAGTGTGCACCCAGAAGGAGATCCACCTGTGTGAGAACCTCAGGTTTCCTTTCTCTTTGAGGATACTGGAAGGAGAGAAGCACTTGCACTTGCTTGTGGGAAGCTGTCTTTTTCTGACCCTCATCTTGATTGTGCATCAACCAAAAGCTAGAAATAAATCACAACCAGGCATATGGTGCTTCAACCCTGCCCATATTCCCCAATTAATTAACCTCAAATGAAAGTCTACAGAGCCGGTCAGTCCAGCTTGCATGAGAAATTTTCCCCTAGTCTGTGAAACCTGCAAGCAGAAAGAAATACCCACAGTACCTCAGAAGCACATGTGCAAGAATGTAGTTTCATGACTACCAAAGAATGATTACTATATACTACAGGAATTTCCTACAGAAGGTAGGTGACTAGCACTGAAATCATCTTCAGAGCAAAGCTATAGTAAGGGAAGAGCAAGGGGGCATTCTGAGGTAATTCCATGTAGGACCTACCACACCCAGCTGTCTGCTGCTGCTGTCCAGGAACAAGGTCTGCAGGGCAGCTATGGGATAGAGCACCAGAGAGAGTAGAGTGGACCGAGTGGTCTCTCAATGGGCCAAAAATCCTCACCTTTGAATTACAGACTGCATTGAAAATAAATGATGTCTCCAAGCTAAGCTGTCACATCAAATCTACAGGATGGTGTGCACATGTGCATGTGTGTATAAATAAGATTTCCTGTTTGATTCATTATGGGCATACGCAGAATGCTTTATTGGTATATCAACATCCAGTGGCAGGAAATCAGGTCACAAACTTACATGGCTCATAACATATCTAGCAGTTTTTTGCTTTTTCCCTTGAGCAATAGCTTTGGATTTTTCATGTGGTTGCACGTGTTCCTAAAGGGCCAAATCCTGAAATGTTTTAGTTTGGAAGCACTTCTGCTGTAATCTGTGGGAGTCAGGCATTTACAATTGTGAGAGCGCTTTGACCCCAGAAGTGTGATTGAGAGACAGAGAAATGAATTGTGACTTTAAATTTAGCCTATAAGGAAAAGCAAGCAAGGAAGAATGTGTCTCTTTTGGGGAAATCTCATTTCATTAAAGACTTACAGTTTAATAGGGTCTGGTGCCTTGGCTTGCCCCACATGAAGGAATATATCCACTGGAGCAAAGTTCTGCTTAGTGAGCACGGGTTCTCTCCAAGCAGAAACCTAAGAGCCTACATTGATTTCCTACAGCAAGAGACTGCAGCATTCCCTCAAGTTAAAGTTAATTCTGTTTGATACTGTTTATCTGGCTAAGACACATTGACATGGAACATTTTTCAATATAAGAAGATTTAGACTCCTATTTGTGACCACTGTCAGAGAGGTTTCCTGCATCACTGGGCTGAAAGCAGGCTGGGAAAGCAGGCAGCCTGTGAGAACTGCCTGTCATTAATAATGTGGTGTATTTCCAGGTGTTGTCACTGAATGTCACGCTGACATATTCCCTGAAGAGCCCTCACTATCTAACTGGCAAAAGCACAGGTGAGATTTGTAATAGCGTGCTCAGGAGTCTTACAGATGAGCTTCCCACTTTGCTTCCCACTTTAGCATCTACTTCCACAGAGACAAGTCTTTTGATAGACAGAAGTGTCACATAAAATGGCTTGTATTGGTCACATTCTCATGCACCTTTTTCCTTGCTTGCTGTGGCAGGCTCAGCTATCTCCACTCATCATTAGTTCTGTTCAGGGAGCCATGTTTATGACTAACTTTTAGAAGAATATGTTGTGATAGAGATCAGATGATAGGAGGCTAAAACAAAACAAGGACTACAAGCAGGAAAATGGTGCTCAAAACATTTTGGGGTTTCAATGCAGCATATAGTGCCGTGCTCTCCTCCTTCCCCCAACCCATTTGTAGAAAGCCTCACTGGACAATCTCCATCCTGGCGTTTTTCTTCTGGATAGGAAAAAAAAAGGATAATTATGGATCCTGTTCCAGTCTGGCAGTTCACATATCTTAACGTTCATACCCACAAACTCTACATCCTTTAGTATAATGATGTGTATCCTACTCTTATGTCTGGATCTTGGTGAGTAATATCAAAACATCCAAATTACTTCTGTCCCATTTTTTTTACCCTATTTAAAAGCATTCAGCTGTCCTTTAAGAGCATAGTAAACAACACCATTATTATTAACCAAAATGCTTTTGCTTGTGTCTGCATGCAATCTCAGAAAGACACAGTTTGTATACTTCTTGCATTATTTTCATGAATAAAAGAAGTTTGGGTTCTTCTGTTCTCCAGAGTATCCGGGTTGACTAAGACAATCAAGTCCTGTAATCAACAGGTGAAGTAGTGGCGGACTTTCCTCACATGAAGCTTTACTAACTTCTTGGACTAAGACAATCATCTCCAGACAGGTTAAAGACAAGTCTGGAGCAAGGCCTGAACACCTATTGATATGACACTAATCACCATTCATTTCTTAAACAAACCACAAATATCATATCAGGATTTACCAGTCAGACCAAATCTCAACAGAACTCCTCAGTGGAACTGTGGATAATAATCAGAATTCCTGCAAATGAAGCTAACTCTGCCTTTTGTTAACTCGTAACAGGTCTTTGGTAAACTCTGAAATATCAAATGCCTTAATCACAGGCTGTATTACAGTTCTCTAATAAGCAAGTCTTTGTGGAACACATTACTTAGCAGTAGGACATATCCTACAATGGCTCATGATATGAGAGGGAATGTAATAGACATTTTTAATAGCATAAATTAACTTGATGGTAATAAGGAAGTCTCTCTGTCACTGATATCACAAATTAAATTATCTGCTACCTCAGAAGTCATGAGCAATAAATTAAGAAAGCTACAAGATCACTTAGAAATTTGACAACACAAGATCAGCTTGAAGATCTCTGTACTGGGGTTTCTTTGGCATAGCAACATTTACTCCCTTAACTGTGACACCATTTGTTTGTAGGTAAACTGGATCTTCAACATTATCTTAATTAAGCATTTAAAATTTAATTTCCTTTTTCAAAGGAGAACAACTTGGGCATTACACAGCATGTTTCCATTAACAAAGCAGCAGCTTCGACCAACTACCTTCACAATGAACAGAAAACAACAAAAAGAGCTGTATCAGCTGACAGCCCTGAGGGGAATGGGGGTACACTGTGCAACACAAGTCACCATATAACACAGATAGTCACCATAAAACACAATAGATTTTCCCCAAAGAAGTCACTCACCAAACAATTAAGATGCAAACTATGCTATAAAGCCATATAGTACACTTAAAACAAACCTTGAGTTTGTAGGCAAGTGTTAAAGACTCTGCAGTTTGTACCAAGACTTTTGTTTGTATTTTTGAACACATTAAGGTTTAACTGATATTAGACTCCTTTGGGTTTTTATGACTCTGAAAAAGACTGAAGACACTAACAGATTATTTTTCTTTAGTTATAACAGAGCAAGGTTACTAACTGTTGTGGCTGTTACAGAACCCATTCAAAAGGAATCCAAGACCCCTCTTGTCAGTTCACTAACTAAATCATGTTAGCCGCAGTTACAATATCCTTAATTTATAGTTGTTAACATTACAAATTTTAAATGATCCACATAGATAAAGTACAACAAATTAAACAAAAAGTCATTAAGTGCAATAACTCTTTAGTGTCAATCAGGACTGTAAAATACAGAAATACTGACCTGTCTTTCATACCTTCCATATACTTCTGCACCTTCACTTAAAAGCAGAAGGCATAACATCACTTCAGCCACGACTGGGAGATAAAGACAAATCTGTAGTTCCGAGCTTAAGATTTCACAACTCACACAATACAACATTGCCATACTTTGCGAACAACCAAGGACAATGTTTGTACATATTACATACTGTAGCTTTAGTTTAAGTAGGTTAACAGTATGTAATATATTATGTAGCCTTTTGTAGTTAATATGCTATTGTACCCAGATATGTAAATAAAGCAGAGGTTATCCAGCAGCTTTTTGGCAAGTAGATAACATCAAAACATTGTTAGTGAACTGCCAACCCTCTGCCAAGACAAGAGATGTTAGAACAGAAACAGAAGATGGCAATGGTCTGAGTAGCTTGAGTCAACAGAATAAGCCTAACATGGACAGCAAATTGAAAAGTAGTCGTATGTGCTTTTCACTTAAGATTTTCAACATTTACTGAAGAAATAATCTTTTAACAGTTCTAGTCATCTGGAGCATAAAAATCAACATGTATAAATGTACAAGACCAGAACAAGTATGCTGACACTACCTTCTCTTACAAGGCGACAACTCAATAAACATGGAACCCGACCAACCCATAGCTGGCAACGTTAACTAAGGTAAAAAGAAAAAGATAATGACCTTAGTGACATGAATAAATTCACCTACTGGTGTTGAACAAAGCTGTTTGATTGTAACTTAGGGAAGATTACTGTTCTGTTAGATGCACTAGAGTTTAAATAGTACATTTCTTACAAATAGTCCATCCTTTGTCTGCTTAGTAGGAAGACAGAGTTTCCTGAAATACTCTTGATTCTATGGAGCTATATTTCTTTTTATGTTCATGCTAGTGAGCAACAAGAGATGTAATTTTAAATCCCAGAGTAGTCTTGAGAAAGTTCTTTTTTGCCTTTTAATAGGACAATGAAACAAGTCACAGTCAAGAGATTGCCACTGATGGAAAGAGCAGCTATTTTGCAATAACTATTCTGTAAAATAATAGAACTAGGTGAACACTTGAGGAACATGACAAAATATACTTGCTTGAGCTCTGTCTGCAACTCTTGAGTGAATATATTTTACAGATAAATCACTCAATGAACATTAAACTGTATTCAAGTATCCTCTATAAAAATTGAAACAATTATGATTTTTTCTTAGGGAATGAATTAAAACATTGCATTCTCCAGATTTATGAAGATCATATATAAAATACACATTCACCCAAACTATTTTGGATTTGCAAAACTATCCCCAAAACCACAATTATAAACAAAAGAAGTTTCAAATATCTAGATAATTCTGAAAGTGGATTTAAAATGAATAACAAGTAGTTAGAACTTTTTGGCATATACAGGGACATTTATAGCGTAATATATAGTAAAATACTGATTGATGAACCTAGAATAGGAAGTTTATAAAGACCATCATCTGTCAAGTTATCACTTGTCTTGGATACCTATGATTTGCTTTGTTCCATGTCATTTTTCTGTGTTCATATTTAAGGTGAAAATAATTCCAAAATATTTATTTATTCATTCTCTTAAAGAGATTCTATTTTCTGAGATCCTGTTTCAGTCACATCAGAGTGTCTTCACTGAGTTGTGCAACTATAGAACCGTTGATTCATATTTCTACTAGATTTTTTCAGACATATTAATAGATAGCACATGGAGAACTGAAACAGAAGTACTAAAGCTATTTGTTTCCTATGAATGACAGATTTTTTGACTGAAGACTTGCCAATGTTGACAGGTGATTGTCAGAGTATTTGACTAAAATTTAAGCTGCTCAATTTCTTGTAGAAAATGGTCTTCATAAGCTATTTTATACTAGTTGTGACATCCAGCTGGAAAGAAGGCTGTTATAAACCAGTCACTCAAAAAATACCCATATAGCACAAGTAGCACTTAAAGTAAAGACAGGAAGAGAGAGAGGATAATGGCACGAAGGACTTAAAAGTGAACCTGGAAATAGTTCTTCAAAAGTACTATTTGTCACATAATGGAATAAATGCCTCGAGGAGGAGAGGTTAGAGATGTAACAAGCATGTGAACTATTCTGTTTTATTTTCCAGTTCCTCAAAGAGAAAGCTGGGGAAGAACTATTTAACAAAAAAAATGCTGAAAAAAACATAAGCAAGTATAAACAGAATATCAAAAGCTATGTTAAAAAGACTGAGATTCGGTCAGTTCAGAAGTTATTAGCATAAGTTGTTTCTTTCCCTTCAAACTTGATGATAAGAAAACTTTTCAGCTGTCATATATGGTGAAGTTGCCTTGTAACACTGATTCTGAGATTTAAGAATTGCCTGGTAATTAAGAAGAACTAGGAAGCAATCTTCCAATATATTACTTACAAAAACAGTAGTGTGTGTGTGTGGGGGGGAAGCCTTGTAATCTGATTCTGTAGACCACCTCCTCTATTTCACTTTGTGTGTATAAAAGCAGATTCTGTTTCAGCTTGATTGATTTTTTTTTTTTTTTTTTTTTACTTTCATAGCAGACTTGGCCAAGAAATAAGAATCTTCTCTGACCAAGTAAATGAACAAACAGATTGTTTAGAATTGTTTTTATTAGAATTAGGATAAGAAAACTGGGAACACAAACCTCTTCTGGGGAAAAAAAAAGAACTCCTGTGAGGCCTGTGGAAACAATATTGTTCAACACTGAATCCTCAGGCATCTAAAGCTCAGCCTGATTACGTGGGAAATACTGTTACAATTCCTTTTGGTACAACTTCAAGCAAATGTTTGAAATCTGTCTGGCTAGATGACAGGTCCTGGTCAAAGAAGGAACCGACAATCTGTTAGACTGAGAGGAAAGTCTGGGAGGTCTGGAGAGCGCATGCCCTCTTGGGCATGCAGCAAGGTATTACCTGCCATTCCACAGTACAGCACGATACTGCTGAGACACAAATACAGCTCAAGCTTTCTTGAAACTACACATACAACACAGATGGTTAGCCTAATGCCTTCAGTGAGGTCTCCCCAGCTTCTCTATAATGACCTGCAATAATCATTTATGCATTTTAGCGTAATATTCTCATGAACTAACAATGTTGCCCAATCCGGTGTCCCTCTAGACCCATATGGGCAGCAAACTCACTGGTAAAAGAATTGAGATTATATCTTGCTCTGTAGAGCAAGGCAACCAAAGGGAATTGTAAATCTATAATTCACATTCTAGCCCTCTGAATTTGGATTATAGATGCAGATGGCCTCGATTTTGCAGCTTTTATTTTTAAATGTGATCTCATTTAGCTACTTACTCAAGTTGACATAGCATGGTATATATGCTGGTTATCTATCATCACGTACCTATTTACAGAAACAAAGACAGGCCACAGGTTACAAACACAGTTTCTTCCATAGCTGCCTGCCTCCTCCTTCCCCCTGTCTACACACATGCAATTTACAGCCATTACTGTTTATTTCCCTCAAAAATGATATGATAAAGCAGAATGTCCCTGACCTCCCTGACTCACTGTTACTCAAAAACTGACTAGTAAGACCATGTGCCTCACCCCAGTACTATTTCTTCTCACACAAATTGTTATAATTTGCAAAGCCTTTAACAGCCACACAGTTACATTGGCATTCTGAGCCTCTAACTTCCTTTTAACATTTCTTAGGCAAACCAGTAAAGTATAAAACCCTGCTGCTCTGCTGAAGAACAGTTAAGAATAAGCCAAGAACAAAGCAATTGTATTTCAGGGCTGTGCATAGACCCCTTGTGCACACTGATTGCTACAGCCTGTCTTCTCCTGTTGTTATGGAAAAAAAAAAAAAACACTCTGCTAGGCAAAAATCTACTTTTTTTTTTTTTTATCTTACAGATTACGATATTCTATATAAGATAGAATGGACCATAACAATAAGAACACATGCATATCAGTTTATGTCCACACAGCTTATTGTTAACATACTTCAAAATCTCAGGAAACTATTTGCTCACAATGGTTAGTGTCTCTTACTTTGGATTCTCCTACTTAAATATTACATGCAAAGCAACTGTTTGAAAAGATGAAAAGGTCTCCTAAAGTCAAGCTTTCACTTCAGCGCACCTTTGAGCCACAGCCCGACTCTTAACTGTAAACCCTTGTAATCTAGTCTGTTACCACCAGGAAAACTTCAAAATTTTACAGTGTCAGATTACTTGATATGCAACACACCCAATAACTTGGCCTTAAACTTTAAAAAAACTGCCTGCCTTCCCTGAGGAAATCCCGATAGCCTTCAGGCCTTTCTTTACATAACTCAGACACATACTAAACCCAGAATTAATCCTTGAAGGCTTTCCTGGTAACAAAACAGAAACTCACTGCACTCCTCTGCAGTTTGCAGGAGCTGACCAAAAGCTTTCTTATCGAGTCAATCAGCAACATAAATTCCATCCAGGGGAAGGTATTTATGTGTGCGGTGAGCTCATTAGCTTATTACACCACCCTGTCTGATTTTCAAACTTCCTGCTATCCTGTTGCTAATGACACAGGTGCTAGAAGTATTGCTAGAAAGGCTTTTTCCTACAAGGAAATTAATCACTCTAGTGCTGTCATTATTTATCATTCATGTTTCTACGGTGCCTCTTATCCTCACGTGCAGCAGACGCTACGCGTGGTTTGAGACGAGCCGAGGGAAGCGCCCGTTCCTCCGGTCCTCCATCGGCCGACGTGCGTGCTCGCAGCCTGCCGGGGCTCGCCGGTCCCTGCAGAGCCCTGCTGCCCAGGGAGCACCTTGCCAGAGGCTTCCGAGTTTTGCCAAGCTGCCGTTCAGCACGCTGTCGCGTGGCTTCCTCCGGAGGAAACGCTCCCTCCTTCCTTCCCACCAACTTGCTCACGCTACGTTTACCCTCTGGGAGCGCAGTCCTGCCTGCAGGCACCGGCTAGCTGCTGGCGTTGCGCTGCCCCGCGGCTGGTGAAAATGCTGACCTTGGACGACAGGGACTGCTACACCTGCGGGCAAGGGAGCACACGACCGAAGCGTGCTGGCAGCCGACTCCGTCTGAAGAAAGTGTAAACCCCGTGGCTTGTAGTCCCCTGGTACCCACGGCTGCTTTCCTTAGTCACGGGACAAGTGTCTCCCTGCCAAAGGGAAGCTTCCTGGGAAGCACCTGCCCCTGCTCACAGCACAACCCTGTCCAAACTCGTTAAGGATAGACACTTAATGCAGCCTTCTGACTCTCCGTAACCCACTCAAATTAATTTGTTATTTTCATGTCCTTGATGCTTTCCCTATAAGCAGACAGTATTCTCTGGAAATACTCATTTCCTCAGGTCTTGCCACAGGTCTGTTAGCTGCTGCTTTGGATTGCTAATGAGGCTAAACAACACCTTGAGGGGAACCTTGATTAGCATGTTAATTAGGAAATTCCTAGCAGGTACTTTGGGTGACAGCTAACTCCCAACCACCAACAATAAAATGTGTTCAAATTGAGACATCAGGCTGAATTACAAAGATGGACACTGGACAGGCCTATCAAACAGACCAGTGTCTCTCCGTTCCCCGCCTCTTCCCCCAGCTTCTTCTGCAGTGCAAGCCCTCAGAGGGCAACAGCTTGCACAAAGCTAGCCAGGCACTGCTCTGAAGCAGCCTCCCGTGTCTCTGCTAGTCTCTCTCCTCCTTGTCTTTACTACATATACAAGCGCATACTCCTAGTAAATTTATTGAGTGCTTAAACGAGAGGTGCCGGACTGACAGCTGTGGAGAGCAGGACTGGGCCCGTGCTCTGAGCATCTCCCCGCTAGCTGAGACCTGAGCCAGTCTGCAGCTCGCTGAAGGCGGTAGAAGTACTTCCTATGATTGTTACAAGCTTTGCCTTGTATCCAAAATGTGTAGGGTCATATTCTGAAGCACAGCATGCTCTTACGCCACACAAGAAACGATCCTTTCTGCATGGTACTCTGAGCTGACCTCAAGCCTGTGCCCACTCCCTTTCCCTCATTCCACCACACCAGGTGCCAGCTGACATACGGATGTCAGGAACATACTAGCACAAAACACTGACCTTTCAGCATTAGTCTAAATGAGCAAGGTAATCAGATACCAGCTCAACTGTAAGTGCACTCCTCTTCTCTTCCCTCTTTACCCACTTCCAAGACAAACATAGGGTCAAAAATGATAGGCTCATACTAGTTTAAGTATTGCTTATTTAGTCTTAAAAAAGGAAAAAAAAAAATCCCCTTCACAATTTCTTACTTGCTATTGTGGAGCTAAGGCTCATTCAGCACTGAGCCCCAGCACCAGCAACAGTGATGAAACACAGTGGCAATAAGGACCAGTTCCCAGCTGAGTGAAGAATGCTAATTTCTTATTAAACATGGGCTAGAGAGGAAGGGAAAATGCCCATCAGTGGTCTCAGATGAATTATTTTTCTTTTCAATAAGATTTTAACATGGATGAATTCTCAAAATGTCCCAGTTCTCTCACATCATTTCCCACTGAGCAGTACTTTAATCTGGTATTAGTATTTTCAATGGGGTTACACAAAGTACAAGGACTCTTGCAGATAACTAAGCAGGATGATTAGGCAAAGTCTGAGCACAATACTATCTCAGCTGTCTTTCCGAATTCATGGAGGAAAGTTTCTACTCTGGAAACTATGCCATGTTTGTCCACAGTGTATAATCAAAATATTTAATTAAACTAAGACTGGAGGTGGTTTACATAGTGGCAGCTGAAAAGGCAAACTGCACCCATGCTACCAGTTCCACCCTAAGGCTGGTAATTCCCATTAGAAGGAATAGGTGGCAAGTCTTGCCAAAATCTGACCTTACCAGATCTAGGAGGTGTTACTCACCACCAGTTAGTAAGGAGAGATTCATCTCATGTATGCTAAGCCACCTGGAATATGGACATCTACTCTAAACCACTGACCCAAGCTCCTTTTATAATAAATGAAGAAAGAAAAGAAGCACAGGCTGGTGAACCTGAGTTAGGGTATCTACTGAGACAGATGAAAGAAATGGAGAACGAGCCATCTTACAAAGGGATCCATCTATCTCCATCCCTCTCCACAGGAGGCACCTTGGATGGCCAACTTTGACTGGACAGTTAATGTTTAGAAGGCTAAGACTGAGTAAGATCCTATGCTTAGTGTGTCAGAAGCTAGTTGATTTTAGTAGAGAAGGGACCAGGGGTCTTCTCTCATGCTTCGAAACAATTATTTTCACTTCCTTCCTTTTGATTACTTATCTTTTCAGTAACATCATGGTATATTAGGTCAGCTTCAACACAAAATGTATCAACTTTAACTCACCACTGTGCAACACAAGAGCATATTCAGGCCTGAAAATTTCTTGCAGTAAAATGCTGACACAAAAGGATATTCTCTGCTAGTGTCCAGCTCAATCAGTAATCAATTCTAGGGGCAGTAAGTTATCTGACACAGAGGTAGAGAGGCACACAGGGAGGCAGAAGGTTTATGTTCAGACAAATGCAGTTATTAAAAAGGAAGCAAAAAATGACAACCTTTGGTCTAGGGTAAAGGTTTGGGATGGGAGGGTTGGGGAAACTACTAGTTCTGTCACCAATTCAAGAGGCTAACCTGGAAATCAAATAAAACAATTATTTTATAAATTTGACCTCTACTGATTCAAGACCAACTCATAAACTTATAATCTAATATTCACTCTCAGTATTGCAAAGGTATAGGACATTTTAGTCCTCGTTTATTTTGTTCCCTGGTAAGCAAAACCATTGTGTATCATCTGAACCCTTGACAAAATTAGGACTATTCTTTTTTATGTTACTGTTGGGTGGAGAAGGCAGAAAAGGTCACATTCTGGAGGGTTATTTATAAATGTGGAGACTTGATACTTTGATGGAAAAATAGAAGGCAGTGATAAGAGAGGCATCATAAAGGCAACTAGAGTGGAGAAAGGGAGGGAATTAAGTGAACAAATACTTCATACAGGCCAAGAAAAAGTGGAGATGAAAGAAAACGCAAAGAGCAGTGGAACAACCAGGTTCCATGATAGCTGCTTTGTGAGAGCAAGGAATTAACAAAAGTGAAGTGAAAAGATGGAAAAGTTGGTCCTGAAGTTTACAGTGGACATCTCAGAATCACAAGAAGATGTTATGACAAATCAAAAGAAGATCATTCAAATAAGTCAGAGGAGGAATTGCATCTAAAACAGTAGTAGTATTACTACTCAATACATGTAGACTTGGGTTGCTTATGTAAATGCTACAAGGTATTTATGTGGAGAGATATAAAGTTTAAGGAAGTTTCAGAAGTCTGGAAAAAAAAAGAAAATGCAACATTTTCATTTGTATCTGATAAAAAGAAAGGAAATTGAACTATAAATGTATCTGTATATGTTATTTTTATTTGAAAGGAAAATTTAATTACTTTCTTAAGGGTGAAAAAAATATATTATGCATAATTTATTTATGAAACAGAAAGTACTTCTGGCCAGGCTGATGTAATAAATACCTATATTTTCTCTATTGTAGAACAAGAATAAATACATGCAATATTTGAGATGAAGCTTTGCTGCACACTAAGGTATTTACATGTATTGTTTGTCTGTAGACATTACTAAAGTAAGAAAAAATAAAATAGTGGCAATAGAAAACATCAATATTATTGACTTTTTAGTAGAAAGGTATTTACGCACTATTTCTGAGCCCTGCTCCATAAGAAAGAAAAAAATAACACTTTAATGCAGATGCAGAAGAAAAATATATTTTTTAGAGGCAAGAACTGGAAAATGAACATACCATTCCTACATATTCATTGAAGTGTAGGGTCCAGGGGATACAGATATACATATAATATAGGCACTGGAACTGTATACTGGTATAAATTTGAAATCAAATCACTTCATTTGAAATCCTAATTCATTTTAGAGTGCATCTGGAAGAGCTGAAGTGTAGCAGTAATATAATTTTGAATGTTAAGGATCCTTTCACTATTCATTCTCAAGTATTTCACATAAAATGTTTTTCCTCCCTCAGCAGTTCCCCAAATTTTCAGTTTCCTTATTTTCCTCAAGGGAGGAAACAAAACAAAAATAATGGACACTTTCTCCTCTCCTCTCCCCCTCAAAGCCCAACAAACACACAGTGAAATTAAAGTTACTATTTTCTTGATCTCAGATCTCTTTAGGAAATGTGGGCAATTGGAAGAGTACTTTTTCAGTTTGCTAACTTCCTGCCTTTCATAAGCTTAATGGGAAACTATGAATAAAAGGCAGGTGGCAAAATGGCTTTCTTGAAGTCAAAGGACAAAGAGCGGACCCTAAATTTCACCCTGGCTACTCATACGTTTGTATGTTGCAATTCCTAACAATGTGTTTTTCAAGTTACGCTTCACATGCTCTTTGTAAGAGCAGCTTATTAGTGTCAAATTGCAACAGCATCAAACTGGGTGACACGATCATTCAGGCCCTGAAGCCAAGCATTCTTCCACTACAGCAAAAATTCATGTGTAGAATCAATCGTGCAATTACAATAAATGTCAGTAGTCAAAGAATTACCTGTTCTGCTGAGCTGGTATCCTAAGGAGAGGATTGCAAGATCGAGCGCCCAGCCTGTGTGACCAAGATTCACAAAGCGTTTAGGTGACTACATCCCATTTAGTGGGACATAGGCTCTCCATGCATCTGTGAATGCAAAACAACGTAATTAAGTAGAGTATCTGGATATTGGTTATTTTGGCTTGAAAAGTTACTTGGGTCTAATCCAAAACCCACTGAAATAGGTGGAAAGTCTGCCACAGGCTTCAATAGGCTTTGGGAAAGGATAGCATTGCCTCCACTCTGGCTTCATGTTGAGAGTGAAGTAGAGGATTAGTCAGTATCTTCGGATTCCTGAAGATTTCACCTAATTTCAGCATTAGATTTACAAATGTATAAACATGTGGATATGAAAACTGACATCCCCACTTAGAATGGGGACTATTATTCCTAACAGAATATTAAAAACCAGTCTCCAACACGATCAATAAATACCCATGTTCCACAGATTTCATATGAATGAAAAATTTCATTGAAATAAAAAAAATCATGGTGACACTTTACACATACTCTAGCATAGAGCTTTGGTATGTTTACACAACAATAACCTCTCTTGTTTTTAGTTGACAGAGAAGGAAAAATCGTAATTCCTTGATAGTATGACATTATTCATAAAGACAGTCACAACATGTATTTATCAAATTATGTTTTAGTTTACAGACAACTTGCAGTGATTTGAATATACCCCTAATTAGTACACAATATCAAACATAATATTCTTCCAGCATGAGAGATACTATGTTACTGTGTTGGAATATCTCACCAACAATGTTGAGGTTACAGACTTAAAAGTTATGCATGCTTTAACTGAACAATGCCCACTGTAAAGAAAACCTTGTTGAAATTCTGTAGTAAAGAATATTCTTCAATTATCATCGCAGCCATTGGAGTTCCAGTAAAATGAAATATTAGTATTGTCCACGGCTTTCTTCTACAGAAAATCTAAGAATTACCACTTATGTTGGTGCAGGCCCACTCCAAAGCCTACTGATGTTCTCCGCCTTGTTGGCATATGTTCTTTGTTCTGTCTGCTGTAATTACTATGCCTCCAGTATACACTTGAATACACTAGAGACAAGAACAGAAAATACAAAATATTTAAAACTGAACCTTCAAGGTGAGTGCACATACATGGAGATACATAAATCTCCTACTTCTTATTAAAAACCTATGCCCACAGCGTTATTTTAGCCTGAACACTTTATACAAGAACTTTTTCTTATATCTTAGGAAAGCTACAGGGACCAAAGGCCAAAAAAAATACATGGAAACAAGTGAATGTTGAAGTTACTTTCCAATTTCAACCTTACCCAGAACAGATGAAGCAGAAAATCTTACTTCCCACGTGGAGGCTTTTGCCTGACACAGAAAGCCAAGGTGACATTCTAGCAATCTTCAGATAGCATTTGTCCTTCAGGACTTTGTCATCCACTAACACTGATTAAAGAAGCCCCCAACTAATTGCAATCTATGTCAAGGTTAACACAAAACCAGCTGCCCATTCAGAGTCAAAAATGGTGCTTTTGAGGCCTGGCGTCTGCTCTGCCCAAGAGATACCAAATGAACAGCTATTAATTACAGCACGTATTTATGTCAGTGTTCTTCCCAGTTGGAATACAATTCAGTGCATTTCTTTTTACACAGACTATAATAATTTTAATAGACTAAAGGGGAAAAATACAGCAAGAGAATGTAATTTACTTACTGTTATCCTCCTCCTGCACTCCCAGTTGAAAAAACATTCTCCAGGATAAAAGCAAAATGGAGAGTGGATATACCCCTGTAGGCCTACGATAGGTCCTTTCAGTCTCATGAACACAGAGGTACAAAAAAGCTGTTCAAGCAGAAAACCTATGAAAATTAGAGGACTTTGATATTTCTTTTCAAATACTCCATTCCTTTGTTTTCCTTCTGACCTGTGCCTTGCTCATTTGATCCAGATTTTCAGATTAGACATGTATATTTAAACTCCAGTTGAAGTAAAAGAAAAAAATTACTTGAGATCTTTCTGGCAGGAAATCAAATACCATGATTCAGTGATGGAATCTGCTTCTTGAACAGAAGTTCAGCTTTTTCCACTGGTGTTTTTCTATTCATTTGAACAATTCAGATGTGCCTTTCCTCCACATTATCCTACCTTCTATATGAATGCATGTTTAATCTGATTCCAAAACAAGAAAACTCCATGCAGTTCACTGTTTTCAAGCTTTTCTCACCATACGCAAAAATGTATTATGCTTTATTTATCTGGAAAACAGACTCTCCTCCTCAGTCAAAGTCCAAATTCCCCACCTCCGACTGTCACCCTAGCTATTATACTTTAAAACTCATGACTCCTGTCATTCAAGCAATCTGAGGGGCAGAACATCCTCGGTGCTGCTCTTTTGACACCTGCAAAGCCAGAAGCGATGTTTCTCAGCACAGCAGATTAACCTGCTGCTCATGCTCCTTTCTGCCTCTGGCTGCGTCTGACTTCTTGTCTCTGCTATACAGTAAGTAAATCTTTAGTCACTCCAAAACTAGTCAGCTGCTATATTCTACCCCTTCTCCTCGCAAAAAGCAAGGTGGTTGGGATCTGGCTTCATTTTTACCTGAACTGCTAAACTCAAGAGGACAAGCTTGGATTTTCCACTTCTTTCCCACAAAGGCACCGCAACAAGCTCAGTTTCCAGAACAGCGACCTCGGCACTCCTGAGGAATGAAATGAAGGTTATCAGAGTCACCAGCTGAACTGAGACTGTAGTACCACTCATTCCCACCTTGTGGAATATGGGTCCATGTGGGTAGTAAATTAGGATGCTTTTTTTAGGATATCAGCATTTGTGTAATGAAAATATTAATAAAACTTTTTTCCAAGTTACAACTGCCTTTGGTGACCGGGCAGTGGTGATAAAGAAACAGATAATTAAGCAAGTACTGGAGGTATCTTTTACTGCCTCTCACTATAATGCTTCATTAAGGAACTCCTCGAACTTAGATTGGTATAATCACAGTATACGTGTGTTTGGGAGGGCATAAATAAAAAGTGCGGGACAGTAGGAAACACAGGCTTAAGTGTTCATCTGTCTGAAGCATAATCTAATATTTGTGTTTCCTTTTCAAAATATATCACTGGGCAGAAATTCTCTTCATTGAAACAAGCTATGGCCTGAAACACATTTTTTTTTTTTTCTCAGACCACTCAGAGGTAGGTCAAATCAAGTAAGATGCATGTGAATGACAGTTCTGCTTCCTTTTGATTTTCACACACAGTAGCTAACAGGGTGATGACAACGTTTGACATACTACCAGTGTTTGTCATGTTCTCCAGCAACAAATCTTTGATGAATAGCCACAAAGTCACAATGTTATGACAGAAGAAAGTGAAGTTGGTCATCACAGTACCACAAAATGTTTCCATAATCATGAGTAAAGACATGATTGGGCTTTACCAGCCTAGGAGACCTACCCCACGAAATTCTTCACCTATTCATTGGTATGGTTGGAGAAACTTGTGTTTCTTTTTTTCATAGTCCACTGAACATGATAATTTTTAATAGCAAAGTGACTGCTTTGAGTATAGAGGCTAACACTGTAGAGCAAGATAAAATCACGTATGTCTTAAGTAGGTGAATAGTTCTAGCCTTTCATTATGTACTTTCTTACACAAGGAATAAAAACTTTCAGGCCTGCAAAGTAGTTGATTTGAAGCCCAAAGTGCATTTAAAACAAAACTGGATTCCACGTATTTTGCATTTGCAGGTCAATTCCAGTCTGCATGGAAATATTTCTTGCGAATTCTTGATCGAAACTGGATGCACAGCTTTCACTTACATCTAAAATTTCTCATACTGAATATTTCATTTTTGTTAATTCTTTACCATGAAAAACATTAATCTACCAACTACTACTAAATATTTTGACTAGATTCTGAAAGTCAGAAAATTCTCATTTAAGACACCAACAGACCACACAGGTTCTCTAAACTAGATCTGCATGTCCCATAGACAGCAGGTAACAAAGCTCATAAAGGCTGAAGTTTTCATGTCCCGGCATTCTTCACATTCATTAAAAATAATACAGGCATGTGCCAGCTAAACCCCACATCAAGGCAGTACAACAGTATGCATAATCTTCTAGTGGCAAAATAAGCATCTAGAAGTGACACAAGACTAGCAATCTGAAATATCTTACAAAATAGTACCAAAGAAATCCTGATCAGTCCCAGTAAATTATGATAAATGGCTGTCCTGCCATTATTTCACATGCAGTTCTCACTCCTTCCCTAATAGGAGAGAATGGTTTTCAATGCAATATCCTAACAGTGTATTTTTTGTAAGTTTATTAAACATATGTGAATGTTAGAATCTATGAAGCAAAGAAATGAAAAGATTGAAATGAATGACAGATCTCTGCCTGTGAATACATCCTTTGTTCAGAGATATTTGATGAAAGGGGCTGCCAAATCTATGAACCTTTGTAATCAGTTTGGTACCTTTTACATGACAAGGATGAAGTTGTCTGCAGAGACAGCTGCCATTTAATCGTTCTTGTGTTTCAGAGGAGGGAGTGTCACCAGGATAGATCCTCTCATTGACACATTCCTAGGTAGAGGCAATGGCCTGAAAGCTTTTACTAAATATAAGCGTAAAGCTCCAAAGCTTGACTGTTACTAGCACAGACATGTCAATAAAAACATAAGAATAAAAAGCTCATTTCGTTACTGCTAGTCTCAACAAATATGTTTAGTTTCCACATTTTACACTCTTAATGTCACAACGAACCATCAAGACAACCATCATTACACAATGTTTAACTGCTCAGGAAATTTGCCAGTATGAAGGCAATCAGTTCCGCCCATTCAGGCTACTGGTACACTTAGCAGAAAAGCCTGAGTAGATCACGCAGCGCACACCGTGCTGGTGATGCAGCTACGTGCTTCTCAACAAAGCAGCTAGCAGTTCATACGTAACACAGTATTTCCCATTACTGAACATATTAGGAAATATTTCTACTGTGTTTCATCCAAGTTCTGCCTGGGTGAAATGAACTGGAGCCATGCACTAAGAACACTTATGTTCCTGTGTCCACTCTGTTACCCTGGACAACATACATACATGGGCATGCGTGTTCACATCCAGAGAAGCAGAATCGCAATCCTTTCAAAACACTGCTGGGAAAAAAAAATGTTTACATACAGCTCACTGTTATTAATGCAGAAAGTGTCTTACAATTTGGCCTTTCCTAAGAATAAAATTGGCATTGCTGCATTCTGTTTATTTGACAGGAACATGTATGAAACCAAGATGTTTAATATTGCTTGTCTATGACTATAATGTGAGGGGTATTTGAGAAGATGAATATGAAACTGTTTTCTGAATTAATAATGTCCACTCCCTGTGGCATTACATGACAGAGAAACAGGTTCTTAAAACTTACTGACTGTGAATGATTCACTTAAACTACTGCTGAGCCAAAAGTAACAAAGAGTAAATCACTTTCCAGCCAACACAGTACAGTCTCATTGCTTAAGGAACCGAAATCAGCAGGAGGATAAAAAGGGTAACAGCTTCATCCCTCCAAGCTCTGCCCTCCCAAAGACAGGCAGAGGGATGCCACATTCATTCTGATCTCTGCAGCACAGGATTAGCGCTCTCTGGAGCACTCCCCCATCCTAGAAAGGGGAAGGCTGCTCACTGAGTAACATAGGAGCTGAATTATTTGCTGCTGCTGCTTAGTATTGCAGAAGCCTGGAAGAAGAGCACTCTGAATCTCTGCTGTGTTAATTTATTCATATGTAAACTAAGCAACTTTTAATGTAGAAAAGCTCTGACCTGACCTCTTGGACAGAAAAAGGTAAGACAGGTGCCTATCTCCTTCAGGCTTGCTCTTAGCCCAAGCAATTTTCAGTGTCTCCTTTGGAGGCAACAGCTCTGTGTAGTACCTCAGGGTCCCTGTCAAAGTCTCTACCCTCTCAGAGACCTGGCATCGCATTTGCTTCCAACTCTCCTTGATAGTATCCTAGTTTGCCCTCCCGCTACAGGTCCATGCTGACTGAACGAGTCTTACACTGGCCATACCTATGCAGCAGATTTCCTCCCCGGGAAGCATGCTGAGGCATGCAGCTCTTTCCCTGGAAGATCTGGCCTGAACCAGAGTGCTGGATGAACCCGGATGAGGCATACAGGCAACCTCCCTCTGCTATCTGCTTGCCTTAAAAAAACAAGCAATAAAATCAATTCCCCCCACACCCAAGAAAGGTACAAGAATATAAAAGCATAGCTAGTGTCTGCCACATCTGCCTCTGCTCATTCCAGACTTGCTCGTTCTTGATCTTCCATTTTCTGCCTCATCTCTTCTCCTGCCAACACAGCCAGTTTAGTTGGCACACTATGGCAAGTCAGGAGCCACGCTGCTAACTCACAAGAACATGGCAAAGACAGCAGAAGTAAGTTGCAACACTACAAGCAGCATTAGACAATTTATAGCCAATATTGCCTGAGTGAAGGCTCATTCCTCACAGACCTCTTGTTGCAGCCTAGAACAAGCCATCTTCCTGCACAGAGTCACACACAATCTGAACAGTGCACTACTTCCTACAGATTTACACAAGGACTTATATGCAAGACAGATCTTCAACACCGAGCAATAACAATACCCAGCCCTCTCATATCACTCTTGGGAAATTCATCTGCAAAGACATAGGCCTCCGTGGCAGCAAGAATCATGCCACACAGATTATGCTCTATGCTGTTTCAGTGCTTTTATTGTTCTTTAATATGCCTTTGTTCCTCCACATGCTGCAGAAGACACATGAGCAGCTGGTGATTGTCTCCAAGTAGATATCTAGTTTTATTTAAAAATTTCACAGTGCCGCCGATCTTTCCAGCAGACTGAAACACTGAATGAAAAGCCTTACTTAAAATACACATTCTTCCTTCACTTCTGTACCCAGCATTTTGAATGCAGGTTGCTGGATTCCCCCTCTCCAACTTTCCTCCTGAGTGTCCTTATTTGCTTGCTAGATAAATTGAGAAAGCATCCAACTGGACCACTGACAGATGGCCTGCAGTGACTTAAAGCACCTGTTGAGCCAGGTGTTGCCATACTGAAGCTATTACAGATAATTCAATCCATGCCATGATGCTTTTTGAGATGGTAATGATCACTCTGCTTTCAAAGTACAGCAGCATGGAGATTTTAAAAGCCATATGCTATCACTGCTAAACAGATAAGGCTAACTACTCAGTATAAATAAGCATAGCTTGAAGGAAAACAATAGAATAAGGATTTGTACTAGTTTGACCCATAACCTTTACATGGAAGATCTTTAACACTTCAATTTATTCCTAACTACTAGAAAATTATAAACCTATGAAATCTGCTGTTCTTATTTCCTGAAGTTTCATTTGACTGTAACAGAGAGACCCTGCTATTAGACAACCCTTTATAAGATCTGGCATGAACAATTTCTAGTAATACGTGTACTGCAAGGCATCACAATGTGTTGTGCAGACATTTCATAGGCATCTGTTGCTTGTGTGTGTGAAATACCAGATTTATTCTAGTATTTGTTGTTGATAAAGCAAATGCTCCAGTGTAGGTAGTTATCCAAGTTTTCCAAATGTGCAGATTCATAGAATCATAGAACTGGTAAGGTTGGAAGGGACCTCTGGAGATCATCTAGTCCAACCCTCAAACCAGTGGCCCGTACGGGGATCAAACCCGTGACCTTGGCATTATTAGCACCATGCTCTAACCAGCTGAGCTAAACTTAACCCCAAATTGGGACTTAACCCCAGATTGGGACTAGTCCTCACATGTGATGTTATTAGCAGCCACAAACAAGCAAACTCCATCATTTGCCAAGTTATCTGGGAAGAAGGGAGACTTGGGAAGAGATCCTACTGCGTTTTCCTCCATTCCTGCCCTTTCTCAGCTTGAGGAGTCCCTGGAATTTACCAGCACCAAAATTCTGCAAGTTCAAGGGGAAGCGAAAGAGTGTATCTGTGCTGGTTTTACATCTTAGCAAGCAGAGCTGGCACTACACTATCAAACATGACTGAACAAAGAACAAGACATTCTCTGTAAATTTCTTTGCCATTCAGACACAGGCAAGATTGCCTATAAACTGAAGCATACGCTGTAAGGTATGACAGTTGGATGAGATCTATATCAGAAGCTGCCACAGGAACATGACAGTGTGTTGCACTGCACACACTGTGGCATGGTTTTCAGTTCCCTGAACATCATAGCCAGCATTTAGATTCCCAGTACCATTTGGGAAAGTATTTGGAAACCAAGAGACATGCCTGGGGCTGGCAGCATTGACAGCAGGTGGTTTTAGCTAGCAGTCCCTGCTTCTAACTATACCATGTTTGCAGTAAAGCATTTAATGGCTCTGTGTCAGTGCATCAAACTACTTTGTTACAACACAAAAGGGAGATGCTTTGATCTAAATGTGAAGACCAGATATTTCAGTTCTTATGGAGTAGCAGCTGTCCTTGGTGTTTTAAATATGGAACATTTTGACTATTTTGTTGCAGTATGGAAACCAACTGGTAGAAAAACAAAAAACCTTCTAAACGTATGATGCAAGTAAGAATTTATAACATTACTCCAATGGAACATTCATATTCCAGAGTCCAGGCATTCACATCTGTTTGCTTGTTCTTGCTGTAGGATGTTTATCCATTAATCCTGCCCTCTCCCACGAGTGCAGAGCAGGTTACTCAGAGCTGCTTTCCCCAGGCAAGGACCCTCCACAGCCAGCTCTGGTTTGCCAGCCTTCATCTGGATCATCAGCAACACTGGAGAGCTGGACTGACGGTGAGAGGCTCCAGGCCATCCTTCTTATTCTAGGGTGACATGAATAGAAAACCTCTATTCCTCCTCCTGTTCCTCTGTTTCTGCTTCTCTCTCTGCTTGTTTGCTTTTAGTTAAGTCTTCTGTTTAACTGTTTCACCTGATGCTTCTTAGCCTTGACATGTTTTCCCTCTTTCCACGGTTTTAGGGAGAGAATACGCTGAATCTACAGCACCTAACAGTCATCCCACTTCCCCCTGCTCTGCTCGCAAATACCCTGTTAGGAGAATCCTTCCTGGCCCCTTCAGGCCTGCTCTAGGCCTGCTTAACAATGCTTAAAACGTATGAACTAAGCAAAGTCTGGACTGAAAATTTGGCCCTGACGATATATTAATTCAGTTAGAAAAAGGCAATCCTATAGAAAAATATTCCCAATTGTTAATTTTTGTTATAATAGTTATATTAGCTCATTGAAATTTAATTGCTAAAGGGTTATAAGAGCCTAGAAACAGACCCAGCATCTGTCTTTTCTTAATGCCTCAATTATCGCCATAGTAATTTAATGGCATCGTGTTAGAGAATCACCATTGACATGCTAATGAATGGCACCATGTTCACTTACATTAGCTCTGTTTTTAAGAGGTTATAGGTTGAAGACAGACATTTTATGCTTCAGATATCACTAAGGCCAGCCGTGTCACATTTATCTCATTTTGCTCTTACAACTGAAATTACGTATCTTTACTGACTGAAAGAACGTATCTTAAAAACGTTCAGTGAACAGTGAACTGCAAATGGGTCAAACTGTGGTCAGTTACAATTATGTACTTGCTTCTTCAGATTGAGATAAGTAACAGAAATTCTTTCAACCCACTTATTACTTAATTTGTCTGTCAGCATTTGTTGTTGAAATTCTGTTTGGTTTGGTTTGCTGCTTTTTCACAGATACGTCCTATACTATTAACTTTCTAATTGAATATCCACACTTTACTATAAATATTTTACACTGCTCTTCTCGTTTCACTGAACCAAGTCTTCCTATCAATATTTTTCTTGCATTTATTCTGCAGAAATTCTACTGCTAACTAAAACATCCCACATCTAAATGATCACAACCATTTCCATAATAAGAGATGCAAAGACATACACAGAGCTATTTATAAGCAAGCTTTTCAACACCTCATAGCTGAGTTTCTATAGACAAGTAATAAGGGATTGATTCCATGAGCGCAATGGAACGGCCTGAGCTCAGCTAAGTTCTAGTGTTATCATCAGAAACAATTTTGCATGGAAAGCTGCATCCTCACAATAATGTGAAGAGATTTCTCACTTCAGAAAAAATAGCAAAAGAACAGAGAATATAAATAAGAAAAATAATCCTATAATAGTTAATATTAACAAATATTTAAGAATCTTTTACAACTCATTTTATTCTATCATCAGGCACGTTTTCAGCAATTCTGCACAACTTCTTCCTGCCATGAACAACTATAGAGGTGATGCTGCATCTGATTTATGCACAGGAATTGCCTGTGATGTTTAAGAATGTCTCTGATGTCCTAGCTTTTCAGTCCCACTCATGCTGTCAGATACGCAGAGGAGTATTCTTGAAGTCGTATAATAAAAAAAATTAAGCTTTCTAAGTGTATTGTTCACAACACAATTATTGCAGAGAGCATATCGTTACAAAACACCTCATGGAATAATCTCTCCTCTGTTTAACCTACATAGAGGGAGGATGTAATTGCACCTCGGAGTCCTCAGTGCTTCAAACAGTGGCCATTGCACCCCCTGGTGCCCACAGCTCCTACAGCAGCATTTAAAAATCATTTACAAAAATGATCACCTCTGCTGCTTTCTCTGATCTCTCTGCTTCTGGGTTACAAAGTTCAAACAATTCCCTAAATCCATGCACCATTTTCACGGTCTCTCTCATTTGATGCCTACTCCTTTTGTGGCACGATTGCCACCTCCTCTACTGGGGGAGAAAGGGAGAATCCAAAACCCAGGCTTTCCTGGGGTCAACGGGACACGCAGCCGAACGCTGTCCTAATTTCTCTATCTCCCATCATCTCCCAAAGAAAAATTTGACAATACATGACTCTAATCTTCTGGTGACTGAGACATTTCTCTAGTCAAGAGCCAGGCTACTCCTCTGCAGCTGGACTGCAATCTTTCAGGAGAGCTGCCACTAATTAACTTCATAATCACTGGGAGGAAAGGAGTGAGAGCAGAGGGGAAAAGTGGCCATTCCATTAACTCTTTACTACCTGCAATCTCAGGTTATAATATATGGCATCTCCGCCATAATCGCCATCTGCCTAGTTTCCAGCTGTCTTGGCAGTTTTACTCTGGGACACCCCTTCCAGCGTGCTTTCGTTCTGGGGGGTTTAGTAAGCTCCATGCTCAAGAAGGCTGCTGTATTCTTTTCTCTCATAAGGAGGGCTGCCCATAGCATACAGCCATCATGCTATGTTTGATTTTTTGAGACAGGTGAAATACTTTCTAAGACATACTATACCAGAGCTCTGTGGTATGACAGCAGACAAAGAAATAAGAAAGCAAATTAAATTCCTCCAGGTAACTTCTGACATCTATTACATTGGAAATACTTAGTATTCCTCTAGATTTGCAGAGGGGCCTATTCTCTGTCTGAACTTTTGTCACCCTCATCCAGCGAAAGCTTCATGAGTACATCGTCACAGACACTACCTCTCTTCTCATATACTGGATTTTGTAGTCAAAGGACAAGCGCATAAATTGCAGGCTATCCTCCAACTGAAAACTAAGAGAATTTTGCCTAGATCAGCTTAGAGTGGAGTCTAATGAATATTTCCCCAGTGCACTCTTATTGCTTGAAGGTATGCATGTAAAACTCTGACTGGCTATAAGGGTGGTTTATTTGTGCTCATATTATTCTGTATTAATCCATTGCAGTTTAGTATCAAGCATTAGAGGATTGCAGACATTCTCACACAATCTAAACCTGAAGGGTAATATATGATCCTTTAAAGAAAAACTATTTATCACAGGAGGAGTCCAATCAATCTGTAGGTATCTGTAACTGGATACTTCCAAATACAGGGGAGAGAACAGGAATGAATTAGACTGTCATGACCAGTGTAATGATGTTGTAAAATGATGAATGATAATTGCAACTTCTTTATGGGTCTTCTTGCTCGTGTCTTTCAGAGCTAGATTGACATTAGTGCTCATGCCTATTCATTATATTAACCTTCCAGGTGAGCTGGTTGAAGATCCCCATCCCAGTTAATTGATGTCAAAGCGTAGTTTTAACTAGGTAAGAAACCTTTCACTGCTAGGTGACTGCTTAGGATTTTACACAGGTCAAGTGCGACTGAAAAATCAACAAGCACATTTCTCATTTGGATCAATAATCTCATGAGCTAGAAGTAAATCACTGTTGGACAGCTCAACAGTTCCCTGTTAAATTAAGTGCACAGCCTTCCCTTGTTCCTGGGCGTATACACATACACATTGGAATATTGGAATTGGAATATTTCTAAAGAAAACTGAAAATTTTGCCCAAAATTCAAGTAATATTTTTTCCAGTTAAGAATTTCAAAAAGGTGTCTGTAGTTTCTGTAAGGCGATATAACAGCTGGGAAATGTACTCTAAGCAGAATTAACACAGAAACTGATTGTCATCTCATGAGTGTAGCAGGTATTTGATAGCAGGTACTTAACTTTCCATAGGATCTCTATCAAACACAGAAAACTTCAGCTAACATTGGAATTGAGTTTTTCATGAAATCCAAATACACAGGAGTCACGTACCTATAGAAAAAAAGGCAAAACAAAACAAGTAAACAAAACCCCCCAAACTCTTAGACCAGCCCCTAAAGTGTTCTCAAAAACAGCCTTGTTATGACAGTGTCATAGATGGCCACAAACCAATGAACTGATGATACATGCAGAAGTGTCTTGAATCACACCAACACACGGCTGAGATATAAAATAACAATGATGTCATGAAATAATCAAACTTTCAATCTGAAAATAATTTTAAAAATACTTGATTCTATACACAAACAATTGTACGTTTCATTATGTCACAGCTAATCTAAAAACTTTGTCACTTTACATTTCTAGGATAGATTTCAGATTTCATCTTCTGTGTCAAGAAAGCTAATTCTCATGTACAACCCCACAGAGCTACAAATTTCTTTTTAATTTTAGCAACCAGCTGTTAATGCCTCTGATACCCGGTTCAATTAAAAATTCAAAGCCGTTGCCTTGTGACTTTGTGTCTTATAATCAGGTACCACCAAAACATTAACTGCAATGTTCGTTATGATTTTGCTTTTGAGAAAGGAGAAGGATGCCAAAGACTTAGGGAAAGAAAGAAAGAAAACAAAGGCAAAATACCCATATTTTAGAGCAGCAAGAAGAAATGTAAGCTCTTTAAAAATATTAGATATTTGAAAGACATAAGGAAATTATTCTAACTTTACATTAAGGCCCAATAAGGACATCTGAATAGTATTTTCTTCTGTAAATTTGAATATTTCGCTTCTAGGGAATTGCACCAGTGCGCCCAAAAGTTCTTGTGCTTGTAGTGTGCCAGGTTTTTCAGAGACAATGAGTGTTCACTGTTCCTTATTCCAACGTAGGGGTGAGTACAAATAAGATTAAAAAAGAGAGAGACTAAGTCTTCCACTTCCATGTGCAAAACATATACTCTATTTCTCATCTTCAAATGTGGCAAAGCCTTTCATAAATTTCATCCTTCATGGCCTGAGTAATCACAGTTTGCACAATCATAACACTAAAAGAAGGCTGCATCTCCTAAACATGAGCACCTTCAACTCCCATGAGTTCCAACAGGAACTGAGCACCCGTGTTGGAAGACCCAGGTATCTTGGCTGATCTGAGTATTGAAGTCCTGAATATCAATCACATCAACGATCAGAGGCAGATATGTATACTTGGGAATGTTTTCATTTTTCTCTACAGCAGCGTTAGCAGTGCCCTCTGCTCCCCAGGACTAACACTGCAACACCACAACCTGCACTGAGCAAATCCTCTCCAGTTTTTGCCACTGAAGTAAGACCTCCTGCAAAACAGTTGTACAAACCTCACCAGTGTAGAATTCCCTGCCATTGACTCCTGGTCTGCAACTGACTCTTAGGATGTTAATTATACAATCCCCCTTGCTAGGGAAGACAAATGTGCATTCACTTTTATGGTATCTCTGAGAGTAACCTAGTGCCAAAGGATGAATTTTCCTTACTGTGCAAGTGCTTTAATTAAAATAGGCCATGTAACATCCAAGTATTTAAAAACAAACTAAACCCAAAACATTCAACTAGAACAAGCATCACTGTTAGCAGGCTGGCACCTATGGTGCCCACAGCAGCCGATGCAGTAGCTGATACCTGGCAGAGTCATTCAAGTGCAAGTAACAGCAGCCTAATGCTTTCAGGGGAGCACTTCAGGGGATCAATTTTATTGCAGCCAAATGACATTTACTGGAGGCTCAGTGGTGGGTGATTGTTGGACCAGACAATACAGGAGAGCTCTCAATCCCCATGAACATCCAGGCAGAGACAACCAAAATTTAGTCCTTCAAACAGAAAAGACTTCAAAAAATGCTTGAGTACCTAATATTTTGCACACCAAGGGCTTATATTAATTTCACTGGTAAATTTTTATAAAAAAATTAAGGCTTCTACACAAAAGTATCATGAAACTAACACAGTATATCTTACTGCTATTTTCATGTATTTTTGAAATAAGTTTTGTTATTTAAAGGGGAATTTAGACCATGTGAAAGCAGAATGCAAACAAAGGCAACGAAGAGCAGTACAAAAGAGAAACAATTATGCATGATAACTATACTCATATTTTCAGCAGCAGTTCCAGAAACTTGAAAAGATTAGATTAAGTCCAGTTCATTTAGTCCAATAACTTAGACAGAATCAAATTTAATGATAAGAATAGGTATATAATTTTCTACACTTGTGTTGTATTGAATGTGTTTAAAGATTAGCAGGTTTCAAATTTAAACACTTCAATTAAAACCTATCTATTATAAAGCCATCTAAAATGAAGCACCATAAAAACAATTGTGGGTAATAAACATAGTGTGTTTTTAGCCACAAATTTGAACTCTTACGAAGACCTTCCCCAGGCAGCCTTGAAGAAGGCTACAATCAATCTCTGCTGTTTGTCCAGTGGGATTTGGAAGAGAGAATAAAGCCTGAAAGATGCCAATATTTATATTTGAGAAATTCAATTAAATCTGACAGTGACATTAATCAAAAAGAAAGAACAAAACAAAACATACTTCAATGGTTAATTTTTCTTTTCCCCTCTATTGCAACTGCTCTATTAAATTTAATGAAGTTCTCCCTAAGCTTTTCAAAGCAGTGAGCCTTAAAGAAACACAGAGGAGAAACCCTAAGGAAGAGCTTTCCTAACAAAGCTAGTGGGAATTTTGTATATTAAAAAAAAAAAAAAAAAAAAAAAAAAAAGGATAAGTCTATGCATAGCAACAGTTGTACAGAAAAGCCTACATAGTTCTAATCAGACTGTTTCTCCTCCAGTCCGTCTGGTAGAGGACTATATTTAGGTGCCTGGGGCAATTCCGCCACATGCTCTTTTCTGTGATGCAGTTTACTATTTTTTCCGTAAAGCATTTATTCCACATTTGATAGCCTGTGCTGGTAGATCTGTGAATGTCACAGTGTCCTTGATTCACTAAAGACCTCCATACATTATAGCCATCTATGGAACCAATCATTCTGCTTCACTACTGAAGTCACCCTTCACTACTGAAGTCATCCAGTATATTCCTCATAAGACTGAAATTATATGCATTTGGCTGTTGTATCTGACAGTTTCATGTTCCACATGAAAGCTCTGTAACAGGCAGACTCACGGGAGTGTGACCACAGTAATGCACTGTTCCTGTGAAATGTGGAGTCTTTCCCAAGAAATAATCTACACAGTGACTTCTTGCAGATCAACAAACAGGCTGTTTTTTAATCCTTTCTGTTAATGGTGATCTATGTTCATGAACTGTTTGATCCACATATATTTTCTGTTTAGGATAGAGGGCTTGTGAATGAAGAAAAAAAATATCATTACTAGAGCATTCAGTGATCCGAGTTGCAGAAACAAGCGAGTGCAACTCAGACCTTGCAAGGTTCCTATTTGTTGAAAATACCATAGAAATCAATGGATTTAAACCATGGTTGAACTTACCCCAGTGACATCTCCTAGATCAGCCAAATGTAAGGGACATTACTTTTCGATAGCTGGTTCAGTTCACATCAGTCCCACGGGTAACTGGTACTATAAAGAATATTGCCTTATCAGTTCCGTTTCATTACACCTATCCTTCCACCCACATAAAGTAACACAGTGAAGTGATGTACAATCGTTGGTTGTCATTAACAGCCTTCACTCATGCTGTCATATGGGTGCAGAAAAAGGAGAGTGAGCAGACTTGGTTTACATAAATGATGTACCATGTCTCTATCAGGGTTGGGTGCAGATGCAGGCACTCACAGTTAATTTGTTTCCTGAAAACTTTTATAAAATATTGATATTTCTGTGACTGAATTCAGTAATAAAAATACTGAAACCATAAAGTAGTTATAAAAAGAAGACTGAATATAGCTGATGCAAATTAATATGAACACTAGCAGATTCAAGGGGAAAGTATTCACCTAAATCTGTACAACTGGTCATTACCTACAGATCAGAATGAGACTATTATAACATTCACCAGCAGTTGAAGGAGAAAAGATTTCTGTGGCTTACACTTAACACATTCTGCAGCATAAACTAGCAAATTCTGTTCCCAGGATGCAAAATTTACTTGTTTGGCATATGCAAATTGCCCTAGACAGCTGTATTTCAGGTGAAAACAGCTGATAATCTATTTGCTGTTAAGACAGGCTTGCTCTGCACAGCAGATTGTGTATATTATTAAAATACAGCTTTGCTTTCTCCTTAAAGAAACAGACTGAATTACTTTGAAAAAATTTATAAAACAGTGCAAGTTCGATTAATTTTTGCCTCAAAGTTTATAAATTACAATAAAGGTAGAATTTCTCTTGATTTTTATAATGGATTATTTCAGTAGAAGTTAGAACACTGAGAGGAGAAGCACATTTAAGCAGGCTGAATGTTGGTATTTGGGGAGTGAGATAGAAGATAGAGGTTATTCTTAAAGACATCCCTGGCCCACGTACACTTTGAAAAAAACAAAAGATAGTATGATCTCATCTTGGACCTGATAATATTTCTACAGAAACACAGAAATGTTTTGGGGCACATGAATTATTCCTAGGTCTGAAATAGAAACAGCTATCCAAACTGATGGAGGGTTTATGTGCCAAAACATGGCTAAACTTTTCAACCATATTACATGCTAATTTATACCTTTATTTGCATCTCATTTCTACCCTTAGATTATCATAGGCATAACAGCACTCCTGACATAATAATTAATCTTTATACAGATCTGGCATCTTAAACATCTTATGGATAAGCATCAGACTGCTTGATGTACTTGCACAAGTTTTCAGGATAATGCAGATTATATCTCATACTTTTTTTTTTTTTTTTTTTTTTCTGGACAGAAAGAGGTGGAGGACAGATGTACTTCTGCTTCCCTCCAAAAGAGAAGCAAGTATTAGTGATCCAGTACTGTCTTCCTTGTTTGCCCAAAGCCACGGATGAATGGATGCAGACAATCACACGCTGGCTCTGCCCATGCTCTGCTTGGTGGATCATCTTCAATCTGGAAGCTGCACAGCCACATCAGCGTGGCGCTCTGCCCTCTGAATTTAGCATGGCTTATTAATTCAGACACAGTACTGCACTGTGCTATGCAGAGTGGTTAGGGGGCTCACAAATCAACGTTAACAAACAGTATGAATATCTGGTTGTCCAAAAGCATCTCTGTAGTCACACCTGGAGCAACCATGTAGCTGAGACCAGCAGCACTGAGTCAGATCACAAGTTCATATCTTGCCTCCAGCGGCTAAATGAGATTTCTGAGAAATAGAGTAAGAACGGGGCAAGTGCGTATGATTTACTTCATGAACTCTCATGCCTTCTGGAACATCACTTTAACATCTACTAATCCACCCACAAGTGATGCTTGAAATGACTGCTTATTATTGCTGAGTTTAACAAGTGAGATATAGAAGTAAATACAAACTGGTGGTGCTGTGAAGTACTCAATGTTCCTAAATAGTATTAAAGGTACTAAAGAGCACTAAAATTACTAAAGATGAGTACTACTTTTCTGACAAAAAGACAAAGAAGCTTGCACTGATTACATCTAAAAGCTACTTAATGACTGTTTAATGACTCCAGACTTCCATATGCAGGACTTCTGCTATACGGAGGAAAACGTCTTCACAGTATGTCCTGCCATCTCGGACTTCAATAAAACAGTACGCAGTCCTTCTAAAGGGCAGTGCATGTCTGAGAATCCCAAAGCATTTAATCATTCAGCTCTGACATGGTAGCTCTCTAGGTTTCATCTCCACCTGAACTTGACTGTTTCACTCTATAGACAGAAAAATCAAGTCTAGAAGCTGTGTCCTATGCACCATACAAAAAACAAAAAAGAGTCAGAGTCAATTTTTACATATTAACCATTCAGAAAATGAAGCCTTGGAAATATATAGTAGTATATATGAAATATATAGTCTATAGTTCAAATTATGCAAAGTACCACGTGTTTGCCCTATTCCCAGTTTACATAATACCCACCTCTCACGTAGCTCTTTTTCTTTTTTTCTTTCTTTTTTTTTTTTTTTAATATTTTTAAAAGTTATTTAAAGGAAAAGTTGGCATAGGCAAACACAGGCAAGGGTGACATAACATCTTGCCTAAGGTTACTACATATATCAGTGACAGAGCTTCAAATCGCATCTAGGTTTACCCCTTCATCCTGTTCAGTGCTCTTGCCACAAAGTTACATTGCCCACTGTCTGTTAAGCATCAGTTTTTAGCAGAGAATGTTGCATCAGTTCCTGGAAATTCATCAACATGCTTTTCTACTAAAGGCTAGGTTTTACAAGCAGCTACCTTTGACTTCCACATTACTGTAACGGGATACATTCTTTCAGCTGCACATGCACCTCATGTAACATGTTGCTTACATGGAATAGACACTGCTGGGTGAATAACAGCAAGGCAAGTTTCTTGTGTCTCTCTAATTAATGCTCACTTCTGCATGCTAATTGGATGAATGTCAGTAGAGAATCAGTAAGAACTAGTCTAGTAGACACTCTGTAAAACTAACTCAGGTGAAAGTTGCATCTGTGTCACTTTAAAAATGGTTGTTATCAAAATTTGTTGCTTGATTTTTCACTTGGATTTTTTCACTTGGATTTCACTTGAATTTTTTACTTGGTAGCAAGTAAAAGGTGATTAATGGCATCACAGCTCTAAAACAAAGACTTAGCCCATATTCAGAGGGGTCTGGATCCTTTCAAATACTCATTCCCTACTGCAGTTGCTGAGAATTTTAAAGGGTCTGAGCCCCAGTGGTCTGAAGTACAAATCTATACTAGCCGCATTTCTACTGCTGCCATCACTGTCCTGCTCTATCAGCTGTACAGTTCAAAACATATACTAGAAAAATGGTAGAAACTACACTGCATGACTTTTAAAGACTTAATATTTAAAAGCTAAAAAAATTATACTATAATAAACCATCTTAATTACCAGAGTCTAGAAGAACACAAAAGACCAGTTAACTAAGCTTAGATTTAGCAGAGTGAAAACTCTACTATTTACTACGTATCCCATAGCCATTAGATTTTGACCTTAGTAAGATGTGTGTGTGATGGAACAGAAACAGGTATCACATCCAGACAACACAGGAAGATACCATCAGAACCTGATGTTCGAGTGTCTCTCCTACCAAGCATGGAGCCAGGGCACACCTTGATGTGCAAAAGCCTCTGGTTTTTTCCCACCTTCATGCAAACCCACCAGGTGCCCAATAAGAAACAGGAACAACAGCCCACAAACTGGTGAATTCTGTGTTTGCCAGTCGTCTGGTGGAGACAGAGCCAAGACCCTGCCCATTCATCCTCCCGTTATTGTACTGATCCGCTGTCCCTCCATGTCACTGCTTACACTCAAGAAAAACTCAGGGGAGTAAAAATATTCCTTGTTCCAATAAAAAAATCTCTCTCTGAGAGCTAAGAGCTGCTCTTCCTTGCCTGCTCCGCAATAATGGCTGTCAGATAGCTCCAATAAACAACACTCTTTACTCGTATTCATGCTAAAGTTCACACCGCACGGAGATTTGTTGTATTGATGGGAGCTGACAAAATCATCCAAGGCAAAATACAACAGCAAATCTTTCAGTGCTTCTGGGCTCAGTGATTGGGGAGCATAAATCCAGAGCCTTTGGTGCAAATCTCTTTCAGCCATCTATTCTGCATGGGCAGACTTAAATTTATGAAGACACTCAAAGTGCACCTTGTGAAAACAAGGAGTGTAAGAATGACCTCACCACTTCATAATTGTGCACTAATCTGCCCCACTTTTGAATTTTGCACTTTCTGATTTTTCAGGATAAGACAAAAACCATTGGCACGATGTATGCTTTTCTGTTGACTGCTTTCTTGAGCTGGTTGTCTTCATCAAAATTACAAATAAACTCAAAGTGCTACTCTCACTGCCCTTTTGGCAACAGAGGAGAAAACTTCATGTCGTAGGAAACTTGCCAGGTGCTACAGACACCATCGATACCCATTAGTGAGCTTAGTGGAAGTAGTCCTAAGTAACAAAGACAACTAGCATCAACGTAGCATTGGACAAATACTTCACAATGAATACTACAGTCAGTAGACCTATCTCTGTGCCTAGATAATGTTTTCCTTCCAAATATTTGGTATTTATCTCTTTCTACAATGCATGAGTATCAATTCACTGGCTGGTGGTACTTCTTCCAGCATGCCTCTGTGAAGATTTAGACCCAAAATGGGATCATAAGCATTCCCTTTTGCAAGCACATGGGATAGTGGGGCAGTTCCCTTCTTTTGCACCACAGGGAGTGACCCAGCTCTGTCTTTCGCTGTGATATTTCCAGAAGCTACCTGTGATCTCTCAATGTCACAGTGCCACTAATGTTATTTTCAGAGCTTTCAAAGCTATTTCCTTTTCAAAGTAAAGGGGATCAAAATGTCTACCCTGCTCCAATTATTCTCACTGAAAAAGCAATGATTCTTTCAACATGGGACTTTTAGAAAAAACAAAAACACACACTCTTGTGTAATTAATTAGAAAGCAGAAATGTCAAATAATCTTTTTTTTTTCCCTTCCAGGAATCCTATTAAAAGAACTTGTTTTATTGATTTAGTTTTCATTTATATGCCAAATTGAGCTTCAAGTAGACTTTCTATTTACTTGAAATTGTTCTTTTCACCTGCATACCTTCTTTAAAAGGAATTTGAAAAAAGAGAGGATATTTTAGGAAAAAAATAGTATGCTTTTTATGATTGTGATGTATTGAAGGAGCATAATGTACTTTTAAAAAGGTTCAGCAGAAAAAAACGGTAACTTACACACAGCAATGCAGCTTGACAGCAGCACTATATGTGCAGTATAATATAAAGATGTCTTCTCCACGTAACCACGTGAAAACAAGTGCACTGGAACTGGTATCTACTTTCCAAAGCATATGAGCTAATCTAATCACTGCAGAGTAAATTTTTGTTTTAATGCTTCTATCAGCAATTTCAAAAGCTTCACTACACTTTTACCTGGACAGTATCTTGCAGGCAGTATCTGGGGAAGTGAACTTGCAACCATCATGCTTTAGACAGAGTGAACGTCCTCCTTTCATCTTTTTGGTAAGGTATCTTGGCAATGCTATTAAAAGTAAACACAACTTTACTTGTTTTTTTTTAAATTAAAGTGATAGATTTGAAAGAGAAGTGGTCATCTTTATCCTTCAGACAAGTTATGATAGCAGAGCTGTATTTGGTATAAACAAAGCCTTTTTGACTGCCTGCAGAGGCACTCAGCTGCTTGCAAACAACCTGACTACAAATCCACAGAGAGGAAGAGACTCCTATTTGTTCAGACAAGCCTTGAAGTCTGATTCAAAATTCTTATTTCTGTAGGCCTCTAAACCTACCTTGACTTTTTCAACAAATAGGTGTTACAAGATTTTTGCAGTGACTGGTTCAGAGGCAAAGAATAACTTTTAAAATATTAAAAAGTACTACAGCTTACTAAAATTTTAGCATGCCTGTCAAAGTCATCTGTTTGTCTTTACTTTGTTTGATCTGGAATACACGAATATCTGGATGAAAATGCTATTGAGAATTATGAGTGAAATTATAAAATAAGATACAAGTCTGAAAGGGATTTCTGTCTACTACAGGGTTGTATTAGCAGCCATCACCATGGTAATCTGAGTGCTTCCCATATTAAAAATGCAAGAACATCTCGGTGGGTTTCCTTAGATCTCTGAACCATAGGCCTAGTTTTACATAAGAAGGTGAGGAAGGAAGCTCCTGTGATTTTTGGCAGTGAAACAGATTTCAGCAACATGAAATGACTGTTATACAGGAAGTTTGGGGTTTTTTGTTCTTTTGTTTCTAAAAAGGGTATATATAATCTTTGTTTCAAGACTTAACCCAAGCTATAGTTAACTGAAAATAGGAAAGCATTTCTCTGAAGATAGATTATTTCATAACTGAATTCTCTAATTTTTATCTGGGATTTTAAAGGAGTGTTTAAAGAGATCTACCGAACTGAGCTTTGTGCTCTCACATGATCTCTTCTGTGTGTTTCCATCCCTTAAAACCTTTTGCGTAATTTGACAGAAGTGCAGCACTGATTCTAAATCCTATGGGTTTTGTAAGGGCTAATGAGAACAACCTTATTACCACAGCCAACTTGGAAAAAAAGCTTCAGTGCAAGCTCACTGCTTATTAGACATCAGAGAATCACAGAAAACCATGGTGTTAAATCTGCCACATCATGGCAGATTTCAAAGCTTTGTTCAGTGCTTGTCTTCTACTAGATCCCAAAGAATCCAAGCAAAAAACGTGAATGCATAGAAACCAGAACTTATTTGGAGCTCCTACTAAGGGAGCAACTTTTTTTTATTTCTTTTTCCTGTGAATCACGCTTCCAGAGTGACTTCTGCCAGACAGAACCAGATGAATAAGCAAAACCGATGCACCATGCTTCTCTACCCTTTTTTCCCCTATATTCTGGATTCTACCCAACATATTCCACAGCTCTAGCCTGGATGATTTTTGGACCAGGAACTCGGAATCAACTAAAAGCACACCCATCCCTCAGTTTAGCTGTTATCTAGCAACTAGACCATTTGACTGGCTCCTGGCAGTTTATTTATATGTTGAGGCATCATCAGACAATCTTAACTGCTACAGCCCACTGCATAACCTTTTCTCAAGATAAGCAAAGGCTCCCTATCTCCACAGTTATCTGTTGAACACCTTTCCATCGCTTGGTCTTCATTCTAAAATAGTATCAGCAAAAATACTGTCTTGCTCCTAAAGTAGTAATTAATTAATCCAATCTCTTATTCTTTTGTAAAATGTCATGAACTTTTCATTTTAATTTCCAGAAACACCCCAGAGCACCAAATAACAGCTACAGTTAAATTAAACTAATGCACACATCAAAATAGCAAACTGTACAATCACGTGCATATATATATGTATATAGTGCACATGTATGTTCATACACATATATATTCACACAAAGACATATACACACACATAGTATACTGAAAGTTGAAGTGATGCCTCCATTCTACTTATGAAGGCATCAACAGTCTAAAAATTAGTTCATGTGTTTATGCACAACAGTACATCACAAATAGAAATAACTACTTTTTTCATTCTGGAATACAACTACGTTTTGAGGTTACAAGTCTGGGAAGATAATATTCTAAATCCAAAGCTCTTTTTTCTAAGGTTTCCTGAATTGCAGCTATCTGAAAATTACCTTCTGTAGCTTGCCCCTCAGCATGATAGCTTAGATTGCAGCAGAGGACAACTGGAGGACATCCCCAGAAAAATTCTTTTATTATGCTGGTTGCTAAAATAAATGGAAACACCGAATTACAGTATACAGTACTAAAAGGGAATATTTTACTAGCATGGCCTTGTCTAACAAAATTTGAATGTCAAATCTTTAGCCACAAGGACACCCAGACATAAAGGGATGAAACAGATATTTTGCATGCTGAGTAGCAAAACATAGTAATGTTATATTCTTATCTGCTCCTTAAATCAATTACTATCCCTAAATTTCAGGGAAAGCAAGTACTTTACAAAGCAAAATGGCCTAGCACATAGCTAAATTTTGCACAAACACAGTCCAATAGATGTGTAAATATTTAAATTAATAGTTTATACCTTGCAGTTACAATTGCATAAAATATGGCTTGGAATTCTTACAAAAAATGATTTAAAATTCTATTCTACTTAAAATTTTATTCTATTTTAAACTCAGTCTACTATTGTATTAATCACTGCAGAAGCCCTCAAGACTGTTCAGTCCTCCACACAGAACAAAAACAATATTGTTTCATGTGTTCAGTGGAATTACAGCCAATGAAAATTTGGTTCTTTCATTCTGTCAGCTCCCTTTTTTACTTGTCACACTCATACCTGAGTTAAAATGTACACATGGGGCTTAGTAGGATCACTGTCTAGCTATTATCACTTGCTATCGCAATAGTCCTTTTGGCAAAATGTGTTTGACAGAACACACAGGGCACAGTGCTCAACTTCCACTGAAGTTATCGAGAGGTAAGAGCCTAAATACCTTTGAACATCTGGGGCCAAATGACTCCCAACCTCACCCCACGTTCTTCCACAAACAATGGTTATCTAATTCTGCAAAGCCTCATTTGAGGCAAATGCTTCAAGCGTCGCGGTGTTGATTACCTTGTTTTGAGTAGACAGGCTAGTTTTACTTGTACAAGCCAAAGGACAATAATAAATTCAACAACTTCTTCCTCTTGTCCTCCACCCATTGTGTGTTCATGTTGCTCGATCATGTTGCAATAGTGTTTTCCAGTCATGCAGGGGTTTCCTTCGTGTACTTTCTGCAACTCTATGCCGCTTTCAACTTCTCCTAAAAAAGTCTAAAGTTCCTCCACATCAAAATCTTGACAGAGCGAATGGATGTACAAGATACAAGACCCGGAGAAACAAGAGAGACAACTTTACTCAACTACTGCTGAAGCTTCAGTGATTATAAAACCTTACTCTTATAGAAGTGAAACATTTGTGTGAATTAGAGTAATTATTTGTCTCACCACTTCACATGCTCTGGGAGAATGGAACAAACTAGCCTAGCATATAGTTTCACTAGCGTCTCTTCATATTCTTCTATATGCACACGTTAAAAATATGAAAAAACATTTTGATTAAATTTGTGATACCTAATGCAAAGTTTGGGAGGTGAAAGGTGAGAGAATAGACAAGATTTCTAAGTTAATGTGTTTTAACGAATCACAGATTGAAATAAGGAAGCCTTTTTCCTGACCCAAATTATATCTTGAGCTCCACAGAATTTTGGCTACGAGAGCATCCTGTCCAATTAGTCAGAAATGTGTAAGTGGTGTCTCACAAAATTAAACCTTGATGAAGTGGAAGTATATCCTGTAAAATACCCTAAATTATCAGACAATCTGGTGATTTCACTGGCTGACCATAATCAAAACTTTGAGGAGAGTGTTTCAGAGTTATTTTGATCAGTGATGAAATAGTTATAAATGCCATACTATGTAGACATGTCAAAATGATTTTTAGTTAATGGATGATGGCTAGGCACAAGGAAAGTCTATCTGCACTATAGAGCACATTTTCATTTGCCCAACAGCAAAACAGTACATACTGCATGTCAGTAGGAATGGAATGGCCTGAAATTAAAGACCTACATATAAAAATCCAAGCAGACACCTGGAGAGCTACAACTTACGCAAAAAAAAAAAAAAAAAAAAAAAAAAAAAAAAAAAAAAAACCTTGATTGTTACAAATCTATTTTCCTAGTGAATTCTCAGATGTTTCTCCATCTGAGAATAATTTTCACCTTAGCTCCTTGTTGTTAGCAAGATCTGCACCACATCTCTAGCAATCTGACATCTTTTCCAAGAAAACTCTCCCTTTACCAGATGCTGTAGGCCAGATTTAATACCGGATTCAAGCCACCTGTGCTGAGCACCACTACAGTTCAGTTGTAGGTGCACAGACTCCTACACAGAACATTCTCTCAGGCTCAGAGGCATCCTGTACATTGAGTTAAACTCCTGAGAACAAAATCACAAATCCAAAAGTTGGAATAGTAAGGAAGGGCTGCTAACACAAGTCATTGCACAGGGGATGAAAGACAGGAGAAACAAGCCTTCACTCAGTGCTACACAAAATTACACTTTCTCCTTGGAACTGATAGCTCTCCCTATTCTGCCCTAAAGACAGGAGTGTACATATTTTCTTTCAGAGAATCAAAACTTACTAAATACTGTTCTGTCCTGTGAAGCCAGAGATTTAAATCCCCTGGCAGGCAAGTAAAACAAAACCAAATCTCCCATTTCCTGAGTAAATGCTCCAGCTACTGAATCAATATATTAGAGGTGGGTAGCACTTCTTTGTCAGATTGCACATTAAAGAACGAGCAGAAGTTGCAGCTCAATTCTGTGGACCTTTGTTAGAAGCACTTTGAGAATCTCAACCAGGAAACCTCCATCTGGTTTTAAGCAGCGGAACATAGACTACTAGGTTTTGTACACTGGCTGAATTTCCACCTGATCATCCCTAAGAAATATGAAGCAATTCTGGGTAGAACTGTAGGCATCTTAAGAACTTAATAGGAAGTTGTTAGGCATCTTCAGAGTCAATTATGCGGTAGCCTACATGATCATGTTTTTTGAATTAAATAACTTGATTCTGCCAAAATCTCCTCTTAGATCTGGCTGAGCATCCTAGTCTGTCTTTCATAAAATAAAATATGATGTCATAGTTCTTGATTGGCTACAGTCCTGAAATGGGACTTACGTTCTAATCAGCTAACATTTTTATTTACAAAACTGATGTGACTCTACATGATGTGATATCACATGATAAAAATGATTTTTTAAAGTATCTAATTAATAACATTGGGTTAAATATAATAATTGAAATAATTAGCATATTATTTACCATGACTGATTATAAACTTAATTATTTTCCACAATCAGTGTATCAGCTGCTCATGAGACACAGGTAGGCTAATTTGACAACCTCTGATATTTTGTTTCACTCACAGTAATTAACCTCTTAACATCTGTAGCTGTTTCCTCTCATGAGGTTAATGCACATCTAAAGTGTCCGACATATATTACTTCCCCAAATTACTCTGTTACTTCAGCTTGGCCCTAGGCCACCTTTTTAATATCTGCCTTTACCTTTGGCTTAGCATTTCTGATTGCTATTTCAAGGAAGCAAAGAAAACAAACTCCACCACCTGGGAGAAGGAGGAAGAGACACTGCATAGACCCCTTTGATAGATATTAGCAAAGGTGGAAAAAAATAATAGAGCTTCAAAATTTGTCTAGGGAAAATCTGGCCAGCAAAGCCTCTGAAAACCTTGACCTTTGATGTTCCTTTGGGAGTAGCTATTACGTTATTTCAATACCATCTTAAATTCTCTGCTATTAAAAAAGGGATAGTCTATCCATCAGATTAACTACTTCCCACCCCCCCAAAAAAAAAAAAAAAAAAAAAAAAAAAAAAAAAAAAAAAAAAAGAAAGAAAGAAAAGAGGGCCCAATCCAAAGCTCCCTGAAGCTAATGGAAGTATTTTTAAAGATATCAATAGCCTTTGGATCAAGCTCACCTACTTTCAGGAGATTTTAAAAATTGAAATGGATTATTTCTCTTTGCCGTGGGGTTAGGTTACATCAGGATGAAGCATGGCATGATAACTGATTACTAGAACAGTCTAAGAGCAAAATATGAAGTGTTAGCTGGATTACATGATGAGCTCTTTATTGCTTTTTTTTTCTGTGAAGGAAAAAGGATTTCTCTGTAAAATTATATCCAGTTAGATTTTACAAATGACATTGGTGAGAAAACTTTCTAGTGACCATGGGTGTCTTAATCATTTCCTAATTAGTCAGGGAATATTTACATAAAATAAAATAATCTAGCAATAAAAGAAATCAGCCTTGCATTCCTTTCAGACTCCCTACTTCCTACTAACTTCAACACTGCTCTTGCAAAGCTCTCCCTACTTTGGTGCAGCCAGCAGGGAACGGAAGGATCTACGGAGTCTCTAACAGCACACGGACTTTGCATCTCCAAAGGCTGAGAAGAGGACTCGTAGAGTTACTACTGACATTAATACAAAGAAAAACAGCTTTTAAATATTTCAAGTACAATTTAGTGCTTTAGTTTCTATTACTAGTTCTGAAACTGGGACTGCTGTTAGCGTTCTGCAGGTGGAAAGGGACATTGTGCTCAGAGAGCTTTCCCTGAACAGAATCCTTTTATCCTCCCAGTTTCTCTCTTCTATGTGTCCTCTTGAGCTGCTACACAGCACCACCTCCTCTCCTCCGGTTGTTGCAATTTAACAGGCATCTCCGTATGAGGTGCCTGTTAATATGTTCTCATTTGAGAATACGAGGTCTTTCCCGGTCCAGGCCATCTTAATGCACAGAGGATCACGCGGGGAAGAGAAACATTGGGAACCACGATCCAAATCACTCTGCATCCCTCTGTCTAAGCAACAATGTGTGCAGATGAACAATTACAAGGATGCGCACGGGAAGTAGGTAGCTCGAGTGCCACCCACAAGAGCAACGTTCACAAACGGCATGCCTCGCCTGTGGGCCACACAGTGCCTACAAAATGATGGCTACACTCCTCCCAGTACCAACAGTAACTCTGTAGAGAAACCCTCACACACACACACACTTGAGACTTCAATTCTCCTTTAGTCCCACTGGCACTGAGGGCAAAGTTCTCGTGAATTTAATTAGTGCAGACCTTTATAGGATGAAGCATCCACAATGAAGCATTGAAAATAAGCAAAAGAACAAATGGCAAGTCATATTAATAAAGTACAGAGAATTTTAGCTGTGAAACATATATCCTCTCAGAAACTGTCAAAAAAGAAGAAAGAAATAAAAAGAAATTGACAGAGCCTAGAAAACTAGCAGGTTTTGACTGAACATTTCCCTTACTCACACAAGTTTCCCTTCCACTGTGCACAAACTAGCCAAGAGATTAACTTCCATGGGCAGTAAACATGGAGAACACGCAGTGAAGGCCCTGTGGTATTACAGATTTTAAGAGACTCATGAATTTAACACCACGAGGGACTACTATGGTAAGTTTTAGACATCCTACTCAACATGCATGTAGACCATTTAATTTCACCTAGCAACCCCTGCACTGAAGAAAATTATTCTTCTCTACAATGTAAAGTTGAACCTGGGAGACCTCAAAAACTAAGAGCAAAGCTCTCACATTGAGATTTTTACATCAAAACATGTGAAGGTTCCACATTTTTCAACAGGGTTTGAGAGCGGGAACAGATTAAACTTAAGATGAAAATCTGCAAAACTATGCCTAGATCAACAACTAAAAACAATGTTATTTTATATTACGTGGTGAAGGAAACAGATGCTAAAAAGATCATAATCTCAAAATCAGAATTTAATCCCACAGCAAAACACAATGCAGGTGTATATCACATTATAATTGCTGGAAGCTATTTAGAAGAATCTAGGTCTTTTATGCCTAGTTAATGGACTTTGCATTATTTGTAATTGCTGTGAAGATGCCTCAAGACAGTTTTTCCTCCTCATTCTTGTTTCTCTCCCTCAAAGAGAAATTAAAGTATTGTTCAAAGAAAAACAGGAACTTCCCCCAGACCCCATAATACCCTCATGGAGATGGAGCACTACATTTTTTCATATGTCACTAACAGCTCAGCTTGGAATCACATTTCTGAGACCTGAAGATCAGGTTGTCTAGCTGCGCGACAGAATCCACTGCACAGGGCATTTTTGTGGTTTTTTCTTTGTACACTCACACATCCATGTATGGAGCCAAGAGAGTTCAAGGCACAAAATATTTCTTCTCTGAGAACAGGAAGTTTGAGGATGACCTTTCATTTTCATTTCACCTTTCAGAAGACATGATTAAATTTTTATCTGCTGGTATTGTAATTGATTTTCCCCAGAGGACCATTTATCAGAAAAGAAACTGGTTTTGTACTTTGAAGTGTATATTTTGTGTTTTTTTACATATCAATTGGTATTTTAAAGAAAGCCTTCCATTCCAAAAGCACTTCTCAGTATACCAGGAAAAAAAAAATAAATAAAAATAACTCAGGCAGACTGTCTGGCTTTTTGTCAATACATCACTCCAGCAAAGCCTGCCAGTGAAATGGTGAACTTCTGAGCATAACTAGATTCACCTAACTAGCAGAATTAGATACAATTGACAAGCTGTCTTGGAAAAGAAGAAAGGACCTTGTTTAAATCACTGTACAGAAAAACCTCCATTTGTGTAAAGTATGGGCTGATTACAGTTGAATTCTAACCATTCAGTTCATCATAGCTTGCATCTTTCAGCTCATCTGGGCTTGGACTTTGCATAAGAATTATGAGCCTGGTCCAAAATGCCCTCTTTTAACATACGTCACCAAGCTTTGGATTGAGCCCTACCAAAATATGGACTTGTAAAACAAGGAGAAGCACCAGAATTACAAAAGAACTAAATTAACGAAGCCTAGTTTCCCAAGATTTTTCCTCTGAGTGGATAGCGAGCTCCAGATTTTTTCCATGGTTTCTTTCATGGCTCTTCCGTGACCAGTGTATTTAGAAAGCCCTTTCCTTTGTGCGCATTCTCTGAAATACTTCTGCATACTCTCACATCCCATTGACTTCATCTGAAGATGAATCCAGTGTCTTGAAACAAAGAGGTAAGGACAGGCACGAATGCTCATAGTTTCCAATCATGACTCAAACGTTATCAAACATTCGGAGTCAGAATTGGAAACAGAGCATTTGTGCCTCTCCTTAAGTAGGATGTCTCCTTCTGGTTTCAAGACACCAGACTCACCTTTAGATTTAAAAATAATGTTAAAACAAATGTATCAAACATTCAGAGTCAAGAAGTTCTGTTTTAGCATTGTTTTAAAATAGAAAATATATAGAAGAGAGAATCATTTCATTTTCATAATCAATCCAGTGCAAGAATGAGCAGAATCAGACACAGGAGTTACTACTCCTACAAACATAACTTAGTACTCTAGACATAGCAAAAATGACTTCATAGTTGCAAGTACAAAGGAACGTAGGTTAACCATAAAGTAATTACCTGCCTGGCGCAGCAGAGGTAAAGTAATATCTAGATTTAACATTATTGTTAATTGAATTATACATCTGTTCTGAGAAAGAATAATTCCCTTAAATTCAAATTATATTTTCCCTAATGTGATTATACATAATGCACTAGCTTATTTTCAGACAATCATAGAGTAAATAATATTTGTCTAGAAAGCAGAGTTACTAGAAATATTTACTGTAAGAAATACATGAATACATAGATAAACAAAAGACTGGGGATGAATGCTCACCCCCCGTGGTGACCTTTACTTCATTCTGAGACTAACAAGAGCACGTTGGAAGTGATCTAATGGAATATTTGAGCACGTGCTTAACTTTTAGCTTGTGAGCTGTCTCACTGTAGTCATGCTCAAGAATTTTGGCAGAGTCTGACCGTACCAGTTGCAGATTCTCCTTTGAAGAGATACAAAGGGGTCAGTTCGATAAACTGTTAGGGAACACTCTACTGTTAAACAAAATCTAGCTTTTCTCCAGGATATCTTACAGCAATGTCAGATTTAGAACCCTATTTACATAGGGAAGAGCTCAGTTAGAGAGCAGAAGCAATCTGCCGGTGGCTATCTAGAGGACTTGAGGCAGTCCACTATGTAGGAGTGCAATAGGCTATATTGCCTTTTTTTTTTTTTTTTTTTTTTTTAAACAAGCCTGTGCCCCTGGGCAAGCCTTATAAATCCAAGAAGAAAATCTAAAAAGACTACTTATGGAACTGCATTAGTCTGAGGCAGATTAGTTTTAAAACTACATAGCAACTGTGATGAAAAATGCATTTTAAAACTTGCCTTGCTTTCCAAATGAATGATGGGTATAATTTACTGTTCAAATGCACATGGGAAGAGATTACTTTTTTGGGTACACTGGCCTGCCACTGTGTGCATTTCACTTGTAGGAGCCCGAAAGCATTATTCAGAGACGGGGATAACTCTGATTTAGCAGTCACCAACTGGCAATAGGGACAGCTGCACCAGAGCTCATTCCAAGCACGAACATTTGTGCTGATTACGCTAATTGAGGTTAACTTGTGCTTCTAACTCAGTGGGCAAAAAGCTCTCTCTTACCTTTGGGTTCAGCCAGGGGATATCATGACAGCAGCTACTCCCATTCCTACCCAGTATCCTAGTGAAAGCTGGCATTAACATTAAGAGAAACAAATTGGAGGGAAGATAAGATGACAAGATGATTTGGTTCTAGAGATGTGCAAAATAAATTTGAGCAAATGTTAAAAATATTGGTTTGGAGGGAATGTGTTTAAGCAGCCCTTTTCTCCAATAAACTTCAAACTATATCACTAACTCAGACCTGCATTTCCACATGGCACAATAATTTTCAGGGTGATTTGAGAATTAATATGCAGATTTTAGAGCATTTAGAAACATCAACATTTTGACATAAGGGTTTCTAAACACTAACTATAGCAGAACTGGCTCTCTACTCTAATTAGATGTCCCTGATCAAAGAAAAATGTAAAGCATCATCTTAAGTCAGAGTGACAAGAGGTTATCAGCGATGTCCATCATACCTTTCTAGTTTGGACAAGAATAGCAGTTCTATCTGGGCACTTTGTAGGATCTTACATAAAAGAGTCTGACGTTAACAATTTATCCATCGAACAAGAAGTGCTCTTCAAACCATGCCTTCACAGATGTCATTTGAATAATTCTCACTGTGCACACTCACTAAGACAGAATAAGATGTGATATTTGGCCAGAAAATGAAAAATTTCTGTAAGGGTATGACAAAGAGACTGCCAGTAAGGAACTCAAAGAGAAAGAAATAACCAGTAACAATTCTATATTGAGAATTCTGACACTTTGGAGTATGAATGAACAGAGGTGGTTTGATTAATAATTCCCCATTTCTGCACTAACTTTGCTGAATACAAGCATGCAAAATTATACCACACTGCTCAGAGGAAATCTTAACCAAATTGTGCATCAGACAAGGGAGAACAAGCACATTTGCTAAAATGTAATGTCTAAAAAGAGGAACACATGCTCTATTGGTTCAAATCAGTATAGTCATGACACAGTGCAGCTGCACTGATTTATACCAGCCAAGCATCAGCCTAGCATATCATCTAAAATAGAAAATTAAATCTTTGTAGAGATGAAACATATAACTCAGAATTACTTCTGAGAATCTAGCTTCAGTTTTTAAAAGAACACCTTTCCAGTACTCCACTTACGCTTTCTTTTGTCCAAGCACTATTGGGGTAAAATACTGCATCTTAAGCATTTTAATAGACTGATGACACATTTCTCAAAGTAGGGATCTTCAAAGTACAAGCGCATGAGACTACAGACCTTGAAAATAAAGACAAAGGATGAAGCCAGAGGCCTCCTGCATCTAAATACAAATAGTCAGTTACTAAGTTACTAAAGGAACATAACCCTGAGAGTTGGCTAGGACAGATTTTAGGGCATAACAAACAGAAAAACAAAGTTGTAACCAGCATATGTAATACATCTCTTATGTGGTGAAAACACAAAGGCAAAAAGAAGGTATAAATACGAGTCATCAACAATTACAAGAACAGGAACAAAGGAAGAACAGGAAAAAAAAAAAAAAAAAAAAAAAAAAAGCAGCACTCCAGCACTATCCCCACAGGTAAAGGACAACATACCTGACCAGTGCTGCTACTTATTTGCAGAATGCCCTTCCTCAACTTCAGTGGACAGAGTACTGCTTTTTGACTTGCCAGTCTCCATCTTTTGCTCCTTCAACTTAGTGATCATATGCAATGTATTCTATTTTACTGTGTAACTTGGTAAAGCAAAATAGAGTTTTAGAAATTAGTGTGTACGTGTATACATGATGTGTTTTATGCTCCAAGCTTACCACATGACAAGGTGATTAATATTAGCACACCTCATCACAATAAACCTTGTAAATATTTAATCTTTGTCCTTATAAATTCATCATTAAGGATGCAATAATAGGTGTAAGAATGTTGCAATATTCTTACTTTCCACTATTCTTAACTTACATTTTATTGTAAAATCGTATGTTGGATAAAAGATGTTTAGCACATCTCATAAAAAAGTGAATGATGAGAAAAATCCAGGAAAATTTAAAGCAATCACTAGCAAATTCATCATCTGTAGTATTTCCTTGCCTCACAGAGCAGGAATATGAACTAACTGATCTACAAGACACTGTATGTGCAGAAAATGTTTTATGAAGTTTTAATCTAGTTTAAAGTTCCATTTTTCTATTCCTCCACAAGCTTTTATTTCCACTCTTACTTTAGTAGTATGCTTCGCTTCACTCTGTGAGCGAGAATCTTTACCCAGTGGGCCCAGGTGAGAACAGATTGCTGCCTACAGAAGAGCCCTGGACCTCTGTGACACAAACAGTTTTCTGTAGCTCAAGTGCAAAGATGCAGAGCCAAGATCTTCAATAGCATTCTGACTTTTAACTAAATCAGCTTCGAAGGGAGTTGTCTTTCACAACACCTTTGTAGATCTAGGCCTTTCACTGGCAGTTGCAGCTACCTCCACCAGCATCCCTTAGTCGCTTAGGAATAGAGGGAATGGGTGACACGAACAGATCTGTAGACTCCCCATGCATGTGAGTAGTAAGTGAACCAACCCATAAAATACGACATTATATTCTTCCTCCCTGATCTCAAAGATAAATATAAACACAAACCTGCTTTCATTTTGCTTCTAAAACATGCACCACAGCCATTCAGTACATAAGAAAACCTTCTACCCTTTCAAACTCAAAAACACAGTACCTTTTGTCAGCATATTATCATTACAGTTCAGTAAAACTGGTTTAGTATGACCTAGTGTTTTGATTTTTTTTTTAACATGCTTGTTCTTTCCTGCATCAGACACTTTTCTCTTAGGAGCGACATAGAGAAAAAAAATTTTGATACTTTGATATTAAAAAATAGTAGTAAATGTTCAGCTGTTCATATTACTTACTTTGCTTCACATTGCTTTACTGACCTCCCTCCAAAGAGAGAGATCTTCTGCTATGGAGGATTTGATAGATTGTTCTGTGCTACTGCACTCTGCATAGGGAGGAATACTTTAAAACTATTGACTAATGTCCACAGGTAGCTGGGGAGCCATCTTTCCCTTTACAGAATCTCTGCAAATAGATCTCACTTGGGGAAGATGTTTGGCACAACCCTCCTGCGATGTATAATCAAAGTACCAGTGTCCCACAGCAAATATTACAGAGTGCCTTAGTGTTGCAGGCTCTGAAAGTCTGCTCTGAATGTGGCACCTACTCTCACCTGCACAGGCTTGATGCAGCATTTGAGTAACAAGGAAGCAGACAAAATGACCTTGTGAATAAGAATCTACTCACAAACTTTTCACTTAGAAAAACTCCACAGTACTGCCATTCACCTTCCCATCCAAATATTACTCTCTGGTTTCCCATTGCAGTTAACTGGCACTGAAAGCTCTTGCTCAGGAGGCAGATTGATCTGCAGAAAGTCAGCAGCACTTACCCAAGTGGAGCAGGGAAAGGAACTACCTCCAGGTGTCAATGCGTCTTCCAGAGTGGAAAACAACAGAGAAAGATTTTCCCTCTGCTCTAGAGAGCATTGCTCCTCTCCTCATTCTACCTTCATTCTTTCTGCCATAAACATACTACCCTCACTACTGTGCAGAATTAGAAAATAAAATGCATTAGGTATAGTGACTATATTGTTGCTTTGCAAAGTAAGAGTTAAGCGTATTCATTCTAGCAAGCATATGAATTTGTAATTTGTCACAAGCAGTCAGGCAGGCGAGATTCAAAGCATTAGACACAAGTAGTGCATTTTTAGAGGATTAAGTCTATACTTCAGGTATGCTATCACATGGGACTGAAGGTCAAGTACTTACAGCCACCTGATCATTGAAATAATCCTCCAGAAGTGCCTTGCCTGCAGAGACTTATTACTATTCTGAAACAGAAATTACTGAAGAAAAAGAATAAGGAAAAAAGAAATCCAGAGCCTTAAACTTTTGAAGGACTGTATCTGTAACTATGACATCATTCAAAGGCAATCAGAAGAGTAAAACATTTCAGCTGTTCTGAATATACCTCTATTTCTTGATTTCAGGTATTATTCATATCACTAGAGTAGCAGTGTAGATTTATTTTAGCTGAAACCAACATTGTTTTAAAATTCAAAACACTATAAAAACCTGCATGTCCTTGCCATCATGGTGAAAAGTTTGAGGTTGCTAGGGTGGGATGACCCTAGAAGTATGTCTGGAAACTGGGGATACTGTATCGCAGTCTACCATTTACATCCTTGAGAAATATTGTGTAAAATAATCGACTCAGGTTCACAATTGTGAATCTTGTTCCTGCTAGTTCCCTTCGGCATGCCCAGGTGATTTTAGTGAAATATTCTGCTCCATAGAACTTGGGTGGCTCTGCAATGCACACACAATGGAGCTGTCCTGCAAAGCGACTTCCAGCCAGGAGTAACCCTTGCCATCCTGTAATACCAAAAAAGACTCGGCAGAGGAACAATTCAGCTTCTAATTATGTGCCAGGCAGACCCAAATCTACTGTGCAAGTATCAGTTAAGTCAAAGATGACACATTTCTCATTGTCTGATGGAAAAATTCCTCCAGAACTGCTGTCAGAGCCCCACCACTTTCTATTACATTCCTAAACCACCGCAAAGATAAAAAGCATTCCAAAAATTGTAAAGGAGGTGGTATTCGTCTGATAAAATTTTTATGGTTCTCATAAGGCATTCTTTGTCAGAACACAAATCAAATAAAAGGGGCACTGAAGTTAATAAAGAACATTCACTTGGTTTTCTGATTTCCCAAGAACAGCAATTGATAAGAAAAGTGCCCACATCATTCTCTGGAAAATAGAATCATGAAAAAAGACCTGATCCAAATATACTGAGTTTCTACAGGGCTTTGAGAAAGCCCAAAGAGTGCAGAGAAGAGAAGGATAATGGATTTCCTGGATTTTTGAGTAATTTTTTTTAGTACAAGGTTCTCTGAATAGGAAAAACATTGAGCAGTGTATGCTGTACTAAGAACTCTTAAAAAAAAAAAAAAAAAAAAAAAAAAAAACAGTCAGCTGAGCCAAATATAACAAATCTTAATTGCAATTTTGATTAGATTCTTTCAACAACCAACAGCACAAGCAGGTTGGAAAGTACGACAATATCTACTTAAAATGACATTTTACAAGATATGAACAAGGCAATTCAGATTGGATGAGATTACATTAACAAAGAACACTGGACAGCGGCTGAGGATCACATTCAGTAACATGGGGTTAGTGAAATCAAATTGGAAATTGCCATCAAGGATTTGTCCACTATCATTTAGCAACTGTATTTAACACCTTCACATGCATGCCAGTCAACAATCCAATTTCTGGAAATACTATTTCTTGAATCTCTGTATTCCAGGGATATTACACAATCAATGCCTCCCATCACATATGGAAACCCTTCCTGAAAGGACCTCAGTCCTTTCTTCCGACAACCATCTTTCATCAGTACAAAGCAAACCACTCCCAACTTGAATAGGTACGACCTTTTTGAAAGGGTACCTGCATATCATCTCACTATCAAGTACTGTAACCATAATCTGCCTACCATTCTAAAATCTAAAACTATTGCGTAGGACACTTGTTTTTCTAGTCTCATAATTGCAGTCAGTTTCTGCTGCAGATTCTGCCTTTCTCTTGTTTGCTAGCTGAACTCATTTTGTCATGAAAGGTCAGACAATAAGCTGCTCCAGAATGTCAATAGCTATTTAAAGTATCCCACCTCTGCCTGAATTTCTCATGTGCTAAACCATCAAGTGTTGATTTAGATGCCATTAACCTTCAGGTACGCAACTTGAGCCCACAGAGGACGAATTTTTTCTTTATGTACCTTCTTCAATGAAAATTTGAGTCCAGACAAGTCATACTGACCGTTAGCAGCTATTCAGAGTAAGATGATGAATATTGCCCTTTATTATCTCCTATAACAGTTCCATGATGCATATTTAATGAAGTGATATTCCATGCATTTATCTTTCAGCAAGTTGGCTTTTTTGTTTAACAAATGAAGATGCTGCACCACAGATCTGTTTAATCTGTATTTTCTGTTTACCAATGGTAGTGCAAAGGAATTATATCACAAGGCAAAACAAATGCCTATCTAATGCTATACAACATTTTTTCTTTCATGTATGGATGCATACAGCATTATCTCCCTTGACCTGCTGGCAATGTTCTTCCTAACGCAGCCCAGGATACCACTGGCTTTCTTGGTCACACAGGCACAATGCTAGCTCATGGTCAACTTGTCCACCAGGACTCCCAGATCCTTCTCTGCAGAGTTGCCTTCCAGCAGGTCAGCCCCAAGGCCTCTTCTGGTGCATAGTTATTCCTCCCTAGGTGTAGGACTCTGCACTTCCCTTTTTTGAACTTCATGAGGTTCCTCTCTGCCCATCTCTCCAACCAGTCAAGGTCCCCTGAATGGCAACACAGTTTTCCAATATATCGGCAAACTTGCTGGGGGTGCGTTCTGTCCCTTCATCCAAGTCATAGATAAATGAGTTGAACAGGATTGGACCCTTCTTTCCATAGAAGGCTATCAGGTTGGTTAAGCATGATTGCCCTTTGGTGAATCCATGCTGAATATTCCTGATCACCTTCTTGTCCTTCACATACACAAAGATGATGTCCAGGATGAGCTGCTCCATCACCTTTCCAGGTATCAGGGTGAGGCTAACTGGCCTGTAGTTCCCTAGGTCTTCTTTCCTGCCCTTTTTGTAAACTGGAGTGGCATTTGCTTTCTTCCAGTCCTCAGGCACCTCTCCTGATCGCCACAACCTTTCAAAGATGACAGAATGGTCTAGCAAAGACACTGGCCAGCTCCCTCAGCACTCATGGGAGCATCCCATCAGGGCCCATTGACTGTGGATGTTAGGTTTGCTTAAGTGATCCTTAATCTGATCCTCCTCCACTAAGGGAAAGGCTTCCTTTCTCCAGACTTTCTCCCTGGTCTCCAGGCCTGAGATTCCTGAGAGCTGGTCTTACTGGTAAGGCTGAAGCAAAGAAGGAAGAAGGCATTCAGTATCTGCCTTTTTGATATGCTCTGTCACCAGGGCCCCTGCTCCTTTCAGCAACAGCCCCACATTTTCCTTAGCCCTCCTTTTGTTATCAATGTATTTAAAAATCTTTTTTGCTGTCACTGATATTCCTTGCCAGTTTTAAGTCCAAAAAGGCCTTGGCCTTCCCAGTCCCATTCCTGCACACTCAAACAACATCCCTGTATCGCTTTTTAGTGGTCTGTCCCTGCTTCCATCTTCTGTAAACTTCCTTATTCCATTTGAGTTTTGGCAGGAGCTCTTTGTTTGCCAATACAGGTCTCCTGTCCCCCTTCTCTTGACTTCTTCTCATTGGGATGCACCATTCTTGAGCTTTGAGAAGGTGATCCTTGAATATTAACCAGTTCCCTCAGACTCCTCTTCCCTCTAGGGTCCTATCCCGTGAGCTTCTTTCAAGCATGTCCCTGATGAGGTCAAAGTGTTGCTCTCCTGCGGTCCAAGACTGTGATCATACTTTTTGCCCTGCTTCACTGCCGCCAAGGTTGCCCCCAACCTTCACATCTCCAACAGCAGCCCTTCCTTGTTTGTACGTACAAGGTTCAGCAGCTCAGCTCTCCTCACTGGCTTCTCCATCACCTAAGTCAGAAAGTTATCATCAATGCTCTCCAGGAACCTCCTGGATTACTTGTGCCTCGCTGCGTTGCCCTGTCAGCAGATATCGAGGTGGTTGAAGTCACCCATGAGAGCCAGGACCTGTGATCATGAGACTACTTCCAGCTCTGTGGAAGACTTCAGCTACTTCTTCCTGATCAGGTGGCCTGTAGCAAACATCCACAACAGTATCATCCATGTTAGTCTGCCCTTTAATTCTTACCCATAAGCTCTCAGCTAGTCCATCATCCACTCCTAGACAGCGCTCCATACATTACAGTTGTTTTCTCATAAAAAAAAGGCAACTCCCCCTCCACACCTTCCTGGTCTTTCCTTCCTAAAGAGCCTGTAGCCATCCATTGCAGCATTCCAATCATGTGAGCTATCTCACTACATCTCTGTAATCTCAATGAGATCATAGCCATGAAACTGCAAACAGATCTCTAATTCCGCCTGTTTATTCTTCATGCTACATGCACTTGTGTACAGGCACTTCAGAGAGGTATCCGAGCATGCTGATTTCCCAGAAGGAGTGCAAGAGATTTCCCCATGTCTTACAGGCACTTCCTCCCCCCTTCAGCCTTGTTTTGCTGAATGCTTTGTCTCTATAAGTCTCCCCTTCACCTGTCTTTCCTAATTTAAAGTCCTTATCAGGTTGGCCAGCCTGTTGGCAAAAGACATGTGCTCCATTTAGTGAGGCTGATCCCATCTCTCCCAAGCAGTTGTCAATCTTCAAACAGGGTCCAATGGTCATATAAACCAAAACCTTGTTGCTGACATCAGCTGTGCAGCTAATTTTTTTTTAACTCCTTCTACTTCTCCTCCCACCCTTTCCACTCACTGGCAGGACCAAGGAGAAAACTACCTGGGTTCCCCACACCCGTGACCACTGGTCTCAGAGCTCTGTGATCACATTTGATACTTTCCAAATTTCCCTTGGCCATATCATTTGTGCACACATGGAAGAGCAGCAGGGAGTAACAGTCAAAGAGGTGGACAAGCTTCAGTAGTCTTTACACAACATCTTGAACCCAAGCCTCTAGCAGGCAGCAAACCTCTCTAGACAAAAGGGCAGGTCAGCAGATGAGCACCTCTGTCTCCTGCAGCAAGCAGTCACCCAATCACTCACTGCTTCCGCCAGGTTTTTCTGCATGGCACAGGTTCTGTTGGGCTAGTTGTTTTCTTGAAACCATGCCCAGCATCAGCTGCAAGTTTTCAGGAGGAGCCGGAGTCTTTCTCCTCATACAAGAAGCAACCAGTTTCCAGACTTCATTTTCTTCGGAGTTATGACTTACTGTTCCACAAGGCAGAGTCCACCTGCATCTCCACTGCTCTTGGGAGTTGAAACTCTTAAAGCTGTAGGGTCTCCGAGAATATTCTATCTACCACTCATCTTCCTGCAGTTACTGTAGCATGTCACTACAACATTTAAGGAGGTGTATGCTACCATGACTGGAAATGTGGACCCCTTCTTTGCACCCTGCTACACAAACAGCTGCATCTGTTGGCTGTGCTCTGGGAGCTGCATGCTAGGCCTGGCTCTTACAAGAAAATATTCATGTTAAATTTAAACTGTAATTAAAGTTTAGCATTTATTAAACTTAATCCTGCATTTCCCAATTTGAAATTCTTTGTTGATTGATTTCAGTTGAGATTTCTTAGTTTTCAATTCATTTTTCCTTTAAAAAAGAGAAAAATTAGGAATCATTTTTTTTCTCATATATTTAGCCTAGTAATAGTGTTGCCTTTAACATTTCTCTGGAGCTAAATATTTTCTGGTGGAATTGAGTTTTGTGAGCTCGTTTTGAATCCAGTCCTTTCATCAGAATAGCTGTAAAAAAAAAAGTACACTGTGCAGCAGATCTTCTATAAACCCCATGCATTTTAAGATTTAATTTGAAAAAAGAAACCTATTCAAAAAATCCCCCAAATCCCACTGACACTACTAAGATAGAGTGGGGAAGCTCTATACAAATTATTTTAAATCTTGTGAGCTTCATTTTCTCTAAAAATAACTTGTAACTTAGGTCTCAGAGTAAGCTCTCTAAATTGTTTCTCATTTTTCCAGTATGAATGAATAATAAAACGAAACAGTTGTTTTCATGTGTTTAATTGCTTACTGCATATGGGCTGAGCAAGACCCACTTTTGCAGAAATAAACAAGCACCAAAATGTCATGATCAAAAACAGGAAATCTCAGCTCAAGAAGACTTCTTGTTTGCAAAGTGAGGAGCAACTGAGAATGGAGTTTACAGTGAAGCTGCATTTCCAGCACAGCTTTCTATTTGATAGCTAAATGACAGATCTCTACCGTAGTTTATTGAAAAGAAACAAAGCAGCTAGCTAGTCTCTGAAGAACAAACCAAAGACTGAATACTGGAATAATCTCAAAACACTGCTTCAGTTCACCATGCAGCGTCCGCTGCTTTTATTCAGCGGCATTCAATTTAAACATTTTTGCTTATTTCCTGATCTTTTCCCCTACAAGAGCAGATAGAACAGACTACTAGCCTCCTTCTCTATTAGTATGCCATATGCATGCTGTGCTCCAGCTGTCACGTTAAAAATGCATAAGGCTAAATTAAAAACTGCTGCAAAGACTTTTGGTGATAATCAGATAATTCTCCATGCAAAATATGAGTTAAAATGATAGTATTTTTCACACATTTCATATCAGTAATATAGCTGAAGGATGGAAGAATACCACATTTTGATAATTATCCTTTATGGATATTTTGTGTTATGCTATAAATGAACTGTATTTCTCAAAAGTATTCAAAAGCACAAGTACTGAGTCACAGCTTCAGCTGGTTCAAACAGTACTGAATCCAGTAATTTTCACCAGCTTGAGTGTCATCCCATTACACTTACAAGTATTTATGACCAAATGAGAACAACAGCTTTTTTATTTGGAAAGAAAACAAACACTTGAAAAATAGTTATCAGCCTAGTCAATAAATGCTGTCAACTGAACTACAATATTCAGCAGAAATCAGACTAATTACCAAGTGGAAACAGTGAACTAAATCCCTCAGTAGTTTTTAGCAGTTTGTGATGCCCAGAAGGAGAATTTCTTGGGTCACAAAGTAGGGAAGAGCAGACAGATATGGAGATGATAAGTTTAAAGCGTACTCACTGCTACATAAGGCCGTGAGCTCCAGGAAACCTTCAGTCGCAAAGTAAGCAGAGTTTCTGGAAGTTGGACCTCAGAAGGAAGACAAACCTTATACGTGAAGCCAAGCAAGCTGCTACATGACAAGATTCTCCTACGTATGCTACTCTTCTTCAGGAAAACTGGCTTAACTGGCTTAGTCACCGTCTTGCCTGCCCTCCCATCCATGGCAGAGATGCAAAAGAAAGTCCATCATGGTTGTCAGACTCCTTTTTCCACATCTTTCCTCGTGTCTTGTTCACCATGTGCACAGCTGACTTGCTTTCAGCACATAGCCTTGTCTGAAGAAGTACCCAATGCAGTTTCCCGGCATCACCAGGATGGGCAAGGGTAATCTAGCAACTGTCCTAGTAACAGCTGCGGTTATTCTCTTCAGGTAACTTAACATCAGAAATTACATCCTTCTTCCAAACTCAGTAATACAAGTTTTCTGACCAGCACCATGTTGCATGCCGCAAAAGTAGGGAGGAAGAACGGTAGTAAAGAACCCGCACTGCTGAGCGCAGCAGCAGCCGGCTCCTTAGCTCTCCGTGCTTCGGTTTCGCTGACCCTACAGCACGCTTCGTGTTTAGCGATCTGCAGACACCAAACACTATTACTGTTATTAGATCCCCAAAGTCCAACAGCCAACTTGGGGCAACAGATCTTATAAAAAGAGTACTCTGTTAGGGATTTATAGAATCCTTCTGCAGATAAGGAGACTATAATGTAATCAATCATCCCAGCCTCTCTTCGGCTTCGTTCTTGCACAAAGGGGAAAGAAATATTGTTCAGCAGAACAGATTTATTTTTTAAAGTAAAAAATTATTATTATGGACTATCTGTACATTTGCATAGAGTTTAATAATCGTCAAGCTAGAAAATAACAAGCATATCTGGATAATAATTCTAATTTTAAAAATCTTGGATCAATAACTACTGAGTTCCAACAGTACTTTCCTTGAACTAGATGAAGCAAATTTCTAAATATATGATTATTCAATTTATTTCAAGAAGAGATATGCATTGTGGATCAATCAGCTATCAGAAAAGGATAGAATCAAAAGATTTCTATCATGTGGATAAAGAAACATTATTACATCATTTAAAAAAGACATATGAAATTAATTTTATGTTTTATAAACAGATAGCTTTATTATGCATCCTACAATAAGAGAATCTAAAATATCTATCCTGTCTACAAGTTGTGCTTCAGGCTTAAGGATAAAGTCCATATTGGTCTGAAAACCATACAAGTGACACAAATGGAAACTAAACTATAGGGCTTTTTTAATATGAGAGTGCTAAAAGCAATGTTGGAACATTAGCAGCTTCTGAGATGTGAATCCACTGATAACTCAGAACTTCTTTAGATTACTGAAACTATCCACACTGGAAAACTCTACGTAGACACATTTCACCAGTGCAGGAAGAAAAAGGTATCAGACATTCTGCAATAATTAAAAAGCGCAGAGTTTCAACAATGCAGGACCTATTTTCTATCGTCACAGCATATCTAACCTAGTAGTCTGCAATGGTGCGAACATACGTGAGCAGAACACTTGTGCAGAAGCAGAATGGATTGAACACAGCAGTGCCAGGAAAATTTCATAAATTTTCCTGGGCTTGTTCTTTGTTATTGCTATCCAGCCCTAGAGATGCCACAATAAATAAGATGAGCATCTTAGCAAATCTAATTTAAACCAAGAGATGCATTGATCCCTGTGACTGTCCAGTCCCCTCAGATTACAGACATAATTTATAGTTAGGCTAGCTTCTGCTCTTTGTCTTTCTATGTTGAACCTATGGCCAAGACTGTAATTTCGAGCTCTCTTAAGTAAATATATTGATCCAAGCCTGACAGGCTTGGCATATTCAAAAGTGGTAAGTTCAGTGAGTCTTGGTTCGAGCCTTCTCTGCATCATCTTTACATTGCCTGGGATATCTGCAGAACGTAGCTAGTGCACCGTGAAGATGCGTGGCGTACAGGCACGCAGACAGCACATATACACAATGGCCAGCTTCCAGACCTCTGGAAAATCACTAGATCATTACTGAAAGCAACCAACTACTATCAACCATCACTGTTTACTGTCTAAATCACTATGGTATGCTAATGAAGCTGTAACAAAGTAGATCTAAATTTTATATAAAACAGAAAGAATTTAAGTTTGCCTTAGAAGCAAAAAACAGGAGTACACTGGATGGAAAATGAGTATTTCACAGGTGTATTAACCCAAGCAATTGCTCTGGACAGGCACTGCACCAACAGTCACACTTGAAAAATTAAAATTGGTCAGAGAGCATTTTGTTTCATCTAGTGGTCAAACTAACCTTGCTAAGTGTTTGGAGAAATCATCATTTGCCTATCAAGCAGGACAATCTTGCTTCTAAATTATGTTAAAAATAAGTATTTAATATCCTTGACATGATTATCATTGGCAGCTTTTTTCAGGGAAAGGACCAATTCAGAGAAGTCTCCTAAGCCAAGGAACACAGCTGCTTTCTGGAATAGGAGTCGAGATAGAATGGGAACATGGCACCAATCCTCCCATCCTTTCACATCAGTGATTCTGCTATGCCAGTTTCTGGAACTCAAGGGACCCCATCATTTACTCCCTTCTAGGATTATTTTTTGACATTTTCTTCCACCAGGAAAGGAAATTAATTTGCTAAAATAATCTGCTTCTCCATCTCTCTTTTCACTGCAGGTGTCTTTCTGCAGTACGTCCTAGGATTATCCTATTACTACCTTTCTAAAAGAAGTTCTATTTTCTTACTTTCCTATGCAATATCACATGCCAAAATTTACATGCTGCAATGCAGCATAACCATCTACAATATATATATTAGATTGTAAACTAGTTCTAGGTGGTATCTGAAGCTGTCCATGGGTCAATTTGCCCTGCTACTTAGTCCTAGCCTAAGTTGAAGTCCCTCACCCCCTTTTTTGCATGGAAATGAAGCTCAGACCTTGTCTCTTTCAGATGTTTTTGCCTTCTTTCTCTGGAGAGAAAGAATAACCTGAGAATGCTAGGAAAAATGTTCTTCTTTCCATCTCACCCAGCGTACGGCAAAACAACAGGGAAAAGCTGGAAGGTACTAGCTGCTTGGTGATAGATCCTACATCATTACAAAAATGAAGGAGCTCCTCAAAGGGCCTTTCCTTATTGGTAAGGAGACCAATATACTGATAGAAAAGGCTTCAGAACAAATCGATAGAATGCACAGTACCAAAATGCTTGTATTGATTCAAGAGTTCTGTCCATTTTCTATATCTTCTGAATTTAAATTTGCTACATACAGACTATCTTTCATTTTAGTTCTCTTTCTACATCCAGGAACTCTTCTCTCTAGAAACACATCAGAACTCTTTCCTGTCTCCTGTCATTTCCCCTGATGCTCTGAAACTCATTTAGTTCTTTGAAACTGCTTGTCATTTGCAGTCTTCAATTAACAGTATAAATAGTAGCTGCAACTATTTTATTTGTTTTGCTTGAAAAGCCAAATCATGGAATATAATGATGATGATTTATCTTTTTTAATTAAAAATAAGAAGCTTGGCTAATCACTGTCTCACTGCAGTAGTGCAGTATTGAAAAATGTAAGTAATTTCATTTCTCCTACTGTTTGTTCTACTGCTGTTACACAGGTATTCCTTCCATCCATCAGATCTCATACCTAAATTTTAATTCTGATGGTATAATTAGGAGTCACAGACATGCAGCCGAATTACTTCATCTCTCGGAAAAAATAAGTAATATGATTACATTCTATGTATGTATGATCATTAAGCAAATAGTTGCATAGTGTAAGACTAAGAACCAGAAAATTAACCAAGATATCTCATTACACAGATTCTCCAGATGCCTGATTTGAAGTCCATAAATGTTTTCCATTTCTCTAGGTCTTGGAAAATGCTTCATATTGAGATTGTTATTTTTTGAATAAAAAAGTTTAGTTATATTACACACACTTTCACCAACCTTTCATTATATGCAAACTTATTAATATAATATCTTCTTTCACTTCTATTTTAAAAAATTCCTGCTTTGTTTAATGAAAATTCACTTTGCTGTTTTTCATTTCACTTTGTTTCTTTATAGCACATCACAGGATTGCAAGAAGATCAGTGGCTCCATTGCTTTCTTGAAATTTCTAGAAAAGGCACAGAATTAACACCCTTGGCTTTAGAAGTCTTGTGATTCTGATTCTAAAGAATAAAATTTCCATTTAAATCTCAGCAAATAGAGACTTTAGCATTGGGAGAGAGGTATCTCTCATTCCCAGAGATCTTTATCACATTTAAGGAAATGGCAAAACTCCCAGTGATGTTACCATGAACAGGATTTGGCCCTGGATTGTTACGTTATGAATATTTTGACCTTGCTTCTGTACCCTTGCCATCGTTACCTCTATCACTCACATTTGACAGCATTTCAGTACCTCCATGATTTAAGAAAGCTCTTTAAACTGTTGAGCCATGAAAAAGAACTGAGAAGCAAGAAACTACCATAAAATTTTACTCACCTTCCTTTCCTTTTGTAGGATGTTCAAAAGAAAGAAAATATAGCTCATATCACAAGGTGAAAAATTTGTTTTACCTCATCTCCCCAGCAGTGCTCTCCACATGCACTGTGCTAAATTTAAACATGAATTTAACTGCCAGTAATAACAGTAGAAAGTTAATAGAAATTAATATTGGCAACAGTTTTCTTCTGAGTTTTGTTCTGTACCTTGTATACTGAACCCTGAGCCTTGATTGGGGCTGCAGGAATGATACCTTAAATTGTCCCTCACCTTTGCTCCAGTGCAGGAGCAACTATACTTAGGTCGTTCTAGATCGTCTTAGCTAACCTGTTCCTAAAGTGTTCTAGAGATGGAAGCCTGGATCTTCTCCTCTATCCCAACCATTATGAAAACACTCATTCCTTTTATCTTGACAAATCTGATGACATATAGAAAAGGTTATTCTTCCTCTTTGCAGCATCTTTGATATAGGAGAAAGCTCTAATAATGTCTTTTCTAGTGTCCTCTGACATCCAGTCATCCTGCTGCTCTTCACTGCAGTCAATCCTATTATTCCACATCTTTCTGAAGATGCAGTTCTCAAAATGAAATGGTACTCCAGCTGAGGTCCTCTCGGAGCTGAGCAGAGTGAACATTACTCTTGGTTTGAGTTTGGCATTACTGGCACGTCCACCAGATAACCTTTTCTGGAGAACAACTATCAAGACAGTTTGCTCTCATCATGTATTTGTACAGCTGATTACTTCTGCTGTTTAGCAGACCTTGTGCTTGTCTCTATTTAATTTTTTTCTTACCTTTTTGCAAGGTAATTTTTCAAGATTTGTCATAATTAATTTGAAATTTATCTTGTCCTCAGATAAACTTGCAGTCTCTTAACTACCTGTTCTCAGAAAATTTATTAAGCACCCCCACTATTTCATCAGCCAGATCATTATTAAACACAAATAATTTACAAAGTATCAATCACAGCAAATTCTAGTGCTCTTCTATCATTAGTTGTAGACTTCTAGCAGGACGTACTAATACTAATTTAATCTACGGTTTAGTTCCTAGTGCAAATGATAAACAATGTTCCTCCTTTCTTCCTTCCAGCTCTTCCTTAACAAGCTCAGTTACTGCAACAATTTGGTTGTGACTATTAAATCATAATCCTCTGTACTGAGGCTTACAGGTGCTTTTGCTTGTTTCTGGTGCATCTTGTGTTGCAATCTTTGTGTCACCCTTTCACATAAAATACAGGTCGTATAAGCAAAAATGTCATGATAGATTCCATATCAGGTGAAAACATTTATATGCTGAATATAAGGAAAACGTATCAAATCACTAGACCTTTAACAGTGAACAGTGCAACAGTTACATTTAACAGTGTGTAATGCCAAGCTGGAATGAAAAAGGAGAAGCATGAACTAGCTCTTCTTTAGAGCATTTAAGTACTTCTGAGATGAACCCTGTGAAAATATTTTTCTGCACTTTTCTCCTCTCAGCAGATTTCAAAGTATTTCAATAGCTGTTAGAGATAATACTCCTCAGGGTTGAGCAATTACAAATTATGCCTAGCTTCAGATAACTGTAACTCTGCTAACCATCTTTAGCTGAGTTACCAGGAAACAAGAAACATAACTAAATGCACTGGGGCCAGTTTAGTAACATTTGCTCTTTTGGTTTATGTATATCTTCAGTAATAGTAATCTTCAATATTTATTTGAGACACACACAGTGTATTTTCCACACAGCACTAACATTTATCTAGTTTTGAACGTACAAAAGCAGCAATACAATCTTCCTCTTTATGACTAATACATTTTTCTTAAAGCACCACCTGGTTATATGCTACTTCAAAAAATGGATAAACATCTTTGAAATACATAACATGCTGGAAGAATTTTCTTTAGTAATTTTCTTAGAACACAGGGACTTAGTCACTCCAGTCATCTGTAAAGTCCTCAAGGTTTCTACTTTGTTTTTTTCTTTTGTGCAACTAAAACTACTGTCAAAGCCATAAAAATACCAAGATGATTGTTTGTATAGGCATCACAGTAATCTACAGGAGTATCTAACCATTAATTTCTGGTGATAATATACATTTCAAAGATTCAGAATGCTAACACTCTATTCCTCTCCTCCATCTTGATCTTTTTTCCTTCTTCCACCAAAACTAAGGCCCCCAAAAAATCACTCAGACCATTATTCTTTGTGTAGCAACTACAAAGTCATCACTAATAAGCCATTGTATTTAAGATAAGAAGCAGTTACCATATTATATAGCTTCCCATTAACTTATTCCCTTATTGCAAGTATTTTCAGCAATTTCTTTGGAATCACTACATTATTTGCTTGTACAACTATATATATATATATATATATGTATGTATATTACATACATAAAAATAGAATATATATGAGATATATATAGTTATATTATATTTATACAGCAAGTCTGTGCAAATGCACACTTCCCAGTAATGCACACTTCCAGGATCTGTTATGAAAAAATGGCATTCAAATGGAGCTAGAAACAATGAATTTTTTTCAAATAGGTAGCCAAATATGGAGACATGTACCACATTTATAAACAACAAATTCGGGAACCATAGGTCAGTGATGAAAGTTCGTATTAACTTGCATGGAATCCCATCTACAACAGGATATCCCTAAAATTGTGTATTTTAACTGTATTGTAGCAGAACAAGATTTTAATGCCTGTTCCAGTACAAAACTCCCATCAAAACAAACAGGAGTTTTGCTAAAGTAAGAATTGGCAGAAGTTAGGTTTATTGCAAAACTTGGCAAAACTCTTGTATGGACTTACGTTCTGTACCGACTCGGAACAACCATCTCTGGCCATATCTACAAATTCCAACAACATTAACTGAAAGAACAATAGGTTTTTCTCATAGGAAAAGTAGAATATACCTGCACATAGATCACATTTCAGGAAAGAGTATAAGAAAATACTCCCTGATATTTGGAAAGTCAATAAATCAGGATTATGACAAACCAAATGAAAGAGTACCCTGAGAGTGTGAAGTTAGAAAGCCTCTTTGAAAAAACCCACCCCAACAACTTCAATAGCACTTTGCTAAGTTAGACTCCTAAAGAATCTGGCTGACATTGTTTTATGTCAAGACCTCCACAAAAATACATGTGGATAAGGTAAATAATGGGAAATAAAGGGAAGTCACTACATAGTCTGTAAAGAAACAAGCTAGACTATATCCTACACATAGCTTACATTGGGAACGTTTATTACTATGACAGAGAAATAAATACTTTGTTGTATTTCACAAAACCCTCCAGATACAGAGTATTTTACATTTATTAAAATCCCATAAAATGAACAAACGCTACATCCAATTATTTAAGGAAAGCAATTACTTTATAGCAAACAGAGTTTATTGAAAGAAGTGCAACTACAAAAGACAAAAATGAAAACAAAAATTCCTGTTGTAGTCTTCATATTTCTTGACAAAAAAGATGTTAACATTTATGATGATATTTCAAGCCAAGAAACTGCTTTTCCAAAAACAGCACTAAGTACCTCATGCTATTTCTAGGAAGTTCTTCACAGAAGCCTTTTTTCCAGGATGAAAGATATCCAAAAAAATAACATAAATAGAGCTTTGGTTTAGAGTCTAACTCATGATTTTCAGCTCTGAACAACACACTACAACATATTCAGCTTTGAGCACAAGCTTCAAAACTTGTTCCAGCAGATCCTGATACCAAAGTTAGGGAACACCTCTAGTTCATTCAACTAACATCAGAGAGTGACTCTGAATCAGAGCAATACATACATTTTTGGAACAAGTACTAGATTCATTGTTTTAGTGAATCAAAGCTTATTCCACTTGGTAAAAATAGGAAAGACATAGAAGACCATGGAAAGATGACTCTTTTCCAAAAAGTAGGAGTGGATGACAAACAAATGCATGTAGCTTTTATGTAGGTATATCATTTTGTCATTACTACAAATGATCTATTATTACTCACCTGACACATTCCTCCATAGCTGGCTGATTCCTCATGAGCACTTTGGAGAAATGTGGTTTGAAAAGAACACTCAAAAGAGGTGCCTGCAATGGAAAACTCATACTTATTTTCATTAGAGAGCTGCACAGGGAATAAAATGTTAATAAATAAATACAAAGAGATATTTTTAAACATTTTTAACATCACAGAACATATCAGACATGGCACAAAGTGTTTGACATGAAGTTCTACTTTACGGCATACTTTTCCTCATAACGGTAAAAAGATACAGCAAAAATGTATGACATATTGCAAAATATTCTTTGAGTACCTGAGTTTCTCCATCTCAAAAAAAATGTGAAACTGCACACATTCACACACATATCAGTAAACACAGTATCCATGAGATACTGCTGAATGTATACAATGTTCAAAAACACCAGCTAAATTTGGTGGTAGTAAATTAATTACATTTATTCAGACAAGTATTTAGAAGAAAAAAAATCCTAAAATTCTCAGAGGAGGGTCCATATCTGTTGAATTATTTGCATGAAATCCAGTCTTTCCAAGACTAGATTTTAAACAGGAAGCAAAACAAATGCTACATCACATACTTAGGTGGCATAAATAGACGTAGAACCAATAGCTGTAATGACGGACTACAATGACACAAAAATTTGGCTCATTTCTGTTTGATATAGAGAGTTTTAGATCTCCCAGTCTTCAGGAAAAAGTCATTATCTATCTGGTGTTACCCACAACACTGACATCTATAGAAATGATTTATCAGCTCAGATAAAAGCATGCTGAAGTAGATCCTTGACAGTGGGATTACAAGGAGTTCAATAGCCTTCCAGCTAATGTAAAGAATTATCTGGATTAGGAGCAAGAAAATATGGGTTCAGGAGCTTCTTGTTATTTCATAACTTGGGCAAAAATTACTTTCTTAAACTCAGGAATTTGGCTATTCTGAATTAAGTGTAACTCAAACAAAATGCAGAAAGAAAATCAAGTAACTAGAACACATAAATAAATAAAAGGGGTGGGGAAAAATTTTCCAGAATTTCCAGCTTTTTTGAACTACAGCTTTAGTGCTCAGCATGTGATATTTAAATATGAGATTTAACTATTCACTGAGACGAAGGGCAAATCACAGTTCTCAGAATTATCTCCATTACAAAATATCACCAACATACTTATTTGTAAATGTAATCTTCTTAAGGATTTGTACCTACATGATAGATATTAATGCCTTCCTGTAGATAGATAATACTCTCAGTTGGCAAAAGGGTGAAGTATTACTCAAAGTTTCCTCATAAACAGCTGTAATTCTAGTAAATGGGTCCTCTGGATATTGTGGACAGCCCAATAATTCCAATAATTTTCTTATTACCAGCTGCTCCTTGCCTTCTCTCTAGCTGAATCCCTAAAATTCATTTGTACTCTCCAGAAGTGAAAAAAAAGTGGAAGGAATATAGTGATAACAGACAGACATGGACATGATAATAAAGGTAAATGAATGTATTAGGCAAAATAAGGACATGGCTGTTACTGATATGCTCCATTTTATACTTCATATAACAAGGCAAATACCCTTCTGAGAGATGCTGGACCATCCAGAACGTTTATGTATAGACAGGAAGTTGCAAGGTTCCCACATTTTCATTTATACTCTTATTCCAGTGCTGACATTAGAATTTAGTTCCACTTATCCAGAATGTTATTTGAAAACAGTTCTATTTTCAAAAGAGCAGAAAAATCTATAAAATAGTAGTGAAAAAACGTGGGATTTTAGTTGACCTTGAGACAACCTTAGACATCTGAAACGCCAGTTCCCTTGGCCTGTTCAACACTAAACCTAAAGTTGGCTTCAACCAGCAAAGGATCGGCTCAGCGAGTACAGAGAAGGTATTCCAAGGCACAGAGAGGTAACAAGAAAAGCTTAACTCTGTGATTTAGAAAGACCTACTGGCAATTTATGAGTACAGCTCTAAATTAAAATGAATCAGTAGATGAGAAGTTGCCTCATGCAGGCAGGAATTTTAGATTGGACATAATGAAAACATAGCTAAGAGGAAACACATGCCCTGAAAAAACAACCCAGCTTGCTAAAACAAGGACACTAAAATCAGCTCTCCTTAGATCCTTTCAGATCTTTTCCTCATTTGTAGTTCCAAAACACACCAATATTTATTGTGATTATTCCTTGCTTTGCCAAGATTGTAGACTTCCTCTCACAGGTCCAAGCAGGCCTTTAAGGCAACTGTAACAGGCCCAGTCCCCTTTGCATTTGGGACGGCAAGAAAAAGCATGAACAGCGAGCTGGTTTGCACCTCTAATCCAAGGGAAAGCAAACAGCTTCAACTGCTGAGGGATCTTTTCACCTGCTCATGTCATGCTGCTACTTAGGCACATGCATAATGTTTTATTTTGGTTAATGCTTATAACTAATGTATGTAATGTGGTAGCCTGATATAAATTTGATTAAATGTTAATGTAAACATCTACTTAACTTCACTTGTATACCAATATATCAGGCCAAGAATTAAAATTGTTACACACTGAGTTGCTTTTACATCATGCTCCTCTCCAAGGAGAAAGAGGCAAAAGAAAGGAGCAGCTAAAGCATTTCTTGCAAGGCCCAGTAGTACTAGAAACTGTTAAAAGCATAACTAAAAACTTCAAAGAGAATTCAGTGAGAACTATCACAATATATGGGAACAGGAAAGTGAAACAATTGTGCAGCAGGTATGGTAATACTGGTATGTCCAACTTGTTGAACAGTGACATAATTCTCAGACCCGACCACAAGGTTATTCTGAGGCAATAGCATCCAGGAAGGGGACATGAATAATTTTTTTTTTTTTTTTTTTTTTTTTAACAGCCCTCGATTCAAGGCAAGTAAGAATTATTAGAGGAAATGTGCTCTAACATATGCCAAAGCAATTATCACCTTCCTCTGAACATAATTTCAGGTCTGGCTTCAACCACAGCATCTAAAAATTAAACACAACTTTAAAAAAAGAGAAAAACATTGACACACTGGCCAACTGTCTGCAGCTGGGGAATACCTTGTACGAGCAGTGTACCTCTACAGTTCCACGGAGCCACCAGCCCCTGCTAGGGGAGCAGATGCACGGCAGCAGCGCAGGGCTCTCCAGCCTCTGTTTTGGATCGCTCAGTGCGACACCACCTCTGAGATTCTCACGCTAGCTCAGAGGCAGCTGAATACCAACTGCACGTGACACTGCAGAGAATCACTGGCGTATCCCAGAAGCATTATATCATGCACACAGTACTGAGCTCCTCATACACTTACATACTGAGCCGAGCGCCTCACTCCAAAATGTTTAATACCAGAAAGCTGTGCATATGATGCTTGTTTCTCCCAGCTACCCCAAATGAGTGGCTAGAAGGTTTGACAGCAAAAGCCAGCTCAGAGGCTCAGCTCTATTTTTTCTCCTTCCCCAGTAGATAGTAGCACAACCAGTAGGTTAGCATTTCAGTTTGAAGTAATGCCATGCAGTTCTCATGATTACTACTCTGCTTAATTCTCATTAAGTGCATATCAATCTACTTAAGAGTTTCCACTTTCATTCACCAAAAAACCCGCTAAGAAACAACACCAAAGCTATGTTCAAAATGAGCTCACAAATAAGCTAGCAGCTTCTGACAAGGAGGTCTTATTTTAACAACAGAAGAACGCTCTGTCATCACAGAATTTCCAATTTCAGAACCAGCACTGAAACACTGATTTCAAGTTTTTTCTCAGGCCTGTCCATCATCTTTATGCTAATGAATGCTTTAGAACAGCTCATCTACTTCAAGAAATCGGGTCTGCCTCAGCGTGTTGGAAGATGAACTATTTCACTATCTTTCTAATATCACAGTTACATGATTGTCTCAGAATCGCTTTTTGGTTATCTTTTTGGGGTAGGAGCAGTTTTCCTTGTAGAGATTTTCATCCATAAATCAACCCCAGAGAGTCTGAGTTACTTGATACCACAATTTTTATTCTCCCATAGGTGAGTCCTGGCAGTACACCATCATCTGCAGCTGAAAGTTACAGGTATTGAGAGTTTTCCCTAGCTCTGCTTACCAAAAAACAGGCTGTTATTGTCTACCAAAATATCTCTAGGTAAGAGTTACAGGTAAAACAGTAACTTTATTCTGCTCTATCAAGTGAATATATGAAAACAGAGTTGCAATACTGGTAAGCATTTATTAAAAGAGAAGGTTTTAAAGGGTAATTGTCAGTTATTCCTACTATTCCTCTCAGGAGTGTTTTTCAGAATATCATAATTTAGATTGAGGATCAGCAGTAATATCAGCAATTTATCATGTCTTTCCTCAATGTAGCATCATCTACTACAAAATTCTTACCCTCAGATTTTTATTAGCATTTTCATTTAAAGCTAAAGTATCTTTTCTTTTACCCTCCTCTTGAAATTATTCTGACAAATCTAGCCTACTGCTTTCCTTCTTTTTTTAATTAATGCATATCTTGTAAAACATAATACAAGAAACTATGCTGTAATAATTAAGCCTAGTGCATCACTAGAGTTGCATTTGAGTGCATCAAACACAGTTAAAAACTTAACTATATAATATTCAACTTACTTCTCTAAAAATACTTTAAAATACTTGAGAAAATATATATGTAAATAAAAAACAGCATAGTTGGTCCAACAGAAAACCTATAGAAGCCAACCGAGATTGAGAGGGGTCAACATTTATCCACAGGCATCAATATCTCAGAATTTTTTTCCCTGGTAGTACGTATGGATATTAACATTCATTAAGGCTTCTCAATATTGAGAAAATGTAACAATAGATTGCAGACTAATGACAAATTAATTGCAAAAATTAATTGCAAATTAAGCAAATATTTTATGTTTCACTGGTTTTTAACATGTATAATACTATCTTAACTATGTTAATCATCTTATGGTTTAGGAAGTTAAAATGGTAGAGCATCAGTAGTCTCTAACAGCAAAGCTATGGAGGTTGGTGAACACGGTGGAATGTCTCGAGAACTTCACAATTAACTGGATTAATGTTTATAATAATTAATAGGATTACTTTATCTCCACAAATAAATAGGATTTTTCCTTATCATTTCCAAGTTTAAACATCATGGAATGCCTGGGCCCACAAACGTCTCTGAAGAATAGTATGAATCATGACAGTTCCCAACCACGTGATAACCACTAAGTAGTTTCTCTGAATGCTCCATTCTGAATATATTTATCTGATGTTTTGCAGCATCCTCTGAATAAAAATATAACACCCAAGCATAAAAGTACTGTCATTTTGGTGCCCTATTTACATCCATACCCATCCCAAACTGATTTTTCCAACAACACCCGTGTACTTTGCTGAAAGAGGACTTTCACCGAATGCATAATACCAAGTTCTCTGTGAGATTAAAGGCTGAGTTTATGATTACTCTTTTTTTTTTCTTGCCCTTTAACCAATTTCCAATCCATTAAGCTGCTGTACTTTTTTCTTTAACTATTTAACTTAGACATTAACCTTTGTGGCTGGCCACAGTCAGTTCAACATGTTTCTGTGAGATATACTTCCCCAGGTTGTCAGACACATTTTTCTCAGAGACACATGGTATGGAAACCAATAAGCCTTAGTTTGGCATCTTTGCTGCCATTTCCAGCTTTTTGACCTCCTAGGAAGTTCTCATATGAAATCTCTAATAAATCAGTTGGGACAAGGTACAAATTGTTATCAATGGAAATAAATCCATATGAGTGCATGACTTTATTTACACCATCTATTTACACAGTAATTTATAGAGGCCAAGCAAACCAACACACATATCCTTGATATGGTACACTTTTTTAGTAACTCAGTGTCTGTTTCCTGGGTGGAACCATCATCATCTTTCCAAGGATGTCAGCTTTACCCCATGTCCTCTGCCAGTGAAGCCAGGGACAAAAACAAACCAATAGTCAGTATCAGACCTGCTCGTTTTCCACTTAGCATGAGACTGTGGTCCTCACTGACTCCCCATCCCGTCCAGGACCCTTCCTACCAATTAGCCAAGTCCAGTCCATCCAGACTCCTTTCCAGTCACCCCACAGCCAGGCAGCAATTTTTGATTTTGTCTTCGTTATGAAGGTGCATTATTTTCTATGGGTGTTAGAAACCTAAGACTGAATTAGCTCACAGATTACACAAACCCCATCAGAAGTGAATAAAGGATCAAACCCATCCAAGTCCTCTGAAATATGAGGTGCCATTCCTCTCCTCCTCCTCCTCGCCCTGAAATATTAAGTTGCATCTACCTGATGAGTACTATGGAGGACAAAACCTTTATTCCCAAATACTAAAAACAAGTTGATTTAAGCCATATGAATTTTTCGTTAATGTTTTCTATATTTAAATCATATGATTTATTCACATATTGGTAGTTCTGTACTTTCTTCCTATTTTCTTGAATTTTTCATTGGTTGCAAATTTGGCATTCAGAATTTCAGTAATTTTGAAATCCTACCACTAGTACTCTGATACAACCCTAGTAATGAGTTTGAAGCTTATGTTTTCCCCAGATTTGGTACACACACAAAATGAATGTGTTAAAATTTATAAGAAGGTAATTTTTGCTTTTAATGATGAAAACAGTTATAGAGATGCTGAATTGCAAGTAAATGGGTAGTTTTACTGTAACCACTGAGACTGCTTATGTGAACCTGACTCACTTTTTTCCAGGTCGGAACTGCCTTTGCTATTAAAATTCAAATTAGAATTCAAATTAGAATAAAAATTCAAGGTAGAATCATACTACTGGTAGTACATATCATTAGATATTTAATCAAGTTGATTAAAAACACTAGCTAAGAATCTGAAATACCAGAAACATCAGACTAGCTCTACAAAGTTCAAACTGATGGAAGAAAATATTTCAGACTGATTTAGACCATCTTATTTTAAAGCATTTGTTTAAAAAACTTTGCTGGACTACTGAGAAATACAGAAAAAATAGTAAGGCCATATTTTTCAGTTCAGATCCACCTCAAGCAGCCGAAAAGCTGAAGTGCCAGGGAAGTCAGCCATCCCACTATTCTTGTGGAATATTTCCTACTAACTGAATAGAAGGGCAACAAACACAGAGGGAAATCTGCTTTCTTTTTACTTCTGTCACTGTCAAAAGTATCAATTCTTCCAACTCCTTTAAGAGAGTTTGTATGAGATATTCATAGGAACAAACCACATATAGCAACTCATCCTTTTTTTTTTTTTTTTTTTTTTGCTAAGAACATGCTTGATCATTAACCTAGTCATTACATCTTTTTCATTGCTCTGTAGTGGCAGGACACCTTTAATCATAGAGACCCAAGTGTGATCATGAAGCAACTCCCAGAGTTTTCCCACCTGAATCACTTCTTGTTGAAGTGTTCTCAAATTTCTTGCCCCTTCTTCTTTCTCCTCTTGTTCTCTTTAGCAGAGATAAATCATCTGAATACCAAAGTTTGAACATGGCAGGCATTCTTTCAGAAACAAACCTTTCTTCAATTTGCAAGGTTGCACACTTCTGGTAACAAGGAGAAGTGGAAATGGCTTCTTAAAGGCCATCTGGCCTCAGCAATAACTTCACATACAACTGTAGTAACTAGCTAACTGAAGTTAGCTTGCTGGCAGAGATGAGTGGCATAGGACAATACTTGATACTCACTGGTTGTGGCCTTAAAAGCAAAAGGAACTTGATCCAATCATCCAGACTACACAAAGAGCAGCCGAAGTTTGATATTTTCTTTACCCAGCATAGTTAGGCTCCAAAGCTCATTATTTATGCTGTAGTTAAAATCCACAATACCCTGCTATGAACATTTAGTGTGAAATTAATGAAAGAATGGGCAAAATCCCTATCCAAAGCTCTCAACACAGCACACTCCCTGGAGTTTTCCTGTATTAAGCACCAACGAAGCATAAATCTCAACTTGAGGTTTTTTCCTGAGCTTTTCATGTTCTTCAGATTTCTCCATAGTGTAATTTAAGACTTGAGTAAACAGCATGCGGAGAGGTTTAGAGGCTGCTGAGCGCTGCTGCTCAGGTTAGCAAAGGCTGAGCAGTTGCCCAGATTCAATTCAGCAGGGGGTGTTTATATGCCTTGCATTAGGCAGATATTCTTTTCTTCATTATAGAATAGCTGGAGAAGTCACAAGAACTACTAGCTGGAAGAACACACTCCTCCACAGAAAGGGTTAGAGGAAAAGGGAAATACTTTATCCAGGGAGGTGAGGAGACCATCATAAAAATCCCAAACGAAAAAAGAAAAGATCAGTTTGAGGGCGATCCATATTTCCAGACAGCTGCCTCTTTCTGCTCTCCAGCTGTTCACAGAGCTATTTGCTTGGGAATTTGGAAAATTATTGAAAGCAGGCAATTAGTGACTCTGGCTGTTATATTAGCTCAGGCTTCCAGCTTGCTCCTTCAACCCCTGGACAGTTTACAGTGACTGTGTGTTGGATATAATCTGCTACAGGACTGCAAGCTCTCCAGGCACAGACACCAAGGCTTAATGAGACTGGCTTATACCCAAGTTCAGCTGGCTGTATGTAGACAGGGGAAATCGTCTGGAGCATCTTGGCTCTGTTGGTGTGAACCTGAAGTTGAGCACAGCTACCAAAGGCAACACAGAAACCATCTGCAAAGTAGATTGGGTTGTCAGGAACCAAAGCTGACAACTCAATTTGTCAGATCTTTAGGAAACAAGGTTTCAGCTCAAACAGAATGTCCCATAGTAGTCCTACTGGTTCAGCATCCTCTCCAGACAAGTAACACTGAGAAAAAGTCCAGTTTTAGCTCTGCATACTCAGTGTTTAGGAGTGTAACAGCCTTCTGTAATACTATTCTTGGATCAGCAGATTTACAGAACATAGACAAAACAAAGAAACAAATGCCTGCGTCGCACCTCTTGCCTCTTAGGGACTGCCAAAAACTGCCCAGTGAAGCCAGTAAAAGAGCAAGGTTGGGCAGTAATCTGTATTGCTCCCTAGCAGCACAAAGCCTCTTTTGGGGGGCTGTTGTTATTCTCCTGCCCAGCTTACATTTCTCAGTGAGGGAAAATGCACACTTTTTCAAAACATAAGAGATTCCAAGTATGAGATAAGTTAAACTGTTTACAGCGAGGGGCTTACGCTATTCCTATCCATACAGTTAAACTTAGGTCTCAAATCATCTCCTATATTCTTAATACCACAGCCAAGGTAAAAATAGTCTTTATGGGCAATATGGCACAAAGAGGCGCATATCATTCAAAGGATGCGGCCAAAGACGAGCGTGAAGAACACACGCGCTGCCGATTACAGAGGAGGCAAAGAAAGGAACGGAAGCCGCAGGCTGCTTCCCTCTATCTGCCCCTTAGAGTTTGCATTTCCGCAACGTGCATTTCAACCCAGCCCTGCAACACCACTGCAGCCACAGGTAAAACCCATCCTGATACGTGTGGCTGATATAAAAGAAGTCTAATGCCTTATTGACACCGTAAAGTGTTCCCTTTTGACATATATTATATCTCTATAAATAATGGCATCTTAAAATTCAGTTATTGTTCTTCTCATATGAATCTGATTGAAAAAAACCCTAACTTGAAAATTGAGTTTTTCAGTTTATTCCTAAGTAGATCCAAAGCAAATCAGCACTGCTTCATGCCTTTTGCCTACTGATAAATTGAATTGACTTGAGCAGAAACACATTCAATGTAACATAAGGAGAATATGGGAAAAGCGGAAAAATGGCATGATAATTACTACAAATATATTATTGACCCTACTATTAGGCTTTCATGTTACTCACAAAACTAACAGGCTCATTAGTGAAAATGTAGCCCTAGTTTTTAAAAACATTTATTTTACACTCTTTTGGATCAAAAACCTGACAAAGTAACATGGATTTTGTACGTCTGTGTCTTACAGTTCAGATGATTAAACACTGGGAAGGTGCTAAGCACAGATGAATTACAAATATTTATGAGAATAATTATTTGACCTTGCATTTAAATGGAAGTTACGAATTAGATATTTCATCTCACTACAGGCCTGAACCAACACCGCATCACCCAGAAAAAATCCTTGACTTGTAAGATTGCATAATATTCCGTTTTTATTTCTATTACCTCATGGGTTGCTTCATAGATAAAGGTAACAATGTTTAGTAATTGTGGTAAAATATTTGAAAAAAAAAGTCTCAGAAATCATTCAAGAATTTCATCAAATATTACATATGATGAACAAGAGAAAAGTACCTCTAAAATTCAGAGAGTTTGTTTCAAACTAGTAAACAGCTCTTTGGGCACTCTGTAAAGTGGCTTCTGTGTACAGTTTAAACACTCTCTCCACTACTGACTTTAACATGAATTTCAACTTACACCTCATCAATACAAGTCATAATGACAATTTCTATTTTAAATAATCAAATAAAATGCTACTATTTAGATTAACTAGTTTGGCAAATTTGCACAATCTCCAGTTATTAGAGGTTCATAGATCCATAATGCTGTCTAATTATCCCCAAAGAGAGGTGTGAAAATATTGCAGCTGAATCAATGGCAAACAGATGACTCCTTCCACTTGACAGCAACTTATTTTAGGCATACAGATTGAACGTAAAAAAATCTGTTTGCCTGAGATTCAAATTCTTGTGATGTGCTAGTAATATTTAGTTAGTGATATTTATTCTCTACACTTCTGATGAAAAGAAATGTTATGCCTTATTAGCTGTTTTAATATATATTTGAGAGGTGAGTAACTTCTCAACATTCAAATCAATCTACTTTGTAGAGTTTCTCTATCATATAGCTGAACTCTTGATTCTAGATCTGTACAGCACTGTGTAGTCGTGTTGTATAACTGCAACCTCAGAATGTTTCAGAATGGTGCATAATGTGGCATGAGAATGACAGATCAGCAATATTATGGAAATAAATAAATATCATAAAAATATAATATAAATGTATAAAAATATATATTTTAACACCTTCCTTTAAAAGCAATATATCAGGAAATCTAGATATTTTTGCATCCTTGTTAGGTAATGTTGCATCCTTGAATCAACAACTAAAAGTAGAAACATCCTCTTTAAAATTAGATTTCTACAAAATAACACTAATATATAAGCTTTATTTGGAGGTATCTGCCTAAATTTTATCACTTAGATTTTACATATTAGTGTTTTCTTGACATCCTGCTGTCTCTTAAAATCAAGTACATGATGTGCAGAGTTAAAACTTAACACTATTGCTGAAAGAGCACAAAGATAAGATTCCACATCTTCTGTTCTAGTTAAATGAAAAGACTTCACAATAAAGAAAAGCAGGGTGAAAAGCAACACAAGGACACCTCTGGAGCTATAAGCAACAGCAAGATACTGCAATATAACCATCACGTAAACAAACTGTTTACCTACAGCAGAGAGTGAAGCGGCCACAAAAGTCCTTTTATATTCCAAGTACTTAACCAGTTCTTACCTGGTTTTGATCATGTTCAAACACCTATCCCTGCCACGGAATAGCAGATCAAGATTTGAAATTGTGTTTCAACAATTTCAGTTCAGCAATTTCAAACAAAATAAGTTCATCAAAATAGAACTCTAATTAGTCCTTTCTAGCTTCTAATCATCAATTTTCCCCTCAAGCCTTCAGGGTCACATGTTAATCTAAAATTCATAATCCTTTTAAAGCAAGGAGTCTCATATTACTTTATTCTTTTGATTAAATTCAACAGCACTTTTATTCACTTCTCAGAATATAACATTTTTTAAAACTTGCTTTTCTAGCTAGCCATTCATAGTTTAATAATGAACAGTTTTCAAGCATGATACATTTTTGTTAACAATACACTTTTATTATTTTAATCTTTTCTTTCATGATAATGAAAATGCCTTTCAAAATAACAATTGCTGTATTTTAAATTGCACTTTGAAAAAGACATTCCATATAAATTGTGTTTCAGGCTGGGGATACTTTCTGTGACTACCTGCAAACTCAAGATAAAAGAAAACTCTTCAAAGAAAAAAGAACGTACATACAGACTGTGTTTTGCCCCTCCAAAAATCTCTGGGTAGACTATCTGAACAACTGTATCTCTACTCATTTCCTCTTTGCCTGCATCTTGGCAGGATATGATGACCTCATTAATGGAGAGAATGCAAATTGCTGTGGCATTTATGGAGTTTCTGGTGGAACACTGGAGGCCAGTTATCCACTAGATCAAATATATGACATGATGGTGTTATGTTACAACATGACATGATAGAGAACAAGAATCTAACTGTTCAGTTTCAGCTATGATTTTGGATCCTGGCACCGAACTTTTTCCTTTCTGTGGGTATACTTTCTTGTGGGCTAATATACAGCTCAGATTTCACACTGAGTAGAGATCACTCTGCCTGAAGAGGGACAACAGCCAAAATTCCTTCTCCAGAACTCCAGACCTAAAAATCCTGGTGACCATCAAAACTTTTCTGACCCAGATTCCTTATACAATCAAAGCCAAGCTTCAAGCTCTAGGAATTCACATGATGTGGTGAGAGTATAAATTCAACATAAAGTACTCAGGTTGTCTCGTGTTCAGGATGTTAAATGCTTTGGAGTGATCCCAGGAATGCATTAGGAGAAAATGCAAGATAAAGAACATTACTGTGATGGGTGGCTCACTCCAGGAAAGGAAATCATAACATATTGTGTGCTTTAACAGCTGTAGCTGCTGAGCAGCCATGAAAATCATTTCCAGTTAGCCCACAGTGCTACAGTATAGACTTCAGAAGAGCAAAAGACTGCTGTTGTTACATCTCTATCTACTACAAATTAATTTGATCCCCACACTCTCAGCTAAGGCTAAAAAAAAATAGTTTTAATTTCTATAACCAGTGCACTCATAAGATATGATTAAAACTTTTTGTTTACAAGCATTGTGACAGTTGCACCACTGTTTGACAGTAATATGATAATATGATTTTGAGCAGTATGCTAACTGCTATCCAGGTATGATTCAAAAAAAAAAAAAAAAAAAAAAAAAAAAAAAAAAAAAAAAAAAAAAAAAACCTGGTGAATTGTTTTATGAACTCCAAGTCATACAGCATTACAACATACAACATCCAGCCCCACATTACTGCTTACTTAGCTTTTTTTACTACAACACCATTTTCTTACCTTTCTTAAATTGTTTTTAATCTAATAATTAATATATTCTAAAGTATATATTTGATCACTTGAGTTTACAAGCGCAGAGCTGCAGCTTGAGGATTCACGGCATACTTATCTCCTGCACAGGATAATGTTACCAAGTGAATCAGTAGATCCAGTAAAACCTATTCAAAGAGAGCAACCAATTTGGCATCCTCTTTCTCCAGGTACAAACTAGCATTCACATACAAAAAGCTGACTGCAAGTCTGGCCGTAATTGTCGCTGTGCTCTCCTGCGCCAGGTGCGCTGCCTTCCTTTATCCTGGCAGTCACCTCCGTTACACCCACCTAATGCTGTGCAAACTCCAGAGACCGGGCTCCAAACTCACTTCTCGCGACTGCTGGACTTCCGCTATCTTTAGGACTGCGAATATTATGAAATTCAAAGGCGTAATGACAACTTACTGATGCTGGCTTTAAATCACTAGCTCTGCGGCAGCCCGGAGGGTTGCTATGGAAGCCTTAATGTCAATGCAGGCCACAAAACATACCTAAATTCAGGGATCTAGAGTCAGCTAAACTCCTTGTTGCCATGGCTACCCTGCTGTAAGCACTGGCTAATTTAGCAAGCTCTAATATGACTCTACGCACTGCGCTCTGGTACTTAGATTGCAACATAAGCCTACCCCGAAACAGTCCAGACGAATTCCACAAAGTAGTCCTGCCTACTACTCCTCAGTCTCCTTAAATGAGATAGTAGCCTGGAAATAAGACTGAAGCGGCATGATCTCCCCCCAGAATTATCAAAAATTCACCTCACACACTTACAATTATAGTGTATTCCTCAACACAGGCACTATCTGACCACACGTAGAAAAACAAAGTCACTGTTGTTTACTTCCTTCCATCTATGCTTCAGCTAGATTTGCCCGTTAACCATGACACTCGGCATCACTGCATCTCTTGATCAGTGCCTAAACTCAGCTGACTTCAACAAAACAAGTAACCAGATTTAATCTGCAGGGAAAGAAGAAAGTTTTGTTTTCTTGAAATGCATTTAGGATGCCTAGGAGTGGCAGAAGGTTACCTGAAGAAAAGCCATTGCCTGGAAGAGGAGGTAAGTTTGTAAATGGTGATATGCTGTATTTATACACAAAACCATATAAATAAACCTATTCTGTATTTTATGCACAACGTCATCCTTTAGTTCCACAATAACCACCACAGTGTATCATAATCTTGTCCCTTATCAGTGTTTGTAACTACAAAACACAATAAAGTTAGCGCTAGCTGATGCTTGCTGATTTCTTGTGAAATACATGGTAGGATATAATAACGGGGGCACTTGGAAATCCTCCCCTCTCTCATATCCTTTGCAATTTATCAAAAGTAACTTAGCCAAAGGTTTTAATTTTTGTTATGCTATTTTACTGAAGAAGTTTGCAATTAAGTGAACTCAGGCATCTAGCTTTTTCAACTTTTAAAAAATTCTCATCAGACATTTTACTTCTCCAAAATAATACAGTATTCAGTACCATGCTGCTTCTTGGAAGATGCTTCCTGCTCTGAGATGTGACTTATAACTATTCACAGAAGCAAGAAATTAATGGAATTATAAAGCCCATGAGAAGAGTGCTCTTTTAAGGCTGAAGTGTTGAATGCAGCCACGTTATTTACTCAGCCGTATAACTCCAGCAAAGTCCAGGAACGAGACAGGCCCCATTTCACAGGACCTAAGACAGCAATAAGGCCATGTTCTGAAAACTACTTTTCCTTGTGTTTGTTTTACATTGAAAAACCTGAAACTCAGCTTACAACATGCCCCATAATACACAGAATTTGACATCAAGCTCAGTGCGCTATCGAAATCATCAGACATGCAAAGATGGTATGAACCAGACAGACCTGTACTCTTTCAGACTGCAGGCTACAGGGGAAAAAAAAGGAGGAAAATAGAAGAATGCCAGTACACTTCCTTAGCACAAGATGACGATAATACTCTCCCATCAAGATTCAGATACGTTAATAGAAACAATAGCATTAAAATCACTCAGTCACCCCCCAGTTCTTATTTCCCAAGTATTCACAACACTGTTGCCACTATTGCACTAGTCGTTCCCGAGGTAACTGAGATGCTTCAGTTTTTCAGTAAGACAGGAACAGTGTTTTCCTCCATACCTTCTAGCAAAGTCTTGGCTGCACAATACTGCGTATGCAGCATGTTATCCATTTAGGGAGTTAAACGGTAGCTCTACCACTAGAAAAGTCTACATGAATAACGGGAGTTTCAGTCTTTCTGATTGATGAGATTTGAGATTGAGATTAAATTACTTTCCTTAAATACCCTAAATTACTCCACTAAAAATAGTTTGTAATCAAAACTTTTATCCTCCTGTCTGCTTTTCCCTTCCTGTCCATAAAGGATCATGTTCCTAATTCCGAGGAAAATAACTTCTAACCTGAGTGTTTGTAACAAATTATTAAAAAAAAAAATGCAACTGCTTTTAAACACTTCCTTTTTATGTACCATCAGGAGAACTAATTTTGAGAGACATTCCCAGGAGTATCTTTGGTATAGAGAACACAAGCTCCTCATATAGCTTTTTCTCCTAGTAGAAGCTCCATCAAAAACTCTGCATGAAGAATCACTGCAGATCTGCTACTTCCATTTCTAAATCAAAAGGCAGTGTGGGAGGAAAGTCAGGTTAATCCTTTTATCAGAGAGCTGGTCAGTACTTGCTGTTCATGTCACAAATGCACTTGCTTCCATTAATTATGCTTCCTCCCCTGCTTAAGCATCATGGCTATAACTTTCCTACACATAGTTTGCATAAGAAGCATGAAATGTCTTTGCAGGACATAGTGAAGGTCACCTCTCCACTTGTACAATTCACCATATATTTAGATGAAATACAACTAGTATACAGTAGCTTCTGCAGTCACAGTCCTATATGAAAAAGAAAACTACATATTTGACCCAAACTCCTTCCTTGCATTTCAAATAATTATCTTTCCTTTTTACAGTCCCTCTCTCTGATGCATCTCATTTACTGGACCATGTACTATTGCAGCACTTCATTTGTGTTCCTCCTGTCGGACAAGAAAACAATTTCGTCCTCCTTGTCCCAAGACTGAGGCTCAAAATCAAGAAAATGTATTCATTGCTGCCCACGTTCATATCCTAAATGCTGCAAACTATAAACTTGGAACACTAAAACAAATGCAGTAGCATAAAACATATCAGTCTATGCTTCCCACTAAACAATATGAGATTTCTTTTTACTTTACCAACACTGGCAGGCAGAAAATTTATTTAGATGGAACATTCTGTGATGTATTCTCAGAGGCCAAAGCAACTGTAAACTTTTCACTTAACTCAGAATCATTACTGAAGAGTAGATCAGTGTTTAAAAATAAAAGAAATAAAAGGTGAACTCAAAGTTTGAGATAGAAAAGTTTAGAGATAGCCAAAGAGGACCTGAGGATAAGCCTAAGATTTTAACTCACACTCTGCTACTCCTTGGAAGGTGGTAAGAGAAGCCTAAATTATCTGCATGCAATTCTCTCTACTTTCAAAGCTACATCCAAGACACTGACTTCCTCAGCAAAGCCTTAAGACATCTACTGATGAAAACTGCTGTATTAAAACAAGCTTTCCTTATTAAAAATTTCCTATAACAACAAATATTAGTTCCTTATTTCTTACACAAACAAACATGCGTGGGGCTTAATACGCCTGCTGCTAATCTGTGTGGATGTAACACAGATTCTCTGTAGCTAATAAAGAACAATCTCTGAATTCATCACCCTCTGAAACAGCACAGCTTATTCGGAAGGCTGCGGAAAAGCTTATCATATTGAATAAAGCAAAAAGGTAAATATATTTGTGAAACTTAAATGAAATTTAATATTAACCTCATGATGAACAAAAAAAATACAACCCCCAAATGAGCACCTAACATAAAGAGTGATCCTGACCACTCAGCTAAGCATCATTTCAGTCATAATAAATTGTTTTTGTGTAAAATGCAGTATCTCATAGTCCAAGTAGATAAAATAAAGGTTGTTCCCCATTTTGTAACAAATGGGGGCATACAGGTAGGGAAACCAGTAAGCATAGGTATTCAGAGACTCTCACTGGTGCATGAAGTGAACACATGAAGGTGACACTAACTGGAGTGGATAAAGCACTTAGCAAATTATGCAACATAAAATAGACTTGCAAGTTCAGAAAATAACTGGCATGTAATGACATAAGACAACACATAAAAGAAAAGGACTAAATGTACACAAAGGGGAGCAGAGAGTGTGGTATGCTAGTCCCACTGTACGTCTTATCACCGACTAAACAAAAAATATGAATGACAAACTCACTGCCCAGTCATGGCATGCTGTGTGCCTGACTGCAGGTATCTGCAGTACCCAGCTTGACCACTGGAAGAGATAGGGTCTGATTTGTGGCTGCTGGCTAAGTGAAATCTGTAGCAGCCTACAAGAGTAGCACATCCGGGAAGGAGTAATCGATATTCATGGAAAAATCTGAAGCCAGTAAAACACCAACCAGAGCTCTCCTATGAGCCATCTGATCCATGTTAGCAGAACAGGTCATTTAAGAAGTATCCATAAGATGACCCACTCCCCCTAACTAATGCCTGCTCTTTCCACCTTTTGCCTTCTCCTTTCTGGCTAAAAGGCTGCTCCGTATTCCCTTTCCCTGCCATGAGCCGTGCACGTGGTTAATCTGCCACTGTATACCAGAACTGAACCCATTCTTTTTTTTAACTGCAAAACTATCTCTCCTTTAGACACAAGCGAGATGCAACAGCAAAGCAAATGCCAGAGTGAACTGGAACTCAATTAGCATCTACACTGATTCACTCAATAGACATGACTGCTGTTAAGAAACAACGTACTCCGAATGATTTTCAAAATCAATTATGAACTTATAATACCCCAGAACACTGGATAATTTTTAATTAGTATAAGACTATAAAACAGTCTCAGAACTATAAAAAAATTATTCCTTTATTTCTATCTCAAAACTTATACAGCTCAACAAGTTGAGTCAGAATTTCTGCTCTGATTTATTTCATTTGGTGAAATTACAATAGTAAACACATGAAAACAAGGAAAAGCGCAAGCTCCCCCTGCCCTATGCCAAGTAAATAGGTAAGGATCACTATATGAAAAAATGTGTTAGCTTCTACAATATTTACTTCTGGTTATCTTTAGGTCAGTTAGTAAAAAAATTAGCTGACAATAATCCTTCCATCCTTCTGTAAACTTAGAAGGACATCCATATCCAATCTACCAAATCAGACGCAGCATAATCTGGCCCCGCGGAGCTTTCCTGATTTTCATCCATTCAAGATCTTTGTTCCTCCTGGAAACAGCTTCCCAGCGGAGTAGCTCAATGCTCTGTTCACCCTCTTAGAAAGTCCAGCTTTCAGCAAGTGCCGGGTTAGAGAGCTTGGGGGAAGGAATAAATCTTGACTGCTACGCGAGCCTCAGTTTCTCCGCTCATAACTCACCACCGCACAATCGGCAGCGGGCGCCCTGCGTTATGCAGCGGGGCTCCCTGTAGGGACCTTTCCGTGCTGTGCACGCCTGGGCACGCGTCCCAGCCCTTAGGCCCTGGGAACGCCGGCCCCTGCGGTTCTTTCTCGCTTATCCCCCGCCGTGTAAAACCAGCTCTCCTGCTGTGAATGGAAATCAGCAGGACTAGGCCATATCCCTTCCTACGAATCAGCTTGTTGCAGTGGTCAAGGGCAAAGATTAAAACCAAGGTCTCTGCAATTCCTTTCTACAGCTTTTACAAACCTACTACTTGAGAGCTGCATACAAAGCAATGAGGTGCAATGTAAATATTATGTAATATAAATAAATTATAACATAAATAATGGACAATATTTGTCACAGCCTTGCCTTGCCCAAGGATTGTGATTATGCCACTCTTCCCAGCAAACATCACCAACCCAAATTCTGCAGGGAATAGGATGTAGTTTTTGAAAGGAAACTGAAAAACCTTCCTGTCAGTGAAATGTGAGAGGCTCTACAGCTTGGTATGACTTTTCAAGTATGCACTTATTATCCAGCTACATATTCCCTACACAGAGGATAAGTCTTTCCTCTTTAGAAGTAAAAAGGATAGCGGAGGAAGTCTATAAATCAATGAGGTACAACACTTATCTCAATCCAGTCATGTATGGATTAAATAGGACTACTCGAACAAGGATCGTCTCATTTTCAAGGTCTTTTCTTATAGTAAATCTAAGCAAACATGAATTAGATTTCCCCATAGTAAAGCTGCAAACAGTGATATGCTTTTTCACACTCTTTCCTTTGTTCCTTCAAAACATACCTGGATTTTATTATTTAACAGAATATTTGAGATAACCCAATAGAAAGTTAATGTAATTTATTTCCTTTTTTTTTTATCCTTTATGCTAAAGTTTCTGATGCATAGTATTGTGTCTATTCCTACGGTTCTTTTGAAGAGTTCCTGTATGCAACTACCGTGACACAAGGGACTGAAATCTCCACTACAGGTTGATAGGTCTGCCATAGGCAATCTGGCAAATCAAAATCATATAAGCAGCCTCAGCTGGCCTATCTTAACTAGCTGATATGGGGCAGAATTAACCCCTGGCACAAGTACCTCTTTCTGTCTGAGCCAGAGTCAGAGGGTACCCTAAATATTGAGCTCAGATTAATAACAATGGGAAAAAATGTGTAAATGGAGCAAGATACAGTGGAGTCCTATTGTCTAGCCTTATTCCTCATTACATCCCATTCCTTCCTCATCTCCTTGCCAAGTAGCTGCTCAATCCAATTTATGGAAATGTTATATACCTGGCTAGGAACGTCTTTTAATCACACCATTGCAAATCTTCCTCAAAAGGTGCAGTATTCTCTTGTTTTGGGACTCACAGCAAAGGCTGCTTAAGACAAATAGAAAGATTGCCACAGATGTCAATATGTTTTTCCATTAGTAGTCATTTTTGGGGGGGAAATGGAAAAATAAATATATACTTATATATATATAGATACACACACATATATATAGTTGCTGTTAAGCATTGTGTAAATCCTTGCTCCAACACTGTCTAAAATGAAGGAGCAGAAACACATAAAGGATTGCACTTTGGAAACAATAACCTCTGCTTCCATCCCAAGAGATGAGGCTTCTTTTAGATGTCATTTAAATTCAATTGAAGAAAGAGCTGCTAATAGGTGAGGGAATCAAACATTACAGAAAACACTGTGCCCAGTGCAATGTTTAAGAGAAGTGAGAGAAACTTAGACCTAAATTCAGATGAGCAGGGATCAACTCTGAGTTTACGCAGAGCTTAGCAGAGGGGATCTTTGTATGTGAAAAAACTCCTAGGAGCTCCCATGACAAATCATCCATGGGTGATGGAGGAGGAGAGCAGCAGCCACAGACAGCAGACCCGTTCTACATGTACTAGCAGAGATTAGGCAGACTGTGTTTGGCAGACAGAAGATTTATGCCCAGTAGCAGTCAAAGTGTGTGGACTCATTACAGATCCTTTCCTGCCAGAGCAGCTGGCACAGACTCAAGAACCAAACAGTAGCTCATTGCGTCGTGGTGCAAACCCTGTTCATCACCAAGGCACTGCTTAGTATTAACCTGCCCCTCTTTGCCAGCCAGGCATGGGGGTTTATGAACAGACAACTCAGTCTCACAGGTGAGGCTTTGGGAATCATGTGCTGAGATGCACAAGTCTGAGGTTCTACCCCTACTGCTGTAGCATTAAGCAACTCCATGTTCCTTATTGCACTGAAAAAAAAATTCCTAGACAGCAGTGATAGGTCTATAAGCACACAACAGTCAACATCTTTGGGAGTTAAAAAGCTATCTCAGTTGGGTATTGCTCATTGGTTCATTGGGACATGCTGCTTTTTTTTTTTTTTTTTCATTTTTATGTGATAATAGCTGAGGACTAAAGTGATCTTGCTGAAAGATGTCAGTTTCGGTTACTTTTATCCTTTTCAAAATGATGACCCAATTCTTCAGGAGCTGGCATACAGCATGTAAATTAATATATCACAATGCTTGTCACCACGACATTTCACTTGCACGGGTGCTTCTTCCCTAGCAGGCAGCCTTCCCATTAGGCTACTACACTGGCCAGAAGCCATTCTACTGAAAGAAATCCATAAATACAGTCCTGTTTACTAGCACTTGAGTAAGTTGAAACCAAAGCAAGAAAGCTAATTTTGACAAACACCACAGTTCATTACCTCAAAAAACACAACCCAAAACCATCATGAAGGAACTAATGCTATAAATTCTCACTGTGTTTGGTCAGACAAAGAACTTTGAATAAATTTGCAGTAGTTGTCATCATAAAACCTCTCTCACCCAAGCTATTTAAAGGATATAAGCAGATCTTAAACAATAACAGCAATAAACAACAAACCAAATTAACCAAACTACAAAAAAAGCTCTGCATAAACAGGAAAAATAAAACGACACAAACAAAAATATGGTTGGAATTTCAGCTGTAATGTCTTTGACTTAACTTCCTGCCTCTGGAGGAGGTTCTCAGGTGGCATAAAACATCTTTAACAGCCAGCAATAACAACCATTTGACATATGAAGAGCTTTTCAGAGAACATCAGCTCTTACGAAAGACCATTTGTTTCCTTCTGATACCTATTTCTTCATTCTTCACTCATATGACACTTGTCATACTATGTACCCAGCTGCAACTTCATCTTTCCATTTTATTGCATATGCTCTACAAATGTCTTTCCTGCCAACATCTTGGCTTATGTTAACTATAAAATAAAGACCAAAAGAGCAGGTACAGTTTCTCAACTTGATCATATTACCATATGAGAATGCCTGTACGTTTCCTAATAGCAAGATACATTTCTAAAGCAGTGAAGGAAATGCTTTATGAATAGAAATACCATGGACTATTTGTTTCTATGATGTTAGTAGTTTACAGAAACAAAGAGATAGTTCTGAGAGTTGTCATTGTAGCAAACATATGCTTACTATATCACATATATGAAATCACTATGCTCTAGTGCACTGCGTGTTAGCAATACGTTAGCAAGTAATAAATTGGATGCTGATTTCATAAACAGAAAAATAATGCAGCTTTACAGTCTCCAGGAAGTTGAGTTTAAATCTAGTTTTAATTACAGTTTTATCCACAGCATGAACTTCACAGTGCCTGGGTATGTGAGCTCGCATGTTGTGGGGTCGAAGAAAACCTCTAGTTTCCTACTCAGGGGCTGCTACCAGTAGGATACACTTGCAAATGACAAAGCTCCACCTTACTCATTCTGCTCAGCCTCTCCTGTTGCTTGTTATGGGTGAGCTATGACACGCTCATTTTCAAACAATCAGCTGTCACAAAGACAAAAATGGGTCATGATTTAGCTTTATCACTGCTTTCTCTCTGCTGTATTACTGTTAGCTACGGGCTCTATCAACATTTAAACCCAGTGGTAGCAAGCTTTTCTCTAGAATGGGAGGTTATTCATTAACTGCATCTAATAATTAATGCAGACATCATTAGGCAGAAAATAATGTTGACTTGATTTGTGCAAGAGACTACATACAGTGTGACTTGTAAATTATCTCCATAAAAACATGTTTATAGCATGAAGAACATCTCTCTGACACAGCACAAATTCAGAAATATCCTGCCAAGATTGATCAGATGCCCCTCCCCAGAGAAGCTCAGGTGGCTGACTGCACCTTGCTACCAACAGAAAGACAAGTAAAAAGCCATGATTTGTCTTAGCCATGTAAATCAGAATAAAAAAGAAGACAACGACGAAGAAAAACAAGGTGCGGCACAATGTTATGACCACTTCTGGTTGTTGTGGTACTGGCATTTCTATTAAGGAATCCCCATTTTCTTTATTTATTGCATTTTCCAACAGGCTAGTGCTCAAAAGAAAGCAAAATATTACTCTGGTCTTCAAAATTCATTCAGGAAGCCAGCCACAAAATGATTCTCTCTAGCTAAACAATTTGCATCAATAATGCACACTTGAGCATAAAAAAACACTTTGCAACTTACTCACTGACAAAGAAAATTCCTCAATTCCGCATTATTCAGGGAGGACGAGTAGAATATTAGAAATGTGCTTCAACAGTCCAAGTTCATCATGATCATTCTGTCTTGAGCAAAGGTCTAATATTTGCCTTCAAATTATGACCAGGATGCCATCTTGGCTGAAAAAAAAGAGGAAAGGATTAGCTTGTAAAGATCCTTGATGTGATATGATGTGAAACATCTGTCCCTCTTAAAAGGAAAAAAGCCAGTGCACATTTAAACACTGAGATTTCCTTGGAGACAACTGTTTCATTTAAGGACTTTTAACTGAAGATTTTGTCTTTTGCTACTCCCATGACACAATCAGCTTCTCATTTTAACAGGGAGACGAGTTTCTCTTGAAAGAAGTCACTTAGTTAATTCTCATCCAAGTTACCGGGCAACAGTCTAGCCAAAGTAGTATCAGCCTGGGGCCAACATTTAATAATAACCCCCCCACACACACTGTGCATCTGCCTGTCCATTTATCCTTCTAGAAAAATAACATATATACCATGCTACCGCCACATAGAACATACAGCATGATGACTGACACTCCAGTCCATCCACAGCACACGGTTGTTGGGTGATACACAGTGCCCTCTACTGAAGGGAGAAGCACTCCCATCTCCAACATCTTCAACAGACTTTTTGTTCAGACCATTAATAATATATTTAGTTTCATGTAAGACTTTTTAGGGAAGAATGGATAGCAAGATACAGCACATCACACTTGACTCCTCTTATATATGTCCTTTTATAATTCCTCCTACTATCTACCAATAAAATCTCTTGCCATGATCTAAAATAAAGAATTCAGAACTCAGATGGCCACAGATCACTGAGGTGCATTACTGAAGAATAACTAGCATGCAACGATGTATACAGAAATTTGGACAGGTTATATTTGCAGCCTCCTGTAAGAGGAGAGTTCTTGTCTGTAAGAACACCGCATGACAGAGTATACGCTTTTCAGCTATCATAGTTAAACAAAAGTGTGTGTGTGTATGTATATATACACACACACATGTACGTATAGTTTTAACTATATCTGAAAAGTGTATGTATACACACACATGTATACATACTTGTGCGTATATATATACATATACACACACATACATGTGTATATATACACATTTTATATATATTGCACACACACACACATACATGTGTGTATTTAATTTTACACTACTATATCAGGTAATATCCCAACGTGCAATACTCTGTGACACAAAATGTTCACTTTATTTATAAGTATGTGATGATACTCTTTAATTCCAGATATCTTCAGTCTCACTGTAAAGAAAGCACATTCTGTTTTATTAAAAACTTCTGGAGAACATAATTCTGACAGTAAACAAAAGTATATATAAATATTCTAGTAAGTAATATATAAATTATTCTAAGTAAGCAGTAGCATGTCAGAGTTGATCAAATTCTTTACAACATAACCCAACGACAAGGAAAAGGTTAGATTTGTGTCCAAATACAGACACTTTTGTGACTGACATTTGTAACTCTTTTGGGAGCAATGAACCTTTTGTCAAAGCCTGAAGCAAGGGGTTTTTGTTTTGTTTTGCATTGTTCTGTTTTTTCTGGAAAGTCAGGTTTGTTCATGTTATCAGTCTGAATTGCATTAGCCCCAGAGGCCCCCACTGAAATCCCTCCTCACTGTGACTGCTGCTATATTTATGCATAGCCCCATTATCTCATTATCAAAATTGTCCAACGCTACAGGGCAGGAGAGAGGTAAATGGCAGTCAAGGTCACGTGTCAGCCCGGGCTCTGCTGCTGACCTGACACCTGGTTATCATATCTTCCCGCGCTGTGCTCTGCCCTCTGGCAGCTAAATGCATTTGAAGAAAAATAGCATCACAAATAAACCCTACATGAGTAGACGTTCTTTCAGGAAAGTTTTCTAATTTCAAGGGCGCGCAAAGAAGCACTTATACAAAAACACTTATTATCCATATGAATGATATATGATCATCAAAGCGTAAAATAGTAGAGAAACAGAAAATTTCCAATTCACATCAAAATATATTTAAATGCATACACCAAACACACTATTAAAGAATATCTGAACACTAAGAAAATTATCCAACTCATCCTCCATTCTTCTCAGTTCCAGCTAGTTAGCATTACTCTTTACAACTTACTCTTTTGCATACAGAGAGAGTAAAACTAGCCAAACTGGTGACAGCTCTTGTAGAGGGCATTAACAGGAGTATTCTGCAGTCATGGTCTCCCTTTACAATGCTGATAGACCACCCATGAGGGGGAATGAAAACAGTTCTGTAGCTAAAATCCCATGATCAGAGACTGAGAAGCAATATAATGTTTGGATTACTGTGTAATAAAATGTGAGGGAAAGTTGCATTCGTTTCTGGAACAAACCAGAACAACAAACTGTAAATTCAATTCTGTGTTCCCTGTGATCTTGATAGAGACCTTCTTACCGTAAACACATGGAAGAAGCGGAGGATCGTTCTAGTTTTTAAAAGAACACTCCCAAAGCTGTGAATAGTCTTTACAGCCAGCAGTTTGTGATATAATGATATGATGGCCTTTGAAGTGAACATATTATACAGAAAGCCTTGTAAATGTAGAATACTGTTGTCTTTTAAACAAAAGAGGTTTCCATTTGTGTAACTCTTGATATTTAATAAAATCTCATATCACAATGGAATAAATCTTCCAACACAAGGAAAACAAGCAAAAGAAAGCTCTCATTTTATTACTGCTCAGTCCTGCAGAAAAAGGAAGCTCTGCTGACAGGCCACGCTGTGTTGCATCCTAGTGCCAGGAGAACCAGGAAGCCTTGCAACAAGTGGAAGTTCACGAGGGTTCGCGGTCATAGAGAAAATCCTGGCACAGGCAACATGAGCAAGAGTGTTGGTAATTCCTTCCAGGAGCCAAGATTTTACATTCTAATTCCCATTTGAAACATTAAATCAGAAGCATGATAACAGAGCTTATGGAAAAGCTCTATCTTTGCTTTTTACTTCCGAAACAGCACAGACAGCCTTAAAGAAACAAAAAATATTGCCTACTATCTTCAGTAAAAGTTAGGAGTGTGTAGGTCTTAAAAAGATTATTGGACAAAGCCTGCTTCCAGTTACAACAATTTAAACCCGAAGTAACTTAACTGGTATCTATACAGCTGTTCAAATTCACATAGGTGTCAAAGAAAAATTTTGCACTGTATTTAACATACATTGATCTAATAATTCTTACCATTTTCTTTATAAAGCAGGGAATAGATGGCTACAAACATTTCACGGACACTCGAGTATATTACTCCCTATGTTAAATCCATCCAACTTGAAAGAAAATAATTAAATACTCTCTAGAATGTTGCTGCACAATAGTTTAGTTTCTTGTGAATAGACATGTCTTTATACACAAAGATAAATGTCCCTTTCCTGAAACAGATCATTTCTAGATTAATGGGTAAATCAATGTTCCTTAGAAATGAATACAGCAAGGTATACTTTTGCAGCAACTTAAATATTCAGAAACACAACTGAAATGCTTTGCTCTTTCATTTCTCTGCCCATTGCCTTCCTGCTTTGGTGAGGAAGAAAAAAAAAAAGGAGGTAATGAACAAATTCTCTTGTCACTTCTCTGGAAAAAAGTAGCTTAGAAAGTTGCTAGGCAGTGTTGCAATTCCCAGTGTTACAACTGGGTTAAAAAAACAAGAATTAAATCTCTCAATATGATGAAATACTACATTTTTAACAAACAATATCAAGCAGTACTTTCATTCTTTTTTGTTTGAGCCTTTAAAGATTTTTTTTTTTCAATTTTCTTCCAAGAAGCATTTGAGCTAGGACCTTTAAAGAATAAGCTGACATTCTCACATAATCACAGAGTGAGATTGTGAGAACAAAACAGATAACAAAGGAATTTCAATAGGTTAAAGCAGCATCTGAAGAGCTGTATCTGACTTTAAGTTAATTGCTAGCCATTTCATCAGCCTTGGCTGATAAACCACACGTGGTTTACCTCCGCTCCCCACCTTTGATGCACATTTTAGCAGACTGATTGGAAAAACTTTCTTTAAAGTTAATTCCCACAACAACCAAGAGCATTTTCTGGGACATTAGCGGTGCTGAGCAAGAACTCAGGTCTTAAGTATTATTATTTTATAGAGTTTACTGTAAGTAAAGATCATCCAGTTAGAGAGTAAAATCTACTCTTCAGCAGCAAGCAAAAAACAATCCCTCTTTTTAATCTCTTTTTTCCTCTATTACTTTGGTTTGCTATGAAGTACCATGGAAACTCACCACTCATGTGGTGTGGTATTTGCAAGCATCTGTAGAATTAATAGGAAAAACTGACAATTAAGGGGAACCTGTGAACCTTACTGTGTTTTAATGATATGTTAAGTTTTATTAAATTATTATTTCTGTCTCATTAAGCAATTAACCTATTCTTCCTGTTCTAAGTGAGGAAATAATTAATGATTTATCTAGTTTCAGAATCAAGAGGGGATGAGAAAAAGCCTATTCTTAATGGCTGAAAACTGACAGTTGGGAATCAATACGGAAAGGACAAATAGCTCAACGGACCCTGGCGGCTCACCAGGCTCATGACAAAACCCCCCGTTTCTAAAGCCAATCACACACAAGTGGCATACGCCACTAGTGAGGTGACATATCTAACTCCCCAGTTCCAGTAATCAATATTCATGTGGATTTAGATGGAATGGAAAATAGCACAAGTTTTAAGGAGAACTTGAATTAACACCTCTGGACCTAAGCCACCCTCAAGCAGCCAACATTCCCCATTGAGCAGAGCGCTTTACCAAAGAGACACAGTTATACCAGGCACAGGAAGACGCAATTACTTCTAGGCTGACCAGCACAACCTGATTTCCAAACCTATTCTCAAAGGTTTGAACAACCTGAATCAAGTTTGAACTGACCAAAAACTGAGCATAGCAGGGAATTGCAAACACTTCTTGGCACAGAGTCAATTTGGGGGTGGGAAATGACCAAAAAAAAAAAAAAAAAAAAAAAAAAAGAACTAGAATATAGCATATTCTTATCAATTTTCTCTAGAATAATTGCAACCTCTGATCTTTCGTAATTTGTAGAAGGTTTCCTGCCAACCCCACGATTTAGGGGGTGGAAAATCCACTTGTGTTTCACTCTGATCCCATAACGCCACCCTATGATTATCAGTGAACAAGTAGCCTCCTCGGTCACATAGAGCAAACATTTCACCTGTGAAATATGATGAAACACAATGAAACCAGTTTTACTGTGTGAGACAATAGCAACAATTATTATTAAAAAGGATAATAAAAATTTGATACAAAGAATAAGAACTCAAATCCCTCCTTGTGGTCTATATTTCAAACTTGTAATTCGAGCATCTTGGTTGTTATCCAGTAGCGCAATATTTGCCAGTTCAGTATTTGAACAATTTCATGTCCCATCATTACAATGCCCTTTATCACAAAGGCTGGAAAACAGCCTTTGTGGGCACAAACACAGGACCTAAATTTCCTCTGCATAAAGGCAGCGTACAGCAAAAAATATGACAAAATTTGTTTAGGTTGGTTACAAGACAAAGGCACTTCACCACACTTTTGTCAGCATAAGTCTGGTTAGTCAATAAACTAGAGTGGGAAGAAAATATTTTTTGATACAAATTGCTAGTTCTGACTTAAAGTAACTACAGGTTTCTGGAAAACAATCTGGGTGCAAGTTTCAGGATTGCATTTACTGAAACAGACCTGGAATACTGAGATACAGTAGCTCCTAGGAGTCTGCACACTTGTCCTTTCATTCCCAATCTCCCCTGATTTCTTCCAAGCCTAGGAGGTTCAAAACAATACAGTATTCTCAAGCCTTGGAATCTGTTTTCACAGAATAACTGAGTTTGGATTAAGGCAGGACCTGAATTTGAATACACTGCTTAACTTTGCTGTTGGTGCAAATATTTTTTACTCTAGTGAAGAACATCTCTCTCATCTACTGCAATCAACAACCAAGATTCCAAAACTATAGCGCTGACACAAGAAATTTCTCAGGAATAGCTATTTCACAATTACTCACTGTGCTTGCAAGTCTGGACTTCCACTGACATCTCAACATGCCACAAGAGTGACTTCAGGCACTTTAGGTTAGCCTTTCCCATGCAAGAGGTTAGTAAGAAAAAAGAGCACCTATATGGGGAACCAGTCCAGATCAACCATTTCACAAGAGCTATTTCAAGATGTTTCCTCAGAGTTTCTCAGGTTGCCTACATTTATCCCCCCAGATTAGGATGCTCTCCAATGCTTAGCAGAATACAAATGATTACAGAAGTCTGAACATTTGATAAATTAAATAAAATCAGTTCATTTTATTCATTCAGTCTCAGTGGCTAGATAAATATACAACAGAAGTGTTTTGTCTTACTAAAACACATTCCCGTTAGATATGATTCCCCTTAACGTGGAAAATTCATTTACATTTTTTTAAAAGAGATATTGGATAATAGAGATTCTATTCAAAGAGAGCAAAGAGATTTCTAACAATATAGCTGAAATCTGTTTCCTGAATTGAATCATTTAGATAGCACAAGGACTTGTTTTATTTTTACCAGTCTACTTCCAGCTGTACTGGGATATTTACAGCAAATTTATTATGTTTGTACATATTTCCTACACTGTACCAGTAACAGTTTAGCATAGATAAAGACTAATGCCACCTTATACTGCTTTGATAGCAGAAAGACAATCTGAATGTAATTGGTACCATCTCTAGGGCAAGGAAAGCTTGCTATGGCATAAGAGTAAATGAGATGAGCCTACTCAACTGAAAAAGATTCAGAAAAGGGTGGTCTAGTAGGTCTGAAGAATTTGCACTCCACGTATAAGAAGAAATCATGCCTAACACAATTTTTCTTTTCCAAACTCACATCAGCCAGCTAGATCAGAAGTTTGGAAATCAGTGATTGAAACAAATAAATAGCAGTAGCTATTTTTAGAATTAAAAGTATCTGCAGTACATTTTGAACGTTCAATTAATGCCACATCTATTAAAAAAGATTAACAATGACAAATTTCTTCTATCTATGAAATACACGATCCAAACCATTGCAAATAAAATGGCAACATTCATCATCCAAATTAAAAATGAATAATTAGTCAAGTCTGAGTTAGAAGATGCTTTTATTACTCTCTCCTCTACCCATTTTCTACATTATTCCACAACTGCTTTGTCATTCAGGCTTCCAATGTAGACATATACAATTTAAATTAGCAGAGCTCAGAGTATTCCTACAATTTCATTTTTTGTGATACTGATAAATTATGAAGAACATATACAAATTAAGAACTACCAGCAAAGGTGCACTATTCTCCTTTTATAAAGTCCTTTAGAGTACAATATAACTAACGAGGTATTTCTCTGGAACACAATGCAGATTACTGTGTAGTAGATTGATTTTACTGCAATTTCCTATTAATTGCAAAGTGGTATTTCACAGTGATAAGCAAGGTAGCACTCAGCCAGGTCCTCTATCATGTACAGTACGCTGTTCTGAGAATCAATACAACACAGTGTTTTTTTCCAAAACACAAATTTAGGGAAAACATTTGAACAGATTCTGACTTCCTGTTCAGTAAGTGTATGACTTATGACTGGGCACCAAGGCTTTTTAGGACTGACACGCGCAAAATCTACAGGTTATACAACTGTATTTTTGAATGATGTGTATTGTATTTGTATTTGAATTTATTTTGAATTTTGAGGTTAGAAATAATGACTGAACTTTTGGCAGAGACTGTGAAATGAAAATGTATTTGCTATAATTTTTGCTTCTCGTACACTTACGAGTACAACACAAAGCTTTTTCAACCTAAAATACAATGCCTCACTGCAACTTTGTTTAAGATATATGAATTGCAAATCAAAGAAATACAATTCCCCTGAAGCATCTTCTTTCCTCTCATCTCAAACTAAAAGATAATGAACCTCTTAAGTATTGCATACAGATATAAATTGACATAAAGGCTTTTAGTGAGCTGCTCAGTAACATGAATTTCTGAAGGAGGCAGTGGGTGAGACTGGGATGGGGGCAAAAAACAATATGAAAGGAAGACTTTCCCCTTCTGGTCAGAGATGCTCAAATACTGCCTGAAAACTGAAAAGTGACACTATGTAGCTTTGTTCTAATTCCTTTATGAACTTCCTCCACTGTCTCTATTCATATACTTGGGATCAGTCCTGCTGCTTAGAATCCTGAATTTTTCCTGCAATTCCAAACCTGTTTTTAGCCAGCCTTTCTAAAATAAAAACAAGCTACACAATCATACTCCATATGACCGTACTTTGTGCATCTAACAGTTTCTCTGCCTGCCATCTTCTTTCCCCATTTCCATAACAACTTTTGAATCTGTCAATCAATTTAGATCTAATCTGACAGAGGTCTCGGAGATGCTATGCCACATATGCTGTGAAACACAGCATTTCTATGAAACCTTTTCCGAGTTGGGTTTGGTAGGTACCTCGTTCCCTCAGTCAAATTCAATGAGCAGCACTGCAGACAATATCCCACATCCCAGTGTACAAGGCTTAACCACCAGGGAGCCAGGCAAAAGCAAAATTCAGCAGTACAGAAGACTAAGCAAGCTCATATCATCTGCATGAAGAATTTTACTGTTGCCTTCACGAATAAGGACTCTGAATTAATAAAGTCGCATGCATAATTTTAGCCAATTAAAGAAATTAAATATTCTAACTTTACCAGTAAAGATGTATAGAATGTCCACTGAGGATAGGAGAGACCTCCATGAGAACAGTCTCATTGTCCTCTCTTGCTGGAGAGTCCAAGGTCTGAGAGAGCATCATTGCCCTTACATCGCTTCCCATGAGTGCCAACCAGGAAGCCTAGGAACCTCACTTCTTCGGGATTTGTTATCTCTTTCACTTGTCCCTCCAGATATTGATACTTTTGGACTCTTTCTGCTGCTGTGTCACCCAAAGATGATAACTTGCTTTTATAGCAAACAGTGACGTCCACTACTTTTGCCTGGGATTCCCTTCACCACCACCAAATCTGGCTTGAGGAGTTCACTGTTGTTATCTCTGAGGTTGAGTTTTAAATATAGCACCCACCCCAGTCTTTTTGCCTCTTCTAACAGCATGCCACACAGGATGTTAGGGCTTCAGATCCAGGCCTCCTGGACTGCAGGGCAGTATCTAATTATATACAAACAAGTTTCCCACTCCACTGGATAATTCCTGCAGCCCTTCAGCACTCCTTCCCCCAATCCACACGCTAAATACTCCCTACTGGGATAGACACTGGCCCATAGCTGTATTGTTGTTAGTAATTTCCTGTGGGAAATGCCCCAGTAACACAGACAATCATTACTGATGTTATTGTTTTCAAAGTTCTTAATATCGTGACCTTGAGGTCTTAGATTGGCCTAATTCTCTTTTTCCTCTTGCTAGGGATAAGATAGATGACCCAGGGAGCTGGAATTTCCCATTCAGACACCATCTTACCATCTTCCAGTGTGGTCGGAGCTGTAACTGGGAGTTCAGCTGCAATTGATAGAATTTTATCCGCTCTCTCTCCAGCAGCAATCCACACCTTCTCAAACTCCTTCTGGATCCCTTCTTCGAGGGCAACAGTTCTCATTATGTTATCCATGGAGTAAGCAATTCTATGCAGCCAATGAGCCTGAATATTTAGAATCTGTCTTGCCAGCTGTGCAATTTCAAGACCACTGTCATTACTACTGGCATACAAGATGGCATTGCATGTACTAGAAGGTAAACAAAGCTAGCTCTTCACTACCATTCCTATAGCAGAATGAGATAGGAGAATACAGAGAGAATGGAAGCGTTCACACCAACGTGACCTGCTGCATACAGCAGTCACAGGATTGCACATACCTTCAAGATTTCAGCTTTCTGGAGTGGCTTTAACAGGGCTGCCCTCATGCTCTTAACCCAGGGGCTCAGCTTCTCTTTTAGCTCTGGTCTGGAGAGACCTCTTCATGGGTCAACACCCAGGCCCAAGTACTTCTCAGAGCTACAAGGCCTGATCATACGCAATACAGCCCCATCAATTTCTCACAGGTCACAGATGTTATTTCTGTAAGTGTCTTCTGTGGGCATAATAAAAAACTCATGACGTTTTCCATCTTGCACTTTCAGCCCAGCAAGATGACAAAATTCTTCACTTGAATGTTCTTTTGCATGACATCCCACAAGTCACTTAACAGGACCAGACTGTGTGCAAATACCAGTGATGACACCGAGCTATTTCAGTACTTGAATCCACTTTTCCTTTCTTCCAACCTACATAATAATAGGTCTATTGAGAGGTTGAACAGAAGCAAGGACATGGGATCTCCCTGTTTCACCCCAGTGAGGATCTTAACCTTCTCTGAGCACATCCCCCCAACTTCCATCCATGTTGCACAGTTGTTATATGTATCAACAAAGATGTCAACTTTGTGATAATCAATGCCTTTCCGCTTGAGGACCTGAAAGATGTGATGGTGCTGGACTGAATCAACATCTTTCACCAAGTCCATGAAGACAATCCCTAATGACTTATGATCTTTCTTTGCATATTTAATTAACACCTGAAGGCTCTTAATATTTTCAGCACTGCCTGGGGATGAAATAAACCCTCTCTGGCAGTTGTTCACTAGGCATGCCTGTCACAACTGTGCTGTTAAGATCTGAGAAAACAATCTTTAAGATTACTGACCTGATAATAGTAATGATCTACCAGCTGTTAATGTCCTTTAAGTTTCACAGATCAGTGAACTTTGGTATTAAAATAGTTCTACATTCTTTGATGCCACCTGGGATCTTCCTGGTCAGAAGCCATAGCTTGAACAACTCGGTCAGCTGGCTACCCCAAGGGTCCCTCTTTATAATGTCCCTCAGGCACAGGCTATCTGGCCCAGGAATGGAGTTCTTGTTCATTTCTGCCATGTTCTTCTCAACTTCCCCAGGGGAAGATCAATTTCTTGAATGTAGAATTCTCCTCAATTCCAGCACCATGGAAAGGGACCACCCTCCTCCCACTTCTTTCTGAACAAGCAATATACCTCATTCATGGGAAGGAGGTATTCATACTTCTGTTCTAACAACAGAACCATCTCTTCCCCAGCCCAACAGCTCTTATGTATACCTCTCATTCCCTTTTCCTTTGGATGAGGCAACTCAATCTATTCCCCATTCCTAACTTGAGGAAGCACAAGTCTCTTGTGCTGTGAAAGGCTGCTTCATCTTGAATTCTAAGTCACATTCTCCACATTGACATACACTGAGGCCCATCTGAGGCTCCCTCTTCACTTCTGAGTTCATCTAGAACTCCCTGACATCTTGGAAAGTGGCAGGGAATACTATGATATTTCTCATTCTTTCTCCCATGCCAAGAGCACTGACACAGGATTCTTCACCAACCACTGGCCCTCCTTAGATGTTCTATTAATACTGCCATTCTCCCCATCTTAACTCCACAGCATGGACATGCTAGATGTTCATCAGGGACCTTCATGACTGGCATACTGACATCAGCCATTCTCCCCAGGGAGCCAAGGATGTGGCTCCTCACCTCTGTGGGAGGTGATGCTTGAGGCATAAGGTCATGATGAGTCACTCCACTCTTAAAAGATCTGTATCTACTGTGATTCTGCTTAAATTTTTGGCATCTACCAGAGGCCTAAAATAGAGCATAGTTCTCCTTGAATCTTTATTTAGTCAGGATAGAGAAACAGTAATCTCTGAAAAGCAGTTCACATCATCCTGGGATTCAGTCACTTTCTGGATAGTCTCTTCAGTTTGATTTCTAAAGGACAGGCCAGTGATTTTGCCTGACATTATGAGCATTTTGCATCAACACATGCCCTGGCCTCACAGAGATGGAAATGACTAAACTACATTTGAACATACTTCATAATAAGTGGCTGATACACCTGAGGGCTGTGCTGCCATTCAGAGAGACCTGGACAGGCTGGAGAGCTGGGCAGAGAGGAACCTCATGAGGTTCAACAAGGGCAAGTGCAGGGTCCTGCACCTAGGGAGAAATAACCCTAGGCACCAGTACAAGCTCAGGGCTGACCTGTTGGAGAGCAGCTCTGCAAAGAAGGACCTGGGAGTGCTGGTGGATGACAAGCTGACCATGAGCCAGTAATGTGCCCTTGTGGCCAAGAAGGCCAATGGTCTCCTGGGGTGCATTAGGAAGAGTGTTGCCAGCAGGTCGAGGGAGGTGATCCTGCCCCTCTGCTCAGTCCTGGGGAGGCCTCATTTCAAGGACTGCATCCAGTTCTGGGCTCCCAAGGACAAGAGAGACATGGAGCTACTGGAGAGAGTCCAGCGGAGGGCTACAAGGATGATCAGAGGGCTGGAGCACCTGCCCTGTGAGGAACGGCTGCGAGAGCTGGGCCTGTTCAGCCTGGGGAAGAGAAGACTGAGGGGGGATCTGATCAATGTGTGTAAGTACCTGAAGGGAGGGTGTCAAGGGGATGGGGACAAACTCTTTTCAGTTGTCCCATGTGACAGGACAAGAGGCAATGGGCAGAAATTGAAGCACAGGAAGTTCCACCTGAATGTGAGGGGGGAATTTCTTCACTGTGCGAGTGACAGAGCACTGGAACAGGTTGCCCAGAGAGGTTGTGGAGTCTCCTTCTCTGGAGAACTTCAAGGCCTGCCTGGATGCAACCCTGTCTACCATGCTCTAGGTGACCCTGCTGAGCAGGGAGGTTGGACTAGATGATCTCCAGAGGTCACTTTCAACCTTAATGATTCTATAATGCTATGAAATATTGTACATTTATTGAAAACTCTTTTGCTCTTGATTTCTATTGACTACCCAGGTGAAACCATTTGGAAAATTCAGAGTTACTCCAGGTACATCAGCAGCAGTAACTGTATTTATCTGGAAGGAAATGCAGAGGCCCTTCTCTCCGTTTAGGCTGTACAGTCCCATTTCATCGTATTACTTATCTACTTTAAGAGGCTAAGGGACAAGACTTAAATACTGCTTTTAAAATCTTTAGCTATGCTCTCAGCTAAATAATTACCAGTTTTCACAACACTGAAGAGAGTGATTACAGATAATACACGTGATTCATGAACTGAAGTGCCATCACACCCATAAGGGGGTTCATTTAAAAAAGAGTTTTCAGTAGCAGTTAGAAACTGTCAGGCCTTCAGGCTATGATCAGCAAGGATATGATTCAACTCTCACAGAAGTCACTATGAATTTGTGACTCACTTCCTTTAGCAAGTGTTGGAACCAGAAAATACTCTGCTGGAGTAGTGTTAACTATAAAAATACTCAGCTGACCATGACTGTGGTATTGCTGTCAAAGTGATTTTGTGATAAGGTTTGGGTAACCTTGAGAACCAACTCAAGTGACCTAACTCTAAACTCTAAGGAAAATCAGAAGAAAAGTTTAAATACTTATCTCTAGCTGCTTAATTACCAATGCTTCCTATGCAAAAAGCGTGTCAAATGAATGTTTTCTCTATGGAGGAAATTAGGCATGGAAAGTAAGCAGTGACAGAGTTGCCACTGTTTTACAGCATTCCACTGACTGCAGCTGAAAAACTCAGCAAGAGATGTGTTGCATGCAGCTACTTTCCCCATGCAGCACGGACCTCTCAGAAGCTAACTAGCTACTAGCATTGCACAGGAATCACACTAGCCATAACAACGATGGAGAGACTGCCAGTGGTCCTGTCCAATTACAGCTCCACTTAAATTCAGATGAGATAGATGTTCAAATTAGGTAGTTCTCTGCCTGGAGACTATGGACTGCAAAATTAACTCAGGAATTGACAGGGTCATGGAGATGTTCTCCTTGGCTTGCAGCTTTGTACATTTTGCTCTTCCATGCTACACAGAAGAGGAAAGCCCTGAACTTAGCATCCAGGAACACAAGAATGAGAGGACAATAATTCTGTAATTTCTTGAAACAGGAGACATAGAGGTTTGTTGCATTTTTATGTCTTCAGCATCTTGCCAGAAAGCTTTGTTGTAACACGCATAAAGAACATCCCCTGTTTACAAGAAGTGGTAGGGTATGAAAATATTAAAACAACCAAAGTGAACAAGAACTGGAGAGAGAACTGCAAGTCTTAGAGTAACTAACAAAAGCATCTGCATTGTCCACATTACAGTGCAAAGAAATTCTCTATATTCAAAATGAAATGGCAGCCAAGAATCCCAAATAAGAAAGCAAATCCCACATAAGCAAAATGGAGAAGCAGCTTATAATATATGCAAGTCATTCCCTCAGAAATAGAAATGTATAGCAGATGAATAGAAGACATCTGAAGAGACAGATGCAGAAAAATGACAGCAAGATGCAATGACAAAATCCTGCATCAAGTTGTCAGTTGAGGATTCAGATGTCTTGGTTTTGTAAAAGAGACTTTTTTTGCAGAACACTAGATTTACATGTACAGTGGAACTCAAAGGATGTAAAATGGTATCTAGCTCATTTTACCACTGAACTGTTGTTGTGTTACTAATGGTGCATCGGTAGATAAGAGAATTAAAAGAAAGGGGGGAAAAGGGTGCATTACGAGGAAAAGAGAACACTAATTTGGTGCTCTATTTTCAATTATATAGTGGCATGATAATAACAAACCATATTAAGGGCAAATTCAGGAAAATATATGAAGATGTAATAGGATGATACAAATAAGAAAAAGAGAATTTGCTAGAATTTCCTATTTCTATTAGGAGCAATGCCATCTCTTTCAGAAGGAATCAGAAACTGAAAGTATTAGTATGCAAAAGAAACTTTTATATGAAAACCTTCTTTTTAGCTTCAGAGGTTGGCTGAAGGTTTTGACTTTCTACCCTTCCTGAGTTTTTTAATCCTTTCTAAAATAACTGCGACACTAGACAGAAATATGTAATCCAATCTCAGCATTTACTCAAAATGACTTTGATCAGAAAATCAGAGAAATACAAGGCTGACAGAAACTTCCAGAGATTATCTAAGTCTAGTCCTTTCACTGAGGAAGAATTAAGCTCAACGAAACCATCCTGAGACGTTTGTCTAACTCGTCTTTAAATTTTCCACAAAGTTCCTACCAGTCTGTTCCAACAGTTCTACTCCTACAGATGGAAAAAAATTGCCAATATCTAAAATAGTGTTTGTTGCAGATTAAGTTGGCTTCTTGCTGTTCTTATGCTATGACCCATGTTTACATACAGGAAAAGCTAGGATGATCAAGGAACATTTCTCTTTTTCTGCTCAAATCATCAGCTACAAACTTAAAGAATACAAAAATCAAATGACTAACAATCAGATCTATTCTGACACTGCCTTATCCATTTCACATAGTGGTTTTTGTTCTAACAAGGGCTATTTTTTATTGACTATTAAATTCTTGTGATTGATTCAGATTTTGTATGTGCTTGCCACAGTTATGTTGACTTGTTTGGTTAATTTTGTAAACAAGATGAAGATAAACCTACACAAAGCTGGACTCACATCCAACAGAAAGGTACTTTCTACATACCCTAAGGAAGCAAGCCACAGTTAAGTTGTGGCAGTTCATTTCCTGAAAGCAAACCGTTATTTTATTTTGCAATAAAATTTAAGAACTTGGTTCTACTTAAATATTCTCTCTTTATGTTTGAAAAAGTTACAGCATTATTTCATTGTTCTAGAAGTAATATTACTCATTCTCTGAATATTTTGCATCAAATGTCAATTTAAATAATTGGAGTATGTGTACAAAATAGTCTGATCCGTCAGCAATAAATATTGCTGTGGAGTGAACACCTCACATTTCAATCTAGAAAACTGACAAGTCCATCAATGAATGTGTTTGAGAAGAACTATAATCTCTATTTGGATCCAACTCCTGGACACAGAACTCATTTTCTTGTCTCTACAGGAAAAGAAAAAAGGGTAAAAAGAGGAAAAAATAAAAAGATTGGAGACTTTCTTACTCCATGGTGGAAGAAACATGGTCTGTAAAATACACATGGGGCTCTCTCTTTACCTTAATGCCAGAAAGCAAGCCATATGTATTTCTTCATATACTCAAAATTCTTTGCAAGTATGTCATTGCAATTGAGGTCAATAAATTTGATATTGATATCTCATCAATATTTCGTTTGACCAAAATATATGTGGGTAACAATTTATTCTTCTCATACTTCAGACAAATACACGACAAATGCATGAAGTGATTGCTCTTGAGTCACTATGATGGTCTCCTAACCAAAATGCAACTAAACTCTTTTCAAATTCAGAATATGGCCAGTCTTAATGTGAGACATAAAAGTGCAGGAGAAAACTATTATAAAAAGGAAAATATTACACCTGATATATGGGAAAAGTCTTAACAAAGAACTACCTATTACCTCCATCCTAACTACTGCACACGACTTCTGTTTTTATATTGCCGTAATTGAATGCTAACTCACTGCCAACTTTGCTTCTTGATGAAGGGTGTTTTTCTTGGTAGTACATAGGCATGTTTTTCCTTTTGTTCCAGAAACCCCAACTTCTAAAAGATCTTCAGTGTAATTTCACAAACTTTTTCTCCCTCTTTATTCCTGCTAGCTATTAGTTCCTCTATTCCATTTCATCTAATCAAATACAACTTTGCCTCCTTTCCCACAGTGAGAAAGCCGTGCACCACATTACTCACATAAATTAACTTGCCACCAGACATTTAACCTGACATGAAGAACCTCAACGTACCCCACAGAGCAAGGCAGCAACGAGCATGTCTCTATCAATTCCAACGGTGTGCCAAGTCTTAAAAACAGGTAAGGTGATGCACAGATCAAATATCTGTGATTCTCCACGCAGCCAATTACCATGCTTTTAAGATGTATTTTGTGTCTTCTCCAACATGAAGCTGAGACACCATATCGCTCTTCAAATTCTTTCAACGAGCCAGCAGAATTTTTCCAGGTTCTTTAACCTTTTTTTCTCCTTAGCTTTCCAGAAACCCTTTCAAAGTTAGTGAATTTTTGTAGCTGAAGAAACAGTTTATTTGTTGAATATTGTTGACAATTGACAACATCACTTATATTTGTTCACTCTTTTGTCTATTCTATATAAAATCATATATATATATATATACACACGCATATAGTGTGTGTGTGTGTGTATATATATATATAGATAGATAGATATTTTGTTTGTCTTTTTGTCAGCAACCATTCATGCTTATATTGCCTCTTTAAAATAAGGCCCTTTCCTAAACTGGATTTTCCAATTATATTCATTAATAGTCTCTCACAGGTATATATCCTTTAAACCTCTTCTTTTCTGCAAGATATATTTCATATGGTGAGCAGATTGCACCCTGCGGTGCTGCTGCTTAACATATTATATCCCAGTGATATCTTTCAGTGGAATCTCTGCACTACAGGAATTGACAGAGGACCATTTAAAAAAAAAAAGCATAAAAGATCATTTTCATTTCAGATTTGCAAGCAGTTGGGTTATCTTTCTAAAATGTTTAGACAAGCTACTTTATTTTTAATAACTCAGTATAGAAATAAAATGCAAAGTTGTAATGAAATAAAGAGACAAGCAGAACAAAACTGCTAATGAAAATGAGGTAAGCATTAATATGGCACACTAGCAAATCCAGCTTACATCTAAAAAAGCACCTAAAAAAGCAATAGTTCCTCAGAACGTCTCATGACTACAAACAGAACACCAAAGCTCCATACATTCAGAACTCACTTTGGGGCAAGGGTTTAGACTGAGATTCCTGGGCAGAACTTCAAAAATTAAAACTATGTCATTATTTAAATGTTGCCTAAAATCTCACTAAAATACTGCTTCACAATTCTCTCTTATTATTTGAGGGATTCTCTCAAACAGATTTCAAGGCTCAAAAAATTCTACTAGATGTTATTTGCTTTATAATAACGCATAGAGAAGTTAAAATCATTCCCCTTTACTGTACACACACGCAAAAAAAAGCCAGTTCCTTTGCGAAACACTAACTAGAAAAGATAAATGTTGGGAAAAACAGAGACAGATTGAAGGGAGAGGATCATGCTCAAGGTTGCAAGGCAAACTAATGTCAAAGTTAAGGGCACCTGAAACCCTACCACTGTTATCCACCAGGCACATACTATTCATACTCACTGCAGCACAACTTCTTGCTTTGTTTTTCTTAGCAAGACATTAAGCAAATATCCCATAACTCATTTCACAAGAAAAGTAACCTAACATTGAGGGAGGAGACCAAAGTATAAAGTCTTGTCTGCAATTTACATCATATATTCTGCAGAGTACGCTTTCTCCACCCCCACTGCTTTCCTTTGTTTCCTTATTCAAAGCTCTTCTGGGCTCTACAGGAAGCTCTGACCCTTGACTGAAACTGAATAAACACATTTGGAGGAGGGAGGGGAATGCACAGTAACTGTGAACTATGCAACATGCAATTCAGCTCTCTCCCCGACAAGACCATAGCAGAATAGTATTATGGGAGATCAACAAAGATGCTGTCAAGAGTCAACTTAGAGCCACTGACACATCTGACCGGTACAACTTTTTGCAGCTCTTTCTTTACTGCAGGAGCAGAGATGGGATGGATGATCTCCTGCAATGCACCAGAATCTCAGACACATTCTTAAAATACCCCTCTTGGTGAATGCTGGATGAATCAGTGATAGACAGAAAAGCTAAGAGGACAGGCAAGCAGGCACCCCTCCCCCAAAAATCCACAAAATAAAACCCAAACCATTCCTACAAAATCAGATCCTTAATGTTACAATTAAATTTCATTTTGGCTGCCCAGGTTGTATCAATGTGTTATACGGCTGACAGTATTTCCAGAACTCAAAGAATAAAACCATTATCACCAGCAGAGGGTTTCCTAAGTAACACACTGAATGGCTTTGAAACGCCCTTATCATCTTATCCATCAGTCAATATTTTAATTATAAATCTCCATCTTCCAGGCTCCTGCCCCCTCCCCAAGTTACTGATACCACAGCGCACACAGTCCTAGGTCTTTGCAATTTTCCATTAACTCCTGTATGTAGTATCAGTTGCCTTAAGTTTTTTTATTTTAACTTTTCTTAGCTGGTCCTTCGTGCTCTTCATTGCTAGATGTGTGGAAAGCAGCACAATTTTCAATAAGACCTTAACATTTAAAAGCAATATGCACTCAGGATTTTCGTAAGTATACAGTAAATACAGAAAGGTACATATTTATTACCATCCTTTACAGTTAAAAGGATAAGTGTTTGAAAGGAAGCATGAATTTGGGATCTAGGTACCTTTGTTCATTTAAATGTTCTCCTTTCATATTAACAGCCCTGTGAATCTAGGTGAACATTCTGCAGCTCCCTTACACATTAGGAGAGGTTTTCCAAAAAGATCAGGAGTTGTAAGATAAAAGTTTAATTTCAGATCCACGTTATTTGAAAAACCCTACCCTGCCAGACTTTACCCACCACAATGTCCCTACCAAGCAGAATTGCTGTGGAAGAGACTGGGTCTAGTTTGGTGCTTCTCTGCACAAAAGCCTAAAGCATTAAGTTGAGAATTAGTGACAGAATTCAGCCAGGTAAAGAATGGTCTAATTGTGATACTTGCTGAAACGAATGTCCATCTTTCTGCTTTCTTAAAACTCAAATGCTTCTGGGAATAGCAGGAATGATTAAGCCTGTTTTCCAGCCTTTGTCTCTCCCTTGTGAATTTATATATATATTTCATACACACACTAGAATGCATGCATACACATGCAAAGACAGTATGATTGTACAGACCATATTTCCTTAGTATATTGAGTTAAAAATATGGAAGTAGGCCATGTGTGTTTCTCTAAATTTACACTACATTCTGATTCAGGTGGGCTTGGGAGAGCTTCCCAGTTGGCCATTCATAGAAAAAAGTTCTCTTAGGTGGCTAAGATTGAAGATTTTTTCTTTCTAGTTATTTAATAGCTTGGGAAGAGAGAGAATTCTTCTGGTAAATTTGTATTTTGCATGTCCTGAAACATGAAACAAGCAAAGAAAAGCAAAACAGCTTGGTGTTATGCCAACATGAAGACCTCAGGCTGAAAGCACTGGCTTGCTCTTTGTAAAAGGAAAATAGTAGTCACTGCTTATACGACAGAATCTGAGCAAGCATCCTTTATCAGACACTGTTAGGCGATCCAACCCTGGACTCACAGATATTTAAGCTTAATACTATATGCTGGGATTGCTAGACACTGGATCATGTACCTTCTGCTTAGCAACAGCTTCCGGGAACTCTTCTTCCAGCAGCCTGTGCACCTTTCTCTGGGGTCCTTGTGCTTCAGTTTTACTTTTAACATAATCTTGCAAACATTTGAATTGCCTGCCTTGATGCTGCAAGAAGGCCATTAAGTACGGTTCGGTGCGATGGATACTGCACGGTATGGAACCTGGGCTTGTCCTGGCACGGCAGTTTGTACACTAGATGAAGATACAGACATAACCATTGCACGAGGCCTCTGAGCAAATCATTAATTTTTACTTACAAAATAAAGCCTGTAAGAAAATCTCTTGCTACAGAAGATTCTAACAAATCGAGTGCAGGGCACGAATGCATTACACTGGTGTAAATTATCCTGAGTCCGACAAGACAAGAGGCAACCTAACAGTCTTTTAAGAACATATATAGACAGCAATTTTTGTAATACCAAACATTATTCAAAACTATATAGCTAGGTTGTACAATATCATAGGCCAGTTTCCAGTACTAGGCAAATATACCTTCCCTTTCATCTCCCAGTGCATGCTATTAAGATATGGAAATGAAGACAATTGCCTTTTACTGTGCAGGTAAATAGTAAGTAGAGGTCAGGAAGAATCCTCCAAATTCATTAGAAGTAGGAAATTGTTCAGTTCAAGGAAAAAAATACTTAGTTTTTATAAATAAAAAGATCTAAATTATATGATGATTGGTTCAAACTCATAATTGCCATAAAATCATCAAAAATAAAAAGTAAGATTTAGAAAAGGTATCTGTTTGGAATCAGTGCCTGTACATTCAAGAAGGACAGGAGATTTACTTTATTGCTACCATCATATCAATTTCTGTGATATGCATTCACATGAGTAACTGTATATAAAGTAAAAATATTTTGAAGTTTCTATTCAATACTGAAGAATCTAAAGCATTTATCTGAAATCCTTTAATGATATCATCCTTTAATAATACCTCCAATCAAGAGCTTTACATTTAACAGATGGACAGCAAGAATATTTTAATTATAGAAATGCAAATTAAGAAAACAATGCTTATCTTTTATCCTAGTCATTTCAAGGTAACAGAGCTCTAGCAGCTTCCTCTTAACGTATTGAGGGGGACACCAGGCACACATTCACCTGAAATGTATTCTGCACAGTTATAACTGATTTACCAAGATAATTTTCAAAACAGGCATTACACATACTTTAATATTATTTATTCTTCAATATTAATCTGGTCCTTTTAACATTTGCTTTGTGTACTGCCAACATCACTCCCATTCTCAGCACATACTCTCCAGGAAACTCACCTTAATAATCTTCTCCATCTTCTTACAGAAGGAAAATTGTCTAGAATGTCAATAAGGATCAGAAACAGCAGAAGGGAGGGATGTATGCAGAGAAATGTAGAGGGAGAAAAAGGAGCTAGAAATTTATTTTAGAGAATTAAAAAAAAAAATCAAATCAAGACAGGATTAGATAGCATTTATTTAACATGACTATATCACTTTGACCTAAATATAAGGTCCTCTGAATGTTCAATAAAGCAAAGAATAAAGGCAATAATTCTTTTAAGTCATTAAATATATTTTAAAATATAGAATTTAATTGAAATGCAGTGAGTAAATATAATAGGACATGCCTGATGAATTATTGCAGTATTGGTAGAGCACAGACTATCACTAATGTAGTACCTGCAGTTGATTTTGCACCTGCCTTAACAAGTTCCTCTATTCTCCAGCTGACACACACTTTCAGGTCTGAAGAACATTTTCGTGTATTGTTTGAGGTAACTAAATTCTGTTATCTGGTATTTCCACACACAGATGACAACATGGATAAATTTGTAGATATCAGTAATTATGGGAATTTAAACACTGAGTGTAGATCTTACGCAAAACACTCAAAGGAGATGTGCCAATGTATAACCTATCCTTTGCCAAAGCCTCCTGTACTGCCCCTTATGTCTTTGCCAAAAGGGATGCCTGGCAGATAAAAACATTGCTTAATAAGTAGCTTAAGGCAAAAATTGTATTGAAACAGAAGTTGCTCCACTTGCTTGCTGATTTTGCTGGGTATGGAAACTAACACTACCAGAAGAAAATAAATGAAAGTCTGACATCAATTACAGTTATAATTACATTTAAGTATACAATTATAGTTAAAATATATAAGTGGCAAATGAGAATGATTTTCTTGGTAAGTGCACCTTATCCACAGGCTCACCACTCGTGCAGAATTTATCAGGGCGCCACACATCCGACTGTGCTCAAGTATCTCTGCAAGCATCCCTGAGAGATGGGAGTCTATATAACCTGACCTGAAATAATTCGGGTCACTAAGATAGTTCCCAGCTTCCTGTGAAATGCAGCTGAATTAAATTCGCTTCATACTTGCCCTGTGGTTCTTCTACATTACATTTAGCATAGGTACAAGTCAGGAACGAAAGAGGAAAATATAACACAGAATGAAAGAATCAAGTCTTTAATCTCTCTTTCTTTTCCCCCTCAAATTCACAACTGCTTTCCTATTTCTATTCTCGATTGCCTTCCTTTGGCACCTTCAGCATCGTATCCTCTCGTATCATCTTCCTTTTGCAGTCTTCCTACCCTTATCCTTCCTCAACATTATTTGTTCTACAACAGCGCCTAGATCTCCGCCTTGATACACACAGTGAGTGAGAGTCCCCGACTCAGCCAGGTCACAACCGCAGAGAAAGCAGGTTATTGCTACGGCATAAGCGAACTGATCGAGGAGGACAAGCGGCTGTCCGCGGTGAGCCAGCCACCCGTTGGCAGAGCGAGAACTAAAAGCCAGTTCTCCAAAGTCCACAGTTTTATCTAACAGCAATCTCAGTCATGTCTAGATTATTTCTATTCTATTTTTTAAAACTCTATCATAAGATTTTCCAGTTAAAGAACACTTAAGTATTTCAGGCAATTAAACATGAACCTTATTTTTAATAACAGTCAACAGATAGGCAGATGTGATACTGAAACATAATTTTAATGTCTGGAGTACAATAAGAAAGTCAGACAATCTGCCACAGTAAGTAACTTTATTGTTGCCTAAAGGCTTTGGGGATCTTTATATAGAACAGATGTTGAGGACTTCCCTAGTAATTATGGGAAGAACTAATTCCATCCTCCCCCACACACATGCCTTTATATGACCTGCTTTATTAGATTTGCCGTTATTTGACCTATTTATCCACACTTTTCCTAAAGTTGCCGCATTTTGAACCTATTAAAATAGTTGTCATACAGACAATATTTAATCTGTATTTTAGCTATAACAATTAATGGAATTATTCACGTGCCTAAAGTGAAGCATCAGTGGAAGAATTTGTTATTTACTCTCATTGCTTCTAACCAATCGACAGAACTACGGGCAGTGCCTACGGGAAGAACTGCGTTTGCTCACATTGAGCCTGCTGACTGCAGCACAGAGATTCACCGCCTACGAAAGGGAAGGAACACTCATAACTGAAAGAAACGATTATAAAGATCTCTCAGTGGAGAATGAGGATTTATTAGGGAGATGAGGCTCTTGGATAGAACAGTTAAAATACTAGGAAATGGTGAAAGCAACACTGTGGCAAACTATGGCCAGCCAGCAATAGCCAAATTAATACAGAAAATTCAAAATCCACCAGCAATCTCAATTTGAAAGCTAATTGGCAGGCACAATCTTCAGCAATAACAACAACAATTTCATGCAAAAAAAAAATGAGTTCTGTCATGTCTCTTTACTGTCGAAACAGCAGGGTAGACATCTGCCAAACTCATACCAACTTCACCATTAACAGGAAGAAAGCAGGATCGTGGGGCAGATAATGAAATTGTACTAGACTTGGAAACAACCATCCCTACTTGAGGTATTTGCAAGAAAAAGCATCAAAAAATGGAGAGCGCTGGCGTTTCTGCCTAAACATTTAGGAGAAAGAAATATCAGCTAGTTTTATATTTTTATTAGTGCACCTTACTTAGAATGAAATCAAATAATAATCTAAGGCAAAGAATTCATAGGAAATGGATTCTGAGCTTTGTAACAGTGCTACTAATCTTACCTCACTAAAAGAAATAATTTGCTTGATTTTAACACGTAGGGATGTTATGTTAGATTATAAAAACAGATAAAGTAGCATATCCTTTCTTAGAGGCCTAAAACTCATAAATCATATGATGAACACTCTCATTGCTTAACGACATCAATCGACGTACTGACAACATTTTAGCAAGACCTGACACAAAATTCCCTTTCCCCTCATCTATAATAAATGTCAAAAAAATGCATAGACTTGCTGGAAGAAAACAGGGATCAAGGAGCCCATTTATTTCCATTTATGCCATTTTCACATTCGTTGATACTTACCACTATTTTGGAAGCAAGATGTCTTTGTGAAATGCATGTAGTTTGCAACTATTTTTAGTTAATACAGACTGAGCAGCTGAGGAAGTGGATACTGTTACTTACTCGTTAAATAAACAAATGTGCCTAGACAAACGAAAGACTAGTGTATCAAATTAAAGCTCATTTGACTTGCATACTCTATAGATGCTCTCTTTGGTAGTATGCAACTCAAGCCATAAAATAAAAAGCGTGTTTTAATGAGCCGTTATGGGTGAAAAATTATTTGGCTCTCAGTTCTTCTAACAAATTTTTATCTGTAGACAATAAGCAGTGAAAGGCTAATAAAATATTGATCATTTCTATGTCCTCAGTAACACATTTTAAAAACATGTAATCTCAGACTGATTGCTTCTATTATATTTGGAAATGTGTACATATAGTCTAGACCAAGGAACGAACCGTAGCCTTAAAAATCCCATCTCAGCCAGACTGTAATAAGACTGTTTTGTTTATTACAGGCAAAGATGCCTTAATTTGTAGTCACTATCAGTGATTGCTCTATATAAAAGCAGGCAAAATTTCATGCCAGGTAACTGCCCATCAACTGACAGCACTGATTTGTAATGAAGCATTAAATCCAACTCATCTCCAAGAGATACTACTAACAATGAATAGTAATGCGATGTAACAGCAAGATGACATTCATTACAGGCTTCATACCTGTGATGCAAGTCTCAGAAAAACCCTACAAGCAAAAGTGAGACTCAAAAATGTTGAAAACTACTGTCATGTCATATTTTCTTCTGCAAAATTGTGAGATATACGTCTTCTAAGAGACGAGACATCTAGAACACTCCCTATTGGTTTTATTCACATTGTGAAATTTCTTAGAGCAGCAGTACTTGAAGTTTATATGAAGAAATACATCTATATTTCTGGGAACCCCAAAACTATGCTTTAACTCCAGTGCTCAATACAAGAACTATTAAAAAAATTGTATATCTTTGATCTGATTGAAACTCTGTTCCATAAAAATTTCTTTAATAAACACAAGGTTATTTCAACTGTTTGGTCTCAGGGCTGTTCTTGATCCCAAAGGCCTTTGCAACCAACCCCACTCATACTGTAACCACACCATTCTGTGAACTGACCCCAAATCATTTTTGTGCATTCTCCCTTACCCGTTTCTCTACAACTAAACAGCATAATCCACATTTCATCAAATTCAGCATTAGTTGTTTTTAGCTTAGTACGAGCATTTAATAAAGCTGTTTGCCAACATCAGGAGTTGTAACAATCAACCTGGCAAGGCTGTAAGAGCTACCTGAAATCTAAAGCTAGCACTGGACAGTAGTCTTTTTTTCTTTCTGGTACACGGCAACAGAAGACTGTCTGCCAGCTGGTTGACTGATCTGCGGCTCTACGTGACCACGCTTATCGCAGCTTTCAGTTCACATCCATGCTCTGGCTGCCAGCACTGAATGATGTGGATCTGCTATGATCTCTATTAACTGTTTCATCTCTATCTCACACTCAAAAGCTCTCCTGACCTCTGAAGCACAGAGATATCTTTAGCTTCCTCTGAACTGCTTTGCTGCCTCAACTTGCTGCCCTAGGAGTGAGCCCTAGAGACTACCCACTTCCTTCCTCAAAGTCTTGCTGCTCAGCAGCCAAATCCATCGTGCTGTTTCCAGTCCCTTCCAGCTCCACTCTGGAATGCAAGGGCAGGGCTACCAGGCTGAGATATGTATATCTGTTTTGGGGGTGGGGGGTGGGGGGTTGTTTTTTAGATGCAGTCCAAACAAACATCAGATGTGACTATGTGCATAACACACATACTTACTATTCACAAACTTCACATGTGCTTTGATTCCATAAAATGCTGATTTGAAACAGTCTTTCACACTGAATTTATACAGAATGCTTTAGCTTTGCAAAATATGCAAATGCCAGTAATAGTATAATATCAGTTGCTCTAAGATCTGAGATATCTGAGATCAAAAGCAAGCACTCCAAGTCTTTTGTACTATCATTAAAGGGAAGCAAGTTCCCTTGCTCTATATGCTGCTTAAAGACGAAAAAAATCCATTACAGCAATTTTATTAGACATGTAGGGATGGAAAATCTAGAATTGTAATATAACCTTAATTCTGCTATATGAAGCCAAATCCTGCTAAAATCCCAAACTACTCATAAACTGATGGTAGGTAAGGAAACACAAGATCAAATGTTAGGGAAAAAAATCATAAGCTTATTAATATTTACGATAGTATACTGAAAAAGATCAAAACAAGACTTTTTAAAAAACTTCCACTGATATTACACACATATAGAATATTTTAGAAAGGATTATAATATGAGTCAGTTACTTACCTGCTGCATATGAGGCATTTGTTCAGTTAAATTAATTTACAGATCAAAAAAGTCCCAAACTGAAACCCACATACATGTTGCATGTTTATCTTATGCTGTCAGTCATTTTAAAAAAGCTGAATGATTGTTTTTTCTTCTTTTCCTTTTTTGACCATAAAAGAAACACTGAAAAATGTATTGCCCTGTGGAATTTTAACCCTGTGAAAGGGGAACCCTGACTCAATTTATTTCATAGCGCTTTTACTTTATTGTGTGGGAGGACTCAATAAATTAGAAGGCTAATTAAATTGAATGGAACTTGTGGCACTGCCTAGTTTCAGGCTTTCAGCCAAGTTCTACCCTTCTGTAACAGCTCCCATGGAGCTTTAGCTTCAGTGGATGTGTGTATGGTTCAAGCAGCACAGATGTGCTTGATATGTTACTGATACTTGCACTTTTCCTCTCTAACATATGTATATTCACATATATGTACTCACACATACTATATATATAAACATACATGCGCACATACACATACCGGTATAGTTTCACAGAGTTAGGGTATAGATCTGACTGGCTCCTTTCAACTTTGCATTTTGACGTAAAAGATTCTTATTCATTACATTACCTAAGCTTTCAGTTGGGACTACACAAAGAGATGTGGGATAGTTATTTCTTTATTAACACCAGCAAATCTCACTGCTTTTGGCTCAATTATCCATTAGTGAATTGATTTTGTACCAGAACCATGGTACTGCATGATGCTCTCACATCCAAATGATACTTTTTTTCTGTTTGGTTAGTCACTGCATGTAGTCTGATGTTGACTGATTTTTTCTTCCACAGCTACAACTATTAGTGTTAATAGTTTTCAACTATTTACCTTGTGACTCTATGACCTTCAGGAGGCCTGTATTAGGAAAAACTTCACTCCAAAAATCAACTTACAAAGCACTGTGAGATCCAAGGCAAACTCTATGACTGTAGATCTGCACATTTATTTCACTGCCTACTCAGATCGGAAGGTGTTATAGTAGTTTTTAAAAAAGAAAAAAGAAAAAAAGCCCAAACCAACAGAAACTCAATCAGCTTTGTTTTCTATAAACATCCATGCATTTAGTTAGTGACTAGTCTTTTTAAGATCCAGACTCACTATCCACATTAACATAGGTCTTTCCAAAGATTTAAGTGCACTCTGGATCCGTGTCCTAAACTGACAAATTTAGCTGCTTATATACATCAACATCTTATTTCATACACAGTAGAGACTATAGAAATAAGCCAATCAATAACATAATTCTAATTCATGCTACTGCTCACAAAATCTTTTATTATATTCTCTAAACATTCACTTATATGATGTTCCAGGTACTGATTTTTTCTTTTAATTAAGCTTCCACTGTAGATTGTTATATTGGAATTTCATAAGCTTTTAAACAAATCTTGCATGAATTAGTAATTACTAGTTAACACCACTATCTCAGTAGTAAAATGTTGGCCTTTATGGCTGGTAGGATAAATACTTTGGTGCACAGAATAACATTGATTTTTAAATGCTTTTCAATTCTTTTAATGTTATTAGCATAGCACAATTTCAGTTCATGTTTTCTTTTTAGAAAACTGTTCCTACAAGTGTTCTTGTACTGCATTAAACGTCATTTCCATTACAATAATTTTTACTTGATTTCAACTTCCATATGCATAAATTCATTGCACTAATAAAAGCTGGCTGTCAGTGCTCCCACATTTTCATCTCAACTTTCTTATGAATAGCTCAATAAACATGTAAATGCCTGCCATGTTATTTACACTGAGAGCAAGCATACCAATTCTACTTGAACTCCAGCCTTGTACTCAAAACTTATTCAGTTGTATAGGAAAACTCTTCATATAGGTTGATGACAATTATGGTTGTTTAACCAATATACAGAAGAAATTCATTCCCCTAGGCATTTGGGTACAAAATACCACCCGTATCAACTTATTAAAGTGGTTCATGATATTTTACATTTCATATAAATAATTATCAGTAAGCTCCAAGTTTTGAGAGAAATAAATTACTTTGCCTTAGCTGAAAATTATTCAGTAATAATTTCATTTGTTGTTTGATCTAATATTGCATGGAGATACTTTCTTTTGCAAACATACAGGAATACCAGTAATGTGCATGGAATTACCTTCATGATCAAGTTAGCCATGACTAAGGAACATTTATGAGGATTCAAGTTATTAATCAACTCTGTACAAAAATACAGCTAAAAAATTTACAACTGTTCATTGCAAAATAGTTTGACTTGTTATGATCTATAGATAAAGGACGTCTACAGGTGTGGGTGAAAATAAAGTGAAATTTTCATCTTCTCTGGAAAAAAAAAATACATTAGTGGTTATCCATGAAAGGCAAAATCTCCCATTTCGTGCTTAAGTAAAATCTAGATAGATGGATTTTGTAATTATGGACATTTAAATCCTATTCATTCTGACAGGGTTTGTTGCCCAGATAACACAATGACATACAAGATTCAACATAAATAGTTCTCTGAGAATGCAATGTTTTATCCTGAATCACATAATAAACATTTATCCTTTCTTAGTTGAAGATGCTATTGAAATAGTATTTTCAAAAAAATTACATATAGCTTGATATTTTGAAGAGTAACCAAAAACTATAATGTCATCTGAAAAGCCTAAAAATCTGAAAGCTATTTACTTTATTCATGAAAATCGTCACACTACCAAAGAGAAGAAACAGACTTGTGCACCAAGTACTATTACTTAGGACATTAAGTTAGTGTCAGTTGTCAAGTTAGCCCCAAGTCCTTTTTAAAAAAATAAATAAGTAAAATAAAACTCTATCATTGCAGCCTCTTCAGCTGCACTATTCATATTTATTAATGTTACCATCTTTTTCATCATAAGTCACATTACCTCATATTAAGGGTTTCTGCAAGAACTCAGGTCATGCACTTTGCTATGTTGACATTTATTGCCAGTTTTATTTGTAGTTTATCAGTGCAGTTTCAAAAGCTGGGTGCACTTACATTTTTTCAATGGATTGTTTTTACATGCTAGTGCACTTGCTGGAACAACTCGTATTCTAAAAATGGGAATTTGTTCAGTTTGATTTATGCCAGTTAGACATGACTGATGGAGGCTCTAATGACAGGTAGTATTTCATATGATGCAGTGCATCCCTTATAAACACAGTACACGTTGCCTACACATTATGTACTGTCAAAAGTGCAAAATAAAATTTGCTAGACTTGTCACTGAAGAATGAAATAAAATTCCTCAGTGATGGCAGCTCAAACATTCCCTTTAGTAAGTAAGCATTACTTATTTGGGAGCTATTTAGCAACACTTGCGTGCAGTATCAACAAGAATCAAGAAACTTTGAAGTTACTCGTTAGCTGGATGGCAACATACGCACAGAAGAAACCAGAATGCCTGATCAGCAGAGCCTCATGGGAAGTAAGTAGCTAAAACACCTTTAAGAATTCAGGCCGCAGTGTTTCCACTTGTTACTAATCAATAACTACTCTCCATACGCAGCAGTAGTTAAGAATTGGCAAGAACTAGACCTTTACTTACAAACGCTTCACTTTTCTTCATTATGCAACTAATGAACTGAGTAAGAGTTGAGAACCTTGAGAATATGAGCCTCAATACTTGATGTGACCCTCAGAAAAGGTTGTCCAACATTATATAATCTCTATACTTGAACAAGAGAAGGTTTTTTCCCCTCTCAACAGACAATTGCCCTGATCACAGCTTTGTTTCAGGAACTCTATCAGTGCTGATGTTTATTTTATTAAGGTTTAAAAATTATAATTGTTTAAACAAAGCTGTACTTAAAAAGGAGAAAGCATTGACTAATAGAACCAAACTTGAAAGATGTAGAAAAAGGGCTAAATAAAGACATGACAGTGCTCGCTGATGGTACAAAGTACTCAGGGCATTAAAAATGAGGGCCGACTGAGATGAACTGCAAAAGGACCCTAAAGTACTGAGCAATCAAGTGACAAAAAGGCAGACGAACCTGAATGTCAATAAATGTTAGAAGACAAACATCTATGGGAGGAAGAGTCCAAACTGCACATCAGCAGCGATAAGCTCAGGGAAAGTAGAAATAATTTCATCTCTGAAAACATTTGGTACTGCTCAAAAGGTCAATGAATACACTATTTTGGGAAAGGAACAGAAAAGCAAACAGAATCTTTATGATGATTCTGTATAAATCCACAGCATTTCTGATACTATGTTCAGTTCTACTCTGTTTTCAAAAGATAAACTGGAACTAGAAAATACTAAGAAAAGGGCAGCAAGGGCAATTAGATCAGACTAGGACACTCCAGCTTGAAAGAGAAATTTCTGTAGAGATATATGACAGATATCTTCATGAGTAACAACGTGAGTAGGGAATTTTAAATGACATGCTCAGATAGCAGATACAAAATAAAGAATTGGTGGAATCATATCCATGTTACCATAAATATTGGAATTGTCTCACAAGTGGTGAAGATATTAACAGTTTACCTAGATTCAAAGAGTGATCAGATAAACCAATGGAAGAAAAATTCCTGAAGAGTTTATTGAACTCTGAGATAACACATCTGACTCAGAAAATTCCTTTAACAGAAAGTTTCTATCAGACTCCCATAAGCCTGAGGAATCTGGAGAAGATGATATATAGGTCTTGGGGGGGAGAGGGAGGCAAAAAGCCTATACAAAATAATGTAAGAAATAATTCTGTCAAAAGAAACTCAAGAAAAAACAAGGATCATAACAGAAAAATCCTTTGGAGTAACTGATGTCTATGAACATATACGAAAACATTCTGAATGTACAACACAGGCATGTTTTGAAGATGATCGACTTTGGTAGAAATTTTTTTCTTTTTTTCTTTTTCCCTCCCTCCCTCCAAGATGCCATCCTTAGGTACTGACATAAGATATTCACTACCTTAATTTGCTGTGCTTCAAAAATTTAAAATGTAGCAACAACATAACGAAGCATAGATTATACTGTTTAAGTTTTATGAGATTAGTAGTTATAGTTGAAAGTCACCAGAATTTAAAAGCAAGTTGTTTAAAGAACAGATCACTTTTTCAGTCCCTACCCATTTGAACTAAGCCATTAGGTTCTCTAGGAATAGCTATGAGCTGTGTTTATCCATCCATGAAGGTTATCTGAATGCGCTCTCAGACAAGTATGTTACAACAGTTGATGAAAACAAAACATCACTTCCGTAAAGCCTTATCCTATTAAAGGGAATGGACTCCCCCACAGCGCATCAAGAGTTGGCACCTAAATAATCTTAGGTTGGTATTTTCATTTTTAAGCAAATCACTTTTACACTGTACAACAGATACAGCACAAATGTCTGACACATCTAAATGATAAGCTGCTGTCTGCTAGTAGAACTCCCCTCCCCTTTTAAGTATAAAAGAGAGAAATCCTCTCTCCTTCACGCTTACAGTAAAGCGATGACAACCAATGTGCGTTATGGTGAACATAACTGTCTCCTCAGTATTTACCAGCCGCATTACGTACTCCTGCAGAGTCAGGTACTGGAGTATTACAGTAGATTATGAGCCTACGTTTATTTGACCGTATTAGTTTTCCCTCTATATCACAAGCAAAACAGGTTGCTAGTGACACAATATTTAATCACAAAAGGTTACTTTTAGTTGATTTTTTTTTTCCAGATGATCTGCTTAGGGTAGATATATCTGTGCGTCTTGAGGGCTTCCAGAAATGAAGATGGGCAGCGCCATGTAATGAGGAGGACAGACCTTGAAGAGCAATGTAATGGGAACCAAAGAAGAAAATGGGATGTTCAGCCATCTTAGTCTTTGATTTACTTCATGACTTCATCAGTAACAGCCATTCTATGGCTGGAAGTCTGTGTCAGGAAGGAAACATCTTTTCTCATTGCAGGTTAAGGAACAATTCATCTACTGATAATTAGGATTAAAATAAGATAAAACTTAGCCACCTTTTTGTAAAAAGTAGAATCTCTGATTTAAGCAGAATCAGGTTTGTGGTGTATTAGATAGGTTCCTCTGTGTTTTTAAGTATAGATTGAAAACTAGCATTTTGCATTTTTGCATCTGAAACCACATGATTCTACCTAGTCCACAAAGAAAAAAGAAAAAAGAAAAAAATCCAGCAAAAACCTCACCAAACACACACATTCCTTCCTAGTCTTTCTGTTCTAGCAGCCTTATATCCACCAGTCTGGGTATTCGATGGCATGCTACGTGATACAGATAGCATGCTTTACCTAGAGTTTGCTTTTCCTCCTCCAAAAAGAGCTCCAAGTTTCTCTCACCTTGACAGGTGGACACCTCCATTACTCTTTCCTCTCCTCACCTGGGAATTCAGCCCTGTAACCCCCTAGTTACACTTATGGGATTCAGCCATGTACTCTTACCCTTCAGCTGCCTGCACAGATACAGCTGAAGATCTTCTGTTGGCTCTTTTGCAGTCAGAAGCCACTAAGGTTCCAAAATCTTTGTTAACACTGATGTGTACCTTAGCTTTAAGAAGCTACCAAATTGCTTTAATTATTCACTTTGAAGAGCTTATCTAGTGAAGTTAATCATTTCCCCTCTTCTACTCTACAGACCTGCTGTTTGTAGGTATTCATTAGCAGATTTCATAGAACAATTTACAGCTCCTGGATTGTCCAGGAAACGGTTGACATTATTAATCACTTACATTTGAGAGGAATGATTTGAGACCAAAAATAGTATGGCATGCTTCCTGTTCTCAGCTATTCTGAATAATTGGTAGAACTTTTTTTTTTTTTTTTTTTTTTAATGGAGAACGCTGTTAAAAACAATGTGTTTCTGGAGAAAATTTTTTGTTTCCATTTAACATTCAAAATATTGATTTAAGAATAACAGCATTAATTCCTTCTATGCTGTAAAATCCAAATTATTTTCTAAGAAAAATTCCAGTCTCATTGAAAATGAATGAGAAGTCACCCACTGATAACTAAATTATTGTACTATTAATGAAAAAGTTGGGAGGGAATTTGAGCAAATTATTGCACATGCCTTCCCTACTCTTACACATCTCTGGCATCTACTTGGGCCACTCTCAAAGGACAGGACACAACTAGGCTGATGTTTGGTTTGATCCAGCACAGTCCTAGATTGAGGGTCAGTTTCCAGGTTACTTAATTTCCCCCCATAGTCTACACTGACGATTTTCAGTCCTTACATTAACAAAAAAACTAGTTCCCATAACAAATAATCAAATTATTTTTCATGGATAATATTTCAACAAGCAACACTTTGGAGGGAGAACTAGGGAGAAAGGGTGAGAGATGGAACAAAAATAGAATCTGTCTTTTCCTTAACACTAGCTTTTAGTTGAAATATTCCAGGGTCATTGCTTTACCTTTAAATCTCTTAAAATCCTCTTTTAGATCTCCAAGTGCTCTGTGAAGCAAAAAAAAAAAAAAAAAAAAAAAAAAAAAAAAAAAAAAAAGTACAATGTGAGGACACAAAGAATTAGGCTTCTGTACATGCTATACACTAGATAAGCCACATGAGGTCCTTCACTTTGTTCTGCATATGAGAGGATGGTCAGGCCCTTAAAGTCAGTGGGTAAGGCTCTTTTCCTTTATAAAATACAAAAATTGAGAAAGATTAATCAGTGGCACAACACGAGTGCTAATGGATGTTAATTAGGAAAATTGATGAACACTTTAGAAACGTTATAAACAGTCTAAAGGGAGCACAGCAGCCTATGCAAGGGACACAGGAGTCAATGAGACTGACAATTGTCCTGCGTGCTGGATATCACACTTATGAGTAAAAGACTACACTCAAAATCACTACAAAAATCAAGACGATGCGCACTTTGCAGTGGCTTTTGCAGGTACCCATACCACATAAGAGATACAGAACCTGTGTTTCTCTTGTTATTGATTCTTTTTTTTAATCAGAGCTGAATATTCCCATTCTACAATTTTGTATACATACATGTGTGTATTACAGATGGAGAATCAGGAAGCAGCCTTACATGTTTCTTCCTGAAAGGCAGGGTGCAATGGTATAGATGATCTTTGCAGAGATAATGCAGTTACATATTCTGGTGGTCTGTGTCAGGTCCAGACACATACAGTCATTGAAATTAAAGCCATTCATCACATTGATGTAGCACTGTCACTTAGATCAAAGAAAAAAAAAATCTTTATATCTTCCTGGAAAAGGCAACAAGGCAAAACAGAAGCCACTCTTGCAAGATAAAGCATTACCCAGAGAAATCTGTACGAGGCTAATATATCTTGCCTTTCCAGTCGAGGTTTCCATATGTATTAAAAAGGCAATTTTTGTGGCTGCCTGAATGCATGTGACTACCAGCAAGTGGCTGCCATCATACTTCTTTGAGCAAAGAATGTTAATCTTTAAATAGTTTTTAAAGTGAAAAAGATATGCTTATATTTTAGTGCATTTCCAACAATCTGCACATATTGCAACTACAGTCAAGAAAAGCTCAATTTGCAATACACTATCTCATGGCGAACAACAGCTTATTAAAAGCAAAAATGTTACCAGCCAGGTTGAGTGACATGATAAGCTATATCCTTAATTGTTTTGTTCCACATATTAAATACATGGTGACAACTGCTTTAATAACAGCTTTCAGGTAACTTCCTGGGGTGCTAATCACCTCTTCACAAAAATCAGCCAGGTCACAGGTCAGTCTGTCCATCTGCTAACAGCCAATAAATATTGTTTATTCTTCATATTCAGATGATATCCTCAGCATTTCAAAAACCTGCCTGTGAGCATTCTGCTCAACCTCCTCTTCAGAGAGCAGAAGCAGAGAGTGATATGCAAAATTCTGATTTAAGAGATACAAGTTCCATCAATGCATGATGCATTTTTTGTGATGATTTTTTTATTCTAAATAAAAATGAGTAAGAAAAATCTTTACATCTGTGCATATGTGCAGGCAAGGTGTGCGCAGACAATACCCTCACCAGCTTAGATGCTTCAGTACCCACAGCACTGTTAGTCTACCAAATAGATCACATCATCTGATCACTAATATAGGAACTGTATATGTAAATGCTGTACGTATGCATGCACCCTGTATGACTGTGGTCATGTCACAGATAGCCATAGTCACCAGCTGACCATAAGTATTCATCACATTCTATCATGTAAACTGCATCTACTTAAAGTCTCACACTTTTTAATTAAAAAAGGTAGTTTTGCATTAGAGATTTTGGGGGAGATAATCTTATATGTAGATGACATATATAATGAAATATTCATTTCCTCTGCCAAACCCAAGCAACACAATCAACACAGAGGAAAGTCGTACTCTCTAAATCCAATGGAAAATCTCTTTATTACATTTAAAAAGTGAAGAAAAAAATCCCTTCTGTATTGTGAATGAAATCTAATTAAGAGTTATTAAAGCTTTTTATATCCAGGAACTACATAAATAACTTATCCATATTCATACAGCTTATAATGCAGATGCATCGCTGTACGAACAAGACACTAATGTAAATGGCACAAAGATTCAAGTGCATGTTATACACTTTGGCATTTTAAATTGTTCACAGATGTACTACTGGGAGCTGTTTTATTGACACAAATAGAACACAGACACCTAAGAAACATCTGTGCTTATGAAAACCTCCTCTTTTCTTCAAGTCCTCCATAAAACATCTCCATGAGATGTTTACAGTGCAACAAACACAAAGCAGCTTTGATTTTTAAGGTCTTGACTTTCGTAAGTTAGAAGTTTAGTCACATAGCTAATCTGATTCCAGGTGTATGATAACATGGCAAGTATTTGATATCTAAACAGTAATCTCCAGCCTTACCACCACGTACAATCCTGGTAACAAGTAAACTCTTCCTGTCACACCTACTTCTGATCTAAAGCATATTTAGTATTTCTAGAACACCTGTTAGAATTTTGATACAGATTTACCTAAGAGTTATCAAGCTTTTGAGAAGTTTTACCAGTCTCTACATTACTTACTTACGGAAAGGGAGCTTAGCACCGTATTTTTCAATAAGAAACATTTTCTTTTTTGATATGACAAAAACAATTTGAGTCAACCTCAAAATATCATTTACTTTATTATTACAAATAATTTAATAGCCAGAATATATGTGTAAAATCTATGAAAATAATGAAGCTGATACACTAAATATTAAAGGTGCTGCGACATCTAGTCTCTGCTTCTAACCTTAAATATAACATATTGGCCTATAGCTCTGGTATGCTATTTAAAAATTATTTTTACCTGTGATTTACGTTGCACATAAGCAGCAAACTTTAGTTACTTCCCTTGTCTCTGAAATTTAATTTGTCTATACTGCAAGCCAGAAAAGTAAGACTTAAATCAAATAGTTTAACAAATAAATCACCTTCATTTCTCAAATCAAGAACATCTAAATTACCTGTTCAGTGGGTCACAGATGACTAGTCAACTCAATAATAAAGAAGAAAAATCAGAATTCTGTTAGAACTTGGTAACTTTAGTGAATTTGAGGCTTCTAGGAATCTCATTCGGATCTGTATCTTGGCTGGCAAGGAGCTGATATTTTATTCTGTGTCATCTGAAGTAAATATTCTTGTGTATGCTTCTCCTCTTTTCAGTATTTATGCATATATTTCTTCTTAAAAACTTGTAATATTTCTATCTATAATGGCAGTGGGACTGATGCCTATTTTTATGACTCAAGGAATTAGCTACTCAGCAGGCATTAGTTATAAATGATTTACACAGCTACGTCTAGCAGTAGCGAACTCTACCACATCCTCCCGAGAACATCCTGAACACTGACATTCACCTACCCTATAGGCTCCAAGGGGATCCATAAGCCTTTTGTTGTCAATAGTACCGAGGATTCATTGCCTCTCTGTGAATTCCCAGAAACAAGGCAATCCGAGTAGGCTGAAAAGAAGCGGAGAGATCACCTTCTTGTGCCTTTCAGCTCCTTCAGAGAAGCAACTGTCAAAAGGGAACTCTTCTTGTGCAAAGCTTGCAAGACACACTGTGGAACTGCTGAGGGTACCTGCTTTTCACTGACTTGCCAGGCCATTAAAAGATTCATCTACCACAGGCCTCCTTCAAGCTGAGGCTGTTTTACATGTATTCCTCAAATCCACGTGCTGCTGTTAGTGAAAAGACCCTATCCACCCTTGTTTTGTGACAGAAAAGATATTCAGATATACCTTAGTGTTGTCCTTTTACAGAGAATATGCTGAAGCTATTAATAGCTATGTTTTACAGTCCTCAATTTAAAAAACACCCCCCAAAAGCAAACATTCAAGCATGACCTTGAATTCTCCTTATACCAGTAGTAAAGGGCCTTTCCAGAAATATTTAGCCCAACAGCATTCATTTTGTATTAGTCCTTGCTCATTCCAGCTTCCTGAACACATCTGGAGGGTCCTTAAACAATTTTTTGACACTATTGATAGCACCTGTCCGTCCGCTCATTAGGCGAATGGCAGAGAACTCAGGAGCTTTTCCAAACAGGCCGCAAGACTCGTGTGCATCAGAGTTCAGCTCTAGCTAACAGACTGCTGCAGCTCTAATTAAAATGTAAAGTAATTCTAGGCACACAACCTTTGATAAATCAAATGCACCAAATGATTTTTAAAAAAATGTTTCACTTATAGCAATAGTTTACCAAAAGAGAACATTATGTTTGCACTTAATGAAAATGAGGAACAATTTTATATCACAGAGTATCTAAAAATCCAGTTTTAAAAAGGCTGTCTTAAACAAGCGATAGTATATGAAAAAGACTCCTTGTTGTGATGAAGAGATTAAGACACATCTTTAACACAAACTGCCATGATCTCCATAGCACAGACAAATGGAATTTCTAATGAGGCGCATATTATATCCTTCTGATGGTATTATTGCAGTTAACTATGTTTCAATAAAAACCCAAGGAGTAGTAATAATTACATTGCTTCACTGGGAAGTGATTTCCAAATCTGGATACTCAAATTGAGGTCAACAAAGGCCAACAACATTCCTATTAATACCAGAAACTCCTCTCGATATGACTTTAATATCACTTATAGCTGTGCATTTCCTAGCCAATGGAAATAGAGTATAATTTTAATAGATGTTAGCTTACACGGAGATAGCTGTTCGGTAAATGTTTGTTGCAGCAAAGAGGTTGAAGAAAGCAGAGAGAATACCAATGCAGAGCTTTCAGGAAAGGTTTATAAAGTGTGGAAAAGTGATATTGCTCTGAAAAATAAACAGCATTTCAAACTGACACACCTTGAATACTGTGCTCACTTGCAGTTCCCAGACCACATGCCATTAGAGCAACACAGCAACAGTGAAGGACAGTGCAGAGAGCTGTATGCGTGCTTCTCTATGACATAAATACCACAGGAATCTGCATAAAAGGATTAACCTACACAAAATACATATAGAAAGAGGTATAAAAACTAAAACAATGGCTAACAAACAAAAACATTGGAGGATTCTCTTTAAAGGTTCTGCACAAAGGCACAGCAATGTATGTACCTGTCTTACAAGCATACCATCAAAACAGCAGGATCCTGAGTCTGTCTCATATCCTGAGCTAGTCACTACAGAAGTAGATGCAGTTGAGAAGTGCAAGTCATTAAGAAAGCAATCTCACACTTTTTCTAGACACGGTGCAAAAATATGCCACACATATCAGAATATTCCAAACTTTTTCTAGCACAAAAATACCTATAGTTTATGGTCTTCCTTCACTGTTTTTTTTCTTCTCCTCTGACAAAGTATTCTAACAGGATTGGTGATGTCAAGCAAACAGCAAATATGAAGACACAGAGGATGACCAATAATGCATCATCTAAGGGCCTGTAGCAGCATTTGTTAGCAGCTGATGTAGAGAACAGTGATAACAGCAGTAATGAAATCTACAGGATTAGACCTCTGTAAGTCTCCTGTGCAAAGCTTCAGAGTCAAAGTTCTCTCATACATATGTGTCAATGAACACAATATAAAGTATATTTTCTCTTCTAAAACTTGTGATACAGCAGCTTGCAAATAGGGAGCTATTGCTAATGCACGGCACAAATGCCAGCTGCTCAGCAGTACATGCTTGACCTAACTACTGGAATCCCTGTCGTTAGTCCTACAGCCAGTGAACAAGCTGACAAAGAAATTTAGTCTAATTTAAGGCCCTCAGTCTCTCAGAATTGATGGCTTGAAAAACGTTGATCCTAAGACTTTTAAGCACATGGTTAACTTTCAACATGGCACTAAAATCCATCAACTTAAATGCAACATGGCTGAGACTGTAGCCACAGAATCTGCCTTGTTGCTAGATGTCTCTATGTAGAGGGTATCAGTCTGGAAGTGACCAGTGCAACAGCTTCCACCCGCCAGCACAAGCCCTGCACAAGAAGTTTAGTCCTAAATCTACATTCTAGCTGTTAACTTCCTTGTTAACTGGTTTGTAAAAGTAAGATGGGGGAGAAGTGTCTATTTGTAAGGCAGAATTTCTAGATGGAGAGAAATAGAACTTGCTAGAGCTCAAGAAACAAGTGTTGTTCTTTGCTATGGAAAACAGCTAGAAACTTCAAATGAAATTTGTGCCTCACTGAAGCAGCAATCATCCTCTGCCTGACTTTAGTAGAGCAATGGTATTTCATCCACAATACTAGAAGGAAGTTTCCAGTACCAGGAGCATTAGCAGTACCAGGCCATGGGGGTCTGGGAAAAGCGGCTGTTCTGACAACACAGTCTCATGAAGAAGCATAGAAATGCATGTGAATTCTCTTATAGGCATCAGAAAATAAAGGCTAAAGATGACAAAACACAGAAATTCTTAAATTTTGAGGTCTAAAGACATGACTTCCAGCATCCAGAACCAATTAAGAGATTTCCTTTCTTCCTCCCCCTGCTGTCCCTTCATATTAAACCACAAAACTATGTTGCAGTTCCTGCACTGACCCCAATAAGCAGTCCCTGCACAAGGACTCCTGTCTTCTGTTTAGAGACATCATTACTACTTCCCAGCCTCTAAATGAGTGAATAATGGTCTGCCCCAGCCCAAACTATCATCAGTGGCCTTAACAGACAGCCTCCACCTACCACAAATAGTAATTTGTGTCATGTTCAAAAACAAAAGAGTAATTTCTTCTCTTAAAATGAACTAAAAATCCTTAAATTTTCCCCTTCTTTTTAAAAGGTCTCCCGTAAAAATGCAAACTCTATACACTCAGGAATCTAGACAACACAGTAGCTTTCATCACTTACTGATGATTTAAACAGCTTTTTCATTTTAAGGAATTTCTTCTACCTTCCCTAGGAGGTCTCTAACACCACGCTTGTTTTCTTCTACTGCAAAGTATGCTCCTACCAAAAGCCATGCACAACTCTGGACTTTGAAATACTGAGTGTTTGACCATCCTACCTTTGCAGCTTTGTAACTCATCAGCATAGTATTTTAGTGTTGAATTCAATAATGTTCCTCACCTCAGCAAATACTTTTCACCAGTGCCATAGAAAAGGGGTGCACAACAAGAAGCTTATACAATTTTCTGTTTCTGTGTGTGGTACAATCAGGAGACAAAGTCTTATAGCCCCATAACTAAATACCTCTGTATTTATTTTCTGGAGATCATTTTTCAAGGTCTTATACTGTTTCTGCTGCCTTTGTATCTCTTGTCAATCTTTGTGAATGCTAGGAAAATTTGAAACTAGCATCCTAAATATCTCACAAACTAGTTTAAGTTCTGTATTGTTCTTCAATTCTTCAGGGCTTTTGTATATTCACATAGTATGGAGAGGTGCTAAGTCAATAAAATTCCATTTAGGTCATGATTATAGAGGATAGCTCTGTATGACAATAAAATTGCTGCAACTTCACTGCACATCTCTCCCTTTTGCCACACTGACCTCAAGGGCTCTCCATACATTGCTCAGATGTAACCTGTTCCTTTCCTTTTAACGTATTTTACTTGGATTCTCCTTTTGGCAAATCACAGGGATAGCAGGGTATTAAAGACCCAGATTAAATTTGTTCCATTCACCAGTAGATATTCTGTACTGCTATGAAAAGGTTGTATTTGCAGCTCACACATGTAGGTGAGGTGTAAAACAGAATCTCAGCACATGCCACTGAAAACAAGAATGAGGAAAAAGTTGAAAGTGCTCTCTAGGCACCAAAGGAACAGGTAGATTTAAGGGAAATGTTGTATAACATGCAGAGGGAGGGACTGATGCCAGTGGAACAACTGAGGACTTGGAGCCTTCCATGCATCCCACATATTTGGGACTTCCATCCTTCCTGAAGCTACTTCATGTGGTTCATATGGTTCAGAAGACACACAGTGGCTCAGGCTCTCTGCTTCTGTGCCTAGGTATAAAGGCCTAGGCAAGAGGAAAGCATACTTAATAGATGTGAAGTCTAAAAAAAGTAATAGTTTAAAGTAACAGGGTAATTATCCAGCCCTTTCCTTGTTGTTCAGCTTTTCAATATTATCTCACATACTGAGATCAATTAGGGTTAGATGTGGACACTAACTCTACTATGTGCTTTAAGAAGAAAAAAATCTCATTTAAATACCTCACAAAGAACCCTCTTTTTAAATCCTTGTTGCTCTGCCTTCATCATCCACCACAGGAGAAAGAAAATGGCCAGAACATGCTACTACTTGATACTTCTCTGTTGGTACCAAGTATCAGTTAATTCTAGTCTTTAGAGCAGACCCTAAGCTTCTCTACCCTCAGCATAGGGTGAGAACTAGGGCAGGGAATCCGGTAAACTGGATGTGACAGAGTACCTGACCCTTACAGCTGCAGATGCTCTCATTCCTCTTCCTTCCTCCTTTTATTTTCAAAAAGTTCACAGGAACATTTATTCCAGTCTCTGAACATAATCACTGAGTTTCATAAAGAACAAGATTCCCACAAGGCCTCATAAAAGTTATTCTTGGTGTTATAGCTCTACTTCAAAGGGCAAAAAAAACTATTTTACAATAACCTTACTGTCATAGAGTGCTTACAGCTAGGGTGCTCATTGGGAATAATCCATAATAAAAACAATCCCTTTGGGATTAGCTGTCCAATTGCCATGGATAAAACAAAGCAGAAAACGCGCTGGATGCTTATCTGTACATTAAGCTACCTACATCTACAGCATCAAAAACAAAGGAAGAAAGCAAGAGGAATAAAAAGGATGGGCTAATTATACAGCAATATCTGAAGTGGATTTTTTTGAAGCTTTAATTTTGTTTTACATCACTTCTTCTAGTTCCAATTTCTTTTTAGCTCAAGCTAGCATTACCTCCCATGCATTCCACACAAGTTTGCTGCTGACAGAGATCCTTTGAACTCCATTTTAATTTGGCATGTGCAAATGCATGGTGTTTTTAAACATTGAAGTGATGAGGCCCAGACTAAGTTGTACAGTTCTAACCTTCTCAAACACATGGGCTATTGGACCCCTGAAGAGAAAGATCATACTATTTTACTTATATTTTGTGCATTTTTAAAGATAGATAGATATCTGAAGACCTGCATGGCTAAGACATGCATCTTCAAAAGCCAAATCTACAGGGGGTACAAAGTGAAAATTCATTAAAGCAACACCACTTTTCTTCTTACCAGCTGGCAATTTCATCTTAGATCTACCTCACCCTGACACTGCATAATCCTCTTAAAACCAGACAACTTTGGTTATTTACATAGTAGGAAGCCTCCCTCCTGCTAGCTGCTGCCTCCTGTGAAGATGACCTTTATGGCCTGCCCTCTTCAGAGCAACACACTCCTGTTGCACCAGCTAAACCACATTCTGTCAATCAGCATAGTCTACGATTTTCTTCCAGTGTCAAGCGCCTTTTGGGCGCACAGTCAGAAAGCTCTTTGCTCTAGAAACTTTGCAGCCAGCAGGAGTCCACAGAGGATCAGTCTAATACCAGTCTAACCAACATCAGAACCAACCTCACTCCTTTCTTCTTCACATATCCCCAGATCTTGAGAGTAAGCCTAGGGTATACAATTGAGCATGGATTATGTACTGTACTGTGACTATTTTAGGGAATACCTATTAAAAAAAAAAAGTAGTAGTAGTGAGATAGGAACAAATGGAATCTTTGAAAGGATGTGAAATACATGTATCTCCAAATACAAGCACATTTTTATTTCATGTATTGGAATTCTGTTTCATTAGCTCATCGCAAAAAAGGCCATCACAGATAGATACCTTATACAGTACATTTGTTTTAAAAAAAAAAAAAAGGAGATTGTTTTCCATTTTTGAAGACTTGCATTGGGACTACACAATTACCGTATTTCTAATGTACAGCATCATAGTTTTACAGACAGTTTAGGTACTTTTTCTTAGCACTTCAGTTGAGAAGCTTTTTGTTCCTGTTTTATTCTTACTTTTACTTAAAATTAATAACCTAGACTGGTAGTATTTATCTCTTAGCACCTCACATCTAAGAGCATTCAGCTCTTTTTATAAAGAGAGAAAATTTATATAAGAAGCTAACATGTCACAAAAGAAAAACTTTTGATCAAACACCACAGATTTGCTTCTCAAGTATTCTTGACCAAAATACAAATCTCCTGCTTCAAGAACTCCTGTTCTAGCCTCTTTCATCTACACTCTTTCATCACCTTTTTCTTTTTCGGTGGGGTTTTCTTAATAGTACAAAAATCTTTACCACTTTATTAAATATGTAATTTCTAAGGATTAGTAAGACTTCCTTAACACTTTTTTTCTCTCCCTCCTCCTACACTTTCTACTTTTTTTCATCTTCACTAGCAACTAAAATATTTAAGGGAAATCAGTTTCACTGAAATCAATGAATTTTGCTCCAACTTCAATGTGGCAAGGATCATCCTTCTTCTGACTACTCAACATTTGGCTAACAATATTGCCTATTAATCATAGTACCTGAGGTTGAAGTACCCCTATCACTTAGGCTAGAGCCTTCCCTACAGCAGATGTAAGTTCAGCTGAATTAAAATGTTCTAAATTTTTGTAGGTATGTGCAGATGTCAAGGAATTCACTTCTCATTTCAGATCAAATATACAACTATGTAATTTCATTGTCTGTGGAGAAGTTACTTATCTATATCCACAAGCTTGCTCTGTCATCACTGAAGTTTTTGCTCATAAACATGAATGCAAGAGGAAGACTTTCTCAGTTAGGAACTGTTATCTCTTATTTTAATGAATGTATATGATTAGAAAATAAATATCTTAATACCTATTGTGCCTGTATCATCAAATTCTGTAAGGTCATAAACCTGCTAGAGACCTTTTCTCCTTGACACTTTCTAGATTCTGTAATTTGTCTTCCTTCTGGTTGTTTGAAAAATCTCCACCAGATACACCATCATTTTAACACAGGTCAATTGGAGGATGACAGCTAATAGCTATTGCACCAGCTAAAGAACATTCATATCTGATCTTTCATATATGCTTGTTTTTTTAGGCTATTGGCTCTCCTTGAAGTAGGAATGAGTCAATAGCTATTATTTCAAACTGAAGGAGGAATCTTCACTTCCTTGGAATGGTTTGAAATATCTGTTTTGAACCCTGCAACAAAAACAAGTGCACAGGGGATCCAATACTCCTTAAATCAAAGGGAAGAAGGGGTGACTGAACTTTCATTCACCTTAGTGGGAACAGAATCTATCTTAGGATGCATAACAAGGGAAAAAAACATCAATTCCAAGCTATTAGGTATGTCTAATAGCACCTAGACCAGTGAATCAAAAGGAGTATTTCAGAGCCAGAAAGAGAAGCTACACCAATAGAAGAGTGTTTCCTAACATAATCCAGAAAGAAACAGAGGAAAACATAACTGGAATGAAAGAAATACACAGCCTGCTTTCAGGAACTTTTTGTTCATATCTGAATTGTCCAGTGAGATCCACTGAAGCACTTCTAATCAGGTGCTCATTTTTTCCCTTGCACATCCATAGTTCCAAAGATCAACTGTCCCAAATATAGAAGGCAGACAACAGGTAAAAAAGTTTTCTTAACAATAAAAAAAAAAAGAAAATCAGTAATAAAGCTCACAATGTTCTACCTCATGGCAGGTGACAGGAGGAAAAATAGCATTTAAAGCATTTACTGAAAGCTAGAACACTTGAGTTCTCTTACAGAACAGCCACTTCTGATGACTGAAAACAGTGGAGTTGCCAAAAAAGTCGGACACCAGCAGAGAACCAGCATGAAGAATACGTTTATGATCGTGAACAATTCTCTGCAATTCCTTCAAGTTTGGAAAGAATTTCAATAAATTTAATTCACAATTACTTTCCTTCACATGCATTACAGCTTTACAGTCTAGAATCCATATAAGGTAAATTATGGCAAAGACATTCTTAAAGTATAAAGTTTAATGATAAATGAAGCTTGCACATTGATCAGAGCCTGAAAGTTCTATTAAAGTATATAAGAACCAATCATAATTAACTCAGTCCATAGTATGCTCATTTCTATATAAGGTGATTATTATAAAAATACTAAAGGATTACAGGCAGTCAGGGTCCCTAGATTTTTGCTTCACAAATAAAGAGCAGGTATCTTTTTGGCCAAGAAGGTTATTCTACAGAACTGAAGAACTCAAGGTAGAAATATATGATTATACATAGCATGATTTCATTCTTTTTATCATTGTTACTGACATCCTGTTTCATTTTATCCATTTTTTTTCTGACTTGCTCATATCACTATAATACGCTTTGTTGACAAAAAAATGGCTTTGTTATTTAAAAGTTGAGTTTTGCTAAATGCAAAAATCATCTTAAAAGACCCAACATATAAATTAGTTGGTAACTTTTGGTTGTATACAATCCGTAAAAAGTTTCCACTGATATTCTTTTTTTCTTGAAGGAAAAAAGCAACACTTTTGATCACTTTCAATGCTCATCATGTACTAACACATTTTCAAGGTTTAAATCATGGCATTTTCATCTATAGAAGAGAGCAATTGTTAAGTGTCCAGGCATTTGTTTCTGGGAAATACTTTAAAATAGAAGTTTTCTTAAAAATCTGACTTAAAAATCAATGAGTCCTTTTCCAGTCAACATTGGCCTTTTTAAGCTACTCAAAATACCTCCCAGATATTTAAGCACCTGCAGTACCACTTCATGTAAACTGCCAAAACAAAATAGCTAGGGAAAGTAAAAGGCAAGAGGACAAAGTATGCAAAAAAAAAAAAACACATGTGAAAAGGGACAGTCTCTGACAGAGGATAAGGTTTAGTAAGGAAAATTAATTTTCTTAAAGTGAGTCCTAGACTGCAAAGGTTTAGGAAATGCAGCTTAAGACCATAGTGTTAATGATGATTTCTGCACTTAAAACTATTCTCTCTCTTTCTTTTTCTTTTTTTTTTTTTAAACTTAATAGGTGAATCAAGTACCAAAAATATCAGAAATGCTTTCAGAAATAAACAAACAGAAAATAAATTTTACACAGATGCCTACTGGCAGCACTCAGATGCAATTATTGCTAGTACATATCTATAAATTGAGAATTGAGCTTTTATTTCTCTTTATTTTATATATTTATTCTTGAAAATTCATGTCTCTAAGGTCTAAAGGATACAATGAGATGAAAAAAATCCAAAAAAGGCAACAAAATGATAGGTGAAACATTATTTTATGCAGACAGTTAGGAAAACCGTATTGGTGAGATGTGACTATGGGACATTAAGATGGAGAATTTCTCTATGTTAATCGGTTGTGAAGGGAAGATTTAGCTGAATCACACAAGGTTGTTCAGCCACCGTGGGAATCCAGCCATCTCTGAGAGTTCTGTATGGACAACAGTAGGTAATTACTGCTGTATTGCTTTATTTTTTGCTTGCTGTTTCTAGCTTCCAAGATGAGGTAATGCCAACTCTTCATGGAGGAAACACTAAGCAAGGGAAATTACCTGGATAACAACCAGAAAATTTCAATACGTTTTCTAGTCTTCCCAAAATGGTATTGATCGGTTAGTTACCACAAATAAGACTGCAGTTTTATGCCTGATGCAAGATACTCCATCCAGTGTGCGACAGTGTTCCCTAACTGTGTGCCAGTGTATTGGTTCAGGACAAAAACCAGGGGAGAACATTCTTCTCTTCCTTATTTCTGTTGGGCTCTGAACTAGAAAGATCAGATCTACTCTGGCTACAATTTGGATAATGATAGTGAATTCTTAACTTAATATTTAGGTATAGTGCCAGAGAACACGAAAAAGTTTACATTCAAAAGGGACAGTTGATCCGATACAAATGGTGCCACTTTAGTTTATAAATACAGTTAAGAGTGCAAAGTACGTTAAACTCAAAAAAAACAGAAAAAATAATGCAACTAAACTGTTGTTAAACTGTCTGGACAGTCGCATTATTCAAAGACTAAGTTCATACATGCAAATTACTTAAACAGAAACAGCTGCTTATCCAAATTTGCTAAGATTATATAAATTATAATTTAATTTGTAGAAATTAGAACTGTATGAAACTATGAAAATTATAGATTAAAGTGCATTTATTTATAAGTTTATGTAATTAAACTGTATAAATTACACAATTTCAAATATACCCACTTGAAACTCATTATCGCTGGATTAAACACACTTAATGAATAGACATGTTTCTAATAGGAATAAGCTGAAATTCAGAAGACTGATGTGATGCCTGTTGGGAAAGTTAAGCACTTGGTTAACAGGTAAACAAGTATGGATAGGGAACAGAGAGGCAGAAGAACACTTTCCTGCATTGTCTCCCACACACAATAACTCTGCTCACATAGAACATTTTCCAGAGTAAGAATTTGAAAATATAGTTGTGCTATAGAAATCCATACCAACACACGTTCAAATTTGCATAGATATTTGCCTGACATTAACCATGTACTTTGTTTTATTGTCTTCAGGCCTAAAAATTGATGATATTTTAATTGATGAAACTTTCATTCTCTGTTCAAATTTTTAATCTTTCTCTGCCACATAATTCTCAGTTATTCAAAGTAGCTGCACAAGCCTTGTCTGAAGAGAAAGGAACAATGTGATCTGGTGCTTTCCAATAGGGAAATTTCCCTAGTGTTATGTACTTTAATCTTCAGAAACAGAAATGCACACTATTTCTATTGTGCAAGAAGTACTAAAATACATTCTTCTATGTGTATTATGTTAAAAAACCAAACTATTTACATTGTTTTTTTTTTAATATTCACATGAGCACAGAATGAAGATATAATAATTCAGACATGACACCATCAACAGCTTTGCTTTTGGCATCATTCTTAAATACATTAGCTATAATTTATTTAATTTTACAATTCATGTTTTGTCACTTAAGAGACTATTAGAGCTTAGTAACCGGAAGGCTTTTATTCAACTAGCTAAATATTTTCAGCATACTTTAAATACCTGGATTAAAAAATTGAAGAAAGGTGATATATGTACTTAAGAATTTTGGATAACATAACTGCCATTGCCTTCTTAAGAGATCAGAGAACCATAGAACAAAGGGTAGAACAGAATAGGATTTATGATAGTGATGATTGTTTTTGTGTAGCACTATCTAGGTTAACCATTTCTGAGCACGTGAACAAACAGTATCTGAAGAAGATATGTAATAGTCTGTTGAGACCTACTACAGAAGTATTTTTCAAGTGGTTGGGAAATTAAGACTATACCAAAAAACAGTTAACTTCACTCACCAAAGTAAGAAAATAAGGAAACCAAATCTTCCGTGAAAACACACAAGTCAGAAGCCTTCAACACAAACTTCGGGGTGCTTAGCTTAAGCCAACTATTCCAAATTATAATTAGTGGTGCTTTTATGCCTCCAAGACAACCAAAGTTTTTGGTTCCTATTTGCCACTTGGAAAAAAAAAAAGTTTGAAAATAATGTTTCAGGGCTAAGTAATACATCAGCCTACAGAAATATATATAGCAATGAAAATGGTCTTTTTTGAAGTAAGGTGTAATTTAAGAATTGTAACTGCTTGACTTTTCCCCTAAAGGAACAAGGAGTCTTCATAAAGTTATGTAAAGCCAGGAGGCTGTTGCTTTTTATTTCTCAGAGGTTAATTTTTAGGAAAAAAAACTCTAACACATGGCACAAAACTCAGAGGACTATAAGCTGGAAATTACTGCAGTCTGCTAACAACATTCTTCTAATGGAAGCTAGCATTTTTTTTTTTTTATTGTCAGGACTTGATTCACTGCTTACTGAAGCAATTCCCATGGGCTTTAAATCAAGATATCTGTGAGCATTTCGAAGGCTAAGGTATTATTGGCTGTATACCATATTTATACAGTTAGATTATGCCTGTTTGAAGATATGTATTTTTTATCTTGAAGACTTTAGAGAAAGAAGAAATCATAAACACATTCTAAACTATAACTCAATGTTTTCAGTATGGAAGGACATTTTCACCAGCCCAAATGACAATTCCCCTGAAATACCTTCCCACATAGCTACAAGTGAGCAACTTATTTGCAGTACTGTATCTGAATATTGTATTACGAAACTTTCAATATAGTAGTAGTGTTTTAAAAACAAAATGCCTTTTATTACTACAGCTAACAGGTGCCAATGGTAGTGGTCCATGTATTTACCATTTGTCTATATCGGGTTTGTTAGGACTGGAATACTAAAAATAAATAATATAAATAAATAAATGAAGTACATAAAATAAAAGTTAATAAAAAAAATAAGTCAAGCTGTGAGCCCTGGCTTACAAAACATGAGATGAGGATGCCCATGTGATACTGCCTGTTCCCCTCCCAAACAGCTACTCACATCACCTCCATTGCTGCTGCAAGACATGCAAAGGCAGGGGGCTAATCCTTCTCTCAAGTTCATAGGGGAAAAAAAGAAAAACACTGAGTGATGACAAAACAAACAGAAAGAGCTTGCAATCTTAAAGCCATCCGAGGAATAAAAAAAATGATCCCTGCCTCTACTTTACACAGATTTGGCTAAGAAGCTAATACTATGAACCTCAACAGAATTTAAGTGTCCAAACTGAATAGGAAATTTAAGGATTGGGATGTGAGGTTGCCTTGAAACCACCTTCCATTGCTTTATGAAACCACTGTCTTCAAGGGGCACATAATACAGAGGATCTTTTCAAGCCATTGATGACCAAATCAGCCTGTACTTTGTGGCCTGCTACTTTGGGAATTAAACACAAAGGCTAACAGATTGCCTACAAACTTGAATACTTCACTCCATTTTTCCACCTGGAAGACGTAATCCTGCCTTGTGAACTTCTGTTTTTAACAGAATGTCATTTTTCATTTCTCTTTCATCAGGGGTTAAAGTTGTTTAGTAATACTTCCAGCTGCCTACAGAACCTCTTTCTTCTTTAATTACATTACCAAATTCCTGCAGCACTCAGAAGAGACAAGAAACTGAAATAAAAGTAACTCTGTTGCTCCGTATGTATACATTGAAAGAGAAAAATCTGAAAGGCCAACAGGTTTCTAAAGCACTGTTTGCAGCAGCATAACCTGCACTGTTACCCTTTGTACATCTGCCTAGGAACGATGTTGCTATAGTCAGCAAGTGACAGTAATATTAAAATCTGAGAATTTGCAAAGATGAAAAAGAAAATGCAGAGAAAAACAGCAAGTCCATGATTGCAAGCCAAGCAGAAATCATTTGCCTGGTGTCTAAAGCCTGCTTAGTGTCCAGCCAGACGAGCACCCTGCTAACGCTGCATTTGGCGCTCAGGGGTAGGATCCCTAGAACAAGACACCATCTCTGAGCTCCAGGGCATCTGGATTAATGACTCGCTTTCACTAACTCGAAACTGGAATTGAACCTAATCAAAATTAAGTATTAAAAATTCTATATTAAGAGAATCTGTATAAAACTGTATCAAAGTTGTGTTGTTTTGGTGGTAAGAATGAACTCCAAGTCTGAGCTAATTATTTACAAAACATCAGAATTTAACACCAGCAATTTAACAAAGATCAAAAGGACATTGCACAGAGAGAATGACAACTCTGCATCTGTCCTAGGCTAATCATGAACTCACCCTAACAACTGCTCTAAAGTACGTTGTATGTTATTCCGAGCCTCAGGGCTGGTTATTCTTACAGATGTTGACCACTATGCCCTGCAGTGTTGAGATGTCACTAAACAGAAAGGCTAGGAAATTAAGTGTATTTAAGTTATTTTCCAATTTGCATTTAATCAAAAAAAATCTGAAATGCGAGAAGGGAAACAGTGCCAAATTTCCTTCTCTTAAAGCAATCAGTACCATTTTTCATCTCAGAATTTCAGTTGGTCTACAGGCAAAAGTTATTTCATGATATATTATGAGGATTGAAGTAGAAGATATCTACACGGAGGACATTTAAACATGTAATTAACGTAACTAGACTTTGATAATGTTCCATGTCTCAAAATACGAGGCATCAAATAAATTCCTGTTCTTCCAGCCTCATTTGTTATTCTACAGAAAACTATGGCTTCATTAATCATGCTGAAGTGCAGTGATTATTTTTTAAATGTTTCCTGTGCAACAAAGTTGTTATGGCATCTTGATATTTTCTCCTCTTACATTTAAGCTCTCTCTCTCTCTCTCCTTTTATTTATTTTTTTAAAAAACTGCATAGCCACAGCCTTTGTGAGCCCTTCTTCACAATTACAAACAGTCTGATCATTTTCCAGTTACGGCTATGGCACTGAGCCATCATTTGTGTCACAGCATATTGAGTTTATTTGCACACAACTGTACCATTCTGAGCTTCCCATTACACTGTACCAGTGATCTCATCTGAATTGCATGCAGTTGAGATTTTCTTGATGATGCAATTCAGAGGGTTCCCCTCTATTTCGTAGCACAAAATTCCTTTTTGCAACATTCTGCAGCCACTCAAGATAATACCAAGGTTTTTGCCCCTCATACAAGTAGTGCCTTAGTTCCTCTTCTAATCAAAGTATGAAAGAAAACTGTCTGCATAATCCACTGCATGCAGCACTAACAAAGTCACTCTCAATAGATCATGCTAGTATTTTACCTTGCTTGAAAATTACAGATATCAGATGATCCTCAAGACATGACTTGCATTTCAACACAAGGATCTTAGAGTCGCACCTCCACAGTTACATCTCTGGCTTTGCTAAGGGGCTCTTTTTGCTCTACTCACTCACATTCACACAACAGTATGATAAGAGCTGACTCACAAAACTACTTCTGGAAAATTGAAAATCTAAATTGAACAGCACCTCCATATCAGAAGAGATTAAACACTACTGACTGTACAATGGTGTGCTAGTAAAAGAATACAGCTGATAGCAAGGGGTTGGAATACGAATCAACTAGAGAGGCAGTAGGAGACTCCCAGACTCTTGAGAAGCTGCAGAACACAGTCATCTTGCATCGCTGCCTAATAAGACAAGAGAAGGCAAAAGATTGGATTAAACTCACCTGGACTTGTGTTCACAGCTACACCTCTCAGCTGACACATGATTTTAGCCAGTGGACTATAGGCTTATGAAGTTTCATGATAAAATGAACTCCCAGCAAATAAACTCGTATTTTTAAGACTGATAATTCTTAAGGGAGCTTGAAGGCTCACTCATCAGTGCAGCCGTTCCACCACTAGCCTGGCCAAACCGATCTGGTTAAAGTAAACAAAGCACAACTATCCAAGGAAGAAACCAGCACCTGGCAACAGCACTGCAAATACAAGAGCATCAACACCATGTTAAAAAGACTTGGTCCTTAAAGGCTGTAAAAATGGCTGCAGTGCCATGTACAAAGAAAAGCAAGGTCAGAAAAAAAATTTCTCTGTGCCCTTGTAAACTGATCAAATCCTCACATTCTTCCTAAACCTGCAATTATATTTTCCTTCTGCTTTATATTACTCTGCATAGATTTGCATTTTGTTACCATTTTCTTGAATACTCATGAATTAGTTCATGAAGCTCTTCCAGACTTCTCTTAATGGGAGGGACTGGCCATCCATTACCTGGCAACCAGACACAGTCTGTGCCCAGGACAGAAATGTTTGCTGCATGTTTTGTGCTACAAGTGTAATAAATGAGATTATAGTCATAACAATATCAATTTATCCATCATGATTTTTGTGGATTATTAAATTATTTTCTTTTCAACAGCCTGTGCTTTTCAAGTAACAAGTATTCTTTGGGAGTTGCAGGAGGTGCATTCAAGTATTTTTATGAATTTCTGAAAATTATGAGACATAAGGACTACATTTTTGAGAATTGTATGAGATAATTTTAAAAATAAAATTCAAGCTTAGAACTACTTTATTTATGCAGGTTCAAATATATTACTTAATCAACAAACACGCAAATACAGCGTTGACCATTACAACATGTATCATCCAATACATGGTTGACCATTGATCTCAAGAGTGTAAGGGTGAAGTGTTTGCCTGGTGATTCTCAGGTTAAGAAAAATGCACCTGAAGAAACAAGTGTGAGCATTGGGAAGGAAAAACATATGTTAACAGACTAGTCAAATGATTATGTTTTTATTACTGAGAAGAGTGTGCTGGAGAATAAAGAACTACGTATTTAGGAAGATTAAGAAGTTGAGGAAGATGGGAATTTGGGGATCCGACCTTGCTTTGCACTGCAGGCAGAGCGCTCCCTGCACCCAGCATTCTGGTTAACATCCCTGCAAACCTGCACAACACCTGCTGCAAAACAAATCAAACTTTATAACTGTTTAGTAGTTAAACAGAGCTGACAACTTTTGTAGGACTATGCCTATGTATTTCTATACATTCCTAAATAAAATGCTTGTGTTACTGAATATTGCTATATTTTGTGTTAAAAAGGTCAACAGAACACCATTAAAGGCCCATGATAAAATACTTTCAAATATACTGTATAACATGCTATGGAAAACACTAGCCTGAAGAATGACATTGATCAAACTATAAGATGGTCACAATTTATAGTGCAATTTAAATTTGGGCACCTCTTAAATATAGGATTACAGCCCAATATAGCACATAGTAAAGAAGCATTTCAGTACACAATTAATACTCTGCTGCAAACACTGAATGCTTTGCATACTCTCCTGTAAGTTAAGCAATATTATAACATTCTATACACTGAAACAACAGTCGTGCACAGAAGTTAAGCTTAGAATAAGGCAACCTTTCTCCAAAATGAAAATGATCAACTATAAAAATATCTATGACACTTAGTCCTTTATAGTCTGACCTCCATTTTTACAGATGGGTAGCTGACAAAAAATAAATAAAAAAGTAAGGAAAATAAAAAAGACCCCCTTATTTCATTAGAGGTCACCAGGGACTGTATGACAAAAATAAAGCATTTCAGCAGTAGGTTTTCTAAACCCTAGGCTGGACCACTAATCACTGAATCTTATCCCCTGCACCCTATTCCACGTATAGATTTCTGTTCTTTCCTACAATACCAAACACATCTGTAAGCCTCAATTCCTAATGATTTAATGATACACCAAAAGGTCCAAAGTGACTTAAAATATTAAACAGACCCAAAAGAAAGTATTGTTGAAATGTACAGGAATCCTGCCCATGTTCTCCCTTGCACTACCCATCACAGACAGCTCCCTCCTTCCTTTCTCCCATAGCTCTGCTGTATGTCTTTTTTTCAATGTAAAAGTACACATTACCAAAGAAATCAAAATTCACAACTGTAGCTTGACTGAAGTTACAAAGTTACAGTACAGTTTTGGAACACTATTTGTGACGTTATTGCCAAGGCCATTGACCCAGGAATCCTCTGCTCTGTTTTCTCTGCTTATCTACCTTCCAGAGTGCAGCTTATGCCAAGTTCCCCATCTTCTGTGACCAACATGCGATAAAAAGCAACAACTGAATTGAAAATATTTATTAGAAGTGTAGAGAATGAGAAGAGAAAGGCAACCAAGGGAAAAGAAGCAGAAAAAGAGCATTGGACAAGGTTACTTTAACTGCCAATTAATGTTCAAAAATAACCTCAGCAACAAGCACAAACATGACAGTCATGAAAAAGAAAAAAAAGGCACCAGTATTAATAAATGTTTGATATAAACTGTTGCAACTAGAAAGTACGTTTTTCCCCAGGATTTCTTGTATCAAGCAACGCATTTACCCTCACTTCTCTGGAACAGATACTAAACGTCCCAGGCAGAGGTTCGAAGCTCGAAGGACCCATCAGCTTTGAGCTCCCGAGCAGTGCACCCGAGCAACGCCAGGGCCTGCCAGCACGGGAGGGGGACAAACGGGGCGGCACGCGCCAGCTGCCCGAGGGCCCGTACGAGAGCTACGGCGGGACGCTTCCAGCTCGCCCAGCCACCGCCCGGCTGCATCCCGCAGCCCCCTGCGCCCCTTCAACAACTTCTGTGCAGACGGCGGTCCTGGGGCGCGCGCTAGACCAGCGCACGGCAACAGAGCACCCAGCCCAGCCGCGGTACGCGGCCTGCGGCAGCAGCGACCGCCGGCTCTCCTGCGCGTCTGGATCTTCACCGGTCCCGCTGGGACGGCTGCTGTGCCCTGTGGCTCCCGCGTGCCAAACTGCCGCGGAAACAGGGCAGGAAGAACCCAGCGCTTCCCCTGCCAAACGTTTGCACGTTCTCCTTTAAAACTGAGTTTTCTTTTAATTAAGTCTGCTTTCTCCTATAGAACCTGATTAATATACGCCTTTTCCCCCTCCCCATCAGCAGGATGTGTTTGAACACTGGGTTTAATTGTGACTTTATCTAATGAGCCGTAAACACTGTCTTTTATAATGAATCGGCTTCTGCCCTTGGGCTTCTGTTACCCAACACAAACCCGTCCCACTGATCTTCCTGCGAAGTCTTTTCGTTTACAGCGTTCTTCCAACAGTGTTTCTGTAACACTTCCCCATTTTCAACAGCTGACTTCACTAACAGTCATGCTTACAATTATACTTACATTTTAAAACGTTTCAAGTACCATTCTGCTAAAATTTGGGTTTTTTAAAAAACACACACTTAAACAGTAAAATGAGCTGAGTTTGTGCTGAATTTTAAATAAATTAGCACAATATTCAATATTAAAGCAAAACTGTACTTCAGAAATGTATCAAGTGATTTAGGAGCCATATATTAATTATTAAAAATAGACTGCATTAGTAAGTACTTTTTCACCTACAGGTAGAGCAAGATTTTCAAACACTCTATACAATTGTCTCTTTGGAATTGATATCCGAAAAATCTTGCCCTAGGGCTTGTGATACACTTTTGATGATATCACAGTATTGAAAAGAGTATCAACAGCTTATTAAAGAGCTTTAAGTTGCACAGTGTAAGTTACAATTAGAGACAAAGAGGTTAATGACATTTAATGACATTTAATCTGTGTTTATGAGGTTGTTGCTTGGCAGACGCAGAATATTTCTGGCCTAAAGAGCTTGCTAAGAACAACCACGCGAGCAGATGGAGGCGATGGAAACAAAGAGGAATGTGTTCAGTTTGAAACTATTTCAGGCATCTGAGCGTCTCCCTTTACTTAGAAATATGCTGTTGAATCACCTTTGATTATGCTAGTACTTCTATCATGTAATTTGGGCAATAATCCTTATTTTCTGTTCTGCACATATCAAAGGCTCCCAGGATGGTTATGTAGATGTTTTTCCACAGGGCAGAAAAGCTGTGGATTTCCAGAACCAGTGCCCCACTGTGTTCCACCTAGGTGAAAAAAATTTCAATTTTTCAGGAAAGAATGGGACTAGTTTTCCGTGGCCACGTGTCCTTGAACCTTTGTTTTGTGGGTGAAGTTTTCAGCCATCACTCCTTTCTGTAATTTCCATTATACCACATATATTAAATAGTAATATATTTAATAAAATATAAACACTAAAGCATTAAATACTAGTATATGAATACAAGAGATTTATAAATATAAAATGTGAAGTCACAGTATCTCAACTTGGAATTAAGTATAATATCTAATTTATTATACAAGTTTTACTCCCATTAACCCTTCCAAAAAAGGCATAGCAGCCCTCATAACATCTCATCCTACAATTCTCTACATAATCCCTGTGACAGAATGAGTCCAAAGCTGAGCAGTCACTCACATCACATACCCCAGAATGAACTCCTAATTACCTGAGAATGGTGAGCATTCCCTACGCCTTGCCATAAAAGGAATTTTTCACTAATTTTAAGTTTAGCTCTTCTCTTGGATGGAAAAAAAAATCATTTTTGAGCAGACTAATTGAACATTTAAGTTAATCCTGGAAATAGTTTTACAACATCTAACAACAAGCTACATTAATTGAGAGTCAAGTCATCTGGTAAAGGTGCAAGGGTAGACTGAAATAAGCATCTGTATTCCGTTTCTTTTTAGCTATAGCTAAAAGATAGCAGAAGGAAAAATGGAGCACAAAGTGTCAAAAAGAAAGCAAAGAAATAACAGTGTTTGGTCTAATCTCACAAAGCCTCATACTACAGAAAAGGCTGGTGTCCAGTTTTAGAAAGGAAATATTTTAGAAAGAAAATACAAAAGCAGCGTTTGGATCAAGGGTCAATCTTGATGGCTGGATTTGCCAGTACTGTTCTGTTTTCTCCCTGCAGACTAAGACTGTACGTTACAGCAGCCACCCACAACGCTCTCGGAGAAAAGCACTTCTAAATATGATGGACAGCCTTGGTGTATGTACAAGCACCTCGGACATACTGTTGGTCTCAATTTATTTCAGCTTCAGCTTATAGTCAGCAGATAGAGGTGAAAGCAGAACAGGCATAGAGTCCACACCAGCAGAAACTAATCTGACTAGTTTTTCTGAGTATGCAATGTTGGATATGAACCAACAAAAAATATCCTTTTCAACGCTCAACAAAAAAAGGTGGGGGGGGGGAAGGAAACTCAAAACATATGTTTTAAGGTAATTCTACTGCCTCTTCATTCCTGGACTTGCATTCTTTACTGATCACCAAATCTTTAGTTTTCTGTACCCTGGGAGCTTCTCTTACAACTCCATTCCCCTGCGACTCATTACCTATGATTGATTCCAATGGATTTGATATACAATTTATATTCTGCACATATGAGACAATGTAAACCTGTAATTTTGACTACTAGTACAATTGAAAATGAACAGTATGGCAGGAGCCAAGAAAATTGATTTCTCTAATGGACTACATAGGGATAACTGGTTATTCAAACACAATTTCCCCATTTCTTCAGCAGTAAAGGGTAGATGTGGGGAATCTACCTCTGATGAGAATACACTAAACAAGCTGCAACCAGCTGCAAATAAGTAATGCTGTATTTAAGAGCAAAGGCTACAATTTCCTGAAGCAAATAGGACCAGAGACTTACTACAGAATCATGTGCATCACTTCACTTATATTCTGAGTTACAGAAATAAATGAAGATTTCATACACGTTATAGAAACACCGAAACTTCTAGTCTCAGACCTTATTTTTCAGCAAGTTCCATGGCTTCATACATTTATACTTGTAATATCCATGCTGCCTTCCCAGGCATGCAGTAAGTATCCAGGACACTATTTTTTCCATACTTACTGTAACACAGCATGGTGAGCCTTTTGGGTAGATCTACAGTAAGGTGAAGGACCTATTAAATTCAGAGTTACTATATTGTCATTTGGATCTGTACTACCACTACAAAGAACTGTAGTGAATTAATCTGATTTCTTCCTCTCTCTCTCTCTCTCTCTTTTTTTTTTTTTTTTAAGAAAACTGCTTACCTTTTAAATCAAATATGAAGTCACAATTTTAAGATAGTTTTTAAGAAAAAAGCCTTTCAGTCTACAATGCTATCATTTCAATAGCAAGTCAGATATTCATACTCTCACTCTTTGCACAAACATCCCTAAATATTTGTGATTCTCAGTATTTTAGAGGTTCCTAACTCATGGCTTGAGCACATAAAACTGTCCAAGAGACTTCCAGTAAAAATTTAACACTAAGGCAAACAAAGACTGCAGTATCTCATCAGCCGTTCACTGCGTCTACACCAGGATCCCCCCTCGCCGACAAATAGAGAGAAAACACTGACAAACTATTTCTGCCACTGCAAAATTTCACCGGTGCTAAAACATTTCTATTTCAATGGCACATATGGATTACTGGGCTAAAAAGGAAGAAAGCCACTATAAGAGATAAAATACAGCCTAGGCTGGGTGTAAGCCAGCTTCAAGTTTCCTTTAGAACGACGGTTTTGTTTCTTCAAACTTCAAAGCTGCAGGAAACGCCGCAAAGCAGAGCAACTCGGCCTTTGGGGCACGCTCCACCCCGACACACCAGCTCGCTGCCGGGCTGCGAACAGCTGGTACCGCCGCGAGGGCTAAGCCCCTGCCGTACCGTCTACGGCACACGAAGGACGTGGTGAGAACTGCGAGGTAGGTGCTCGCAGTCCAGAAAAAAGGGAAAATGGGCATTAAAGATGGTGAAGCGTGATGGTCCATGTGGTTACTTGGATTTAAATAGCTGCTAGCCCCCAAAGAGGCCTTTAAAAGGCCTGAGAAATTTTTCCTTCTAAAATATCGCCTCTAAATGCAGTGAGGTTATGGTTAATCTGCCCACAACTTCGGCCACCTTGTGCTGTTGGGGTTTCCCTTAAATCACAGGCAAAACGCAGCGACGGAAGAGGCAGACGCGTTGACTTTGATCCTCACGGATCTTCCTGGGCAGCAACGAACCCTTCCACGCTCCACACAATCACCCCTCACAGGTGCCCCAGCGTCCGTTCCGCGCAAGACCCTCCTCCGCCTACGCTCACAAGCAGTACCTTTAAATTAGTTCTCTAAGTAACAGAGAACTTGAATTCACATGTGCATTCCTAATCTCAGACCACGTAAGTGTTTTGAAAATTTCAGATAATACCACAGAAACAAAGACGCTTTCCCAAATTAGGTTGCCTTTGCAAGCAAGAATGTGCTCAAAATAGACAGTGATTACATATTCCTTTAAATATGCCTTGAACTCTGCTGAGTCAGTATTGGCTGCAAACAAACTGTCCTTGAGCGTTTTGATTGTTCCATAAACTATCGCTACGAATTAGAGCAACACCGCATGCTTTCCCTACCATTAAATGAAATGATACATCACATACTGCATGAAAAATGATAGAAAACTGGCTTGGGTTGGAGCAAGATGCTGGCACAGGTCCGGAAAATTGAGCAATCTTGAAAATCCATAGTAACAAATTGATTGTTTAAATTGAGCAATACAGAATGCATCTGAACTAAAGACCCACACTGAGATAAAAATCCCTTCTTCATATAGAAAACAAAGCCCCCAAAATCACGTATTACCAAGAACTCACAGCTATTTACTTTTCAAAAGAAAAAAATGGATCAAAATTTTGGATCAAATGGATCAAATGGTTGTAAACATTGCTTAGATTAAAAAGAGGTTGAAATCTGATTCCAAGTAGTCAACATTTTGCTAATATTCAAACAAAGCATTTTTACAAGAGATAAGACAAAATTTAAGAAATAGAAAAATTAATGTTTTAATAAAAGAATAAGAAAGTCTAAAATATGCTCAGGATCAAATTTACTTATCAGTCATTCATAAAAGAGCTTTGAGAATGGAGAGGATATTTGTCCTTCCACTAGCACTTCCTTTTGAAGTACACCGTTAGCTACTATTAGATTAAAGATGAATTTCAGTAACCAGATTTTCCCCAGCAATGCAGTATCTTTGCTCCTGACTGTAACTGTAAGATCTGGAGACCATTTAAGTCCCTTGTAAGGTTCACCTTGAGAGTTTAAATGGCATGCACATTAATACCTGCATAAAATGGGATGTACATGCACAATGGGATGTACATAATACATAAGTGTAAACGTCTAAAGGAGTAAATGAGTCATTTAAATTGTTGTGCATTAGAGAATGGATGATTATTAGACCACAAGGTTAAAAGAGAAAAAAAATCTAGTGAAAAATATTTGAACAAATTAGACATATTCAACTTGAAGGACCTGATGCAATTCACCCCAGGGTACACAAGGAACTAGCCAATGCAATCTATTGCTTAAATGATTATTTTTCAGAATTTATTGAAGAGGTAAAGAACTGCCAAAGGACAAACTTTGTAAGTATTTCCAAAGAGAAAAAGGACCTGGAAATTATAGATCAGTTAGCCTACCTTCAATGTTCAGAAAGATACTAGAACAAACCACTTAAGAGTCTATTTGAAAGCACCTACAGGATAATAAAGGTGATAAAACGCAGTCAACATGGATCCATCAAGAACAAATCACGTCAAAATGATCCAATTTCCTTTCCTGACAAGATAATGGGCCTAGCAGATAAGGGGGAGGCATTAAAGACAATCTATCTTGACTTCAGTAATGCATTTGATGCTGTCCCTTGGGACATTCTCAAGAGTAAACTAGGAAAATTAGTTTAAATGAAGACAAAAGAAGATGGGCACAAAAATTCACATAAGTGTAGTAATCAATAGTTTACTGCTGGCTGGAAAAGCATTTTAAGTAGAGTTCCAGAGGAGTCTATTCTGGATCCAGTTCTACACATTTTCAATAATAGCTTGACTGATGGGATAGAAAAAGCACTTTAAGTGTTCACTGATACAAACTGAAAGGGATTACAAACAACTGCGGAACAGCATTAGAATCCCAAACGGTAAAAATATTCAGTTACAGTAATTCCACAGACCAGGGGGGTTGTGAAGCTACTATAACTGATTATATGTCACTACACTTAGGAAGATATCCAAAACATTGTTTTGCAATAAAACAGCATGCAATAATTTGCCATAACATTTGAGAACATAAGATTGGTCTGACTATAAGGACCATCAAGTCTTGCTGCTTTCAGGCAACAGTCTACATTAAAACTTTCCACTTTTTCCTTAGATGTTCACCTTGAATTAACATATTTTGTTCAATATTTATTAAATGTTCCCGCTATCTTGAAAGTGGTCGTCGTAGGAGATGGACTCAGAAGATAGAACTACCCTTCACTTTGTGATTTGTTTCAGCAAAATCAGATTGAAATGTATTTATATTTTCTGAAATGTATTTTTAATGCTGAAGTGCCGATTTTTATATACCATTAACCTGTATTAATATAACCTACACTTTCTTCAATATCAAAGGGAATCTTTCCAATGTATCCAGTAATTCTTCCATTAGGTACTCTCAGATTTGCATAGACAGAATACTTATGGTCTTATTCATGCTTCATGGATACTCAGGTATGACAAGGCCACTTTTATACTTATTGTAAGGAGAAATATATTCATCAAGATCTCATGAATCATTATCTCTGCTAAGGCATTATATTTCAGAACCAGCAGCTTATCCCTTCCACAAAAAAAGGGTGCAAACTTGCAACCGGCTTTTTCCCTAGCTCACCATGGAGCTTGATTGAGTTGCTTCAGCTTTTATTCTATTTAAAAGATGGAAGCAATTCATCCATTTACTTCCCTGGACTGAATAATTAGTTGATCTATGCACAATGTTTTCAGAGCTGTATAAAAGTGCTGAATATTATTATTAGTATAACCCATACTGGGTACAATATAGAGAAGATACTGTTGTATATATTTGATCAAGCCAGACTGTTATGCCTTGCAGTAAAAAAACTGGCTGGCCTAAAGTGAGCTGCAACAGAAAAAGAAGCCAAACAAGTTCTAAAAACGGAAACCTTTTGGAAGCAAATAGAGACATCAACACAGAACTGACAGCTCATCAGGACAGAGGGGAAAAAATAGGCATGACCCAGTCAGCAAGACAACCACACCTCCAAGCCAAAGACAGCTCAGCTGGAAACAGATCAAAACCTTTAACAAATGTTCAGAGTAATCTCAGTCATTCAAACCAGGATTCCCTAAACCCACAATCTTCAGCTATTTGTAGCAGATGAGTCTCAATAAAGGCTTGGAATTTGCAGAACTGCAGAGATTCCTGTAGAATTGGGGGGCAGAGGGGAGGGCACAGGAAGGAAGGCATAGAGGGGATGCTTAAGGGAGCAAACCAAAAAACCCTGCTCCACAACATAAGGGAAAAAATGACAATATTTCTGCTGCTACTATCGCTCCATATAGTGCCTGGCAGGTCACCTCCCTCGGCCATTCTTTATTTTTCATTAAGATGAGGAGAAGGAGGGGAAGGAGGTGGGAAGAACAAATTAAACAGCAAATATACTGGAAAGTCAGAAGTGCTCAAGTTGGATGTAACTTTAAAACCTCATTTGATTAAAGAATGATATGCCAGGATGCAGCTCCTGGAGCACACTGGTAAGTGAATAGTGGCTTTACTACGTTTATACAACATATGCAGTCCCCATGTTTATGCATACAGATGTTCTCTCTCTGTAAAGGCATTACAAGCCTAGGCCCTCTGTATTCAGGAAGATGTGTAGTAGACTTATTGATTTACAAAGGCATGGTAATGTGTTCTGCTACAAAAGTCAGATTGCCCCAGGTACAGCAGCAGAACATCATGCTGACTGAGTTAAAAAGATCAGTAATTGTTCAGCCAGCCATGGGATAAGGGATGGTCAATCATCAGAGGAGAACAGAGATTTGGAGATTACATTGCATTACACTAAATTGTTTTTTTAAACATTAGTGACAGCTTCCTCTTTAGCATAGCCAAAGGTTTTATTTTTTTTTTTTAAGCCATCAATAAAATGCTAATGCTCATTGTCTTTTGCACCACCCTAGAGTAAGCTCTATTTCACATATGTGCTAATAATTATAGTTGCAAATTCTATAGAGATTTTGTAGGTTTTTTCACTGCTTGAGTTATCAATCTGACAACTTGTGCAAGGAGCATCAGTATTTGTAAGGCTGAGAAGTCTTGTTCTCCAAGGGCAAACATGAGTGACAGCAGTAGAGATTTCAGGGGAAAAGAAAGGGGGAAGAAGATAAATCCACAAAAAAGGGCCTGTGGGTGACCCAAGAATAGACCAACCATCAGTTAACTTAGTCAGATATGTACACACCATGTACACCCCAGGCTAGGGCTCCAATAGACTTCAGTGGGCCAAGATAACAAGCACTTAAAAATAGAATTGGGTTTTGAACATGTATGAAAAGTCTACTAGTATTTGCATCTAGGGGTTCTGCTTTTCCTTCCTCTGGTGACTAGCTTTGTCCTTCTACCCATTCATCCAGGAGATGTTGAGCAGTCTGAGCTGTACTAAGTTGTGTAAGCATGTGAGAAGAAAAGTAGGTTTTCCCTCCCTCCCCCCCTCCTCAAGCAAAGGATGACTGTCTCTATAGAAGGAAGCCTGCAGAAGAAATGAAGTTTACACAATCTGCACGGATGAATTCTTATTCCTATCCCTGACGTGTAAACCATACGGTCAAATCCCAGTCTCTTCTACATCATCCCCCAGAATCAGAAAAACGCGTTTTTCTTCCTGCTACCCGATCAATCGCTCAAAGTACTTCTAACTACAATTTCTACTAACATGTATTGTTTTATTTAAAGTATGATTGCTGTGGCTTCCACATTCTTCTTCCAAATTCAGAGTCTATTCATGTCATTTAAAATTACTTCATGGGCTAAACAACCAAATACACTTCAGAAAGCAAAGCCTCCCAAGGCAAGAGTCAGCTTTTGTTTCCTTGACCACTGGCCCGTCTGAGAAAGCACTCCAGTGGTCATCCTACAAACATGCAGGTAGTCACTGCAGCAAGACAAGAACCCCCGAGTCATAACAGAGTTGCTCTTCTGCACTCAGGATAAAAGACATAAGACTATTAGGAAAAAAATTTACATTTCCTCTCACTTGGTTCATAGATTTCAATTCAAAAACCATAAAGGTAAAAAGAACCACTTTTCAGCTCAAACACATGGATTTTCTTTTAATAAGAATGCTAAATTCCAATGCATTGTGTAGCTAAAGAAAAGAGAATGGGTTTGTATACACAGTCCTGAAGTGAAGATGCAGCTCACACCATGAAATAGCAAAAGCATGAAAGTTCACATCTGGGACTGCTAATAATTTACTGCTAAGCCCACTTGCAATGATGCACAAACTAAAGAATAAGTGATTAAGTCTACAAGATCAGGAAACCTTTCTACTGCAAAGTTCAAGTCCAAGCTTATTTACATTATTAAGGTGATATCAAAATTAATATTTATCTCCAGTATAAAAATAATTTCTTATGCAAAAATAAAACTATTCCAAGTGGGAATATACCTCCCCCCCCAAATAAATACAGAAATAAGAAAAATAGTGTCCAAAGAAGGAGGTACCAAGAGGATAACTTGCAAACCTGCTTATCTTGTGCCATGATTCACTTCACAAGGCATCTAGACCACATACATTTGCGGGAATATTACTTTCCTCTCTATGTTGATAACAATGTTAGAAGAAGAGAGAATAAGAGCAAAATTCTGGATATTGGAAACTAAAATTAAAGCTCTTAACCAATATGAAAATAATGCAAGTTACTATGGCAGTTTTTATTAAACATGTCTCTTTCTGTATCCATAACAGAAAGAAACCATAAAGGAATATATAGCATAATATGGTTACTTTTGTTGTAAGTCAGAAATCATCTTTTGGGGAAGATGATAGGTCTACCTTAAACAAATTCCCCTCAAAAATAAGCAAAAAAAAATTTTTTTACTGGCTATAAAAAGAATGAAAAGCTGAGAAACAAATCTGTTGAAAATGCTGAAACAAAAACAATATTAATGTGTTCAGTAAAATAAAAGGTAGAAAACAAGCTGAACTAGGACAAGAAATGGCCAAGATCATTACCTAGGTAAACTCTTATTACAGGGTATCAGCTTGAGGAGAGTTGAGCAAAAAGGCACAATGCAAAAATAAAAAGGTCAATATGCTTGCACATGATGCTTAAAAAGCAAAAGTAGAATACCTAGAAATAAGAGAAGTCTTTGATGTAAAAGAGGCAGCTGAACAACCACAATCAGTGGGGTCAGGTAGGTTATAGGATATCACTGTCATAAGAATCAATGGAAATTAATAAGATCAATTTTCTAAGTAGTGCAAAATGCATTAGAATCTCTATGTATATAATTCCCAAATCACAAATGGACTAGTATCGCTAAAGTAATCAATTTCTGATTAGGAGAACAGTATGTAGTGCACAATATTGAAAAAAATAGATGAGGCAGGACAATTGTGAAACAAAGTTTACAGAAGTGATTTTTTTTTTTTTTAATACTTTCATGGAATAGCTGTCCCTAAATTAATACAAGAGGGCCGAATGTAATATGTTCTTCATTGTACAGGAAAATAACGTAACCTGAATACGGAAGAACTTAAATCTTCACTATTTAAATTTAAATAATTTATATTTATTTTATATGTAGAAAGGTAATCATTCATCCTAGTATCAGGAAATTTATTTTCAGGAGTAACAGTAAGATCATGATACTTAATCTTACATTCTAGATACATAGTTTCAAATTAGAGGGTTTTTAATCTAGAAATAAATATAGTAATAAATTCAGACACTCAAATATTTAGATTTTAAGCAGAAACTAAGCTACAGAAAGTACCAGCAGCACAGCATTTTGTGTCACCATTTTTTTAAAAAAATATTGGCTCTGGTAGTCAGCACACTATGGCAAGATAGACAACAAGACATAGCAATTCTTGTATTCCACTTCCTAACATGCAATGAAGTAATCTTTCTGAGGTAGGCAAGCCTTACTTTAGCACTGTTAAAGGTCTTACATGTGCTAGAGAGATGATCTTTAGAAAAAGATTTCAGATGATTTGCAGTAAGAATAGCCTTACTGTCTTGCAGCTTTATCAAAAAAAAGGAATCAGATTAAATTTGGCCCAGCCTTTATATGACTGGGAGAGTCATAAAAAGTCTGAGCTTGCTCGCGTGTCAGAGTAGTCCATCTGTCCAGATACCACTGCTGAAAATACCTGCAACACTTTGTATTCTAGCTAGATTATACCACCCCATGGTATAATCACATATTGTGTTTTCCTTCCAAAGTTATAGCAAAAAATAAAAAACACTGAAAAGTTTCACTTTAGAAACATTTAAATAGAACTAAAACAAAGCAGCTTGAACATAGGAATGACCATAGCAGGTGAAACCAGAGATCTTGCTAGTTTACTCCAGCCCACAGTCTTTGACAGCACCACAGTAGGTGAGAAAAAGGCATGCAAGACTGCTACAAGCATAGGTGCTTTCTCCAAATGTTCTCAAATCTCTGCTTGCTGCTCGGAGTCAGTGCCTGACCTGCACTTGTCTCCACAGATTCTGTAGCCATTAAGGAATTTCAATCCAAACACTTCTGCACTCTCTTCATAAGCCTATGAAGATTTTTCTCATCCACAGCATTCTTTGGTAAGCAATTCTGAGGCTGACTCATCATATAGTAAGGTATTTTTTTTTGTTGTTATTTTAAAACCACTTCCTCCTAGCCTCACTTAGCAATAACAGAGCAACTCAGTACATTCAACAAATCTGTTAAATCTGATTAAAAAGAAATACAGAAGTTAAGACTTTTCCTACTGGATTTTTCAGAAAAATAGACACATGCTTCATAACCTTATTTTGGAGCAATTTTCCATTGGAAGCTATTTCATTGTTTTTTTAAAAAAAGCAATAAAAAGCTAGCAATACAGCTGTATTATGTCTCTAGTTAGGCACATTCCTGGAGAGCATATTCTGTCAGTGAAGTATAAAGCTATAATGCAAGTAGAAAGAATAAAGCTATTTTGGAATCTGAAAATAAGAAGCTTTATCTCTGCAGATAATAGCTCCTCTACTTACATGAGCAATATATTAACTTTCAATTATCTTGGTGCCTGTTTTCCAGGGAAATGAATTTTAAGTAATAAATTACACAAAATATCCAAGTATATACTTAAATAAGGAGAAGAGTGTAATTAATGGCTAGCTTGGGTTTTTATAACAAATTCACTGGTCGGATCATAACGCATTGATCCATCTACAGAAAAAATTCCTTCTTAATACTGAAACAGTACAATACCATTCCGCATAAAGTCAAAGCTTGAATGACACACATCGTTAACTGTAAAATTAAATCATGTGGCCCAGTTTGACAGGAACAGCAGGTAAGTGCAACCATGTAATCAAAATAGTCCTAGAAAATCTGAATTACTGCCAGTGGAAGTAGAATGGACAGCCACTCCGTATTTTAGGATTTATCTGTTAGTGAACATGGAATAAAAGGAACTTGGTTAATGCTTTTGATGCTGTGAGACTAGCCATAACTTGAAGACCTAAAAAAAAAAAAAAAAAAATCGTTATGCAAAACTGTCCACTGAAGGTTTTAACATTCGTTTTTTGCATCAGAATCTGAATTTAAATTATATTTGCTTTCAATCCAGAAGCCTGCAAAATCTTAAGAAGATTTTTTTTCCCTCAAAAGTACTAAAACTACTTAAACAAAACAAAAAAGTATGAAGGAAACCCCCTCATTCTCCCACTCTACTAAAAAGATTCAATGACAAAACAAGTTTACAGATCTATTCTGAAGTGATGTCATGTAGCTTCCTTGAAAAGGAAAAAAAAATAGTCTCAATCTTTTTTCAAAATAGGACTAGATGTTAGAAAAGCTTCTATCTCAACTCTTCTACACAACTAGCTCATTCCTCTATCATAAGTCCTTTTGCTCTCTTCATGTTTAGGTCAATCTTTAGCATTTCCCTCTCTTCTAGTCTATAAACACTTTACTTTTCCTTTCCTTCAGCCTTTGCTCTTCTAGTATGTTTGAGTTTTTACAGTTTGTTTTCCCCTCTCTGAAGTAATGAAATCAAATCTAAATTATACAATTACCAAGAAAGAAGACATCCACAAACATATTAGAAGATAATGCATAAAAATCGATTTTCTTCTTAAGCAGAGTTCAAGATTTTATTTTCCAAAGGTGTGAACTTAGAAGTCTGTATTAATCTCTCCATACCCTTAAATCCACTGAAGATAAATGTTCCTAAGGAGAAAAAACATTCATTTTGAAAACATTCCTATCCAGGAAGAGTCCAGACCTCTCCTTTCCACCCCTTTGACCTTGCAGGTGTAGGTAGGTGCAGTGCTGGCACCAGTGTGGGCTCCCGAGCTGCCAAGGAGCCAGGCGCCTGCAGGGAGCTGCACGGTTCAGACGGCGCTCGAGAAAAGGTCCAAGGACTGCTCTGGCTGCCTTCCCCCCGCTCCCTCTCTCGTCCCATGGATTCTCCTCTCATTGACTGCTATTTTTCAAGCATCGCTTTAACAAGACAGCATAGGATCGGCTCCTCTTCCTGATCCAGAAGCAAGCCACGGTCCCTCTGCTTCTCCCATGAATTGATAAGAATCAAGAGCCAACAACATGAAGAGTAGAAGAAAAAAAATTCCTAACTCTCCCAAAACCATTTTAATTGCACACACTTGTCTCATAACCCTGATCCACAGAAAATCCATGTCCTCATCTAGCACAGTTTATCTCCTCACAGTACTGGTGCTAATATTCCTGTCCAACTGAAAATGAAAGGTAACAATCAAGTCCCAGAAGATACTCTCCGAGGAATAACTTTTGTTGTTGTTTTTATCCAATAAAAGTATGAAACTACTTTAGTCATGATAATTAGTATTTTCAGGGTTGCAAATGAAAGGGTTTTTTCTGCTTCATCACTTTTGTGTAATCGAGTTTCTTCCAATATTAGCTGATTAATCTCGCTTTTCTCTTAAATTATTACACTTGTTCAAAATCAGAGTTTAGCTCAAAATGGCACATAAGAATAACCTAAGGAAAAAGTTAACCCTTGCTAGTAATTAGCTTGCACTTACTACTAAAAGGAAAAAGAAGCAAGTGAAAAAACAATCTACTTTTTTCCTCTCTCCAATATTGCATTTAAAAGAAACGCTGCAGTAGTATCAAGAGTTACCTGCTTATTCAATTATTTAGTAAGTCACAAGTGGTCCCTTGTCAGTTTGAGACTTACAGTACTGCATGCCCATATCACTTGTGATATCCACGTTGCTGAAGATTAGGAACCTTCAAGTGACTACATTTAGGTTTACTGACAGCCACTTTACTCTAAGTTCAATCTCCATATTTTTCCATAAACAATATATGTATTTACATACACAGATGTACTGTAAGGGTACATCTTCCCCTTTCTCTTGAACTAAATCCAAACAGAACAGCATGGGAAGGGAGGAAAAGGAAAGAAAAAGAAGAGGTAACCCACAATTTGTTCCACTGTCATCATCTGTAAGGGTCCAGGCACGGCGTGAGCCTGCCTCCCGCAGGTTGCATAGTGCCCTGCAGAACAGAGTTTTGCTCCAGAAAGAGCAGTAACAAACATGTCATCAGGCTGGAGGGAGGTGAAATCTAACTGGGATTTCACCGTGAAAAGGAGGGCACCAAGATGATTCTTACTCTTTCCACCAGTCCTTTGGGAAACAGCGTGACGCAAAGTAGAAGGTCTCATACACAAAAGTTATTGCTCTTGTTTGTAGTTAAATCATACACAGCATCAAGATGATGCAGTCCTCAAAACTAAAAAAAGAAGAGCTTTTAGGAAAACAGTCCCGGCATACAAGGAGTAAAACAGTTTCTTCATCCATTTGATAGGCATACACAGAGAAAAAAAGGAGAAGGGAAGAGAGATCAATTCTGTCAGATCAGAAGAAAACCAGCTGCAAAGAATAGTAAAAAAGAGGCTTTTTTTGAAGTTCTCAGATCTCCTACAGGTAGGTTTTAACAACTGATAGGAAACCTCTCTCCATTCTCCTCCCTCCTTTCTAGTTTAAAACCAAGGTCCTTTGAGCATGAAGCAAAATAGAACCCAGAGACACAGAAGTGTAACAAATCGATAGAAAGGCTGGGGCCAAGGTGAAGGCATGAAGGGGATCAGAGGATAAAGGAAGAGTCATGGACAAGAAGCAGATGAAAAATGAAAAAGCAAAGATCAAATAGGATGGATAAACTTTAATGTTAAAACTGGACCTTTGTATCTATTTCTAGAATTGTCAGTGCTTAAAATATTTAGGAATGCATTTAGTCTTGATTCCAGTGTTATTAATATTCCTTGTAGTATCTTGGGGGCATGGGGGGCAAGAAAAAAGAAAGCGTCATTCTTGCACTTCAGGAGAAAACAATTGTTTTCAGTTGATTTTAACATGCATTTAATAAGTCCTGATATCTTTATCTCAGTGCGCATCCATAGGTATCCTTTGTCTTTTGGTACTATAATTCATTGCTTCATAAGATTTCTCATTTGTGTAATACCCTTACATTTAGGAGAAATACTCCTATTTTAATGCTAACCACATGGGTAAACAGTTCCTAATTGGAAGTCCATTCAAGTAAACAGAAGAGCTCCTATCAGGTGGTCCTCTTAATATTTTTCAATGAATTATCACAGTAAAAGTTTTGGACACAGGTGAACAGCAGTGTTATTGCATATTTACAGATGCTTCTTACCCACCTAGAAACACAGATGTTACATTCATATACCTTCACAGTATTTCAACACAGAAGATCCTAATGACCAACCAAAATAAAAGATGAGAAAAGTACTTAGTTTTTATTCCCTAATAACGAACAACACTTGTGGCAAATGGAAAGCAACACACACATGCATACTCAGGGCAGCAAAAGGAGCACTTACAAAAGAGATCCATGAGACACGTCGCCTCTGTCATCCAGTGAGCGGGGGGACCTCCACAATAGCCAATAGGGATTTATTTCAGGCATTCAGCATCAATCACAGGAAACTATAAACACTGAACCTCTACCAGCTAATCTGAGTACTTACAAGGCTAAATAGATATCCCCTTGAATATTCTTCTCACTGAGAGTAGCATGCAGCAGCTACTTTCCTGCATAATTTCCAGCATTTCCTGCATTTGGGACAAATTGTTCTTGTCCCGTCTTGCAAATATTTTGCTAAGCATATGTTAAAATTCAAAGTACTAGATTATAAGAATTGACAGGAAGAAGTCCACAGCATCCATAACCTATACAGGATTGTCTGCTGCTTCCATGAAAATACATACAGTGCCAAATATTCATTTTGTTCTATATCATTTCTGCTGAAATGGAGGACCCTACCATCTTTGCCACATGTAAAATGGTAGATGAGGACGTTTGCAATCACCTCCTTTCATATCAAATTCAAGCTTCTTCTCTATAAAATACATTCATAGATACCTCTAAGAAGAGAGGGGAAAACTCCTTTTAAACACACTAGGGATGGCCTGGCCAGTTCAATCAAATTAGCAATTGTTAAATAACTGACATTTGGGATCTTATGCCAGAAAAATAAGCTAATTTTTAACACAGACTGTGTATGTCTGTAGTCAAGGAACACGTAAATATACAACAGAAATACAGAGAAAAAAAAGAGAGAGATCACATTATAAAATGCATTAATTTCACATTACCTGTATGAATAGCCTTTCAGGAAGCTTTTCTAATGATGTCTCAACTTATACTTGAAATTCAATTATACCTTAGCTAATCTGACTACAGGAAATTAATACATTTAACTCTTAAGCCATTTGCTCCTCAGGAGCACCTATTCACATACGGCACCATTTTTTTCTGTCTGTAAAACAACGGAATGGCAGGACGAAAAAGGCGTAGTAACTGCTAACTGCATTTGTGTAATTCATCAGCATGCTTAGTGTAACTCAATTTCAGTAACTGATAGAATAGTTTTAAAGTATTGATATAACATATCATAGAGATTGTAAAAAAATTTAGAGATTTAGTCTATTTTTTTAAACACGAACATGAAATGCCTCCAAAAATAAGCATAAAAAGAATACCAGATGTGAAATAAAGTCTTCTCTGTTTTCTAATTGGGATTGACAAACACTGAGACCTTTTGGTCTTTTTTTCTTGGAGATTTTTTATAGAAAGCTACTTCAATCCTACCTGAGACATGTTAAGAAGGAAATTTGAATGGCTACTATCCCAACAAACAACTTCAAGGAAGGGGTAAAGGAAGCAAAAGGAATCAAAAAAGCAAGAGTCAAAAACTTTCAACCATAAGTAGTGGAGGAAACACAGGAGGCACAACACCATAGCACCGCGCGCACATCTGGTCCAGCAGACATGACAGCACACCACGCCCCGAACAGTAGGTGCTGTGGGAATGCAAGGATTTAGACTCAAAAGCCTCAAACACTCAAGTTTCAGCTAGCCTTGCTTTATACTACGAAAGGCTTTTATCAGTCTGGCTTTCAACTTCTTGCAAGCAACAGCCAGCAAGAAATCCCTCAATCAATATTCAGTTTTCCAGCTTTGTTCCACTTCTCCAGCAATTCAGAGGACTGGAAGAGCATTTGTTGTCAGATACTTGTTGCATACTGACGAGGGCACATGGGGCCTGCATGCTAACCCTCTCAACCAGTAAAAACAGTAAAAAGCCTATAATGAGATATATTATTGTGTGAGGAAAGACAAAGGCAGAGCCCTTGATTTATGCAAAAATTAGTGTTGGGAGTGTCATTTTTTTCCTGAAGTTTTAAATGGATTAACAATTTTTTTTCCACAATATTGAAGATTCGTCCTTTAAAAGGGTCAGAAAAGGCCTATCTTTGCTCCTTATAAACGTGGGGGAGAGAACAAAACTCCTACCAATAACAATCACACCAATTCTATTTGAAATCTACGTTAGAAGTCTTCAAGGACTTCAGATGCAGCAAATCAAACTAGAAACTGTACATGTCCTACTTGGACTTTTTTTTTTTTTTTGGATGTATACTTTTAGAGGGAGCATAGGCATAAAGGAGAGTCATTTTTTCCTTTTAGGATATCACTGAAAAACTTATTTAATATCTATTAAAAAAGTGATACTTCGTAAGTCTCTGGAGCTGAATTGTAATACCCTACAACCATTGTTTCTTTCAATAAACTACACTCAAGTGGAATATATAAGATGATCGTGTGAAAAAGGAAGTCGTTTTTCCTTAATAGCCACTGAATTTCATGCAGTAGAATTTTTATGCTATACGAATGACAAAATATTGTCACCTATAAAACAGTCTAATATATATATTTTTGGAGGCCTAATTATAGTCTCCAAAAAACTGTAATCATTTTCTTTATAGCATTTCCTCATGATTTGTTTACAGTGCAAGAATGGTGGTATGCACAGATAGTGATGTAATTTCCATGTAAATTAAAGAACATTTCACCATTTTAGCACAACTGCTGCACAAACAATGGCAAAATAATAATTAAATAATCACGGTTTGTAGAAGATAATTCTATTTATTGCAAACAGAGGAGACACATCCAGTACAACACTGCATTCTGCAGACTTATTTGAAATCAATAGCAGTGAACATAATGCGTTCCACAGCAGTTATACTTCGCCCTGCAGAATTTTCTCCTTTTGACCTAGCTACACTGCACACTACATCTGCGCAACTTGTTCGTTTTGCTATGAGGATTCAGATTAAGTCTAAAGCATGTTTTTGAGGTAATCTCACACGTGTTTTCTTCCCTGTTAGCTTACATCCAGACCAAGTACAGCATGCATTAAAAAAATCTCATCTACACTATTAGTCCGGAGATGAATCATCAGAAGAACAGCCATACGTTTCATGACTTCTCCTCTAAAAAGCTTTGCTGTTCATCTTTTATGTTTTTGTTCTGCCTTAGCGTTGTCTGCTTTTTAGCTATTCTGACTGGATGAGCCTTTAAAATACTGAGTTTCCCAATTTACCAGGTATCATCCATCTTCCCTCGCAGTCAGATTTGCCTAGATAGGCAACTATTCCCTGCACACCCGTGATGGTACTTGAGATGTTATATCCCAATTAAATTTCTGTGGGTCATGTTGGAAGCATAGTACAGGAAGGCGTAGTGACAGAAGAGGATGCTTAACTCTGTTGCTGTAGCAATGATGGCTCAATCTCCTTTACTGTGTCAAATTTCAGTCTTACTCAGTAGTGTTTTCCCTGCACTTCTTCTCATGTTTCCAGATTAAATTAGTTCATGTTATCACACGCACTTATTTCAAAGGAGAAGTCAACCTCAGCATATTACAGCAAAGGAAATAACATGTTAGGGCAGGCTGCCCGCAAGATTATCTCCAGTCTAACAGATTTGGTTCTGCCCATTGCTTGGAAAAAGAACAGAGTATTTGGTGTTGTGTTAACAAAGACAACTTTTTTTTTTTTTTTTTTTTTTTTTTTTTTTACATGTCTCTATAGTATGATCCCAGATTTCCCTGTATTCAGAGATTTTGAGAATTGGAAAGAAAGTTCAATACTAAATCAGTTCTCATGGAAACTAGGAAAGCCTTCTCCTCTGACTTACCTTGCACTGATAAACTGACAATAGGCTCATATATAAAGATCCTCATAGAGTGCTTCATTACAACTTCAAAATCCGAAAGTTAACCCTACTGAGATATGGCCAGGAGCTTTTCAGTCAAAATATACAGAAATAAATCTGTTCATACACAATTAAGAAACAAATTTTACAGGTACTGCTTAATGATAACTTAATCTTGTAAAGAGCTAGCAATTAGAAGAAAATTCCTTTCATAATGATGGCTGTAAAAAGCTGCAAGCCAAATTCACTGGAATTATTTTCTGACAGAACGTGGCCCAGTAAAGAAGAAATATCCACATGCCCACAACAGCATGCAGGTCTTTTGGGTTTACCCTACAGCTCATACATCAGCCCAGCTGATTTTTCAGAGGTTCTCAGCATGTTATGAATATATGCAGTTGTATGTAACAAGAGACAGTTTAGAGTGCCCAGAAACCCATTTTTATTTTCTTCTCTCCCAATAACACAGCTAATAACATTCCACTGGTGTTATTCCTAACACTACTTCAGGGGACATGCTCACCTCTTACAGAACCACCGTGAAATATATTACCTCTCTTTATAAGCCTTACTTCACTGAATACACAGCAGTCTTCCATAAAAAAATACATGAATTTCAGTGCCCAACAGACACACAGCATCAACATGCATTCAAGCACACCCATGTGTGAAGCAGTCTCAAACTCATGCTGAGAAATTCATTGCTTCGACAACTTGTATCATCATCATATCACCCCTCACCCCACAGAAGCTTATTCCTTACATAAATTTATGGTTTATTAGGACAATGGCCTAATATATAGGTGGGAAAAAACTTTAACTTATACTAAAGAATTGTTGTCCAATTAAATAACTGGTATTTTAGCAAAACTTTGGAAGAGGAAAATTAAGTGATCTAACTTCTAAAGGTACATGGCAAATTCTGTGACAAGAGACAGCCACTACATATTAAAGAAATGTAAACAATGTCCATAAGGAATCCTGAAGGATGCTCCAGAACAAGTGATACAGAACCTGTCTATCATTCAGTTGGCGCCTAGGGACGTGCCATAGCATAATCATTTACTTGAAAGATTAAATTTTCTACCAACAATCAGATTGCTTCAAGCACACAGTGCAGAAGAGGAGTTTGTGTAACTTAAAATGGTCAATAAAGCCCATAAATAAAAAGACTTTGTTCTTCATCATCACTCCAGCACTTCAGGAAAGTTTACAGCATCCCCATGCTCAGTTCATCTCCCCAGTGTTAAAGAAATGAACGTATTGTCAGGCTCCCGCAAATTTTCAAGTTTACACAGCTTTGCTATTTCAAAACCAACTGTTTCAAGCAAGGCAAAGCACAGAGTACTTATGTCTCATGCTGAATTTGAGACTTTAAAAGAGAGGATTTTAGACTTATGTAAGCACAAGAATGCACCCAAATATTCTGAATAGCTGAAAATACACTTCCCCCCATATTCTTATACTGTAAATTGCAGACATTGCTCAAGGATTGTTGTGGAACTGTCTAAAGCAAACTTCAGTTTAGACCACACAACTGAGGATTCAGTATATCAGTAGTCAGTAACAACAGGCGGGTAAAGGGGCTCTGCAACTGAGCGTTTACATTGCTAAGCAAGCATTCCTGGGTGTCCTAATTCCATACTGAATTAAGGATCTGAATGTATAAAGCTGGATTTAGTACACAAAAATAGAACTGAAAATGTTATTTTTCTGACAATATCAAAGTCTATCAGGAAGAATGCTGAGAGTATCAAAAAAGACTGTTCAAAAAGACACAATCTTCAGAGACAAAGGATGGCCATCCTTGGAAGACTTGTGCGCTTAGCATCTGTGAATTACAGACAAAAAGGAAAAGATCAAATAAGCTCCAAATACCTACAGGTTTTGGATTACCTTTGTACATTAAGTTAGATGATGAGCATTGTTAGCACAATTTAGAAAACAAAAGCATTCACTGCTTCCGGGTTTTAATTGACCTTAAAAAAAAAAGTTTTGCTAATGAATATTGCACTTAATACTTATTCGTATTAAGTACTTAATTATTTTTGATATAGGTTGCAATAAGAGTAAGTACAAGTAAGTATAAGAAAATGCCTTGCTTTGGGCTGAGGAGCAGCATGAAAACACTAACCTGAAGTAAATGGAGATCAATTTTCTCATCTTCCACTTAAAGTAATGATTTGTCTCAGGGGAAATTCAGGATGAAACACTACCAAAAATTAAAGTACTAGTTGAAGTTTATACAAACTTGTAAAAAAATTATAAAATAAGAGCACATTTGGCCAGTTAACCTTTTGAATGACATCTTCGTGACAGTAAGGTGATGCAGAGACAGACAAAATTTTAAGGCAGTAAAAACATACTGAACACCCTAAATTCCTTTTAATTTCAAAAGGAAAGCAAACTATTTCCAGGATTTAGCCTTTTAAGCAGTTTACTTTTGTTTCTAATATTCCATTTCAGGCAGCCAATAGTTTTAAATTGAATCTAACTTGTGGTGCCCTATTGAAATCATTAACAAAATTGTTGCTGCTACAGCATAGCAGTTCAACAGCATTTGTAAGAGAGGTTCTAGCTTATGGCAGGTCCACAAGACTCTCCATCTGCTGGCCTTTTCTCAAATATCTGACTAGTAATGCCCAAGAATTATGCTGCCTCTTCCCGCAGTCATGTAGCCTTGGAGTTGTCTGTTTTACCAATCACCTGTGCCACCCAGAAAAACTGGAAGTGCAAGCCTGAAGCCATTAAGTGGCAAATTCAGGGGAATCAGAATGACCATCCACTAGCACTTCAGTGAAGCAACATGTGATACAAGATACTAGATAAGTGGTATGAATCATCAAACATGTACCGGTGCTTAGGCAATTAATGTTATAATTGTTTTTCTTGCAAAAAACTCAGCATGACTGAAAGTCTGCTGTTGTGCTGCAAATTTTGAAAGAGAAGCTGTGAAAATAAGCTTACGATAAAATTACCCATAATAGGTGCCATTGAATCATGCCCACAATTCCATCAGTCAGGCAAACAAAACTGGGATGAATGACGAGTTGATGTTATCACTGACACATAGCTGTAGTATGATGGAGTGCCTAAAACAATCCCCAGGTTCCCTCCAGTAATTAACACATTCAGCTAATTACTTTGGAAAGACAGGATATAACAGTAGGTCATAAAATTATGGCTTTCTGATTTTATGTGAAGTATGCATTGTATACATCTGTCATTTCCAACCTGTGCTTCCACAAATGCATTTCATTTTCTCCACCACCAAAGAACATATACGACAGAGGTGCTGTAGGTCAGGCTCTAGTATAATCCTACCTTAGAGTACCATCTGTAGGTAAAATAGATAATGCCTTTCCCATATCATTGCCTAGCAGCAATTTGGTAATCCCTATAGAAAAGTAGAAGCTTTCATCAAAGATACACCAGGATAAGCATGTTCTCTTTCCTCCAAGCCAGCCAAAGCTAAGACACCATTTTAGTTTGGTTTAGTCCATTCTATTTTAAATTCATATTATCATAGCACAAAAAAAAAATAAGGAAAAGGATGCAAAGAAATCTCATGGTAAACTCTAAAAGCAGTTCTGATTCTGATGGGATAGCTATGTGCTGCACTTTCCACATCACTTACCCCAGAGCAATTCTGCAAATCCACTTGGCACATGGAAAATCTACACCTGTGCCTAAACCTGGGCTGATGTTTTCCCAGCTAATTAAAGAAACACACACAAGGCTTAACTTATTTTTATACTGTGGTTATGCAGTGACTGTATAGACATAGAAGTATCTTTATTGTTTCTTTAGAAAACTTCAAAAATAAAGAGAACAAAAGAACATCCACACCTTTTCAAACTTCTGGGTAAACTCATACAACTAAACAAATAGCACCACCCCCACCCCCCAAAAAAAGGCAGACCACCAAACCTCCATCAAAAGTTTAGGAGAAATTCGTCATCATATTATCCACAGGCTCTAGAAAATATTCACTTATACATTTCTTTCAAGCCTGGATAATGAAGTTCACTACTCCTCTTCCAGGATCTTAGATAAATATGGATTAGTAGGACCTGAATGAAACTCTACCCAGAAAGTACAGATGTCTAAACAAAGCAGAGATCTTACTCAGAACCAAGTATATTTATCACGAACATTCCAAGAATGAACATCACCCTGCTAAAAACCAACAAATCAACAGATGCTGAACATGAATTCAAGAATGTTCTTTAATTGGACATGAGAAACAAATAACCTTAAACTGATTTACAAGATCTGAAGTAGATAAAATATTTCAAATAATATTTGGACCAAAGTATCTTGGCACCATACTGTTAAAGAGATTTTGATGTTGGATATGTGATAACAGTAGTTTATTTTCTTTAGCCTTTCTTTTGGGGAGGAAAAAAGAAAAAAGCCAGTTCTTCAGCTGATATAAGCCTGAACTGGATGCATGGCAACTATCCAAACTGAGGCACTTTCCACCAAATCTAGAAGAACAGTGCATGCTTCTGGTTTAATACAACCAACCTCCCAGCCCTTTCTCCTCAAAGGAAAACCCGAACTCCAAAACTCACAAACATTTATCTTTCCTAGCAGTGGTCATTCTTTTACTTGGCTGAGACTACAGCGTGATACGATGGAAGAGTAGCATCTTCTTAATGGACTTGGCAGCGCAGAAGCCAGGACTGCTTTGTCATCTAAATCATGCTGTTTAGGCAGAATCTCTGTCACTGCTTTGAAACATCTGGCCCAATTAAAGCAGGACTGTGTGCTAACTCATCTGAATGGCAGAGGAAGGTTAATGTTATACGCCCCAAAGGCAAAAATCTGTTACACACAGTATCCAGGATGTCCTTACCTATTAGAAATTTTGGCTGGCTGAGGGTAGTTTGTCAAATTGAGCAAGAAAATCAAGGGAGAGAGAGAGAGGAGAAAAAGGTAGTTTTTAGTTCAGCACAGATAAAAACATGTGCACATGTAAACTTCTTTCTGGGTCCAGTATTGTTCAACTTAATCATCAATGATCTGGATACAGGGACACAGTGCACCCTCAGCAAGTTCACTGATGATACAAAACTGGAAGGAATAGCTGATACACCAGAAAGCTATGCTGCCATCCAGAGGGACCTCAACAGGCTGGAGAAATGGGCAGAGAGGAACCTCATAAAATTCAGTGAAGGTAAGTGCAGGGTCCTGCACCTAGGGAGGAATAACCCCATGCACCAGCACAGGCTGGGGGCTGACCTGCTAGAAAGCAGCTCTGCAGAGAAGAACCTAGGAGCCCTGGTGGACAAACTGACTATGAGCCAGCAACATGCCCTTGCAGCCAAGGAGGCCAGTGGTATCCTGGGCTGTGTTAGAAAAAGCATTGCCAGTAGGTCAAGGGAGGTGATCCTCCCACTCCACTCAGCCCTGCTGAGGCCACATCTGGAGTAATGGAATACCAGTTCTGGGCTCCCCAGTACAAGAGAGACATGGAGTTACTGAAGCCAGTGCAGTGAAGTCCTACTGAGATGATTCAGGGACCAGAGAATCTCTCATACGAGGAAAGGCTGGGAACGCTGGGACTCTTCAGCCTGGAGAAGACCAAGGGGCGGGGGGAGGGGGGACAGAAATCTTAGCAATACGCAAAAGTGTCTGAAGGGAGGGTGTCAAGAAGATGGGGCCAGACTATTTTCAGTAGTACCAAGTGACAGGATAACAGGCAACAGGCACAAACTGAATCACAGCAAGTTCCATCTGAACATGAGGAAAAACTACTGAGAGAGTGACAGAGCACTAGAACAGGTTGCCCACAGAGGCTGTAGAGTTTCCTTCCCTGGAAATATTCAAAAGCCATCTGGACACAATCCTGGGAAACCTGCTCTTGATGATCCTGCTTGAGCAGGGGGGTTGGAGTAGATCTCCAAAGGTCTCTTCCAAACTCAACCCTTCTGTGATTCCATCAGTGCAAACAATACCTAGGACTGCAGGCCTTGGTTTATTTGTGCATACAGATACATGCAAATATAGCATCTGCATGTGAAAATTAGCTGCTAGGTTAAAAATCACTGAAAATAACCAGTAAGAGGCTCTGGACTCCTTCTGAAAACCATTCATCTATACAATGCACAATATGAATGTTCAGTTATGGACTTAATGTAAAATACGCTTAACAAGCTCACTAAGACTTAATAGGTTCCAAACATTAGTTTTCCAATTATTGAAATCTTAGTCACAATGGTAAAAATGTGATCTATTTAAGAGACAGAAGCTAAAACAATTTATTGTATTAATTAGCATCTTCTCTTCCACTCTGAAATACCTATTCCTAATAATCTGACAACTTAACTGAGGAGATCATTGGTTTTTATTAATATTTTTTTCTTAAGTGGAAGATTGTTACTGGTGCTGGAAATTAACAGGAAAAAAAGCCCAGGCAAATTGTAAAGGCAAGGACTATTCTTTTTCCCCCCTCACAGCTGTTTTGGAATTTGTAGCCTTTTCTCTAATTAGTCTGTATAATTTTGATGCATTAATGCTACTTAGTAATAAAATCTCAGGCTATTTCAGTCATGTGACCTAATCAGTCAAAGCAGAGTCTATACGTATAATATTGCATTAACTTGGCTATGTTCAGACTCAGAGGAACTACCATTTCCTTGCAACATTCAGCCATTTACCTTCCTTTCATCCACTAACATTCTATAGATTTTCAGAAGCCAATATTGAGCTTGGCCTTCACATTAAAAAGATTTCTTACTGCAATCCATCTGCTTACTTTAAGCATAAGAGTAGCCCCTTAACAAGTAATTACAATTTTAAAATTATACATGTATATATTTACACACACACACATTTTTAAAAATAACATCTAAAAAATTTTTGAAGAACATCCAAAATTGGCTGGATAGAAGCAGTTAGCTCTGAAAACAGAACTATACCTATAAAATCAACCTTATAACTGAAGGGGCAGCCAGTCTCTTTCAAGCTTCATAATAAAAGAATAAATTGACCAAATCCAAAATGGCAGAGAACCCTTTACAAATTCCTTCTCCTCACTTCCTTGACATAATCCTTTCATTTTTCTCAGGTTCCAAGAGAATATAGTTGCATCTCTGAGTGGATACAACATGCTGGAAAAGTAGAGAAACAGTCGTCTTTAAAAGTAGTAAAATACAAAAAAAAAAAAAAAGAAAAAAAAAGAAAGAAAGAAAAAAAAAAAACCACCACACACCCCAAAACTGATGCACAGAGCAGGCTAATTCAATTCTTGTTTGCAAAGCATTAAGAGCCTCTCTTCAGGCAGAAGAAATCCTTATTAGATGTTTCAGAACCAATGTACTAAACACTTCATAGACAAACACTGAGTTTTTCTGTGCTTTGCAGAACCAGAGAGAGAAGAGATACTCAACAGATACAGTCCTCAGCCATACAATGTTATTTCTGTTGTCTTTTGCAAATCTAATGGTATTCAGGAAGGACAACCAAGACCTAACTGCTTTATTTCAATTTAATCTCATCCTTCATTTGCCTCTGTCTGATATGGTCATGGCTACTCGTCATTTTATCTTAGCATCCTATACAATAGAAGTTAATGAGAGATCTGTTACTCTGTTCAGAGCAGAGATAGTTCCTACTTCTGGTTAGATAGGGAGAGACCACAGCTCCAATGAGTTTTGGACATCATTTGTAAATATTCAGTATTTAATATTCAGTATTTACTCTTGTTCAAAGTGAGTTGCTTCATTTATTAACAGTAATAATTATTGACTCTCACTTTAAACTCACTGTCCTTTGGCTATTCTCTTCTGTCTTTGTGAATGAAATACAAGCCAGATTTTTTTTATTACAAGATAGGAAGTCAAAACAATCATTTTCTAATTTGAGATTTCAGGTGGTGCACAGAAACACCACCTAAGCCTTCTCACTCCCATCACTGCAAAGACAAAACAAAGCTGAATGCCTCCCACGTGAACCCCCCACCTTCGCACTGCCCCCCGGTTTATCCTACTCCAAAACAGTGGAAACACTGGAAAATCTGAAGGTTTCTTTCACTTTCATCCTATCCTCAATGAGAGATTGAGACTATTTGTCTCCTGCTCTTCAAAAACACCAGATACAAGATGCATCATTCCATGGTGCCTCACAGCTATTCTTTGAGGTTACGCTGCTGAATTGTTGTCATTCACAACATTATTGATTATTTTGCTGTTAGCTTAGACAGGTTATAGTTCTCTTTAAAGGACACTTTCAAGACACTCAAACTAGAACCCCAATCCATCTTAATTATACAGAAAATTAAGCTCATGAGCAACCTCACTGGACTATCCCATTGTTTGAAGTTATAAACCAGTTTAAATGGTGCTGGACTGGTGCTCATGAAGATATGAGAATGTATTTGACCATTGAAAAGGTAGAAAAATTTAAGGAGGTTCACATAGTTACTGTATATAGTAAAGCAGAGATATAAATACATCATTTGGAGCAAAAAAAAAAAAAAAGGCAGCAAGATTGATCTCATTTCTATTTCTTGCAGCTGTAAAAACAAATCCTGTTCAGTTTAGTTCATATATTGCCCTTTTACACAAAAAAGTAATACTTAAGCAATGCAGTAAGATACATGACCTTGCATTTCCTGTGCTGAAATACAAGATACAACATCTGACAGCAAAATTATCCCACTAGTTAAAAGCTGCTGATAAAGAATATTACTATTCAGATTGAAATAGGAAATATACCTAGAGATCCAGCTTTGGCCCAACAGATGAAGTCCTGGACAAACCAGTTAAATTCTAAAGCATTTAAACACTAGAGGTAGTTACTCCTAGACCCTGAAAGCTGAAATCAGATTTAAACTAGTTCAAATCAAAATATTCACTTATAAGTTAGTTTACCTGCCTTCAGTAAGAGGTAAACTGCCCACATTTACTACATAGTGAGGGGCATGCAAACAGGCAGTTACCGTACTGCATAAAATGGATCCATTGTTACAATCTGAAAATCATATAGAATCACTTGCTAGACTGCTTGATGAAGTAGCAACACAAATATTTTACTAACAGTAAGAGAGATTATGGGACCTTCTGGCACTGGGCAAATGGGGATCTCACATCAAGTCTGACTTCTAACGACCTTTAATACTGATCACAGGCAAAGGATGCCCTTTTGATACTCCAGAAATTTAAACTTTTAAAAAATAGTTTTCTTAATAAAAATCAGCTTTAAAGTAAAATATGTCAGTGGACATCCAGTTAACCTCAGCTCCATCTTGAGATCAGTGCAGACACAAGTTAGCCAGCATGAAAGCAAGTTTATGTAATGTCACAGACTTACAGTTGCACTCTGGTCAAAACATGGCACATGCCAGGTTGACTCAAATAAAGGTATATGCTAATAAATTCTTCATGAAAAAATGCAGCTGCTGTGGGAATCTTTCATTATCCATCAACTATTTCTGTGATCTGTTTCTGATATAAATGAAGGGAGACAGAGTATATGGAACATAATGAACTGTGGGACTAATAAGCATTGTCTGTGAAAAACTGATCCCTGTTGAGACATATGCTACATCTTCCAGATTATTTCATCTCTCCAAGAAAGTAGTTTAGCTATTATTCGTGTTAGCAGCCATACTCTAGAAAGCCACCCTGTGAGGGCACATATGAACAGGTTAGAAGTGTCAGACCAGTTCCAGACTCCTCTCAGTCCTACATTTAATTCTGCTTCTGATGGAACTGCATGCAAATATTCATGTGATATGGGTCAGCATTTGTGAGGTCTAACTACTTAGACCTCTCACTCTATTATTTTTAACTTAAAAAAGCGAAATATGCAGGAAGAATAAACCTGTCTTCTTGGGGAGGCTGTTGACAGCCAGCTCCACCACAAGGACCGAGTCAGGCATTCTCCATGACAGAATTCAGCAGAGCTGAGAAGACTTCAGACCCAGACACTTTGCAAAAAGGCCTTTTTGCATTTTTCAGTTATGCAAAAGCTTACAGATCAATCTCCTCCGCAAAGGATTCCCCCTTCCTTCAGGGCTGCTCAGGTTACAAAATAGAGTGGGCATCTGCCTCTTCTCAGTTACATGTTCCTGAAGCTGGAACACCCACATAGAAATTGTGCTGAGAGGTTCTGGAAAGAGCACTCACACAAGGATTAGTAGTGTTGCACCGCAGGAATCATTTAGCCTTTCTGACAATAAACCTTGAAGGGGAACTCAAAGTCACAGCAGGAAAACACAGGAAACAGATTTAGAAAGTATGCACCCTGGAGGTAACGCTCTCTGAGATTAAGTTGTGAAGGAAGCTAAACTGTTGATTAACTCTAATGAGCTTTAATATCACTACTACTTCAGATAAAAAAAAAAAAAAAAAAAAATCTATCCCATAGCAGAAGATTCTGGTGTAGCTTTCTGAAGGATCTAGAAATACATCATGACCTGGTTCCACAACCTGTAAGATTCTGAAAAACAGTTGGATTTCAGGCTTGGTTCAGTTCTTAGCAGGACCATTGGGCTTCTCTGTAACTCCAAACAAGTCTATGAAATTAACTTCACCTATAAATTACAGATAGTTTCTTTTCCCCCATCCTTTGGTATACCTTTTCTACTTAATTTGTAATCCTTAAACTGGCATTTTCTTTTATGTTCTACATAATACTGCACAGCTCAGAACTTGTCTGTACAGCACAGATCACCACCACTACAAAATAATAGACCAAGATACCAAATTTAATTTAAAATCATTATATAGAAAGTAAAAAACTACTCAAAGCACTTTCTATACTGATTTCACAGCTCTACCTGTTACTACAGAGATTTTCTTCCGACTGCATGCAGATACACTTAGATTTTGTTAAAATTTAACTGCTCTAAGTCATCTAGGATCTTTAGAGTTCACATATGCCCTGATACGCCCTTACCTTCCCTCTTTCCTGCCACAAGCCATAGAGACTGTATTTCTCCAAATATTTTATAATATCCTGCTTCAAATATGTGAAATCTTTCAAAGCCACTCCAGTCTCACCCACAAAACAGCTGTGCTCGACATCACTGGCCAAAGGTATTAGAGCCTACCAGTAAGGACAGATATGCAACTAGGACTACGCTACTCAAAGGTGTGTTTCATAATCCTCATTTTACCCTATGTAACACTGATCCATTAAAGAACTGAATCATCTTAAATTCATATATCAAAGAACAGAAGGAAGCCAACAACAGAACTCAGATTTCTCAACCGTCATCTTTATTCACTGGACATCAGAATATGCCCAGATCAAATATGCAAATATTTGTGTTATAGGCATCTCTGCATTAAGACTGAAGTCAAGTGCTAAAATAGAAAAAAAGAAAAACAGTAGTTAGATGATTAGAAAGGCACTGCTGCTGCAATCAAGTCTGTCTTTCCAGCTCTCAAAGCAACAGCTGTGTAAAAACAGGATGCTGAACCTCCACATACATGTAGTGAGCCATTCTCTCAGAGAAAAGGAGAGAGGGTTTAGTGAGCTACAGGAAAATCTGTTCTAAAGATGCCAACCACTATGGGCCAAGCCAGCACTCACCCATATGTTTACTATTAAGTAGACTAATACATTCCTACTGACTTCAATAGCCTTCTGTAGTTTCAACCTCATAACTCTGTGGGCAAGTACTTATTTTTTTTGGATTTGTGTCAAGCTATACTGCATGAACAGAGGCTATTTGTGTGCTTAAAATTAAGTCCATATCTGAGTGCTTTACTGGAGAAGGTCCAGTGCCCTCTCTACTTTTCATAACTGAGCACTTAATACAAAACAATGCAAATGGTATGTAAGTGTTTTTAAGGATGTTTCAGAGCATTATACATGTTTTACCATCATCCTATAAAGAGAAATCCCACTGTAGACCACAGGAGCTCTGTATTAAAAATAACGGATGGCAGTCATAGTGAGCCAAATCCTGCAGCAGACCCAGATACCCTATTGCTTGCGAGATAAGCACAGTATGTGCTAAACTGTGCAACTGTGAGTGGCTGTTTCATCTATTGCAGATTTTATTAAGTTCTTCCAGAGAGGAAACCATTAGGCAAAAGCTGTATTCAATCTGCAGGAGCAGAGAGTGCAGATGGCCAATGTACTACTCTCAAACAGAAAAGCTAAGCACCCTTCTGGCTTCATATGAAGTTCTGGAATGAGAATATACGAACATGATGATTTGGACCAGTCTGCTCTGGCCATGGAACAAACTGCCGGCAGCGACCAAGTTTTCAGGGCAGCCGCATCCCAAACCAGAACCCTGCACAGCTTTCTCAAGTTCCTTTATATGTGAAGTAGCTTGGTATCAGAGCATCTCAAGTGCTACTCAGTTTATTTAAAGATGATTTTTTCCCCCTCAACTGAATCCTGAGTGAGTCATCAATCACTGAACTGTTCCGTGCTGTTTTCCTTCTACCACAAGCTAACATTAAACTTTGTCTAACCACTTATGACAATGTTTCTCAAACGTTTTTAAAAATGCAATCCTTTTTGCCTCATCTGTCTTCCTGCCACCCTTCCATTCCCTCCAGCCCTCCTCCTCCCCTGGCACCAGCGCTGCCATTTCTCCTCAGCAGGAGGACAAAACCAGGCTGCAATTACTGTCTCCAATGTTTACTCACTCCCACACCTTAATGGAACTGAACTGCTGATCTTTTCACAACCCTAAAATAGGTCTCAATCCTCAGCTGAACAAACCTACTGATTCAGTAAACAACACAGTCTCCAAACATCCCACCACCACCGTTCTATCCCACACCACTTACCACTGTGCCAACAAGTTAAATAAAAATATCTGGAGGCTTATCTTTGCTATCACAGCAGCTTTTATATATGCTGGGCTCTAAAAAACACGCAATAATGCAATCACTGTACACTGGGCCTGGAGCTAGTGCAAGGAGGAAGCATTTGAGCCGAAAGCACCTGTGGCCTTTGAGGTGCAGACCCAGTCTCCACAGCGTTACTGTCATTTCTACGGCCCTTCTGTTATAGCAACATCCACTCCATTCTTTCAGAAAAGCTAAATCACTAATATTTTTTGGCCACTTTCTGGTTGCAGATTGCGAGTATCAGCCTATTTTCAGTAAGTTTCATCTCCATCATACTTTCACCAGGCTTTTAATACAACCTAATATTTTCCTTCAAGAAGCCAACATAAAAACATCCACATGCAACTGTGACAGTTTACTCAGTCACAATTAGCTACTATTTTAAACAAACATTTTTTTGAAAGTTTGTTTTGAAAGTGTAAACTATTGTTACACAAGACAATTCTTGTCCACTTTCAGTTCACAGTATTTGAACTTCACTCCTTTCGACAAAAGAGAGAAAAACCACCATCTGAAAGCTCCACCTCAACATGAAAGGGAAAACTAATCTTTACTCAAATTGTAGTTGATGTAAACACTGAACAATAGAGATGCTTATTTCTAGAATTAAAAAATAGAAAAATAAAAATAAATAAATCATGAGAAACAAAAGGCCTAAGTGGGTCAAATAATTGGTCCCCATATAGTGATACCTCACAGATGTCCCTGCTACTACAATATCCAATACATATTGGATACATATTTTAATACAAGTATAAACTTCTTGAAGTCTCCAAAACTGTAAGAGAGGTATTAATCAATATAATATGTATTAAAATTGAGTGCTGCAAATGAACTGTTTTTGACAAAATAGCATCACCAAGCTTATGTCTATATTGCCTCTAACTTGGTATAGTAGACTCAGCATCTGAAAAATTCAACCTTTGATTTCACTGTAAAAGTCATGCAGAAAATGCATTTGAAATAGCAAAACACGATTAATTCCAGATACTGTTTATATTTTTCCTTTTAGATGTGGTCCAGTAGCATGAAGAGCTATTTTACTTCAGATTTCAATATATATTTGAGTAATGTTGTGTGTGCGCACATAGGTGGGTGGAATAGGGAGCGGAAAGGCAGGGAAGGTTTTTCCAGTGAACCAGTCAGAATGAACAAACTGGTTTGCACTAACAGAAGTACAGTACCTCACCCTGGTAAGGGGGGAGGGAGGGATACCAAGCAGGACAGAAACACAGTATTTCCAAAGTCACTCAGATGCTCGCTGCCTCACAGATGCAGGAAGCAGTAGGGAAGAACAATATTCTTCCACCTTTGAAAGAAAGTCTTCAGCTCAGCGTCATTTAAAGCTGAATGGCCATTAAAACATGAACAACGTGGAATGCACTTCAATTCCACTGTAAATCTACAGGAAGCCTCAGAGATGCTAGGCAGACAGCCATCTAATCCAGCTTTTCTCATGATGTACCTGCTACCCACAATGAACTAAACCAAATGATATATACTGGAAGTCAATTACTTTGATTCTAGGAATACATTTAGAAAATGAGCATGGAACAATTAGCAAGAAAGGAACTAGTAGTAATTAGTCACTGAATCACTCTGTAGCATATAGACTGTTCTGCAATCAGACATATTCAATCTGCAGTCATCAAACTGCATATTTAATAGGAAAGAGTGATCTCGGTTGGTTGATGTCCTATTGGCTTGATAATCTTGCCTCAGAAGTAAAAACAAGTGTAAAACAAGTTGAATTTTTTTAATTGGTACCTGCTGGTTATTGCAACATCAACTACAGACTTAGTTAGACCTAATGTATTTTTAAAGTCACCTTTCTGCACTTCCTTAGAATCATCCCAGTCATGACATGCCTGTTACACACCATCTCCGAATTGGATCCACTGTAGGTAACACAGCTCAAAGAAACTTCAGGAATTGTTCATTCACATGCCTCCCATTTTAACAAAAAAGTATTTTTTTTAAATGTCAAAACTCCAGCATGAGTGAAGCAGAGGTTACAGACAGATATCCTCTTCTATATCTTGCTAATTCAGTGGAAGACACTGTAATATCCATCTGCTTGGCAGGATTTTCAGTAGAAACGCCGCTGTTCGACTAATCTGCTGGCAGAAACTGCTTGTGCAAATGCACCCTAATTCATCTAATTCAGTTAAGAAACTAATGAGCTAAATCAAACTAGCAGTTTCAATTGTTTAAACTAACCCATTTAAAGGGAATTTTGGAGCGTGTTCATGCGAGTAGCTCTTTTAGCAAATACCTGCAGGAGGGTGGTGACAAGTAGCTCTGATCACAGTAATCTCTTCCAATGGCAGAGAAGCACAAAATCCCTATCTACAGCCCGATTTATCCAAGGATTAAAAGCAGCTGAATTTTTATCTACACTAGGAGTAGGTACTATATTAGTCTAGTTTTCAACCAGTCTGGAAATGAAGCTTTTTTCATTTCAAAACAGGCCTACTAGAAAGATCACTTATAGATAAACAGTTACAGATAAAAACTGTTTTATCATCCTGTTATTCTTCTTTAAAAAAAAAAAAAAAAAAAAAAAAGTGAGCAGAGCACAGAATCACACTTAAGACAGAGCATCTTCCGTAGTGGTAGGATATAAAGAGGACTAGTACTAACGCATTGCTCGTAGCAAGGGAGAAATAGCACAGATCTTCAGAGGAACTTCCTTACGAATGCCAATACAAGAGTCTAAATTCCTGCTTTTGTGTGCATGTCAGACACTAACCCCTTCTGGAGCAGCTGTCGCTTTGCATCATGTGCAGCCAGCGTTCCCAGCAGCACACCAACAGAAGTCTGCCACTTCTTCAAACGACAGCTCAGGCAGCTGAGCCAGCACAAAGGCAAAGCCTCTCCCAGCACCTCTCGCCTGATGTCTGAAACCCAACACGTTACCTCTGCGACGAAGCTGCTGCCCTTCCTCATCTTCAAATATCATATCAGCCTGACATGACAGGCCTGGGGGCAGCTGCTGCTGCTCTTGGGCAGCAGGGTTGCTGGGCAGAGCCCCCAGGCAGGTTCAAGCTCCTGGAGCCACAGAGATGGGACCACCCTATCCACATTACCCACTGGGACAGAAATCTGTTGCACAAAATGATCAGATGATCCTAGGAAGTTGACCAAACATACTCTATCATGAAAGGCAAAACAAAAGCCAACAAGTTGTTACCAATGTGACTGAGGAGAAGTTCCTTCCATGTGTCTCCTTCAGCAACTATTTCTACCTACAATCACTTCCAAGAATTCTCAGGAATGCTCTACAGAAATTTTTGCAGATTCTCTTCTCTTCCCAGCAAGACTTTTTTTTTTTTTTTTTTTTGGTCAAAGTTGCAGGTAGGCTTACTGTAAAATAAGAATGTGATTGCCAGATAGACTATTCTAAAAAGTCATTATATGCCTGTTTAATATGTGCAAGACAAGCATTTTTTGCCTCCCTCTCACCATAAAAAAAAATGTAGGTATCTATCCTGTAGTTAAGCATGTGGCTCTATTAATCTCACTTTAATATTTCTGCTTTCTCTAGTGCTATTTCCTACATGGTTGTGAGGCTGCACCTCACCACACAGATCTCATTTGTCATTTTAGTTTGAGTCATTAATCTTTGCCTCTCCTTCAAAAGATAATCCATGTTTAATGGCTATATTATATAGATGTGCACCATCAGGCTAAAGGACTGTTCTGCAAACTCTGGGAGGGCAGTGTAGCTACATCAGGTTCAATTGCACATCCAAATATAATTTTTAAGAGGCCAAAAGTTCTCTTGTTACCAAGGATGGCTAGAAATACATTATAAAAAACCCTCTGTTTGAGTCTTGGGATAAATAAGAAAACAATCAGTTCCCCATATCCCTCCCCCCTAGCTGAATAAATACATTATCTTTAAACAATAAAGATAAAGAGGCAATTTTTAGAAAATGTTGATACTGATAAATATTTACTAAAAACCAAAGCATCCTCCTTGAAGAGGCAGAACACTTGCAGAAGATTAGATTTTCAAATGAATAAATGAACTCCAAGCTGATCTGGCATTCTTTGAGATAGAACATAACCTGTGATAAAGCAGCATATCTTCAAATATTTCTCCAGATATATGTCAGTACTTGTTTGCCTTATAATGTGACAGCACAGCCTAAACACTACCAAACAAGCATCCAACACTAAGGCATGGTACCCAAAAATCACTTTACTTTCATAAACCAGCACACTTAACAGTTTCATCTTTTAAAATGCTGTTTAAAGCTTTACAGATGATTTCTTCTGGACTCAAACAACATCAGGTCTCTTTCACTTGACGTTTTAGCTGACTAGTGCACCCAAACCCTACTGCTTTCTCCTGTGCCACCAACCAGCCTGCAGATTTCTCTAAACCAAATGAAAATTAACAAGGACACAAACAGCAAAGGAATGAGCCAACTGGGCAACTCATCGTGACCTGAGGGAATGCCTCGTACCCTATCCAGAAGATTTCAGCAAACTTTGACAGCGACTCTTTGTAATAGACAATAGTTCTCGATTTCACTGAAAGAGTAGAATCTTTCACTGAAGTTACCTCACTACAAACTCCGCAGAGCAATAAGACAACATGACAGCTCACAGAATCACCTTGTGTCACATCTACAGCTTCAGATAGAGAGCAATATTCAAAACCAGGTCTCATTTCTAACTAAAATGACCTATTTTTAGAAGACTAGTGGTTTCTGGCTAGCTTATTTTTGAATGACCACTAAGAGATCTCTTAAAGGAGCACAATTCTGAGAAAGCATTAAACAAACTTTCTATATGAAAAGTAAATATATATTATGCAAATCACAAAAACCACAAATCAAAGCTAAGAAACAGCTCAATTTCAGCAGATCTTAAGATTATGTTAACTAGTGATAGGTTTTAAGCCATGCGGTCCTTTCCCTCGTTCCTGAATTCATAAGCCTAAGAAAGATTATTTTCTAGTCTTTTTAATAAATGTGTCTCAACATCTAATTGTACCTAAAGCCTCAAAATCTAGAAGAGAAATAAAAAGTAATAAACATTTATTGTTTTATTTAAAATCTCATTATGTTTTAAGGCAAATTTATAAAGTTAGGGATTTAAATGAGAACAAGTAAATAGTGAGTTTTGAGAACCATATTTATTGTTAGCCCCTCAAAACACATCGATGGCTTTGTCTCACATTTGTTTTAATTAACTATTGTACCTCTTCTTTAGTACTTCTTTTTGCATATTTTTCTAAATTACTTCAGTCTAATTGCATCAACCTTTTCTGTCAAAAAATTCTAGCACATAATCACAACAAATACAAAAATAATATTAACCATGAAGGGTAATACTAAAGCTCTGTTTTAAAATAACATATCAGTGCCTGATGCTTTATAAATTTTAGGTAGTCCACAACACCAAGGCAATAAGTTATAACTGACTACTCCCAATTTACAAAAAGAAAACTGGATAACACTTTCTTCCCAATACTTACTGGTATTACAGTTCACAGTATAATATCCTAATAGTTATCTTCCTCTCCAAGTCCTCCTCCTTTATTACCACTACAGTACTTGTACTTGATTTCCATTTATGCAGTTTTAGAACTTTTAGCAATTTTCATCCTTAAAGAGGTCTTCTGTCTTTCTCCACTTGACTCCAAAATTCCATAGATTTTGATGGAGTTTAGGATATCATGACAATTCCAGGTTTGTCTCAATCTCAACATCTGTTCCTTGCAGTAGAGATACTCATTTCTATCTGATGGACACTCAGAGCACGAAAGAGTTTGCTCTTTGCGGACCAGCAAGGAGCACGTTACAGCCCTAAACGCAGCAGTGAACTCAGCATCCATTTCACAGTTGCTTGGCACAGAAGCACAGTGCCCTTGCAGCCTACATTTAACCACCTCATTGCTTTCTCTCTTTACTGGTTCCCCAAATTACAACCCATCTTCAAAGATGAGATTCATGGAGATTTGGGGTTCACTCATACAAAGGGACTACCTGGCATTTTCCTCACTTGTAAATGACTTTGTTTCATCTGTTCCTCCTTAGTTTCTCATGGAGTAAATGCATCTGTCAGCCAAAAACATTATATGCATACGTGCCAGTACACAACCCAGAGACTTAATGCCTACTTCCTTTTTCTACACCTAATCAACCGAGGCTATAAGAACTATACAGACACCATTCTCTCCAATTTCACATAGCAGCCTGTGCATTGAGTGATTTTGATTTCTCAGGACTGGGTTTATAGCCCCTTTATGTACAATTTTGCATCCTCCTCTCCTCTGCCTTTCATTCACATTCTCATCTTTCTTCAAAGGCCATTCTCATCACCTTACCTCAAAAATAAGGTATTCAAAACCTTCTCCCTAGCAACATTTGCAAGTTTAAATGTGAAAAAGTGTGTCTCTCCTTTAGAAGCTGTGTTCTCAGACACCATCAGCTCTTGCTATGACCCTACCTAGTTTACATTCCGGTCTGCTAGAGCCTTCCACTGATTTTAATAGCAGTAGGCCCTTACTTTGGAAAGTCTATTTCCTTTAAGCAAAGGACAACACAGCTTCTTTAAGACCCAAAACACCCACTCCTTAATAGGTCTGAGCAACTAAATCTGGGCCACAGCTTATACACCTCAAGAGCTAAACGAGCATGTCACATATCTAAACACAGTATTTTGGTGCCTTCCGAAAGACGGTGACAAAGTTATCATCAATGCACATATAACTGAATCATATTTTGAAAGGTATTAACATTTTATATTTTTACTGCAGCCTTAGCTGATATAAATGCATTCACCTATAACATTAATGAGTGACAAACAGGCAAGAGATACACTCATGGTTTTGTTCCATGGGGATACTGCACTCTGATGTGATGCAACTCTCTACAAACATTATGTTCTCTGTTAAACAGTGTACAAGGTACCATGGCATTGTTTTTTGCAGTTCACTAAGAAACCAGTAGACATGCAAATTCACAATATTGCTAATATAAATTTTCCATAACAACAGCCACTAGTATCCTGTGACAAAGGATAATGTCATTGCAACACACTCTTAGAGCAATATAATTACTATTGTATGCATGAGAGTGTACAAGTTGGGGCTGACTTGAATAGAATAAGCTAAATTCTTGAGACTAAGCTCATAAAATGGCTGGAAGCAGACTAAGCTCATAAAATGGCTGGAAGCAGACTAAGCTCATAAAATGGCTGGAAGCTGTGAGACCTTGCTTTTCAGGCACTTGTAGACTTTATCCATGCTGTCTGTAAAATGCAGGCGACATCTAACTCTCTATTCCTAGCTGCTGGCTAGGAGAATAAAGGAGACAAGGGCCTGTTTTAAAGAAAGTACCCTAAGCTGTGCTACAGAGAAGCACTTGTCACAGCTCTGCATTCAAGGTTCTGAACTCTCCTGGAACTACTGGGTGTCTAAGCAGACGTACTGGGGTTTTGGTTTCTTTTAAAAAAGCCCACTGAAAAGCTGGAGCACTAACTGCTGGGGGACCCTGCCTTGTCAATGGGGGCAGTCTGGATGGCACCCTAGGATGCATCAGTGAAATCAGTTTGATTTCACTACCAGTGAAATAGTCAGGAAAGCACCAGCACTGTGCTTGTGCGTCCCATGTGACTCCAGGTAGAGCCACAAGGTAAATTTGTAACAAAAAAAACACACTTCACACTAAGTCTCCACTGTAGGTGCTCCTCTGCAGAGCATAGAGCTCCAGGCATTAATGCAATCCCTAAAATGCCAGATCAAGTTTTGCTGCATAAAGAATCCCATGATTGCTGAATTTATGATTTATATGCAATGGAGCATTCAGCCACTCAGCAGCCTCAAGACCTAGGAACTTCCAAGATCACTGAGCAACCTCAAAAGGTTACAAGCATGAGCACAGGCACATTTAGTATTTAGGTACAGAGGAGCACAAGTTACAATGTTGATTTATACACACATGCATCACAATTAGGTGTAGAAATCTTTTGTCAATCTAGGCCTACTAGATGTTCATACATAAACTCTCTGCTCATGCTCATCACCTGTACTAGCCCTATGAACTGCAACCAATAGCTTTAACATACCTTAGGCTTTAAGCTGTGTTCCCTCTACACCACCAAGCTCTTCTGAAAAAGTGTTCAATAACTATTTAATTCAAAATATCACTGGAAGTTCTTAACTTGCATGGAAATGTGATGAAAGGCAACTATTTAATGGATTAGACAATCCAAGACATGAGAAGATGGACAATGTACCTCCTCATTAAGACTTGGCACACAAGTCCTACTGACATATAATGCAGTGAGGAGTATTTAGACTAGAACACTGAAGAGCTCAGGGATTTAGAGGATTCACACTGTGAAATCAGCAAAATTCCATTAAATTTATTTGTGCTAGTAATCTCCCTGGATTATAATAAAATAATCCAGGTGAAAATCATAATCCAAATCATGAGCAAGACATCTCTAGCAAACTACAGGACAGAACAGAGATATTAGGACGGGAATTATTGCATTTAAAGGCTCTTACATCAAGTGCTTCTGTTTCACCAGCAGATATCACCAAAAGCTTTTAAATCCTTACAGCTTCTTAGAGAGGAATATCTCTCTCATTCATAGACAAATCATATGGGAAAAGAGTTCAGACTAGGAGGAAAAATGGAAAGGAAGATGTATGGGGTAGTCAGCAGTGGCTGAGTCACTTTCCAGGCTTGAAACAGATACTAAGGTTTGTAAGAGAATTGATTTCCCTTAAAATAATTTATCTCAAATGATTATTGGAGTACATTTAACCAACAGAAATATTATTCCACTTACTCTGACACTCTTGCCATGACATTACTTTCCATTTATAAAAAGCTATCCAGTCTATCCAGTGTGTGTGTATGGGGGGTGAATCACACCACAACGAGGACTGATTGAATTCAAGTATCTTTAATGCTGCAAGAAATTAGACTTCCTTTAAAATTACATTGTGCAACTTTCCAGCTCTCATCCACAAGGAACAACATTCCTCAGTCATTAAAAATACTCCTAAGCTGTTTCAATGTGATTATTCAGTTTGCAAACACTGGAAAAAAAATCTATTATATGCCTTGTGATAAAGCTTTCACTAGTCAAGCATTATAACAACTCTTGAATAACTGTGCTGATCTTGAAAATTTCAAGCCTATTTTCTCTGCTGTGGAAGAATTGCTTAGGAGTATAGGCACTTGATCCCAGTTTTAGAGATCCAAGTGCATAACTGTAAAACAGAGACTGTTGAATCTCCCCTCCCCCTCTTTTTCCTGAAATATCATGCTAGAAGATGTTATTTCCTACCAAATAACTCTTAAATTCCATGAATGAAATGCTTGAGGTTTGCATAGAATTTGGTGTTTACAGTTAACACATTCCTCATTTGAAAGCACATCTCAAGCTATTCAGATGCTTTGTGCTACATGTTTATTTTGCAGTAACTAGTTGGCAAACATACAGTTGAGAAGTGATTTATTAATGATATAAAGTAGTTCCAATGTGGATTTATGAAAAGCTCACACACAGCTAAAGTATAACAAATTGCAAAGACAAACAACACATCAGGTGTTTCCATTCATTAATATTACAGCTAGTTCAGGTCTACTGGTTTCTGTTGAGATAAATCCTTACATCCTCATACGAGGAAGCACAACTCTCCATAAAGACTGCCAAAACACACATATGACAAGGATCACAGCTGTCCCTTCGAGTCCTAAAAGCTGTAAACCAAACAATCCAATCAACATAAGGCCAAAGTTGGGCTGCTAAAACTTAATTATAAACTTCAGGGCAATTAAACCTATAATGCAGGTCATTTTGTCAAGGTTACACTTTTCACATGGGAAAAGATTAGCACTGGTTATCCACCAGATCTATATGGTAGGTTCACCAACTCAGAAGTGTGCATGCATACACCATAACTTTAAAGCATAGGTGTGTTCTTGTATCACATGCAAGACCTCTGTTGCTTTTGGAAAGGTGATGCTTTCCCAGGCAAACCAGAAATGCCAACAAAGGTGTCCACCAGCTGTTGCAGCTTCAAAATCCCCTTATAGTTTATTCCCAATGTGCTTAAGTGTTTTCAGCACATTTCACACTAAGGACAAATATATTAAAAATCTAATTCAATGCCCTGCAAGAATCCTAATTCTTCCACTTTTTTCCTGCTTTTGTGAGCTCATTGGGTGTCCTTAATCCATACTTTCAAAGCTTTCTCCAAAAACAATGGTCAGAAACAATTTCACTGAAAATAAAACCTGAGATTCTCATGAAATCTGTTGACTGTAGAAAACTGAGCATGAAAAGAAATGTTACAGAACCATAACAAACCCTAACATTTTGTCAACTGTTTTCCATTTCCTAGAAACACTTCTATTTTGTGTGTGTATTCACCTGAGTCTTCCTGACAAATTTTGACATTATCCTTGAGGGTAGGAGAGTATGGGTGGTTTTTTTTTTCTGTTTGTTTTGGGGGGGGGGGGGGGGGTTGTTTGTTTGGGTTTTTTTGTTTGTTTGTGGTTTTTTTGGGGGGGGTGTTATTTTTTGTTTGTTTGTCTGTTTTTTAAACCTCTAAGGAGGCTGATCATTTCTTTGGGTAAAACTTGGTTGTCTTGTTAGTTTAAGACATGGATGAAAAATACAAAGCAGCTGCTTATGTCCATTATGTATAAATGAAGTAAAAAGTAGACCTTGCTATACAAGGCATTATCTGATTAAGTTAAAAACCTCCCTTGACTGTCCATTCAAGCAACCATTGCAAGCACTGGCACTGCCACTTTATTTTAGAAAGGGAAAAAACTAAGATCTCTTGATTTCAGTTAAGTTGCACTGAGGTAAATACTTTCCTACGCAACTACAGGGTGCAGGAACGCTGTAAGGTGTAGTCTGTGCACTCTAAAGTATCGTGGGTATCGACCCAGAACCACAAACCTCTCCCTTCTGCTCCGCTTATCCGTTGTCGGAAGACAGCCCAGACACCATCAGAAAGGAAACCCAGCATGCTCAAATAGGAGTGCCAGGCACACCGAAACCTAATACATATCCTGGAGTCACTTACACTTTAAAAAAAAAAAAAAAAAGCATGCTGATTTAAGGTTTAACATGCATGACAGAGGGAAGAGACAGCCAGTGATTTCACTCAACTTCAGATCCACGATGTCCTCCTGCTGCAAATCACACAAGGCATCTGGAGCAAACACCCACAGTCAGTCCTGACTTGTCTCCCAAACAGATTATTTTAAGAAACGTTTGACTAAGAGCTTAAAATGTGTCTCTGAAATGAGTTCAGGTCCTCTGTTTATGAAACAGAATACTAAAAGAAATGTGACATAAAACATACATGCCAGTTACATTCCATATTGTTTCTGCAGTATTTTGTCAAACAGTTTTAGTCATTTTTTTCTTAATCTTGCAAAGTGAGCAAGTTAGATCTGAATATTAAAAATACCTCTTCCAAGTCTTAAGACTTTCTGGCTAAAGGTTAGAACATGTTTAAAGTATGTTTTCAAAGCACCTAAATATCTGCTTTTAATTCATCCATGCTGTGTACATCTTCCTAAGGACAGTACAGACGCATAACAAAGATAAGCTTTTGAATAGCAAAGACTATGCTCAACATCCCATTGCCAAATAACGCACCAGATTTTATACTTGAATATACCAACGGGCAGATCCTAAAAACAGAAAATTACATGACATTAATACATATAGCATACAGATTGACTGTATATTCTTTCCATTTTACTTCCTCTAAACTGTTCTTGCTATCACACTACAATATTTGTTGCTGGACTGTCTTTCACATTTTGTTTCCACTGCATTTTATATTCTGCACTGCTGTTAGACTTCCTTTCAGAAAGTCAGAGTGTGCATAGAGCAGAAAAAAACATATTTTATTACCTAGCCAAAAAGCCAATTATCAGAAGATAATACAGTCACACAGTGAGGACAGAAGCATCATTTCCCTCTCTCCATGGGACTGAACATGTTTTAAGAATTTTACATTTCATTGATTTGTTTAATCAGAGCTTAAAAATAAATCATCAGGCACAGATCCCTTCTGCAACAGCAGAACGATCCTGCTGCCGCAAGTTTTACAGGGCTGCTGCAAAGAGGACACAGCCATTCCCAGTTGAACACTGTTAAAAATCAACTCCCATATTGAATTTAAGAGACACAGAATGAGTCAAATTGACACAAATGTCAAGGAGCATCCTTCTATCAAAGGCTCCACTGATGTCACTGGACTATTTAAAGAATAAGAGCCAATTCAGTGCAAGTTTATTAAAGTTATCTGTGTATTTCTTGCATGTACAAATTTATTCTTTTATACAGAAATAGCTAAGAGCTGTCTCAAAACACATAACATTAACTCACATTAAAATTGACCTTTGGATAACTAAAGAAAACAAAACATAACTCAGTTCATCTTTAAGGATATTTTCAAAATATATCAATGCAATTTGTTTCTTAAAGGTAACTTTCATTAGCATTGTGTCAGTTGAACAATTTTCAGCTTTTCCAAGTTGTTGGGAAAATATGCCCATTTATTCTAATAGATGTAGCAATAAAAATGCAGTTTTTAAAAATAACTTTCCCTCATCTTTTCAGACTGTATGTGGTATTGATCAGCCTTAAGACCCACGTAAATCATTTTGAAATCCATAAATTCACTCAAGAAACTGAGCGGAACACATGTGGAACATAAAAATACCTTTGAAAGTTTGAGTGGTTAGCATTTCATATTGAGCCTGGAAAAGGAGGACTGAACAGCCAGTTCAGTTCTCTTCATTGCAGCAATCATATTTATTCTACTCTGAAGACCATAAACTGCATGAGGAGAATATTGAAAAAAGGTTACATTTCTAGTATTTTAACAATATTACCATATGAAGCAAAAAGACCCTTTATTAAAGAAAGGTTACATACAGATCTGTCAAGTTTTTCTCATTTACACTCGTCAAAGGTTGTCATAGTTTGAGTTTTTTGTACTACCATGAGATCAAAAATTAATTCTAGCACCACTTAAAAATATTGAAAGGATGTTAATAATAAATATATTTTTTTGCTCGAAATACTTCAGGAAAGAAAAGTTAATTATAATCTTACCAGTTCTTCTCCTACGTTCACTGTTTCAGTGCCCTGAAAACAAAATTTCAGAGATGGAATAAATTCAGAAGAAAAAAAGTCATTACACCATTATCCTCTGCTGGGCTTTCAATATCACAAATCTATTAGGAGTCTTATCTGACCTGCATTGGCATCATGACACCATTCTCCCCTCCTCCCCCCAAATTCACGGCCAATATTTCCAAAACAGTTCAGTGTATATAATATGCACAAATACATACACACAACTGTCATCTTCCCTTGTCTTTTATTTGCATAACTGTTGACAATTTTCCTTTGTTTATTAAAACAAAAATTGTTCTGTTCAGTTTTACTACTTTAAATTCAATATTATATTCTCATAAATAGGAAAGTCATTTAAAATTCAGACATCATTTGACTTGAATATTTATCTGGAATTTACATTCTTGATTAGAATTTGCATATTCCATTCTGTGTACATTTAAATATATATTTTGTACTCTGTAGGAAATACAAATGAATACCTCAGAATATTGACACTCAGTGCTGTTTCTCCCCTACAAACATATGAAAAACATCTCACTTTTCCCTCAGAAATGTACGTATCTGGCTAGAGGCAAAAACGTACCTAAATCAGAAAACAATTCATAGGCTAGGTTACTGAAAATCCTCCCCAAAAATGACTTAAAGTAAAGCTTTGTTACCTGTGCTGCTAGCAATAGCGAGGAATTCTTGCTTATGAAATTTAACTGGCTGCATATTACATGAACAGATAACAAAAACAGTGCAGCCCCTAGCTAAGTAACATGCATAATGAGGTCACTGATTGCTTCTCCATACTCTTCCCTTGTGCAAAACTTTGATGCTTAAAGCCCCTTTCAATGGTGTAAACTGCAGCTAATGAAAATGCTGCATTTCTTGTCGAGTGGGGAGGGATCCAAAATTATTGTTACAGAGCATACTGGAATTACATAACCCTTGACGTGGTTTGACTTTGGACAAAGACATTCCAGTCTTTAGAATGCAGTGCTTTTAAATAGATCTCCAATTTCTAGTTTCCATCATTGCTCCTTGTGGGAGTCCCACATACCATTTCTGCATCAAATCAACTGAAGGCTGAGACTCATTCTGGCCCTGGCACCAGCCCTGCATCTTTGGGTGTACCAGGTGCACAACACTGCTTCACAGCTGTCTTTATTTCCACCTCCATTGCTGTCCAGAGTTGATGGGTACTCTTTTCATCTATGTCTCCCTGCGCACTGCTGTTACTGTTTTGTATACCTACTTGATGATTTAACCTGAACTTCCCCCCCACCTGTGGTGGCCAGGAATCCAGGTTAAATCAAGTGATTGCCTGACAAGCCCTACTCATGCATCTGCTGTTCCCCAGATCACTGAGTCTGAGACCAGGTGACAGAACTGATGGTCTGACAAGGCAGATAGGGCTCCCTTTCTGCTTCACCATTTCCATCAGCTGTCCGATTGTGTCTGCTGTCAATTCTCTTGCCATTGCTTTGTAGGTGCTCAGAAGAAGTCATCCTACCTTCTCACTGGTGCTGAGTCATTTGAATTCTGCTTCAGTGAGCTGTAGCTCATTGTCTAAATAGTCAGCATCAGCTACCTTTTATACCGCAATACACGCTTTTAGTTTTCTAATCATAACACTTATCTGAGTGACAATTCATCTTCTAGAAATGGGAGAAGTAATGTTCCAAAACATAGTCTCCATCATTAAAAGTGAAAAAAAGAGGGAAGAGATTGGACTCAGTCAGAGTAGAGTTTTATGGAATTGGATATCTCCTTCCACTATCAGTTTGTAATTTTTACGTGACTCATACTGTTTTATGTATGCCCTTATAGCTAGCCATAAGATAAATTCCCCAATTCCCCTTCATCCTGACCAGTTGTGAAATGTGTATTGCTCTTAAATCTACCAGCATGATCCAGTTTACACTACATCCCATTAGGCAACCACAGATTATTCACCTCCTGAGATCAGGACAGAAAGCATCCTGCCATTTGCTGTGGACAGCTTTCAGGTTTGAATTATTTTAGTGTTTGTAACACCTTATGTTGTTTATTGAAGTGATTAATTGAAACATTTCCTCCAAAGATATAAATGCACTGTAACAAGCTAATGAGTACTATTCTTGAGTTCTACCTGTTATAAACACTGGCAGGTGTACCCAGCTCAGGTTATCTATCATTAAAGGGACTAGATAAGGCAACACCTTCTCCTCCTACCATGGAGCTGCAGCCTCAACAGCAAATTATCTAGACACTGAAACTCTGTTGTAGATTATCTGTGATACTTTTAATGGCTCGTAATTAGGCTGCATGTCCACACTACACCCAAAAGTAAATGACTGAAATCATTCTAGTCAAAAGAGCCTAAATCTGCATTTTACCAGAGCGTATGGCTTGTGTGTCTGCAATGGCTCCGTGCTGCCTGTGTTAACACTGCGTCTCTGCATCCTTGTAGGATAACAAAGTATCTTTATTTACTCTGCAGAGGTACTACACTGAAGACTTACTAGTATCTTTTATTTTCAAAAACCTGTTCTTGGGAATTTGCCTACTTTCCATCATGCAAAGGTCTGTAAGTAAATAAGTTCAACATCCAAATACCAGCACAGACGAGTACAAAACAAAGATGTCCTAGCAATCCAGATCATCTCATCCTATTACTCCTGCTGACATGGACAGTGGGTTTTTCCTTACTCAGCTCTGCAAAATATCTACACCTGACCTAAGAATCTAGACTCCACAATCAACAAAGAAACAGGCATCACTGCTGCCTGAGTCAGCTGGCCTTTTTAAACATCCACCTCCAAATGAGGTCACACACGACAGAAATGCCTACCTCTCCACTGAGAATAAACAGTCTTGACAGAGAGCACGTTAACACTTTAGACAACTGAATTTAGGTGAAATTAGTCCCACGAGAGCAGCCTTGCATTTGACAACGTACATCCATAGCTCTACAAAGGGAATTTTTAACTAATAAAAGCTGGCTTGACAAATTAATTTCAAAATTGTTTTGTATTGCTTCATTTAAGGAGAGTTCCCCTCAGGGATCTGTGAATACAGGCTCAAACCAACTCGCTGTTTCCATAACACCACAAAGCAGGTGGTTCTAAAATGTAAAGGTTGGTCTCAAAGTAGATATGACTTACGCCTTCATAAAGCTGCTCTGCCTGGGGCTTCAGGTAAGTACTACTTAGAGAGAATGAATTAAGATTAAGAGCAAAAACCTAACAAATTTGTGACAAAGTACCAGAAAAGGCAGAGAAATCTGTTAAAAAAAGAAAACAACATACACAAGAGAGTCTTACAACTTGTGATACAGCTAAGAGCTGCTCAGAGGAAATGGAAGTGTACTCCTAACAATTCTTCTTCATACAAACCCACTTCTTAGTGGCACCTGGATTTCCAAATATCAACATCTGCTTTATATCTCTTTCCCTTCCTCTTAGCTAATGAATTGTGCTAAATTAATAGAAAGCAACTCACTTAGAAACCTTTATCTTCATTTTAGCTTCTCAAAGCAAACTGTCATTTCTCCATCAAGACAGAGGACGGATATAAAGAAAGATGAATAAAGAACCATGCTTAGTGAGGAACAAAAGCATAGCAAAGTCACTTATCTGTTCCCAGATCCTTAGCAGTAACCCATGTATAACTTTGACTGCGATTTGCATAGAAAGGCACTCCTAGAATGCTATTGCACATTCCTTTACATTTTAATGAAACATGAGTGATCACAGCTATCTTTAAAATGGACTACATATACACATATAAATTCATACATATATTTAATAAAAGTAGACTATAGGAAGAAAAGAGCAGTTCTCTTCCAAATACATTTTGTCATTTTTTACAAGGCTACTTTGTGCATTGTCATGGCTGATTATATCTTTTGATGCAACAGAAGCTAATACAAAAGTGCTTTTCTTAAATTTTTTAAAAATACCTGGAAGTAGCACAATACTACAGCAATTCCAGTTCCCCAAGGCTCCTGTGCATCAGTACTTTCCAAAGTGCTTGGGGGGTGGGGGAGGAAGGGAAAGGGAAGGGGAATATAAAAGATGCTCTGCTTCAAATAAAAATATTAGAAGTCATTAAATGCCAGAGCTTTTGTACACAAATAAAAGGTGCCTGAACTATCCTCTTTCAAGATACTGGTATTGATATTCCTTCCTGTCTCTCTTCAGCATAATAGATGCTAATCGGTGAAATCACTCTTAGTAAATATATAATTTGCTCTGCAGTGCCTATTAGTGACAAGAAATCCTTCTAAACAGGTGAGTAAATACTGAAATACACCTCATTAATTCTTGCTTATTTTGGAGGACTTTAGATCAGGCTCTAAAGCCCACTTTTGATTCTTAATATGCACCAGTAAAGATCAGCTTGGACTTCTGCTGATCATTACATCTGCCAAAAACTAACCATTAAGTTGTACTGCAAGTGACCTAACCAATGATCTACACAAAGAAATGTGCAGGGTTTCTTTTAATGACCAAGTGCATGAACATCCTTATGAAAACTTTCCATGGAACATGCAAACTGTCAAGCAATAACAGATACATGCATCAACTATTATCAAGTGAACTACACGCACAGTTTCTATTTTAAAATAATGAAGTGGCAAGCATAACCATAGCAACTATTTTTCCTCATTTCTGTACTACCAGCCACTTGATGAACTGTAATAAAAGAATGATGAATAAGGTTTTTGGCAAGCTACGAAATAACTGCAGTGGCTTCCTACTTTACACTGCTGTGTGGTTACAACTGGGGTAGTAAAACATTCTTTCTCCAAAAAAGCACATCTGCTTCAAATAGGAACTACAGTGTGGATCTACTGCTTCCAGATCATGAAGGTCCATACCAACATTATTGAACAAATTTGTATGGTTTATGTTTTTGATTTTATTTTTCTTTTTTTATTTTTTAAAAAAAGACTCTACAACACTTTTTCAAAAACCATCAAGAACTAGAATTGGACACTTCAAAAGACTTCACCTATCTTTCCTACTTGCTTTTGCACAGCAGTCTACAGAGGCAAAACTAATGCTGTACGTGAGGTTGCCAGCATAGTCTTTGTTTATGCTGCTGCAGTTCTTGAAACATGCAGTGATTTGTGACTGAGCACAGTCATTGTAACAATGTTCTGGATGCAGTGAGTGAATTGGATATTCCTTCCATTAGTACATTTGACTTGCATGTTCCAAAAAGTAATATATGTAGAGCTGTTTGAGGGATTAGCAGTTTTCTCTTCCTTTTGTTTCAGTCATTCTATTCCCTAATGAACAAGTCCCTTTCTTTTACAACTCCACTGATTTTTCCCTTGTCCTTCTCTTGCGATAACAGGACTACCTTGTCATAAGATACTTGTCATTTTTTGTGTTGTAAACCCTGAGTTGTCCATATAGGACTGCCCCAACCTGTACTCCAACATCACTTCTGACATTTAACCTATGACTCTCAGAAAAACATTCTCATCCTGTATTTCCGATAAGCAACTCCTCCATTTCCAAGTACTTCCTAAATGAAAGCAATCCCTGAGATTTCAGTAGTAACTCATTTTTCTTGCCTCCATCAGTATCCTATTAGCCTTTACTGCTGTCTCAGTATATTTTGTAATTCTTAGTCAGTCACTATGCTTAAATAAAAGGAAAAAAAACATACGTTTCCCACAAACCTTTTTCTTCTCTCATTTTGCTGATCCCATTGGCTGTTGTCCATTGACTTTTCAATTTTCTGTAGATCACTATCTCCATCACTAAACTGAGTGACTAGGTTTTCTTCAGTTGGACTTAAAGCAAGAACCTCCCTGGCACCCACATTCTCTTGGCTGTAAAGTGTCATTTTATTCATAGATAGTTCCCATTTGTCCTTGTTAAAATACAGCCAGCAACCAAGCCAGACTCCCTATATAATGCAATGAAAGCCAAAGCACCAGAAATACACAGAAGATTATTTCCTTAACTGCCACGCTAATTCAGTTATCATCTCTCTGATGGTTAGCTCCTCAGTGATGAACTCTTAATAAGCTCTCCCCATCAGCTTACTCCATGCGCAATGTGAATGGTGTTAAGTTATAAATACATTTAAATATTTTTTTCCAATATCCCCCAGGCCATTAATAGATTTTTTTTTAAATCAGTAAATAATTTTGATGACAAAGTTGCCATTCTTTCCAGAACAAGCAAGTTGTTCTGAAAGAATTTCCATCCTCATCGTCATTTAGGCAGTTCTAGTTATTTGTCTCGGATTTTATTCTTGGAAAAATACATGCAGTTTTGTTACATTCTGAACACCAACAGCCTGAAGTGCCATAAGACAAGTTTCACACTAAATAGAGTTCATCCTTATACGAGCTATTCTTTACAAACAAAGATACACGCACAGTGGAGCCAGAGCAGTCATTAGCCTTCCTACCCCAAAAGAATTTTTTCTTTTAATGTCTTCCTAGGATTTTACCTCAGCCACTGCTCGACTTGGAGGCTATCTGCCGGGAACACCTTTGAAGTACAGCTCCCCAGGCAAGCTTCTGCCATGGGAAGGATATGTGCTTTAACTGGCATCATCCCTCCTCCTCTGAGGCCTTCTTCTCCCACTAGACGTTTTTCTCAGAGACATTGTGCCGGTCCACATGCTCCATTTGGCCATAATCTCCCTTTGGAGTGAGACGGTTTCCTCACGTAAATTTGAGATTGCAAAGTGCCCTCGTTCTACGCTGGATGGAGTCCAAAAGCTTTGATGTTTTTCTGCTAATTAAAAGATAGACAGCCTGCCTCAGAATAACTATCTTCTGATAAAAATAAATAGATCGATCAAAAGAGACTTCTGTCTGATAAAGGACTGACTACTTCACAGACAGATTTCTTAGATAAGAGGCCTAAAAGCACAGAAGAGAGCAGCTCTATCGTCATCATTATTGCTGCAAAGCAGGAGAAAAGAAGAATGTTCATTTGGGGATTCTTTCTCTGACAGAATCACCATTCTGCTGGTCCCCCTCTCCCCTTCCCCTAGTAGTAACTTTTCAACCACAAGCCAAACACACTAGTAAGTTCCTCACCACTAAAAGCTACGTTTTAAATGGAAAATAAGCCAGCAGATTAGGATAAAATAAATCAGACATGATGTTTGAGCCCAGGCAAATGAAAGTTTTCGAAACAAGCTTATACCAGGCCGCCCTGGTGGGCATCATTTATGTGGTAACTCAGTAAACCTGTATCAAGGAACAGAACAAGGGAACCAGAGACACATGCACGGAGCAGAGAGCAGTGTGGGACTTGCGTAGACCTAGTTATACCACGAAACTCATGCACTCAAACGCTACTTGAAGGGATATTCTTCAAAGGGCACAGACTGTGAATAGCTCACAGATGACCTCTGTATTTCAGAAGACCTCCGGCAAGGACGCTCCCCTCGAGGCACGGCAGTGCCGACGCTGCCCAGACCGTTCCCCTGGGCAGCTGGGTGGAGGAACGCAGATACAAACCTGAGAGAGTCCAATGCACCAGATACTGGAGTGAGGAGTTTGTACAAAGTTTGCACCCATACAAACCAGCTTTTCCTCCTTCCTCCATGTTCTGTCTTTCTCGGCCACACACCTTTTTTGTAACGGTTTGTTTTATTGCAGTTCTTGTACATACTTACCAGAAGCCTTTGTGAGGCAAGGCCCACTATTCCTGTTCCTACTCTTATTTGAAGGATAAATATGCATCACAAACACAGTTCAGTGTGTTAACTTTAGTCTATGCTAGCACAAAATGATCATTTTCTGCCACAGGATTGTCAATCAGTAAATCAGAGGTCTGCCCGTAACTTCTGCTGTGACCCCTAATTAAATACCTCTGCCCCGGCTTTCAATCATAATGATAGATTTGTGAGGGTCTCATTAGCCATGTAGTATTTAGACATGCTAATCATCTTTTCATGGCTAATGCCAATATGATTCTGTTCATTTTAACTCAGAGAAGGGAAAGAAGATAATTTTTTTTATTATTTTTAAATAAATGAACCAAATCATTTCCAACTCCTTTCATCTAGTTCTCTGTAGCCAAAAACAGGCCATATATTTTGTCTGTGCAGACTCTAATTTTGGATTTTATCATCCCTAGGAGTGCATCCAAAATATGGTATTTTATGCCTGGCACTCTCATATCATGACTACTGTACTCAGTCACAATATCTGCTATTTTAACCTTGTTTCTCCTAAGATAATAGGAGTTAAAAATGTTTCTCAATCTGTCCTGCCTCCAAATATATTTTGTCCACAGAAAACCTTTCATGTAAAAGGGCAAGTAGCCTGCATTCAAATTATTAGCTCCAGGGGCTTAAAAGGGTATTCTTCCATGAATTAAAACTACTTGTGTAAGGTTGTAAAGGATCTGTCCCTTAAGCTTCACACAAAAAAAAAAAAAAAAGACATGAAAAGAGAAAATGAATAATGAAACCACATTTATTTCTATTTTTCTTCTTCTATACAGAACTTCTAGACTTTGCCATCAAGAGGAGTGTGTCAATACTTATTAAAAAGCGTATTTACAAAGAGGACAAACTAGTAACTTTTCTGCTCTTTAAGACCCTAATGAGCTTTGTAGTAAACTTATTAGGTCTGTTTCATTTGAGACATTCACTTAGACATGTCTAAAACCTTAGTTTTAAGCTGAAACTGATGCAGCAAGAAAGCTTTTGGTACAGAGCTCCAGAAAATTACATTATTGCTCACAATAGATTTCCCTGAAATACAAATGTTTATTTTGTCTTTCCTGAAAACCAAATTAAGAAATATCCATCAAATCTCCTGATACTTGGACAAATATTGGTTAATGAGATCTTCCAGGATATGTTTTGTTCTTTGGGGTTTATTTTTAATCTCCAGAAAATGTTTCTTCTTTTTTGTAAGAAGGAATGTTAGTAAGCAATAAACAGATGATTTTTCTTGAATTTATTACAGTTGCATTTATATAGTTTGCAGTATAAACATCACTACTTATTACTATATGTTAACTCAACCTATATTTTGGCTATAGTTCAAGTGTAATGACAGACAAATGGCAAAGTCACTCTTGAAACAGCTCTTGTAAATGCACAGAGTTTATGAAGTCAGTTACCTTGTCTGGCATTTGGAAGATTCACTGAGATTTCAACACTCCAGTAATAATGAACATCACAACAGCTGTCTTCCAGTCAAGTTAGAAAGATATCTGTAGTGTTATTATGCATAAAGGAACAAATCTAATGGTTAGTTGAGGTTACTGGTGCAATAAGGCTAAATCCAGGCTCTTCATTCTTTTAATACAACAGAAATTTCACTATGCTTATCTTTACATATAAGTGGTGATTTTAAGTATGTGTTATTCAGCTGCTGAACACCAAAATTCTTTTCCATTGCCTAGGTTTTGTTGAAGAGGCAAAGTAAACAGTATCTGATCAGACACATTTTGCTGCTTGAAAAGCAGTCAACCCCACTGGCAAGTGGCTTGATTTTCCATGCAATGGCTGGAGTATGTTGGCACTCCAAAGTGCTTCTAGATATAAGAACCTAGTCTCCAGTCTCTCCCAAGTTCAAATTAAAAATTGTCAGAGACCTCCTAAAACAGTTTTAGTAGGCAACATCCATCCATCCATCATAGCCAATTTAAACAACCAAGATACAGTTATCTTGATAGAAAAAGTCAATGTCATTTCTTAAAACACGAAAATATTGTAGATCATAACAGACCTGAGTCTTAACTAATAGCTCTAAATTTAAACTAATCCAGCCAACAGACTGCTTCTTTGTAAAATAATCCTTTCATCAGTGTAAGCACTGAATCCTGAAATTCCTTCTGACAGGTTATTTTATAGTACGGTGAGTGGAAGACCCACAATATTATTTTCCAGTGACATGAAAAAAAATTTCACTCTTATTAGTTTCCCCCTGCTCCATTCCCCCCACTCCTGCTTTTAAAGTTGCATCACAGTTATCACTCTGGTATTCCCAAGGCAGGGGTGGGGGGGGGGAGGAGGAAGGAATCTATTAAGAGGGTTTTTCATTTGAAATATAATAAGCATCCCTTTGGTTTGATTAACAGGTTGTCAAAGTAGATTTTATTTGTCCAGTTGTAAACTCACAGTACATTTTCCACAAAGATAATGAGGAGAAATATGCAAAAGAAAAATAAAATGGTAGTTTGAGTGTGAGGATAAGTTTACATCAGTCACTGAGATATCTTGAACTGATTACATTATTTTCTATTGTACTGTAGTATATCTGTATTTTAGTATCTCTTAAGCAACTTTTCAGGACAGATGCAACACTGAACTCTTAATGCAATCTGTGCTATGCAGCCATTTCAAACTGATACAGTTTGGCCCTGCACTGTATTTGGGCCACCCGTTTGGTCTTCTCTCCAGGTTTGTACCTAGACCTTCAAGTAAATCATGGTAAAATTCACATAAGAACAGTTCTTCCTCTATGTAAAGTTAACAGCAAACGAGAAACTCTTTCCAATACGCAAAAAATGTACCTACTGAGCTGAGCAGCACAAATCATTACATTTTCACCTGACTTGATCTGTCAGCTTTCCAGTTTGCATAGCAGAAATCTGTCACAGAGTTTTGACTCATTAGTTTATGGGATAAATTTGTTGGGGGAAGGCAGGAGGAGGGGGGACGGGACAACAAATAACCTTCAAAACCAAAAGGTATGGTTATAAGCTGACACTAAGCCATCTGTAGAGTCATAGGCAACAGGGCTGACCCTGTTTAGGTTTAGTGCAGTAATGAGGACATCAGGGAATGAGCAAGTGATAGCCATTTCCCTTTGGAGGCTCTCTGAGATGTTACAGCAAGCAACACAGACAGTGATGCAGTTCTTTGGGAAATCACCACAGTGCAATTCGTAATAAATTTGTATCCTCAAGAAACCTGCCATTGTCCATCTCCATTTACTCCTTTGAAACAGACTTACAGAGGAAATTTGCTATTTTTGAGAACCTCTGACAGTGCAGACCAGACCTCTCTACCTTCACAATCCTGAAAGAATTTAGGGATCTTTTTCAACTTGTAAAAGAACTTCACTTTGACTTTTGTCTGCACTAAGAAAAGCAGAGACATTCAAAAGACGGATCAAGGCACAACAGGGAATGACTAACTATTTCACAGCATGGTGTTAGAAACTTAACACTGAGAATTTTCATCCTTTTGTGAGCTTAAGTCACAACAGGGGTATTTTAATGTAGCCCTTGTCTGAAGGGCTATACAAGTATTCATCTAATATGCACAACACAGAATACGAACCACTAAGTAAACAGGAACTTTGTCTGAATTAATGCAGAACCAGACTCGTGTGTTATTAAAATTATTGTTGTAAAGAGACTAGCATACATATACATGAAATCTAGCTGAAAATGACACATTCCATGTCTAAATCCCTATAACACTAGTACTACTGTTATTTAATATTAACAGTATTAAAATAATCAGCATTACTGCAATGGGAGTAGCCTCTTAGAAAAGAGACAATCTTCTGCTGCCCCTTAATCATCTGAGAAAATACCTAAAAAACTGAAGTCTTGCTTCATTTTTAGAAATTCTCCATATGTGGGTTGCTTCAGACAAACCAAGATTTCGGAAGTTCCGCTATCAGTAATCACTACAGAAATCAACATAAAAAAGAGTGGCTAAAATTATTTCTGCCTTCCACAGAAAATTATTCCAACAATAAATTGTTACTTAAGCTCATCTATGATGAATATCATGAATAACAAATACATTACTGTTCAGGACACAAAATCCCCTCTCCCTTGTTAATTTCCCAGCTATTGTACCTGAGTAGGGATTGACGCATCCTTCCAGACAGATAACCATCCTTTCAAAGCTATGACAGCAATCATAATTAGAATGAGTACAATAGACCCCTGTGATGCTAATTAGTGCATCTCCTTCCCTCTCTAGAGGCTTGTTGGGGGACAGCCCACTAGGAAAGCAGGCAATGAATTCTTATGGGAAACTATCTGATCTTTGAATTCTTCTTCACTTCAATTGCTACTGTGGACAAAGGAAGAAAAAATTGAAAATCAGTATCTGTGCAATATCTCATGCCATCTAGGAATTATGAGGACAAAAGAATGGGCTCCAGATATCTAATGTCACTAACATACCCGTCGCTCTTTGAAATTATCTGTCTCAAGGGAAAAAATGTAGCAATTACCTAGAAGGAAGCTCAAACTGTCTTTTCTATCTCAGAAAATAGAACAAAAATGCCTATTGTTGATAAACTATAAAATCAATAAATTATTTTGTTACAAAAAAGTTTGACTAATATGAAAACCAAGTACTTCCTAAAAAGATGACTCAGGGTCATTCAGATATCTCAAGAAAGGTAGTTACTTGCTGGGGACAAAATTCATAGAAAGCTAGTCCAAGATTTATTCATTAGCTAAACTTGAAACCAAAGGATTTAACAGATTCATAATATCAGTTTCATAATAGTAGAAAAGAGCACGCTCAGGTATTTACACAACTGGTTACAACACACATGTCTGTAGGTTTATTGAATTAAACTGAAGGATACACTTTGATCTACCTGGATTCTGTTTTTAATTTTAAGAGCCAATTCATAAAATCAGTACTAAATTTTTATTTCTTAATCACTCAAAAGAAAACCTGTAGCTAATACCAGGTTAAAAGCTGATGGCACAAACCTGAATGCTTTAGGACTGTAATAGTAACAGAATCATTCCTCTTTTTATTCTTCCATCACTGTTCAGACAAACACAAAAGGTAATCCTCCGCAGCCCGCATTCAGTATCAAGGGTGGCATAGTTCCCATCAGGAATGTTTACACTCTCAGACATGCTCTATATGTTCACACAAAGCATTCTACATGAAGTGAAGAAGTTTCCGTTTTTAATGCTTATTGGAAGGATATGGATGAAAAATCTTCCTACTCCACTTTGGGAGTACCTGATTCTCCCCTTAGAAGTATATTTATCATCAGTTTGTATTCAAATACTCAAATTCTGTGTTCTAAATCCTCTCTCTTCCATGCAAGCAGCACTGGCTTCAAGAGCAGCTCTACTGTTGGCATTAATTGCTAGAGGTCTAAAAGCTATTTGAGAAGAGGTGAAGGGACTGAACTTCACGGATGTGTCTACGCTGTGGGAACCCGAAATATTTCTTGGTTCCAAATAACCTGTTGCAACTACATTTGTCTCTACATGGGAAGCCAAAGCCTTCTGAGCCTGAAGGAAGTAGTGAATGACATAAGCATGCAAGCTGTAAGGTACTTTGTGGAGCTTAGGTGCCCCATTGTATAGGCGGAGCCTACATGCGTCAAGATAACTACTGTTCATTTCAAGGTCAGTGAAGTTTAACCAATTGTATACCCATGTGATGGGAGTGGGTAACTTCTTTAGAGATCTTTTCCAACTATTCAGTACTTCAAGTATCACGTCACCAAGAGTAAGGAGTCAAATCTGAACAGATATCAAAATATTCATGCATTAGGTTAAGAGAGATATTGTTATTTTAATTTTCTTTCAGCATATCATTTGAAGTCATCTAGCTTTATTTACTATCCTACTATAAATTACTCACAATCAGCACTACAAATCATCTCTTCCTTTTATAGTACAGACCTAACCATATAAAATTGTAAACTTGAGGAAAGCAATATATTTGGAATTAAAGACAGGAATTATTTGTAAAAATTTAATTGAAAACAAGGAGAGGGTAAAAGAAAGAAGAAAACCCCCAAAACAATGTAGAAGCTCCCTGAAAAATCAGGTGACCACTCTAAGCAAGCTTATCAGTTATTTCTGATCAAAACTGTTCATTGCTTTGCCTGATGACACAAATTAGCTAATTGTCATCAGAATTAATTCCATTTAAAAACAAAGGCTTTCATAATCCTAATACAACAGCTATTAGCATGGGTTCCCCTGCCTGAAGGTGGAAACTATTTTATTCTCAGTTGCTGTGCCGAGTGCCATATGTGTTTGATGCTTGCTGATTGAACTCATTCTGTCAGCAGAGCAGCTGATAATTCACACTAGAATGCTAACTGTACTTCAAGGACAAGTCATCTGATCAAAGGGTACCACAAATCTTCACAGAAGATGACAGAAAGGAAATGGTAAAGTGTTATTTATGTGAATAACTATTATAGATTTAAGATGCACTTCTAAACCACTTTACCATTATTCACTCACCCTTTGAGTAACCCCTAATTCTTGGCATTGTGATTATCATTCAAGTGCATAATATTATAGCTGAGTAGTCTGTTTATGTAACCACGGCATAAGCTACTGTATACACAGACACATATACATATACACATCCATACATTTGGAAGTAATTTCTTGATTTAGTTAGATATTACAAATACTCAATGAACCAAGAAAGAGATTTGACAAGAAAAGGATTTGAGAAATAAGAATTATTTAAACATGGAAGATAGATTATCTGACATGAAAGAATCCACTCAGAAATGACCGATACTCTTTTTAATGGACTTTGCCATCTGGTATACACCTCAGAAGACCAGAGGTGGAGAGAGAAAAAAAAGCGTCTTCTCATTAGATTGACGGGACATTTTGGGAGGCAAGTGTTGTTGAATGAAGGAAGGAGAAAGAAATGAGACAAAACTTTCAAAGAGAAGGAAAACATATAGAGCCAATAAATCCTTAACTAAGACTTATTTCTGTTGATCCAAAGCTCATGTCCCTCAAGATGAGATGTGACACTAGCCAAAATACACTGGCTGAAATGTCCTCCAAAACAAAATACCCCCCCACACACACTCCACACTGTTTTCAATAAAATTAATGTCTGCTTGAGCAGCAAATCCAAACTCTAAACATTGAGCATGAGGTCCTAGATACCAGTACTTCAGGTTTCCTCTGAAATTCAGAGAGATCTTTGCCAAGGAGTGCATCACATTGCATATATCTGGAAACTTATTATGTATTCTCACTGTAACCACCATTCCTCTGAATGAAGAGGGAAGAAATGTAATGAACAAATCCTTTTCAATAGTTTCCCTATTCATAAAGGGAAGTTACTCAATGACTGCAGAACACAAGAGGCTTTCAAGAAACCCAGGATTACCTGTCTTGGAGAATAATCCCAGTGTTTTCATCACACCATCCTGACAGCCATAGATGTAACAGAACATCTACTGTTTAAGATAGCATAACATTTCCCTGTCAGCTCTCCAACATCATCTCCCTCACTTTTTTATATAAAAAAAAAAAAGGTTGAAGAGGAGAAAAATTCTATTTCAAAAAAAACTTTTAATCAAACAGAATAAGGAGGAGAATTTGTTTTGAAATTATTAAGAGACTCAGACACTTGCACATCTCTAAGATCCAATTTACAACCTGGTGCCTAATTGGGGTTCTTCAACTCAAGGATGTTTTGCTTGTATTCCAACACACAATACCATTTATGTGCATTAAGCATCTAGGATATACTAGAGCACAGGTATAACTGGACATCTAAATGGAGATATACGAAGCAGTTAACAGGGTTTATACCTTCTCCTTGAAAAAAACATGAATAAAAAGAGTATCTAAAATCCTTTAGGCATCTCAGAAATCTTAAGTCTAAACTAAAGATTTTGTATGAGCCTTGTGCTCCCCAAACTAGAAGGCATCTGTGAAAACCCAGCCCAAAGTCTGACTGCCATTTATCTAGTGATTTGTAAGGTATCGGCAACACTCAACCAGCAGTTTGATCTTTTCTTCCCTGACTTCTCCCACATCACATTTTTTTCAGCCTCTGTCATCAAATTTCACCAGGCATCATCCGGGTGATTTCTAGGTCAGTGAGTTACTCAACATGTATGACAGAAGCTGCTGTGAAGAAACACCACCACAGAGACCACACACAGGCAAACAGCAAGTCCAGATACAGCTTCATGAACAGTAACAAGTCTGACACTCATGTATTGCTTGGAGAGATGAAAAAGCACTGGAGAGTACATGCAGGGAATCATTTGATTCCCCACAAATCTATTTCTCCCTTTCATATTGTGTCACTGATTTCCTGTTCTACTTCACATCATTTCAGAGTAACCCACTGGGATTTGCAAGTATTTATAATGTCCTTTTAATTTAGCTATCAATAATAAATACGCAAATGAGTTTGTAACATTCACTTATCAAGGGGTAAATCATATGAACACAGCTGAGGGAAAAAAAATCACTAATACTGCAGTATATGAGATCAGGGAAATGAGCAAGATTAGTTGTGTAATACTGTACAAACACATTTTTCTGTTAAATATTTTTTAATATCGTTTCTCTGAAATTCTCACATTTGTGTTCAAGTCAGTCAAGGTTATCTGAAGCAAATGCAAACATCTCAAAAGCAAGTTATTCAGAATTACTTTTATACAAACTAAAGCAGTAATGGCTTAAAGATCATGACATAAGTTGTGCGTGTACAACACATCAATGCATTGAAAGCCTACTTTCAATGCTTTCAAAATAGATCAAAATAGCTACGAAAGCATAGACCATTTAAGTACTTCTGGCAAGGAAGAACATCATTTACTAAACTATGTATTAAAGGAAAAAAATTAATATAGCAACGAGAAATTTTTACCCATCATGTACTTCTATAAAAATACTCAGAATATTGAGGTTGACCCCTCCAACCAACTAAAATGAAGGAACTGAGTTATTTTTGATGCTAGGGAACACACAATTAATTTGACTTACAGTAATATGTGTACCAGTGTAAGCTATCAATTCAAGCTGTTCAGCTGTCATACATAATATGCTCAGATCCAGAGCAATTAAAAAGATTAAGACAATTTGGGTCAGAATTGGGTCAAAACAATAATGTCACTGAAAGGATTCCTGGTGTTTTCAGCAAGAGTTGATCAGACTGGCAGAGGTTTATAGAGAAAATGCCCTGCAATGCAAAGTGCAGCTTCTTCTAGAGATACCACATCCTTTGCCTGGAAGCATTCCAGTCATCCTACACCTGACTCTGGTCCCATGATTTACACACCTTGATTCTCCTCTCAGAATCATGTGAGATATGATTGTGCTCAGGAAGAAATCAAAACAGTAGTAACTCCAGGTGAAATTCCTAAGTGAGCCCACTGGAGTTATATTTCTGCCACCCTTGCACAAATTAATACCCATTAAAAAAGGGGGCGGGGGGAAGCAGAGATTTTTTTTTTGCATCAGCTCCTCAAGATTAAGCACTTAACATAACCCAACCTAAAAAGACAAATGCCTTTCCTGAAACAATTAAGATACAGCATTAATATAATAATTGAGTATGATGATGATAACCAATTTTTCAACTTCCACACATTGGAGAAAATCTGCAATGCGGGAGAACTATTGTAACTCCTTTCCATCTACATAGCCCTAGAAATGGTAAAGAATATGCATATTTTAGAACAGTTATAAGGATGTCTGAGATAATGGCATCCACTGACTACTGTATCAACATTAGGCAAGTTTCTGGTTCATAAAAGGACCAAACAGAAGCTAAATAAAGGTAAAGACAGACACAAACTGGCCAAATCTTTGCAGTAAAAAACACATATTTGACTGAACTTTGACTTGACTGGATCATTTTGTCTTGGAATCTTTCATTTTTTAATCTGGAGAAAAAAATATCAGAAATGATCAATATGAGGTGCATTTTGTAATAGAGAAAGCACATCAAGTGCAAAAGGTTTTGTATGGATCCAAATAAAACAATATGATTTCCACAGACAGAGCAAGCAAGAGTAAAAAATTCATTCATACCTCAAAGTCAAGGGGGAGAAAGAATTAGAGGAACAGTTCAGACACCAGCTGTGGAATAGAATTAATGGGAAAATGTAAACTGCAGCATACTGTCTCAAAGTCTGCCTGCTGCTAGCTATTTAATCTCATTCCTGTGTGACAGTATACATACAGTTGTATACATACAGCTGCTGCTTAATTTGCAGCTCTGAACATATATGACAGGTGGGTTGAGAAGAGTACCCCTTAAGTCCACCTTACAATTGTAAGAAAAACATTTTTTTCCCATGTGCACAACTTCTTCACCTCTGTTCTTCGTGTTTCTGCAATCATTTTCATCTTTTGCCCATTATAGCTGTTAATGCTGATGAGGTATCACTTGATCCAACCCTAGACATGTCAATGTGCTTTCTTTTGCGCTCCCACTTCTGTGGTAATATACAACCCAGGTAACTATGAAAACACTGGTAATTCTTTAACAGCAGAAAAATACTTACATTTTAACCACCCATCAGCTCAGCAAAGCTCTGCAAAAAAAGTGAAAGAAAGGCTAGAGAATTCAGGAGAAAATTATTCTTTTCTAGAATGACTGAGATAGGACATAAATAGTGAAAAGAATTACTTCCTTTGCCAGCTATCAAGGTATCATAACCTAGAGTAGCATGTATCTGTGGCATAACTCTCTGCATCTAATTCAAAGTCAAGTGAAGTCAATGAAAAAACATCTCAAATTTACCAGCATTTGGAGAAAGTGCACTTATTTTAACATCATAGGTTCATGGAGGGAAATGTATGTACTATACAGGATACCTGCCAGAATCCAACAAATAAATGGTCAAATCTGCTATAGCACATGCACATGGGCTGATTCAGCTCACACAGGAGCCAGGAGTCAAATTCCCACTTCCCTTGGAGCCAAGGGAGTCAGCATAAGACTTTGTTTTGGCCACCTGACTTGGTCCTATAAACTCAGGGACATACATTATGAGCAAAAGCAGAGCATCCTGACATAACACTGAATTCAAAAAATTCACTTATAGAAAAAACTCAGAGAGGATTTAAGTCCAGGTAAGAATCCTGATCTGTTCTTGGCACACAATATTAGCTCTCGATGACTGACTTCAGTTTGTTATTTCAGGGCTGTACAAAATACTCACCTTGAATCTGAACTACATTCAAAAGCAGAATTGTTTCTAAGTTGACCTTCCTGAATTACTAATAGATTGCTTGATATACTTTTAATGTCTGCAAACTATGCACTAGCACTGGAGAGGAACAGTCTTGGTTGACCAGCTCATCTTGAATCACACTGAACCTGCTGTGCATTCAGAGTTCAAACTGTGGTCACTGGAAAAGTACCTGTGCTATCATCCACCTCTGCTTGGTTAACTGTAGATCTAGAGATATGAAAGTGAATTTATGATATGAAGCTTGAGATCTGAAAACAAGTCCCTAGGTATCTGACATTGCTATATCCAGTGGTGCTTAAGAGAGACTGGATACTTTTTGTTTTTAATATACATGTATATTCCTGTCTGTCAGCTTCAAACTTGGACCAAATGGGCATCTGCTGTAGAGCTAGATGAAGTGAAGGGGGAGAATTGTTCTTTCAGCTTTCAGGATGCAAAAACATTCTCAAGAAATTACCTGAAACTATTTTCTGCTATTTTTCCTAGTGCAAGTCATGAAGAGGCCACTCTTACAGGATGGAGAGGAGCATGAAGTATTATGCATAGCAGCCAGAGGTGGCCAGAAATACAAATCAGGATTCACTAAAAGCTCTCTACCAGAAGCGCTTCACTTCAATGGAGCGGGCATTAGGACTAGAAGCCCCAAGGAGCAATCAGCACCAAATGTTCTCTGCAGCGCATGGCTGTACTCTGCTGGCAGAGGCAACCCCAAGAGTCTCAGCTTCTACCCAGCTGCCTGGGTCATCATTCTGGCTAAGGAGTGCTTCTGCAAAAGCACTATATAAAAACTGATTATGAATCAAATGACAGTGAAATAAACACACAATATCATACTAGACTAAGAACACAAAATCAAAATCAATTCATTTTGGCATTGCATTATTACTCATTTAATTCTGAAATGTTTCATGCCCGCATGCAGGCTGAGCACAAACGGAGCTTGTACCCTCTCTGCTTTGTAAAGCCAAGCCTGGAAACATCTCCCTATTGGCTAAAAAAAAAAAAAAAAAAAAAAAAAAAAAAAAAAAAAAAAAAAAAAAAAAAAAAAAAAAAAAACCACAGTATTTTCATGAGTTGACTTTAGATGTTTTCCAATTAATACACTTAAAATTGGTTGGGAAAAATTCTACCTTGATCATGGAGTCTTATGCAAGCGTTCAGCATTGCAAGGCTTCTACTTTCAAAACATAGACAGCAATAGAAACAAGAATGATTACTAACATGTTTTATTTAAACTCTTGCAAAATATTTTTCTCCTTTAATTTCCTATGCTTGGGATGACATTTATGATGATCATATTTGTAAATAACATGGAGGAAAAATAAATATTGACTTAATTGCGACTCAGTTGAATGAAAGCTACCTCCCTCCACAGTAGCGAATTCAAGGGATCTGACTTGTAAGAATAACTTTCTTCCAGTGTACTAGCTGTCAGGGCTCCCAGTAAACCAGAAGGAGATCATACAGGCCAGATCACCAAACAAAAGTCCATAAAGATTTATCATAATCACTGCCACCATCTTACAGTTAGACTCATGCTCTGGACTACTCTGTGAGGAAATCCCCTCTTTGGTGTCTATTACAATCCTAGGAAGATTTGCCTAGCAATTTAAGTATTTAAATTAAGCAGTATGAGCATTTCTCCACACCTCTCCCAAATTTTCAGTTACACTGACTGCTCGTATCATCTATTGCTTCACTTGCTTCTACTGCTTCTACAGATGTGCTTCTTGGCACATCTACCAAGCAGATATAAGGTGTGTGGGGGGTATCAAATAAGGACCTCAAAAATAAAGTTCAAGTGACTTCCTAGGATCATCCACATCCTAACTGAGGCACCATGAGGGTTGAGATATCAGCTACTTATAACTGCTTTAACCAGAAGACTGTCTTTCATTTTGCTGCATATTTGATGAAGCAGAGACTGTACCTACCAGCTTTGGCTAACACTGCAGTTACATGTAGACCAGTCTATTTTGTTCAACACTGATTCATCCCCTGAACAAAAATATCCTTTGTCCCCAGTGAGTCTCTTGCAAATTCACCATGAGCACAACCACTCTATGCTAGCCACATTTGCCTTTTCCTATCTGTTCATCACCTCTTGCTTTTCCTCTTCACATCAGCCTCCTGCATGATTCTCATCTCATTTACCTTATCCAGTACTATTCCCACCCACTCTTCATCTTTTCTGTTCTGCTCAGTCCCAATTGCCTTTTCCAGATAATTTCAGTAATCTCAAATCTGATCTTCTCCCTGATATCTACCTTGCTGACAGCCCCACCTCTAAAATCCTAGCCATGAGAGCCTAGTTTTGACAGTCTCTCTCTACCTCCCTACACTGAGAAAACAAACTTACTTGCTTTTTCCCTTTTCTTTTTTTGAGAGAGTATGATTGGTTTTATTGTTTATATGCATATCTGGATAATGCTAAGCAATAAAGTTGCTTTTATTTTGTTGCGCTCAGGACAGCAAAGCATAGCTAAAATAAGCAGCAAAAGAAATACAGACAACTTGCATCATTTCCAAAGCTGAAAGCAAAATGACAAGAATTTGGACTATCAGGACTTTGATGGTGTTGTGCCTGCCTCTTGCTGCTGAAGAAATGCGATGCTCACATTCCACTTCTGTTCAGCTATTCAGAATAAGCATGTATGGTAGGTCAAATCAAAGGCTTTTAAGAAGTCACCTAAAATGGGAAAAACCTACAAAGCACATACACAGGAGACAACTGAGTCACAAACATCCTTATAATTTGTACATTTTTATTTTTTTAATCTTCCTCAAATCAATTCAGGCATACAGTTTGCAGCAGTTATCACTCATTAACTTTGGCTTAGTATATTATTGCTACCTTAAAATAAAAAATGAATTTTAGAAATTGTGACAGAAATGTCTATCTGAAGCAGCTTTTAAATGGCTGGATTGCAACTCCCTTTCATAATTAGAGATACAATGCTTAACTACAGAACAGCCTACTAGAGCCTATGAGGAAAACAAACCAAATCTGCAAAAGGGAACGTATAGGGAGGCCGCAGAGCCCTGTTCTCTTTGTTACGACCACAACAGCCCAGCTTTTATATTGCTATTTTTTTTCTACTTGCGGAATTTAAATCCGCATGTGAAGAATTGAATTTTTTTTTAAACCGCTTTTACAAATGAGGAAGAAAGATGAAGTAGGTATTTTACACTGAAAGTTAAAAACATCTATAAAACTGTCCTCAAGACCCAAATCATTTCACATACAAACAGGAAGTCTGCAAACCAGGTTCAGGCATGGCTGAAGGTCACTGGAGCATTACAGAAGCTGCAAATGTGTAGCCATTAATCATAATGGCTACGTAAAAATTCTTTGGAACCAAAGAATTTTCCCTATCTCTGGAGGAGACAGATAAACCTGCCTTCCCTCAATCATTTTAAAGGTCTTTGAATAAAATGGAAGAGCAAATGAATTATGTAGACCCTTCAATGCAATACTGGCAATAACAAACTACCTGGAATGGAGCTGGCATTAATATCATTATTATTTATTTGTTTTGCAACAGCATCAGAAGAACAGAGTACAGTATAAACTACGCAGACACCACAAAGGTCTCAAAATTTCTACTAAAAAAACCTAAATGCTGAGGATGGCCAGCAGCCACTCTGATACAAAGTAACAAAGAGAAGACTGCAATTTATGAATTGGGCATGAGTTGTCCAACTGTGACAGCTGAAAGCGTGCATTATCAGGGCAGTCACGGAGCACAGAAGATCAGGGATACTTAACACAGGTGATTATGAAAGTCCGAGCTAGGAAACAGTCTAATGGAGCAAATTCTTTTTTTCCATCTTCAGATTTATGGAGCATAAGCTTTATAAAGATTTTACCCAACAAAGTCATGACAGCTTCGGCAACAAAATAGGATGATAAAATTAAATGCCAAAGACAGATCAGAAAGCAGAAGAAAGCTATGGTAGAGTAATGCGTTTTCCTGTAAGATATCCTCTTATTTCATTAAGCTATCCAAGAAAAATATTATTGTAGGTGCAGAACAGGTTTGCGCTAGTAAATAGGAAAGAAAAGTTACTCAGCAAAATAAGTTTGGAATTTGACCCTAATGCATAACTCCTTTGAAATTGTACTTTTTGTGAAGTTTAGGTAATCAGTCCCCCAGGCTCAGGGAATATATCTCTAATTTAATCCCAGAGTAGTACACTAGCATGCCAGCATCCTTTTAGAGAAGGGGGGGGGGGGTGTTAGAAAATCCTAATTTGTTTACTTTAGCGAATGTTAAATAGCATCCTGGGTTTGTAATGTTCATTTGGGCCTTTCCGGTTGGGCTGCAGACAGAATAAATACAAGTTTGGTATTACAACACTAGCCTTAGTTTCCTACTTGCAGTTAAACCACGTTTTATTTAAATGAATTTGATTAAGGCCAATCATCTCTGATCCCAGTATATATTAACATCAATCTGCCATAATGCAATGCTAATAGTATACTTAGACCTGAAAAGCAATTTTTTTTAATTAAGTTATACTGACCTTAATTCATTTACAGATCCATTATCTGCACATTTAGGGCTTAATGTAAACAGAATAAACTGTGGTAAAATGTTCAGGATAGATCATCAATAAATAAAGGTTCTTTCATATTTCAGATGTTGTTCTGAATGCATTTCTCCAGCTTTTATCTTGTCACTGTTCTTCCTGTAATATTTAGGTTGCAACTCACTTTGAGGGTCATACTCGTTTCCTACAGTAAGCAAGTTAGTCTTTCCTCATCAGCACAGACCGAGAATTCTAATGGGACACAGCTTTAGCATTTATTATTCATGCTTATTTGTCTTATCTTAAGATTTAGGACTAGTATCAAGATTTAGAAAGCTAAGGTCTATACAGAAATTATACAGAAAGATAAGTCCAGCCTCAAAGCAAAGCTTAAGTCTAATTTTAATTTAGAACTTAACCGTTGCAGTGCTACCTCCAGCTAGCAAGCCTGAAGTACTACCAACAAGTCCCACATTAAATTCTTCAGTAGGCTCTTAACTGAAGAAATTTCACCTTTTCCAGATCCATCTGGGTCATATGTGGAGTTTAAAGGGCACTTAAAGGCATATTTTCATTTTGAAAGAGTCACTTATTCTGGCCATGTCATTTCCTCTTCTGTTTAATGGACATAAGAAATTCTTCCATAATCTCTGCAGCATAATTCTACTGAATTAGGTTTCAGGATACATTTAAATTGCTAAGTATCTACCAATTTAAGCCTCTCTACTAATCTCATATCTCACTTAGCCTTGTGAAAACCTTATTCCCAGCTAAAATACAGAAAAGATGCATTATTATACAGACCTTGCTCTGTGAAAGTGTAAACTACAATCAGGGCACCTGAACAGGTACAGAATTGAGATTTTATTTACCAGATCCCCTCACCTGGTTATAGTCTACTTGCATTTCAACCTCTACTAGTCTAGTCAGGCTGCCCATGCCTGAAGGTAGCTCAGGAGCCCAGATGCCACTCCTGGCCAAACACTGGTGCTCCAGGAATCTCCTCCCTGAACTGGATCTCCAGTGCAGCTGCCCATTATTTTCAGAAAAGAAACAAGACTACTTCTGTAGATATTTCAAGGTCAGCCTTCATGCAGAGAAGATATGTTCCTATGTGAGATACCATAAAGTTACAAGATGTTAAAGTGCAGGCACTTGCAGGGAGCATTAATTACATGGTGCTACAGACCCTGGCAGAGCTCCCAAGACCAGAGCAGTGCCATCAGACCTGGCCAGAGGCTAGTAAGTACAGCAGTGACATTGAGATTCTTCTGGTAATTTGAATATACATGAAGTCGAGGTTCTAGTCAATTATTCTGTAGATAACAAAACAAATAATTGTCCTGCATAGTTCTGTTAATAGCACACTCTGCTCAGCAGCATTATGTTACTGACTTAATTGAAAAAAATACTTGAATCAGTGGCATGAGGAGGTATAGCAACATGTCAGAATCTTGCTGTGTTTTTTAATGTAACTTTAGATTTTCTGGAGGTTACACAGAAGCCAGAAAGTATGCTAAAACTCCTTTACATTTGAAAATCATACCTTGGCCTCTCAAATTCAGAGTTTTTATTCTCCGAATGTATCTTTTATCACAGCTAAAGATTTATCATAGATGGAGAAGAAAATGTACTATGGCCTGTAAGGGCAGGGGTAAACCAAAAGGCTTTCCACCCATATACTCTTTCAACAGAAAAGGGATGCTCAAGAGTATAAACAACATAAGTATAAGGTAATCTTTCTTTAAAGACAACCTCCACCCTGAAAAAACAATAATTTAAGGGCATTATGAACTATCATCCAAACCATTGTATTTAAAACTGATGGACCTGTACCCATAGATTTGTTGAATCTTCTCCTATACTACTTTAAATTATAGCCTCTAACTTAATTTATTCTGTGCAAAACAGTTCTGCATTTTGTTCCCCCGCTGATCATTTCACTGCTAGTGAGTTAACTCTGTTCAGAATATGAATGTACTGAGCAGTTATAGAGCAGCAAACAGTTGTGTTTCTTCCCTATTTCCCTTCTAAACATCTTACTGACTTTTGGGGGCTTGTGAGCTCAATCTTGGGCTGCTCTAACACACGTACCGCATGAACCTGGACAAATCAGTGAATCTGGCCAAGCATCAGTTTCCCATGTACAAAATAAGGACAAATCTGATTTCCCTGACAGAACTTTGTAAATATGGATACATTAGTAGCCTTAAGAGCTAATCTGAGTTGAGTCTATTCCATGTGTAAAAGTTTACCAGTGATCCTTCACAAACCATGAATTACAACAGAGGGTTGGATTAAAAGTTATTTATAATACAAATTATATACTTGCCTAGTATAATAATCTACAGGGAACTCAGACATAGGACAGAAAACCTACTTAGTGAGTTCTTGTATGGCTGCTACCTCTTCTCATTGTACCCGCTGTCCTGGCTCACAATAACACATCAGCACACATTTAGATCATTTATTCCTGGAAAGAACAAAGATTGACTTGACTTTCTGAAGTTCATCTTGGGGCTGAATTATTGTATATTCTTTGAAGTCTGTCATGCTTTCAGAAGTTTTTCCTTGTTCTATTTTTCATCCAGATTTTCAGAAGTAGCTTGAAAAGATTAAGCAAGAGCTGCCATTAAGTTCACTGTATGAAAATAAAGTAATTTGTTTGCTTGATAGCCACAGCCTCCTCAGATGTGACTAAAGCTAGCTAAAGAGTGGTAGGAGGAGGCCATTAATGTTTGTATTGATTTCCTCTGAATTCTGGAAAATACATCACTCTGTTACTTCCACTTGAAAATTTTAGTTTAAGTAACAAGAAACAACCAAGCAATCATGTGCTTTTTCTTAGCCCTAAGGTGACTTCACATAGTTATTTTAGATAGAATAGAAGCTATGAAGTTGCTTTGCATTCTTATTCATGCTATTAGTCCCACCAAGGCAATGATCTTCGTAGAGTAAATAAATGTGCAAGCAATCCACTTTAAGTTTCTGACATAATTGGTTGTGCTGCTGATACATCAAAAAACTGGGTGGAAATACAATTCCTCTTTTGATAAAACAGCATGATGTAGGATATCGTGTGTATGCATGAGAGAGACAGACTACGTAAGTGTAGGTATTGTTAAAATATTACTGTGAAAAACATAAGCAACACTGACTGTGTTAGAACCAACTTAGACCAAGGGTGCAGAAAAAAAATGAATGTGTTACAGAGCCAAATTCATGCAAGTTTTATGAAAGCTAAATTCCATTTTGCTGAGCACTGTAGCAGCTTGTGAAAGCTACAACCTTCACAAGAGGAAAAATAATAAATAGACGGCATTGAACCAATTTATAAGAGTGTTTCCAAGACAGAATTTCTAAAGCAAGATCTCAGCAACACCTTTGAAAATGACATAGAGGTGGTATCTTTTCACTTCTCTCCATCAGCAAGATCACTTTCAGATACGTTTGATGAGCTCTGGATTTTGTCCTTCCCTGTCAGTGTAACCTGTACTAGTTCTCCCGCTCACAAAGTGTCAGAACTCCCTCCTTCAAAAGGAAATCTTCTACTTGCATACGACAGCTGGCAGGGAAATTTGTACTGACCAACATATTCTTTCTAGACCAAACTTAACAGCTAGAAAGTTTTTAATGGGTTCCCAAAAGCAGAATCTTAGTTCCTGATCTGATTTCCAAGTGTACTGAATATCCTGCAGCTACAACTGACTATCTGCATGAAAGATGGTCAAAGATGTTTTTCTATAAACTATTAAATAAAAGCATGATATAGAAGGACATTCTAAAGTCTAATAAGTATTCCTACTTTTTGGAAAAGTTATATATCCCTCTTATCCATCTTTGTGTTCACCATCTCATAATAAGAAATTTCAAATAAGAAATTTTTGTAAGAGGGGGAAAACAAACTACTAAGAGCCTCTTCTGCTTACTTTCTAGTGAAACAAAGATTATCAGTGTATTTTCTGTATTAGAAATAAAACACAAACTTACAAGATAAACTAAAAAAATAAGAAAATCTACACTAAATTAGAACAGCAGAAGTGCGTTAGTTGGATTGCTTTCCTGGTCAAAATTCATTAAGTGCAACTACACATGAATCTGTTAAAAATTTTTTGCAGAACATGGCATAAAGGTCTGATGCCTACTGTTATGATGGACACATTGGAAGACTGGTCTGAAGGAGACAACCAGGACCCACAGCTAAGACAACACGTTCTCATTGAGCAGTCACACTTCAGCACTCCTCTCAATGGCCACCCATACCTGTTTGTAAACACCTTCATGGTTCAATATTTTAAAATACTCTTTAGCTGTTGGCCAAATTGATTTGTTTTGTGGCTACAAATGCTCCATGACTTCAAATAGAGGTTACTTCTAAGTTTTTGACTACATCCTTGTGATTTGTTTCTGCACCCACATGGGTGATGTCCTCCTGACTACAAACGATTTTGCCACATGCTCAAAACCTTCCCTAAAAATACTGCACTGAATGCAAGTGCTAATAGGAGAGCCACTGACTTCTGAAGCAGTAGGGCATCCCAAAGCAAGCTCTCAGAGGCACTTGTCAGTTTTTAAAACATTGCAGTCAGATTATGCTCTTGTTTGAGATAGAAACAAAGTTCCTTTAAGTTCACGTCACTGTACAAGAGCATAAATTCCTGACAAAGAGTAAGCTGGTAGGAACCGTCACAAACAGGCTGTAAACCCTTAATACGATATCTATGAAGGAGTCATCCGTTATCGGTCACTCTTCAGTCAGAGGGAAGATTTCAGATTCTCAGAAGTTTCTAGACACTTTTCTGACTTTGGTACTAGAAAGTAAGTGCCTTGCTATTTCATAGAGTATCACAGAATTGGTAAGGTTGGAAGGGACCTCTAGAGATCATCTAGTCCAACCCTCAAATGAGTTGCCCATATGGGGATTGAACCCATGACCTTGTCATTATGAGCACCATGCTCTAACCAACTGAGCTAAACCTAACCCCAAAAGGATGCCGAAAGCATCCTCCCACATCCAGTACCACAGCCAACCATCCTACCCCCAGTTAGCTACACTGCTGACCTCCAGAACTTGAGCCAATGGTTGTCTCTAATCAGACACACTTGTAAAGACAACCAAGACAGTTACTCTTTAACACTCAGTGTAGCTGCCTGTTGATGTTATAGTAACAAAACAGTGACTAGTTTGCTGCAAACCTCACTTTTTCAGGGTGATATTCAAAGTACTGATACTGATCTTTAGGCTCTATATTATGACAGTACCAAGGTCTCTGCATAAATTAAAAATAATAAAAATAACATGAGGATAAAATAAACTATTTGTTACTCAGACTTACTGTACAAAGATCTGTATGTGTCCTCGACAAATTTGTGTAGTAGTCTGGCTTTTGCAAAGTATTACATGCAACTGGAATTCCTATGCTGAAACATACAACCTCAAACAGTAGTTTTAGTACGAACTAGAGGCAGTTTCTTTATTAGCTCACTCGAATAAAGCTCAACAGGCTGCCAGAAGAGGTCCTATAGCAGTGATCAGTGTCCCCTGAGACACTGCTGGTTTTTCTGCACACTCTCATCCCATAGTTTGCACTGAATGCATGCTAACAACATGCCTCATTCTTTCCTTCTTCCTGGTACATCAACTACTATTTAATCAAAACCTGATTTTATCCAGAAACATTTTTCTCATTACTTAGAAAGGTGAAAGAGCTCCAACTCAAGCATCACCTTCTGTTCTTCCAGAGGAAGATGATACTGAGTGACAAAATTCCCTTTCCAATAAATTAAACCAGTAGAGGTATTGACACAGCAATAAAAAAAAGACATCGCCCCAATCCTCAAGAATAGTGTTTTTTTTTTTTTTTTTTTTTTTTTTTTTTTTTTTGTAATACTTGACCAAATCAACAGGAACACAATAAACTTGTAAATTCAAAAGCATTCACACACAAGAATCCCTTGCCAACATTACCTGATCATGTTTTGCTGGCTGTTGAAAGAGCTGAAGCACAGGGTCATTCTGACACCATTCACAATACAAAAGTGCAAAATAACCTCAGGGTTATTACACTGTGGTACTATATGCTGAGCATTTCAAAAAAACACAGTACGATGAAGTGGGCTGCGGTCTGACACTCATGAAATGTCTGGCCTTTCTTTCAAACATAAGGAGAAGTTTGAGAAAATTTGTTATCCAGCAGCCTGATCTCTAATCTACGCAAAGGCTCTTGCTAGTACAGCATCAGGGATGACTGTTATTGCATAAGAAGCATCCATAAAGTGTTTAAGAATTGGCAGTGGACTGATAAAGACCAGTAAGTCTTTCTCCTGCAAGAAAATACATTAAAGAAATGTGGAAAGTTCCAAGTTTTTTAAATATGCTAAATATTTTCAGGTATTTATTTTTAACATGTTCAGATATTACCCCTACAATCTACACAGGTCTTGAAAAATGATTGTAAAGGGCTAGTCCTTCTTTAAAAGAATTCCAGCTTTAAAACTTACTGCTTAGATCTAAGCACATACTTTCAGTGCTCTCAGGAAGCTTTTTTGGCCTACGCAGATCATCAGGGGAATAGAGAGTACTAATTAAAGTTCTGATATATGAGGATATATCTTTGTTACAACAGATGTTAAGAGCTTTATTTTACATTACATTTACCTTACTAAACAACATTGAGTTTGTCTTAACACTGAGTTTTCTGTGCTTCAGAATATATTCCAAGAGCAAAACCAATTTACTGAACATTCCCCAACTCTTAAAACCTACATCCTTCCATGTCTGAAGGAAAGAGATCATCTGGAAAAATAGACATGGTTAGTCTATAATAAAAGCAAAAGGATGTTTTTGTTCCTCCTGAAGTTGCTAGTCAGAATTTGTTCCAACCTGCAAGGTTCAGGAATATCAGAGCAATGAGAACATTTTATGAAAGCAAAATGAATCCTACGGTTTAAAAATATGAGGTTTTAAAAGTTTTAAATGAGAAAAATACCTTCAAATTAGGTCTGGGAACTAAATCATTCTTCTGATTACTGGATTCAAAGTTAAAGGATAAGAAAATCTTTATCATATTCTCTGCATGGCTGCCTATCTTCTAGTCAAGCATGCTGACTGCAGCAGAAAGCCATACTTCCTCTTTATTAAAATGTCAACTTTTGTCAGGTCATAAATTTCCTTCAACTCCAATGAAGGTTTCTGAAGAAATACCTGATCAACAGTTGTATTTAACCATTTAAAAAGTTTCATAAGATAAAACAAAAAAGGTGAATGGGACTACTGTACTGCATTGCAGTTTTATTTTCTTTTACTAAATCTGTTGAATATTCAACAGTGATGAAATAGCATCCACAGACAAAGAGGCACCAATTCCACATAATACATATTGAAATAATAAAACAATCTGAACCAAAGGCAATATTATTATAATGGTACAACACACAGACACATAGCTCCATAACTTTGCATGATGCTTTGTCAGGCCAAGAAGAGAATTGACACCTATTTCAAAATCAAAAAGCAATTTACAAAACATGGGAAAATTTATAAATAAGTAATAAGGATTCTAAATAAACAAATGAAAGAATGAGTGAAATCATAATTTCATCAACATTCATCTAGAACTCTCAGCACTGTAACTGAGGCAAGGATATCATTCCCCTGAACAAATGCAAGAGAAAAGGGACAGTGCAGGAAAGATGGAGTAGAAGGAACCACGGACTACAAAGCATCTTGGCTTCGCTGCCGCCAGACTGCACAACAAATCCTTTCTATGCTCTCTCTGAAGAGAGGCCTATCACTCAAGACATGTCATAGGAAAAGCTTAGCCATTTGAGAGGGACACAGAGAAGACCAGGGAGAGAAAGGAGGAGTCATGCAGGTTCCTTTTAATTGCATGTGAATGCACAGAGGAACAGGAAAAGGGAAGATAGTATTTTCTCCCATAGCTCTAGCAATTTTCTCCAGAAAACTTTAATTCAGAAGTATCACTGTGGGTGTTCTTCTCTGAACTGCTATAGCTGGACCACATTGCTTTTGGATAAGGCAGTGTGGAAAAGTACCACGGGACAAACATGAAGAATTTGCCTCAAATGTGAGTGCATAAAGATGGACCACACGTTTGTCCACCGACATTTTCAGCTGAAAAATTACAGATCAAGACAAAGAGGGGAAAAAGGGCACATTTTCACGTTCCTTAAAAACTGGTATTCTCACAAGTCTTCTGTTGAAAGAATCTAAGTTTCATGGAAGCTAAAACAAAATTCTCACCAATCAGCCAGCAAACTACCTTTCCTATCCTAGAAATACCAGTATCCCCAGAGCTCACTAGGGAAAAAAAAAAAAAAAGGAAAAAAAAAAAACACAACACTGAGACCCACACCCACTAGGTGCTAGAACTCTATTTTCAGAATCCATGTAGAAATAAAACATTTTCTGGCATTCAACTTTAGCAATATTGGACTAACTAGTTTGTCAATCTGTTGTAAACCAACATTTTTTTCCACCAACTCCCCTGAACTAGTTTATGTTGACAACAGAGCTCAGCACATCCCATCAGTATACCCTGTGGTATGTAATTCTAAGATAAATATCCACAATTTTATCTCCAAGTAGGATAAATTTGGAATAAGCCTTCTGAAATTAATTGGGGTTATTGCAATCTTACTCTAATGTCATTCAAATCTCTATGTGGTCTAGAATAAAGACAGCATATTTGTACAGGAGTGCACAAATTCTATTCCAAGAAGGGATTCAGATATTTGTGAACAGCATGCCAGTTCACTACCTCCTAAAGAGCAGGCAATCACCACCTAAGTAAGGCCATTTTTTGGCCACGTGCATGTATGTACTTTTCCCTGCAGAGGGGAGACTATTGGCTGACTCTGGGCATGGTGGAAAAAACGCTACCTAGCATAAGTAAAGAAAAAACAGAACAGTTGACTAAGAATATGAAAAGAAAGTTATTAATTCAGTGAACACACTGCAGAGGTGTTAAAACGACTTGTTCTTCCTTTGTGTTCTATTTAGCTGACTGTTCCATAGGATTCAGTGGTTGGTCCTGGCAGGATCAATCTCTTGATATTTGGAGATTTCACATACATGATTCTACAGAGAAGATGCTCAGGGATATGTATGATGTACCACAGGAGGACACAAATAACATTCATGGGGGGCCAGTACTGGTCCCTTTGTTGCTCGTGGGATTTGACTGTCTCCTTGAGGCTGACTGTGAGGCTGACAGTTTTAATAAAAAAAAGATGAAATCCCAAAGTGAATCTAAGTTTATCATCCAATATAACTGACACTGCAGGAAGTGTAATATGCAGTTAAAAAGAAAATTAACTTTATTCTGTTTGGCATATTCATCATGTGCATGCAGCATAACAGCTTTGGATAATCATGGCTATTTTCATTTAGCTAAAAATAAATATTCAAAACACAAGGTAATCATCCATTCTGCAACAAATGCATTTCCTCTATCTTAAAACACACAGACACCCACCTAATTACTAATACACTCATGAGGAAGTCTCCCCAATGAAGGACAAGTGATAGAACACTGCCACTTCTCAAAAAGACCAAGTCATTACAGAAAGCATGCTTTTTGATAGTTCCCCTACACCTATGTTACCTTGCTTGCTAGAGATAATGACCGATTTCTAGCTGATACAACCTCTTCTTAACACACCATCATTCCACCAGCTGCAGCTTTCTTCTGAGACACTAACCCTATGTAAGCACACTGCTAAACCTGCTTCCCCACTATAAGGCGCTTAAATGTGCATGAGACGTTTACTCGCATTGACCCTGGGCACTCACTGTCAACCCAGCCAGAGATGCACAAATCCATCCCCGAACTGAACCCACACATCAAAACCATGAACAGAGAAAGCATGGAGTATTATCTGCATTTATAAATCTACCTTTTATTTTGCCTCAATTTTTAAATATAACAGCTTTAGGGATTTGCTTTCATAGACAGTAGGAAAAAATATTTTTAAAGCTAATTGTTCTCAAATTAATATCTTGGAAAGCACTGTTTACCTGTTTACAGTGAAAAGCTAACTCAAACAAGAAAAGCCACATGCATACCCCAAAAGACCCCCCCTCATAACAAGAAACAACCATAGCCTAGAGACAACATCATTGTATGCTGCCAAAAAATGACAGTTCCTTGGACAGAGAGATAAACTTGTTTTAATGAATGCCTGATGTATAAACAAAAGAGTTCACCATAACATCTGGTAAAAATAGCATAAGACCTCATGGAGCCTAAGATCAGAATTACAGGTTACCCTGGTTACAGCCGCTGATGAATTTCTAAAGAAGATAGAATTAGATTGACTCATTCACTGGATGGATTGGTTAGTATGGGAAAGAAAGAGCTTAGCAATGAATTCTCACTTGGGAAGGCAATTTTGAATGGAACTGATGTTTCACTAATTAAAAAAAAATGTTTACATTCAGCTTTTCAAATGACTTAAGATTGTCCTAGTACTGACAGTGCCCTTATTGTTATCCAGGAAGCAGAGACCGTAATAAGTTATAGAAGACTTTGTAATTTATTTTCGTGCAATCTATTCTTCTTCATAAATCTTCTGGGAAATTAACTTAGATACTAACACAATTATTTTTATTATACTCCGATTGCTACAGAACAGTTTACTTCGACAAAAATAAAGGGACTTTCACAAAGCTGGATTTCGAACAACAATTTCAAAATTCAATGAAATCCTAAGAAAAACACCCATGGAACTGATTAATTAATAACACTTCAGCAGCTGTGAGAGGTTTTTAGCATTTATACAGCTGTTAGAGATCAGAAAGGAGGATGTGGTGGTTTTCCTACCACCCTGAGTAGGAGTGTGGAAGATGCAACAGGACAGGGACAAAAACAAAAAACAAACACCAAAACAACCACAAAATTATATTTCTTTTTAGAGCTGACAGCATTATTTCATTAGACAAGAGACTAAGTCAGTGGGGGAAAAAAAAACACACTTTCAATAAGTTTTCCTACAGTATAGCACATTAATGTCTTTAAGGGAACAAATGTTTTCCTACTTTTTCCTTCTTATCTCAGAAGGTAGTTACATATGAAGTTTCCCACTCTGTGCAAAGTCCTCACATACCTGTGGAATTTATTGCCCTTAAACATCTGGACATTGTTGTTTCTTTTGATGGACTGAACAAAGCTGTCAGGATTTTCTTTTTCAAGGGCAACATGCTGTTCCACAACTGCAGCACAGTAATGCTATTGATGCTACTCGACCCTATCCCACAATAGGTATTTTGTCTCCTTCCACATCCCCAATAACACTGTAGTATCAAGACAAAAAAAAAAATCAATAGGAATAAATCAAGTTTAGAAGTTTAGAATACAGTGGACTTTGAACATTTTAAATTCATAAGAACTATGTAATTAAGCCCGCCATCAAAAAATATTAATTTATAAATCACTGAACAAAGTACCAGCAAACTTGAGGATAAAAATGATTTTCAATTACCTTTAGACAGAACACCAAGAGCAGTGTTTGTGTACAAATTGCTGTCTAACAAAGGTAGCATTTCAGACTGCTGAAAACAAACAATTGCACCTTACAAATGGAATCTAGATGAAGCTGTAAAGCTTCAATAGCACACATTCTTCTTTAAAATAATGTATAAATGAATCACTACTTTAATTTATGGTTTCAGTGGCAAATAAATAGATATTAATATCACAAAATTGTTTAGACAGGCCAACTGTTATTTTATATAATACAATAAACTTCTTTCATAGTAGTCATTGAAAATAAAGGCCTGCAAAAATAGTGCTAAGTTAATTCTTTATAATTGATGCTAAAGGACAGAACATCAGCAGGGATAAACAGAAAATGTCCATTTATTGCCATTATATTATAATAATTTGTCAGTTGATAACTTAGCACACACATCAGATATTACCACCCTCTTGAAATATGCATGTTAAATATTCATCTGTGCAATCAGTGTCTTTTCTTCTACAGCTAACACATCCAATGGCATCCCTCCCTATGGCATAGGAGCGTTCCTGACAGAGAGATTTAACGCTGCAGAAGAAAGATTAAGTGAGACACTTGGAAAGACTAGAAGAATTGCACAGGAAAGTTTACATAACATCAGCCTTTGATGTGCCCTAAGCTCAAACCACATATGAGGATCAAGCTCTCTTAGCTTCCCAAGATATTCTGGCCATCACTCATGAGCTATCATTATAAATGGCTCTCCTTGGCATAAAGGCAAAAATTGAACTAAACACAATGTTCTTTGTAGGAGGAAGTCCCATCATGAAAGCAATCTGAAGATCAATCACTGACAATTCTAGCTCCTACTAATGGTCAGCAATTTTATGAATAGTTATGTTTGCTAAGCCAAGACCTAACAAGGCAAACACCTCCTATCACACAGCCCTGTGAATATCAATAGTCATCATTTCCCCTACTGTTCCTATCACCCTCTACAAAGGAAGGAAACAGACATGCTTTTGCTTATAATGGATGCCGAATCAGGATATTATGTTTGAATTTTCCTCTGGTGCTCAATAGCTCAGTAAATGTAACTATTTCAGAATGAAGATATGAAAACAAAACATGTAACTTAAAAAAAAATCCTTGAGGTATCTAGATGCTGAAAGCTTTCCAGAGTAAAAACAGAGGTCTACAATTATCAGTCCAGTTTCTGACAGAGACATAGCAGGACTAACTTTGTACAGAATACTGATAAAAAGAGGCCCAACTGTCAATGAAGAATTAGAGCTCAAGTTGTTTGGATGATTTTATTAAGCAACAAGTAAAATCATTGGTTCGCCTTTTCTGCTTTTTAAACGTTTCACACTTCCAATAATTCATGTGCACGTCAAAATGAAATAAGCACTTGGACCAAGAAGCAGATCGAAGTGGGATCTATCTGATGCTCTAGGTGACCCTGCTCAGCAGGGAGGTTAGACTAGATGATCTCCAGAGGTCCCTTCCAACCTTACTGATTCCATGATGCAAGACAAACAGATGCACAACTCCAAAACTGCAACTCAATTCTCTCCCCTCTGAGCCTACCCTTCGCTCTCTGCCACACACCCACTGCCCTCCCTGCTTGCACAAGTAGCCGCAGGGTTACAGCGTCCAAACCGAATAGCTTCCCGGAGCCAAGAGCTCTGCTCTCCAACCCCAGGACGATACAGAGCCAGTCTGCCCAGCTTAGCCTCTGTGTGCCAACAACAGCCAACTAGGAACAAATCAACCCAGAACAGAAACAGCAGCACAAAAACCCCAAGGCCCAGGTTCCTGGGCTAATAGCCTGCAGGCACAAGCCACAAAGTTTAGCAATTACCTGGTTGCCTAGAGAGGCATTTTGTGATGGTGCTACTGCTTCAGCCCTATCCAGGAACAAGAAGCCCATGTGTGATCCAATCTTATGGTCCTTCAGATTCCTATCTCCCACTTGCCTAGACAGTCTATAGTCAGTGGACGAAGCTGGACGAAATTGTTTTCCCCCCTTTCTTTTGAAACATGGCTAGTATCAGTACAGAGTTAGGACAAAACAAGAAAAAAATGGCAAAAATCCGTAAGACAGTAACTAGGACTGTTCTCTAAAGTGGCATGCCTTGTGTCCTGGTTTCCAGTTTCAGCAACGACTACACACTTCAACAAATGATTATCCAATGACCATTTATGATAACACAGTTACTTTTCACATAAATATTTCCACTCCAGCAACCTTTCCCTACTGCTGCCCAGCCTGCTCTTTGCAGCTAGTTCTACACAGCTGTTGTAGGTTTTACTTAGCATCTTTCTCCCTCATTAAGTCCCTCCAGACTTCACTGTATTTACACACAGACCTTTCTTTTTCCTCTACCCTGGCAATTAAGGTTTGGAGCTACTCCCTGTGGGACCCCAAAAAGATCCATTCTTCCCACTCAAATGAGGTAGTTGCAAAGTACCCAGGTCTATACCAACAGATTTCAAGAGGAAGACTCTTTCTTCAAAAAGAAGAAAGGGAGGGAAAAAAAATAAAAATAAAGCATACAGAGCACCTTGTATTTTCTAAGTATTCAATAACCTAAAATTCAGCTTGTAGTGAAACGTTCTCTAAATTCTCCAAAAAATACTAAGCTGCAAAACTCATTCGTTAAGTGGAAGATCAGTAGACTCAACCAGGACCCACTTCCCCTCAGTAAGTGCAGGAGGGAAGAGATAACACTATGTTCCTGAGGGCTCACTGGATCTGAAAAATTACTTTTTTCCCCGCTATCAAGGCAATTTGGAAGCAGCCAGAATATGCACCAGAGAGAAGCACTGCCCCATAAGGGAATATGGGCAAGAGCCGGGGTTAACCACAGGAACCTTACCCATCAGTCATGGTCCCACAGTATCCAAGCACAGCCATGCTGCCAACAGCAACAGGTTCTACTGACCGGCCGATGATCATCAGATGGGACCACATAACATGCCAAGTCTGGTGGCAATCCAGGATGACTCTTCAGCAAGTCAGGACAGCAGGAGATAAGGCTGGTCACAACAGAGCTCAGGCAAAGACCCAGCAGCTGCTAGGGCCTGAGCTTAAATGCTCCTGCCTATGTGGGTGGAAGCATCAGGTGAAGTTCATCAGGATGAGGCTCCTCAGGGCAATCACAGGCTGCAGGTGTGATCAGGGTCTTGGCAAAATGTGCATCACCTGCACCTTGGTGTCAGGCAATGAAAGTGGAGAGTCCATTGGTGTCTCCTTGGTGCCCTGGGGAAAGGAGCACCATGGCAGAGGCCAGCAAGGCCCAGGTGCCGTCAGTGCCTCCTTGGAGAGGCTTGGTGCCAGGCAGGAGTTTAAAAAGTGACACCGTTGATCTTGGCTGGATATGCTCCCTTGCATTTTAAGCAAACTTTATTGATTCTCTAATAGAGTAACCTTCTTTTAAACTAATGGATCAGGATGGACAGTCATCCTAGACAAATAGCTTATACATACCAAATTATAAATTGGCAATAATTCATCTTTCTTTTCTCTATCCAAAACATACAGTGCCTGGTACTTGGTTGAAATAACCTAACCTATCACTTCCTTGGAGTTTAAAAAAGAATTATACCAGCTGAGATCTGCCTGTAGTTTACATCCTACCTCCTAACACAATTCAAGTGATGTGCTGGAGTAGAGGTTTTCATCCATAGAAAAGACCTCTCTAAAGAAAATAAAAATTACCAAAAATAAAGGCTCTAACCAATACAATATGGATCGTTAAGGCTAGGCACAGAAAGAAACGTTCTAATATTCTGCACCATAACTAGTAAACTAGATGGGAACAAAAAACTACACTATATATCTGCATTTCACTTTGTTTCTGGATGAAAAGAAAGTTGTGAGATAAATAGCAGAACTGGGGAAAGTAGAACATGTAATTCTGATGGAAGAGTAGGTAACAACTTTTATTTGAAATGTATCTCTAGTATAGTATAGGTTTTAAAAAGCTATGTTTAGTTCTGCAATTCAGATTCATGTTTTCCAAGTTCTGATCAAGCATATTAGAAGTGAATAGACAAAACAAAAAGCATCTCATAGAGTACTATAAAGTATTTTTCTAGTTAATTTTCAAAGTAAAGAGCACTGAAAACTGTAATATATTCCTAGGCCTATATAGGCCTAAGTTTCCTAACAAGAGTGTCATTAATATGCTTTTTAAAAAAAAAAAAAAAAAAAAAAAAAAAACAAAAAACTGTTTGCAAATATAAATATATTGTGTGCTTATTCCAGTGTATCTATAAAAAGTTGAACAATTTCCAAGACATAAGAAATTTATATAAGCAAGCTTTTAACCTACTGTTTCAATGCTTCAAAACATATACGTACAGAAAATTCCACTGCAAATGCAAGTTCTGAGATATCTGAGAAAATGTGAACGCTTATTAGGTTTCTGAGACCACTCCTAGACCTCAAAAAAAAAAAAAATAGTGATCAGGCTCCTGTTTCCATTTCAGTGCTTATATATCTGAGAAAAGCAACTGTGCTTGATTCACTGGAGTATTTGTGTATCCTACTCCTGTTTTGAAAGAGCAAGTACTTGGGTGGCTTTAGCAGAAAGCTTGGTCCTGCTGCTGGAGTGCACTATGAGACCTAAGCGCTGGCTGGAAGGAGGAGACCACCTCTATCAGAGAGCAAGGCACTAGAAAGAGATGAGATTTAAAACATACCTTATCCTGAGTGCTTCATATTGTTTAACTAAGAAGCATCCAGGTAAAGGATATTGAGTATTTGAACATTTGCCTAAGATACAGAAATGTTTCTGTGCACTGTATAAGGAGCGCAGGTGTTTATTTTGATCTCTGTGATGGAGACACCTGTATGGAGCAGCACAAGGCTTGATGTCAGGGCAGCTGCATCTGCCTGGGGAAAAAAAACCCTGAAAGCCACTGCAGGAACAGCTAAGGCATGCTGGGGCAGGACCTGCACCACAGCCATGGGCATATATTGTATGTATTCCCACCGCACTGGTGTCTGGGAATTTTAGGTGCCTTCAAGGTTGAACGGCAATCCTGCTAGAATTGCAAGCATCTTAACTGTGCCAATACCTAATTGGCATACAGATCCAATTTTTATTAGCTAGGTTTATTTACAGAATTAGTTATTTTTACCTCACTATGCAAAATGAGAAGTTTAACATTTCATTTCTATATTTTAATAGTTTGTTTTTATGTCTTTTTTATTTCAGTTAAAATTCTTTTAGCTACACTTACTCCTACTGCAAAAAGAATTCACTAACTTCTGATCAAGCCTCTGGCCTTCATAGACAACATGATAAACCATCAAACCCACAGGAAGTTCCACCTGACCATGAGGGGGAATTTCTTTCCTGTGGGAATGACAGAGCACTGGAACAGGTTGCCCAGAGAGGTTGTGGAGTCTCCTTCTCTGTAGATCTTCAAGGCCCGCCTGGATGCAACCCTGTCTAACATGCTCTAGGTGACCCTGCTGAGCAGGGAGGTTGGACTAGATGATCTCCAGAGGTCCCTTCCAACCTTACTGATTCTATGATTCTATGAAATCTGTTCTATTATTATTCTGTGAAAAGAGAGAAGACTGCCCTCTAAAAGAAACAAAGGAGCGGAGGAAATTGTTTGAAATATTAAAATGTGTCTGCAGCAAACCATTTAAAAGGCAATACCAAGAGAGAACTTTATTGAAAGGATAATGAGAAAATCTCTTTGCAGTGAGGACTGAGAGTGTTTATGTGTGCAGACTTTCCCTTGTATTTCTGGTTCAAAAACAAGCAACAGCTGAAGGATACAGGGAGAGGAGGTCAGAAATGAAGTTACAGCAACTTAAGGTGTTACCGGTGTCACTGAGCATGCTTCTAGGACGCCCTAGTGTGAAGCAAAATGTGTTAACAATTATTTTGAGAATTCTTCTTCTCATACAAGATGGGCTAAATTCACGCAGGTATACTGGTAGCACACATACAGTCCACTGATGAGCAGTTTGTTAACAGCTTGATAGCTAGTGGTCATCCAGTTACACTTAATCTAAAACCACCAGCACTGTACCGTAAATATCGGGTCTGGTTGGTTTGCAATGTTTCTAGTCAAGCGTTACCTAGGTCTTCCTCACTTGTTTTCTTCTCAGGCCTATGTTCCACTGAGAACTGTTCAACAGAAGGACAAACTGGTGGGGAAAGGGCTGTAGAGGTTTTTTGCACATAATTTTGTGTAGCACTGGGTTGAAAATAATAAAGGATAGGAAACAAAGAGAAGGATTAAATGGAACAAATTTGGAAATAGTAGTTTTCATAATGGAAGAAATATGCTGCTCCTCAGCCCCCAATGGCTGCAGTGTTTGACCGATATATTTGCCCTTTCAGCCTCAGTAAAGTAAGGAAATGCCATTGCTTCCATTTTAGAGAGAAAGAATTAAAGTAATACGTGTATAAATTACTTAGGTATATCACTCTGGAGCACTGACTTGAATCCATGGCTCCCAAGACGAAGGGAAACGATAGCAATGAAAGCCACAGCGAGCTGCCCTTCAGCTGCTCTTCTGCCCGCTGAGCAACCTGAAGAGGTCTCAGCGTGCTCCTCAGCGAGAGGATGAGCCGGACGCCTCTCCTCTCAGGAACACGCCAGGGCAGGGCAGATGGGGTGCCAGCACCGCGCAGTCACATGTAACGACGGGCCAGAAGTTTAAAAAATAAAATCCTTCCTGAATCCGTACAACAGAGGACGTGAGCTCATAGGGGTATCATCTGAACGCCCTCCATGACCACTAAATTCACTTCTGAAACGGAGAAGAAATTCAATGGGGTAAAATAGCTTCTGTCGACTAACGTTTTCATCACGGAGCGCGGGGCAGCTCGGAGGAGAGCGGCCTGTTCCCGCTGACCTCTCCCGGGCGTTCGATGCCCGCTGGCACGCCGCCGCGGCAGAGCGCTCCGGCGATCAACAGCTTCACCTGCTGCAGACGAGCAACTGCAGCAAGGTCCGTTTCATTTATTACCCGAGAAACACCACGGAGGTGCAACTATGCAACCGCTTGTAGAGGTGGACACTTCGTTATTAATATCAAACAGATTTTAAAAGCCGTATCATCTGGGTCTTAAAACTAACACCTTTCATGAACTGACAGACATTTTCCCCAGCTGGTGACTGAGTTACAAGACAGCTTCACCTCCCAGACAAACAGCATTTCCAAAGCAGCTCGTCTCAGAGGAGGCTGTGCTCCCTATGCTGATGCCGGGCTGGGCGCGGGATGCTGCAGGCATTACGAATTACAGTCCTTCTAGTCCTGCAAGAACTCTAACCACAGAGTCCCACTGGTTTTAAACCAGTCCTGCTGGGGCACCTAGTTCTCTGCTATGTAATTCAGTTATCAGTGAAGCCAGACTTCCCTGCAGGTGTCCGTGAGGCCTGACCTCCTTTTTCATACCCATCAATATTTTCATAACTGCAAAGTGAACTGCAGCTCCCTAGCACAGGTTTTACGCTAGCAACTTAATATGTATCAAAGGCAGAATTCCCTTTTGTAATGCAAGAAAGAATAACCACAAACCCCAAAGCCCAAGAATTAGGACGTTCATCTAGCACATGAAAAATGCAGGTTCAAGCCATTCATTTAGAGCAGTAACTAAAATTTGAGCCTCCTCCCCACCAGATTCTAAGCGTATGGTGTCTGGCTGTTCTCAGGCAGGTGTTTTCTGCCCCTCACCTTCATAGTGGATATTGGCCACCTCATATATGTCTCTTTTCCTCTCTCTTTTTGACTAGACCTTTCATTCTGGATCTGTCCAAAGAGTGGGGCTGGGAGAGATTCAATTTAGTAGAATCATCATTTTTCAAACACAAAAACTCCAAATCTTTTACAGAAAGTTCCCAGCTGATTCTAGTTGCAAACGCTTATTAGCCTGAGGGCTTCCACCCTACTGAATTTCAAAGGTCTTTTGCAAGCAGCTGAGGTGTTGAAACTGTTCAAATAAAGGTTACAAGAATCCTCTATAATAAGAAGTGGCAGACAGCCTAAGTATCAGAATTGCTACTAGTTCCTCTGCTAAAAATTAGCTATGATAGCAACACAATATTGAGGCATTAGAGAATAAGAACATCTCTAACTCCCAGACAGGCTATTGTCCTGTAACCTAGCAATCTGTCTGAGATAATTTCCTCTTTCACTGGAATTCACATCATAGTGCCCTAGAAGCCACGCGAGCAGTCCCAGGGATGCCAGCGGTGATGTCCTGGAGAGTATCAGTGAGAACTGGGGCTGGAGCACCCTCGCTCCAGCTACCCTGTCATTGCATGCTACATACTCTATCCGTGCATACCTCATAAAGCATAGCCTGATTAATTATCAGTATTATACAGGGTAGGTTTGTGGCAGCTGAAGATCGTCATGACAAAAAGTACATTATATAGCCACTTGTCAATACCCCTGCAGCATCCACAGTACTATTATTAAGTGTGAGCCATCATTTCCATTTAGATTTGCTTCCAGGGGTTTAAACTGAGTCATGACATTTCTTTTCAAGCAGCAGACAAAAAAGTCCTGATTCTGACTTTATTCTCATCAGTTTTCTGCAGGTGCAATTCCTCCGACTCCTGTGGAGTTGTTTCTATCATGCACTGATGTGAATGAGATCAGAATTGGACCAAAACCATCTGAACAGATATGTCTGCTTCTCTTATGTATCATTGCCACTAGTGCTGTCACACTGTGCCTTTAGGTCTTGCTGACACACTGCCTGAGTTTCCTCTTACAGCAATTTGGCTACAGAAGATATAGCAAAAGCATGTCACCTTGGCATTACATTTATTTCTTCTTTACTTTGCCCTTCTTTAATGGAATCATTCTTGTTTCCCTTTCCTGCACTTACTTTTTAGCATTAAAAAATGAAACCAAAAAAAATGTAGAAAAATCATCTAACCCTCCCTCCTCTTTTCACCAATCACAGATTGTTCAGATTCATCCTCTCTTAAGTAGCAAGTATTTATGTAAACCAAACCATTATTGCATGTTTGTCTCCCCCTTTCCTTTCAGAGCTTTTAGCAATTTCCCCTGTAATACTCCCTAATTCTTTTCCATCATTTTCCATCTCATAAACAAAGGAAAAAGCAAAGCTACTGCCAAATAAAGGCAACATCACCTTCCCAGCCTCGCTACTCTTGTCACAGATTCTCAAACGATGATTCTTAAATTGCCCACTGGATCTCTCTCTCTCTCTCTCTCTCTCTAATCCCTGTGTATCTGCTTGTTTCCTCCCAGGCTTGACTTTCAGCTAACATTTGGTCTGTGGAAATACGCAGGAGCAAATAGACGTTAATCTGGATTTTCATCTTTCTGGGTCCTCAGGTGTTTCAGCACAAGCAAAGCAAGTTGTCCTTAGCAAAAACTGACAACCTCGCAACACTGCCAGAGTATTTTTTCTACATGTTTGTAAAGTATTTTAAAGCAATGATTTTGCTTTGCATTTTTGCTTGGTGAGAGAAACTGTTTGTAGAGCTTTTCCTTTCATGTCAGCCAAAGAAAACTATGTATCTAGTACCTGTCACACCCATGGTCTTACTGGCAGGATAAATGCATAAAACACATTTTTTTTAATCTAATTAATCCCATTACTTGTCATCGAACAATGTAAACAATTAGAGATTCCAAATTGGATTTGGGTCCATAAACTAGGACAGAGACACTAATTTTGTATTTTCAGAGTATGTGACATAACCCTAGCAAGTGTGTTTAACTCTAACTTTGTTCATATCAAAACCAGATCGCACAGAAGGACATCTCATTTCATTTCTCTTAGCATCAATCTAAGGATGAGATAGAGGATTCACCATTTACAAGACAGGCAGCAGAAACTACACGCCTAACTTTTAGGCAACTTAAGTGTAGTGACATCAGTTCCACTCTTTCTGATGTTATAGCTTGCTTTTTATCAAAGCATTTAAAATTTTCGAGGGTAAGGGGAAGTAGGTTAGAAGTGTAATCAGTCCATAAGCCACTAATATGTCCTTAATTGATCAAACACGTATAAGGAAAGCACTCAGTAGTTTTGCACTTTGCCCTGATTATATCATACATTTGGCTTCTCCAACCAAATCCTCACAATCTGGTCTTAAAGTCAAAGGGTTTTGTTTTTAGTTTTTTGTTTTTTGTTCTTTTTATGGTCTGAGGAGGAAATAATTGTTCATTTCAGGGCAATGTGAGGCAAAGTAGTAGCAGGGATCTCTATTAAATCAGGGTGTTCTGGAGTGAAAGGGGATGTCAGAAGAAGAGAACAATGTAACCAGAGGATGGAGAAAAGCATAAAGAACAAAAGAAAGAACACTTTAAAATAGGTGCAGACAGGAGGGGGATCTTCTCCTTTCTCTGCTAGTTATTCAGAGGATACAATATCTACTTCACTGTATCACACAGCATTGCACAGAAATACTCAGGCTAGAGTTAAGTTTGGCTAGATACTGGAAGTAATGCATCCCTGTTAGCACAGCACTGTGTTTCAGCTCATTAGCTTGTAAGAGATATCTAGTAAATTAGCATAGGTGGAGGCATGCTAAAGTGCCTCTCCTGCCTTCTTCGAGTTGGTGTAACTATTCCAGAGCAAGTGAGAGTACCACATTGCCCTGCACTGTGGTGTGTAAATACACCTCTCCTAATGCAGCAGAGGAGCAAGTGCTAGCAATCGTTTCTTCCTTGATTTCACTCGTGTGGTCATCATACCCAACTCTAAAAAGGAGAGAATAGTTTTCAGACACTTCTTCCCACAGCAAGTCTGTTTGTAAAACACGCACATAGCGAGAGAGAGGCAGGAAAGAAAATAAGAAAACAGTATATTGAAAATATGAATATGCTATCTTTGGCCAAAAAAAAAGAGTGGCTCAAATGAGAATCCCACTATGCTAAACATATAAAAACATACAACCAATGTTTTTATTGCAAATCTTCTGAACATTTTGTTTTTTCTCTTAAAGCATGTATTTTGGGGGGTCATAAGGACTGTGCAAGAAGTTTGACTTTCATTTAAAAGAAAAATATTTGATTTTTACAAAACACTGTTTGAATACTTAAATCCTGCATGTTTGAACACTGACCCTCAGATGCTTTAAGTCCACCACAAAAAGTTTAATCTATCATTTCTGAAAGCTTTCAGTTGACAGCACACTTCACAATGGCTGTACCCTTAAGAAGAAAAGTTTACATTACGGTAAAATTCAGAAAATCCAGATGAAGTTAGGCAGGCTGCAGATCTGCTCTTTGAAAATACCGAGGACCCACTCGATTAAGGCTACTTGGTAGGGACTTAGCACAGATCCTAGAAAAGAGTGCAGAAACTTGGCCAGGTAAACAAAGTTCACTTCTCATTACTGAGAACCGTAACAAACCGTATCCTCATCAGACTTCACAAACGAGCCTGTGCCTCATTTACTACTTTCTTCAGCTTTTTGAGAGCCCTCTGAGGTCAAATCCAACTCTTAGACTAAAGTCAGTGAAATTCACACTAATTTGCCAATCAACGGCATTGATAAATTTGAGCCACCATCTCTTACTGACTTCCGTATCATCTTTTTTGCCCTGCCAGTGCTGGCAGACAGTGAGGACCTAGAGCCTTTACTTGTCCTCCCTTCTGCCACCCCTCCTTCGCCCGTGGCCGAGTACTCGAGTCTGCCCACAACCTCCTGCCCTTCACCTGCTATCAAGTGCATCCACATGCAGTTGACCAGGCTTTGACAGTAACCTTTTGTAACATCGGACTAAAATTAGGTCAGTTACAGGACATAAAAACCTCTCAGATATAAATAAAGTCTCTGAAGCTACAACCTAAAACTTCAGCCTTTCCTCGCTTCCCCTCCAGTAAATCACTTTTTTTGCAAGTAAATAATTGCTTGGCTATAAATCTGTTCACTACTCATTAGTATCTGAGTTCCTGTTTGAAATTTATTTCCATATTTTATTCACAAGCAACTGAAATCTGCTTTATGCAGCTTCTCTACTACCATTAATAGTTATTCTGAAGAGCCTTACAGCAGCTTTTCAACCACACCAAATATTCACTTGCCTAAAATTTAGCATGCAACTTTTACAGTCCATACATACCAAACTTTCAAAAGTTAATATATATGTGCATAGATCACTTTTGCCTGTTGAACTGGATGTCTGCTGACACACACATATATTCTTTGGTGTCTGAAGGGTGATTTAGATTACAGAAATTACACCAAAACATACTTAAAATATATTCCATTTTTTTGACAGATACATATATTAACCAGAATCTTCTTTGTAAGAAGTAACCTCTGCCCACTTCATCAGAACTGAAATTGCTCAATATTTCTGGCAAACAGAATAACCATATGTGAGAGATGACACTTTGCAAGCACTTGTAATAATGCTTTATCTAATCTTGAAGTACTAGAGGCAGGACAGTAATATCTGGTTGAACAGGATGCAGTGTCAAGACACATATTTACTGATGACAGAGCGTTTTTATGGGCGAGAGCGTTCAAATGGATTGAGTTACCTCCTGGCGTGGTTCAGCACACCCTAGGTGGCTCTCAAGCAGCCCTCTGTCCTGTGCCTATTGATGGGCTGCAACGACATCCGAGTAACTCACAGCAGTCCCATGGTTGCCATGAGTGACTCCGATCGCTGTGCTGCTACAGCACACCTATCTCCTCCTTTCAGCCCACTCTACGGGACTAGGAACAGGAAAACCAGTCACATCACCTCTGCACAGTTCATCATACACAGAAATCCTAGGATACAGGTTGACTAAGTAAAATCAAGGCACCTGTGAGAATATATACTCCATACTTACACACCTTTATTCATCTAGTACTTTATCACGAAGTGTTAGATGTACCCCATTAAAATTCAGTGGCTGACTACACAGTACTGAAATGTGAATTTGCATACTAATTAATGATAGAAAGTTCTGCCATCTGAATTATCAGACACATATTGGACTAATCTCTGAAGGGAAAAAAATTCTGATTCTACTCAAGATTTGCTGAAAGTATGAACCAACTACCAATTATAAAGTATAAAGACTGACAGATAAAATCAGTTTGATTCTAAGTAATTTAAACATGTCTAAGCTTCAATCATGTCTTAAGGGGCAACTTGTAAGACATAAAATTTTATGGCATTAACTAACTGAAGGAAAAAACATTTTCAAAAGTGTCCAACCTGCTTCTATGAGGAGAAAAAGAAGAAATTAGGGTAGACCATCCATGCCTCTGTATCCTCCATCAGCTAGACTGTTAGTTCACATTTGGATGTACTCTGAATAAATTGAAAGGCAAATACTTTGGGCACCTCTTCTTCTTGACTGATGTGATACGAGACTCCCATCCCAAGAGGTAGCAGGCCTGCGTTTCCTATGCTGATGGCTTGTATGGCTCATGGGTATTGCATTTTGTACCAGCACCAATGCAGCAGTCAGGTAACCCTGCCGGAGGCTGCGTCGTGCCTTCCTGCTCTCCTTCGCTGCTCTGCATCAGTCTGACTTCAGCTAAGCTGCCGTCAGAAAAAAAACCTTGTGCTCCTGCGTCGCCAAGTCCTGCGCGTTCAACACCTTGGACGTTCAGCTCCCGAAAGGCTAAAGGCAGGCACTTAAAACAGGAGGAGCTCAAAACTGGAGTGTTGTTTTAACTTTTAGGCCTCAGTAGCTGGTGGCCCTGTGTAAGAGAAGAAGCCTCCCAGGCTCCTGCCCTCTGTTACAAAAGTTAGACTAAACACAGAAGTACTCAGCGTGCTGGACTACAGGTCTGAGGTGCAGAATTAGATGCATTGCTGCACCTTGCACTAAGTCCCAGTGCGTTGCTTGTGAGACCTGCAAAACAGATCTAAAGTCACATATCTGCTAGGACTGCTCTCCTAGCTCAAAGCTCTAGAAGCAAACACTACGCTAGATTGGCATTAGCAAAGAAATCCAAGCAAAAAATACAAATGACAGCATAATCTTAATTACGAAAATTCAGTATCATTTATACATGTGGAAATGTTGAACTAAACCCGCCCATGACTCAGTATTCCCTCCTGTGTTTATAATAGCTCTTCATCTGGCGTTGTAAAGTCATCACTAATATCCCTTACATTTGGCATTTTGTTTTATTTCCTCCTATCTGAGCATTACAGCTCCAGGTGTTTCAATTACATATGAAAGATGAGTCTGTTCTTGTGCTTCACTGTAGATGTTTTTCATTTGCCATTTGAACTTCATAAGCGAATGTTGTCAGCTTTACTCAACTTCAAAAGCTATACTACAAATCTGTCTTACCAAAGTTTTTGATTTTTAATGTATAATTTTGTTGGGTTTTAGCCATACAGCTCTTCATTCTGTACTGATGGAAATAAAGTACACCATAGAGCATACAAGGCAACAACAGCTGCTACAAAAGCAGCCACCCTAAAAACAATTAACTTAGAATATCAAACTCTCTGAATGAAAGGAGAAAAAACATGTGAAAGAAAGAGAAGAAGAGATACTGAGAAACTACAGAGAAGACTGAATTTATAACAGGAAAAATAAGTTGTGAAAAAGTCAATTATTTGACCTTGGAAATTTGCAAATGATTTGGTTATCACAGAATTTCCATATGAGATTTTACAGTTTTTCTATCAAGAAAAAATTACTGACCATCTCTAAGCCTGTATTCAACTCTAAACCATGTCTCATCATGGGTTAGTGAAGTGATTAGGAATAGTTCTCAAATGCACAAGATCTTGCCTTATTGAAGAAAATAGCTGGAGAGTGGCTCTCAGCTACAGCCTTTGCCTTTCTTCCTCCTTTCAGTTCCTAGGACTTAATTTCCAACACCTTATAATCCCCATGTGCTTTTCAGTACCAATATACTAAAAGATCTCAGCAAAGAGTCTGATCGTGCCCTCGGAGCTCTCACGCTCGGCTGTCAGCTGCCCCTACCTCCAGGAAAGGCCAGCACGGCTGCTGGCATTACTAATGACTGCTGGCACAGGTATGTGTTTTTAGGTTTAGGCTCAGCGTTCAGGCTCAGCGTTCTTTTCCTTTGAAGCATCAAGCAATCCATCATATAATAAACTAGAACTTTCAGTGCACTTGGCCCCTCAGATCTCAACTGTTTTCCATCATAATTTTCTCTTGAGATTGTATGGGTAATTTTACACAACTCCAAAATAAATACAGAATGGCCTGATTCTGCTGCTTCTGAAACCAATAGCATAACTCAGCTCCAGTCAGGATGGTGTTTATCACTCCTGAGTACCTCTAGTGAGAACCAGATTGACCTGAATTCAGCCTTATTTGCATCTCTCACTATGTTGGAGAATTCTGTGAATGAACCAAATTTTGAAAAAGCTGGATGAATACTAGCCACAATCTTGCAATCTAGCCAAAGATAACCGGCCCTTTACTACCGATGCAGAAACACAGCCACATGGATCTGATGGAAGATCTCCTTCAACCCTCCTGGGAGTCGATTACGGGAACAATCATCTCCGAGACTCCAGCTCCGCACTTCTTGAACCTTACTGTGGAAGCTTTTGGCTTTATATACTGGACTTTCCCAGCTATTTATGGTTGCTTGGCCGTAGCTATTTGGATTAGAACAATTTGGATTTTTATTTGCCTTTTCTCAACTATCACTGCTCACTGTTTTCTTCATTTCTTACTTTCTCGCATTAACTCTGTTGGAGTTCTAGGCAAAATTTTTAAGTTTTGGATTGGAGGTGATTCAAAATGAGATTTTAGGTGTTCCAGGTTTTCTTGGTTGATTAAACACCTCTTGGGCCTCTCGGACATTTGTAACTTGGGTATAAAGTATATGCCATTCTCCAGCGGTTTGTTTGACTCGTTTGGCAGATTGGATTTTAAATGGCTGACAAGCTAAGTTGTTTAATCTGTACAGCTCTTATTTGTGCAGACATTAGTCTACTTCAGTCAGGTAATTTAGGAATCTAAGGACTACAGTTAAAAGCTTACATTCCCTGTATCGTGGGGGGAGGCATGAGCCTCCAAAACATCAATTTAAAGTACCTAATAAGATGCCGTAAGTAGGCCCTATGTACATCTCAGTAGATCTTCGTCTATCTCTTTTTTGTCTTTCCCAAACAGCACATTGCTGAGTAAACACTCATGTTCGTTTCTCACATATGCTTAAAACAATTTCATAACTGAAGAGCAACTCCAATTTCATCTCAGCTAAGTTTTTGTTCACAGAGCACATTCTCTTTTTCATTACAACTCATCAAAAGTTTCATTAGTTTCCAATTTACAGTTTTCAATTCTTTTTCTCCTGAATTCATTTGTTTTGAAATGTCACAAATACTTCCGTCTTCTTACCTTTGTGGTAATTATATCCCTGCGATTTTCTGTTACCCAGATTCTGCACAGACTCCCCTCCATTTCTGGGTTTGCCTTTTTCAGGATCCCCCCAACACTTCTGTGTAGAGACCCAAGCGGGAGGACTAGGTGCTCCCACTTCCAGGAAGACCTAAGTTAAGAGAACACGAGCAGTCAGGAACATTCAGCTCCACTGGAGTCGCTGCATTAACAGGTTCATCTCTATTTTGCCTGTCACTAAGTTCCTTCTCTCGTAACAGCGAGTGCCTTGCTCTTTCCACGCAGCATGTGCCTGTACTTCCTTCTTTTCGTTACCCTCCGTGCCCTGCTCTGCCCTTTACCTGTCTCATTACCGCAGAGCCTGGCGTTAGAGGCTGATGACGTCTGAAAGCAGGTAGCAAAAGCTGACACACACTGGGGTACTCAGGGGTAATTCAGCACCGCAGGTGACTCCCATAACGTCCCTGATTGAAAACCGGCATGATGCCCACGGCATGGCAGAGATGGACGGCTTGACGCAAGCGATATTGCGCACGTTAAGTACTACGCAGGGAAGTGGTATCTCCAAAGGACAGCAGCCACGGGATGCAACATCGCCCTGCTCGTTTCCCCTCCGACACTCACCGCAAGAAGGCACATCATCAGATGCTCCCTGTGCCTCCACGCAGCCGACGGACACGCGGACAAGCAGCAGGACCACGTGAGCCCGCGTGCCTCAGCACAAGGAGGCACCCGCCGGCCAGGCTGCCGCTCCCCAGCACGAGACCAGTGTGACGGGGAACTTTCTGCAGCAAAGACAGGCTGTGCAAAAATATTTTCTCCAACCATGAGTGAATGATTTATAGATGCAGTGAAGTTTACATATTTTTGCAGTCTTTCAGGACCGATGTGCTGGGAATACAATAGGTAAAATGACACTCAGACTAATTCATATTCTCCTCCTGCAAAAAAAGCAGAGTGATGCTGAAAAGAGTAGGTGCCAACCAGAAAGGCGTAACAGGCAAGAGTAACAGAATGATGACAGATTGCTGGAGTTAAATCCACAAAGTAGTACGCTGTGTGAAAAGGATATTCATGAGGGCAAATGATGTCTTCTAAATGAAACATTAGATTGGATCTTGTTTCCAAACAGAGATGGGGAGGAGAAGGGAAACAGGAATGTCTGGCAAAATGGGAGTGACTACAGGCAGAAAGAAACCTCTTTCTGGTGTCTCTGTTTTTACATTACTGTATTTTTTTAGATCATGTTTGGCAAGCAAGCAGCTCATGCTATATTGCTCTCCCTTCTGTCCTTTTCAAAGGAATATATAAATCAAGCAGAGGAGATCATTAACCTTGAAATGGCTGCTATGCACGTGCTGCTCCTCTTGAAGATTTTTTATACTCAGCTACTTTAGATAAGACCACATTTCTCTTATGCATGTGATATAATCAAAACTCTTCTCCTCTTGGGTATCTGCTCCTAAGGTGTGAGATAAACAAAAGTTTCGCTATTAAAAGTATCTTCTTCATGACTGATGGATGCTGAGCCTTGAACAGGAACTATAGCTGCATAGCCCTATTGTGTGTCTTATTTCAGGGACAGATTAGATTATTTCTGACACTGACCACACACCAGCAGCTGTTTTGTGCTTGATTTTTCCTATATTCCTTCATTCCAGGCTGAGTATCAAAGGAGTGTAATGCTGCCACTTGGGCAGGTTAAAATAGATTTCTGGATGTGCTGACCTTTAATAATCCACATTTTCCCCAGAATCCCTTGGCATATCCATGTTTTTTATACATTGTTTTCCTTTTTAGGGTAATATCCCAATGTTACAAAACCATAGCACAGTAGTAATTTTAGACTTTATAGTTACGTAGCTATAGAGGCTGGATCTAAGTCAAGGTAACAGGGTAACATACAACCTTTGGTACCTCTTCCAGATATGAAGGTTTCAAGGGTTTTCTGTCCATCGTTGAATACCCACACAGTCTTTACTCCAGCATCCAAACACGTTATATGTGCAGCTGCAGAGAAGCAAGCGGTCTGAGGCCCCTGGCTCCATCCAGCACCCTTGGTGCTGACTGGAAACCTCCTCAGAGGGACCCACTCCTTGCTCCCAGCCAGGCTACCGTTCTGAGCTATTCGGTGAATAAACAGATCAAGCTACAATCTTATTTTCAGCTGGGTACCACAGTTTCCAAAGTATGATAATAATAGGTGATGAGGAAATGTTGCACTAAGAACAAACATTTGATATGAAAAACTGATGTATGAAGTTCTGTTCAATATGAAAAATGCACTGTCCCCTTGAGGAAAAATGTACTTCATTGGCCATAAATCTGTGGATGGAGCTGAGTAAAAATAAGCAACTTTAGGTCAGAGAATTGCACATAGGCGGAGATAGTATAGATCGTTTTATAATTTAGAGGCACTGGTTGTAAAGTGCTTAGCTCTGATGGGGAGAATTATTTACAGCGAGAATAGAGAATAATCTAGTGTTACGTGAGGCTCAGCAGTTACATAAAAGAGAGAGATTACCCTTTGATCCAGCTATTTGTGCACTCTCATAGCCCTCATTACAGATACTGATCAACCAAGCCTTCTGCATTGCAGCTAGATGAAGAAGAGATGAGACTGGTATTGTCCCTCCTCCTCACAGCCTTATCTCTAGGAGTGGTGGAATTTGTTTAATGAGGGGATATAAGGTTGTTCAAAAAATGGAGCCTACAGTGATCACCTTTTCTTAGCGACCTCGCCTCGGAGAATGAATGCACTGAGCAGTCATGGCAGCAGATCCTGTGTCACACAAAACCACAATGACTGTAGAACAAACGACTTTTCATCCTAAAATAACCAACTTCTCACATTTATATCCACATACATATACACCTGTCTTTCCACTTGTATCATGCTTACTCCGTTCACAAACCATTAGTAGTCGGATGCTTTTCTTAAATTGAACACTTTCCAAAACATTTTATTTCCCACTCATTCTTCACAATGCAGCACCCTGTAACAAGATTTTCATCAGCTCACTCTTGACATAAACATATTCACAAAACTGAGACTTAGAATATTCTCCAAACAGAGGAAGAGATCATATTCATTATTTTCCAAACATCCTGAATGCTGCTTTCCTTGCAGAGTTTAAGCAACACTGCTCAACCATTGCGGGGTCGAATCTGCTCTAGCAGGGGCCTTGCACCTTCTTCCAAACAAACCGAAGGAGGCATGAGAGCTCAAGGAAGGGGCTCCTTCCCCTCCTTGCCCAGGTAATTATCCTCCCTAGTTAATAAGGTCAGTCTTCTTGGGAGCCCTCACTTCTACTCTGTTTTTAATCTGGATAACTAATCTCTTCCATCACTCTGTATTATGGTTGATATTCTTAGAGAGTTATGTGCTTTCAGTTGAACCAATAAAGCCATTCTGAAGCTGACTATTAATGTATTGATGTAATTTTTATGATGGTCATCCAAGAGAATTCAGCAGAACTAAACAGAAAATAGTTGGATAGTGACAGCTTTTCTTTGGGAGGGGGGATACTCTCTTGGTTTTCTAATTTCTGTTGATTTGAATTCTGCTTTTATACTGAATTCCCAGTACAGAGATAGAAAGCTACTTTTTTTCCTTTTTTCTTTTTTTTTTGGAACTGCAGCCGCAGAGAAAAATGCCATTGATAAAGTGATATATGATCTTTTTATGCAGCAGAAATAACTAATAAAGCTGAGGCTGCACAAAAGTGTAATGTTCATCTTACACAAAGCATTTTTCAATGAGACTATATGCAAATCAGTTTCTGCCATTGAAGACTGATTAAACTTATAATTTAGGGTTTTAATTGAACTTTTTTATTGGATTTTTCACTATAATTCTGCCTCATGTATATGAATAATTAACAGCTGTAAAATAAGTTGCCAAAGTAAATTCATAAATTCTAGTGATTATTTTTTTAATATTGGCGAATTTATGCAGCATACAAACTCATAGCATCCTGTGCCTGGCTTTTGCTACATTCCATACAGATAATCCTAACAAATCTGCACACAAAGACAGAATTTAAACCATCATGTACTTCCGTAAATCATGCAATCAACTTACCACCAAAAGAGATGTATATGTACATACATAAAGATCACTGTGGTCCTGCAGAATAGCTACCTTTGGTACTAAGGTACATATGTTACACACTTTGCTATTGCTATTTTAAGCTTAATTACTTTAGCAGTAAGAACAGCTGAAAGAAGGACACATGAGCAATTCAGTGCTCCTGAATTTAGCACTGGTATTTTATTGGCAATGCACTACTTGAAACTCCAGTAAGGTAAAGTAAATCAAAATAAAGCACACTGGATGTGAACCTTCATGAACATAATCTAGGCAATAAGCTCAATGATTTTGTCCATCAACTAAATTAAACCACTCAGTTTTAAGCATTTCAAGTTAAAAGCTAAGTTATTCTAGACAAAGAAAAATATAAGACTAAAAGTAATCATAACACTGACATGTCAGACTGAACGAAAAAAACCCATCCCTCTGCTCCTTTGGTTTTGTGTATAGCAAAGTATAAAAGTATAATACAGTAACATCTCCCATTCAGAGAACACGCCATTTGGAGGGTTTAATGGATGATTAATCGCTGTTTACAGGCCATTACATGGTACGGCTGATATATATTTTTGATGACTATAAATACACAACCAGAGGATATCAAAGATGGTTGTACAACACATCTACTAACAACCTATCAGTGATTACAGCCATCTATTGACCACTTACTATCCACTGGGAGAAGATAATGTGGAGCAGCTTAAGAAAGAGCAAATGTAAAGCAGACACTACTGAACACAGTGCTAGCTACTGTGCAATGACTGTATTACCCTATAATATCAAAGTATATGGAGTTACCATAGTTTTGCAGGCACATTTTGGAGTGATCCTCTGGTATAAATGAAGTTCCATAGACAATTTAACTAGCATCAATAGCTATGAGGGACCTATTCAAAGTCCTGTAATGACTGAGCTGAAGAGGCATCCGTCTGACCTTGGCTGTGCTGTGCTAGCAACAGGCAGAGCCCTGCTGTAAGAGTCCCTTGGCTGAAGTGAGACTGCAGGTTAGCGCCATTGCTTTATACCAGGCCTTGGGAAGAAAGAGGATGGCACTGCAGCACCGAATCAAGCCTCAGACTTCTTTTTCTTCTTTTAAGAGGAAAATGGCTCTAAGGTAGCTGTCTACCTAGAAATATTGAATTCAATTTATTTAGATTAGTATAATTCCAGAAAAGCCCATTAGCTTCAATGGAATCATTCCACTTTTATGCTGGCATAATTTAGGTCAATTTCTGACTCACTAACTTTTAAATTCCAACTTAACTGAATTTCACACTGCTTTGCATCCATCATAAACTTATTTTATTCCCTAACATACCCAGCATTTTAACAGATCTGGTAGACTTATCAATTATGTTACCTGGAATTCCTCATGCTGTGTATCCCTTCTGTAGTAAGACAGATGTTCAACTGCTTTTTCATAACTTTCTTACACTAGCAAAATTAAAATACAGTCCTTAAGCTAGTGATTGAAATGATTTCTAGCAAAGCTGGAAACAAAATGGGAAACTGCATCATGCAAGCAAAGATATTTTTAAATGACAGTCACCTGCTCGCGTGTGACTAGTAGAGTTAGTTGACCTAGTTCTCAAATCTCTGTATATAACAGGAACGAACACACACTGACAATATGCCTTGGACCCCCATCCTCCTGCTCCGAAACCTGCGTTCTTCAGAGCAAAAAGCTGCTCACTAGCTGCCCGCTGCTGACCAGCGAGCGCCCAGCAAAGCAGAATGCATGTGGAATGAGCGGGTCCGACGCTGTGCAAGACGTGAAACGCCTTCAGTGCTTTGCACGGGAGGCACACGGTGCACGCCTTAACTAAAGAGTTCGTTTACCAGCTCTGTAAAACCAGGTCGCCCCTTGTACCACCACAGAAAGGACTGGCTGTCCCCGGCGCAGGCTTGGGGTTAGGTAGGCAAGGCGATCGCTTACCCGCCTGGTGAGGCTCAGTCCTCCTCGGGCTGCGTTCTGCCCTTTAAGGACAGGTCATTTCTACTTACCGCTGGTGCCACCTCTTGTTCCAAGCGCTTGCTACTAAGAGGCCTGTCGAGATTTCCACCGAACGCAGCTGCCACTGGCACCCTCTCGAAGCTCTGCTGGAGAGGCAGGCAGAGCGCTGAAAGGAGAGGGGAAAAGAAACCCAGACTAAACCCAAGTTTTTCTTTTCCATTAACTTCTTTAAGCCTCCTGGGTGACTTTGTGGAATCACTGCAGCAAGTTGTGAATGATGTATGAAATGAGAAATCCCTGCCCACCCAGTGGAGACAGAATTTACAGACAGTGCTTTGCAGTCACTCAGCTGTTTGATGTAGTATTTAGCTAAGTTACAACCACAAAAGCCTGCCAACTACCAAGATAGCAGCTTTTTTAAAAAATGGGGAAGGAGTCTTTTTCTACATTGAAAGTGTGGAAGCAAAGTCTACTCTGAAGTCTGTGTGGGTGTACAGAAAGTAACCAACTTCAAAATTTAGTCTGCATTTGTAAGCTAAGCTTCAAAATAAATTGATAAGCAAGCAGTATTTTAGTAACACTAGAACAACATTTTGTCATTTGAGCTACACTATTTAAGGTTATTAAATGCAGAAGCTGTTGTATTTCATTTCTTTTTTATGATCAGATTACATTTATTTTGTCTATGTAAACAAATGCGTTCTTTGAGATATAACAAGCGAAGAGATCCTAATTTAGGAATATGAAAGAACTCAGTATTTACAAAGGAAGGTGTGTATTCTCCTTAATTGCTTAGTCTTTTATCCATAAAAACGCTATTCAGTAAGCACAAAACTGATCTCCTTTTGGCTTAGAGACTTTTAATTTAAAACATATTTCAAGTCTGCTTCAAGGTTTTCTCACTGAACTGTTTCAGTAGTTCTAAGAATTTGGAAATCCTTTATATAAACCCTAATAGCCTCTAGTAAATGTGTTCTTTTAATTTTCAAGTTTGATTTTAAAAGCAAGAAAAATGGTTTTATTGAGAAATACTGTAATTCAACAAAAATACTAATAAAAGACATATGAAAAAGATTTATTACTGTGTAACTTTATTAATAATTAACCACATTGTAAGTTTCTCTATTTTGGTCTGAATTCATTCTAAGTGGAAACTGCTTGAAAGTAAACATGCATTTTTGACTTAGGAGCCTTCTGAACCTCGAATGAAAGGTGCAGTTCTTCAGTCCTCTTTTTGAAACACAAGGCGCAAACTGAAAGCCACTTTCCCTACTTAAATTAATGAAAGTTTTGCTATTGGTTCAAATAAGGCAAGATTTTTTTAATGCAGATCACTACTTTAAAAACAGATCCTAAAACACTTAAGCTAATATAGTACTTGCTGAAGCCATAAGGGTTAGTAATTGACTTTGAGGTAAGGATGATGGTAAAAGCAATTTGTACATGAATGCCTGCATATTTATACACATAATAATAGGCATGAATGAAGTCGAGGATATGAATTAACTGAATGCTCAGGGTCTAGTGTCTAAGATACATAGTAAATGTAGGGAGCAGCACAAGCTGACTGTCCCTCAATTTATTCCCTCTATGACAGACTCAATCACTTGCATTCAAAATTCTTCCGTAGTAACAATAATTTAGAATAATAAAGATATTTTATATAATTTTCCAGTATGAAATTCCTAAACACAACGGTAGAGAGATTTTAATTTATTGTTTTCAGAAACTGGGACTGAAATGAGATTTTTGCCTACAAGTTCTGAGCTGAACTCACAGGAAGATTTGCCTCTTTAAAACCAGCTCCAATTTCAACTGATAAATACTAAATAATATTCAAACTATTCAGATCAGCTATTTATTCTATTTGTATTTAGCAGGTCATGACTGAGAGGAACTAAAATGGCAGCTATTATAAACTGGTACTTAAAAATTTCACAAAACGTTTACTGTTTTCAGCTGATATTATTCCTATGGAATTATTTCCTCCTCTCCTCTATAGACCTTTTACATGTTTAAGTGCAGTAGTCTTTCAAAAAAATTTAGCTATGTATGAAAAAGTCATAGTTGCCCAGCATTAGAAAAACTCCGTGGATCTATACAAATACTCACTTTCAGAAACTTCTACTGCGTGATCTCATGGTCATTGGAAATACAATAATAATTTAAAACAACGTTTAACCAGAATAATTCAGTTGTCTGGCACTTAGAGAAAAGCAGGTGTATTCAAAATGACAGTAGATTACAACGTGGTGAACAAAGTATTTGGAAGAAGATTCCATTGGGAAGTCCCCCGTAATCCATGTGCTTTACACTCGTGTGTCCTTTATTCAAGATGTCACCTGCACAATCAGACAGCCTCAAGCTTTGGATCAGCAGTCGATTCATTCATTGCAACTTCTGTGACCGCCAGAAGCAATTCGTGATCTTTGTTGTCCAAATACATTTTGTCATACCAAATCCAAGTAAACACCTAATATGGTATCTTCTCTTTGATGTAGCTTTACAATCCTGTTTCTGTACCTGCCTTTATCATCCATTAACTGTGGTGATATCAATTTTTTTAAGTTAATAGAAAGGGCCATATTTCAGGAGTATATCTGGCAAAGTATTTCTTCCTTGATTTCTTTCAAATATCACATAGTTAATGTGCACCTTGGAGTTAAAAGAAATCCTCTGGATATACAGTGGTACAGTTATGAGTGAAATCATTAGAGATATATGTGTTACATAATGAAACTACTACTACCAAGATATACTGGCACTTAAATGCATTCTACCTTTATGCCACTTTATTACAATCTCAGAATTATTAAACAATACTTTAAATCTGCACTCTGCTGGTAGCATGGATATTAGATCCAGACTGAAGCTGCTTTCTGCTACACGGAGCATTTATTCCCAGCCATTCAGCAAGAGAACAAGCTCTTTGTATGCCATCATGAACTGATCTGGCCCAGAGCTACTTTGTTGGAGAAAAGTGAATGCACCACGTCAGTAAGAATTAGAATTACTTTAGGATGGAAAAATAAAAGATTTTCCTTTTGCAGAGGCTTCAGCTGGGTGAGATGGAGTGGGGAAAGCTCTATTCAATATTTTAACTTTCTACAATGATGACAATTGATTGCAAGAAAATCAGAAAAAAAAATTGTACACAAAATATTTACCTTCCTAGCCCACTCCAAACAGGGAATTTGGACAATATCTAGCAATGGACATTAGGAAAATCAGAGCCAGGTATGCCGAAAGAAAGCAAATCTCCTCATACATGCTTCTGATAACATGGGTCCTGACTGGCACCAGGGGTTCAAAGTTTCAGCTTTGTTCATATTTTACTTTGCAGAAATGTCAACAAAGCTTATGTGCTACTCAGGATTCAAGTGAACAAAACCAAGGGCAAAGATTTGAAGCTATTTGTTTTTTTAAAAAATGGAGTGATGTGATTCTAACAAGTTTTTGCTCCTGATACTAAAAACCTTGGGATCAGATGCCTAAAAATAATAGGAAAAAAGATACGATCTGAAAAATATATTGTGAAAAGAGTTAATTGCATATGAATCTGTGTGAGCAATAGAAATGAGAGGCCTCTCCCCCGAAACAGCAACTTAGTCATAAAACCTGACCTCAGCAAGTGAATTGTAGCGCACTAGGATGGCTGTACAGCAGCTAACTAGCTTCTCGTCAGATACTGATCGCAAGGTGTCCTTATCACTCACCAACACTGGCAGTGCTTTCAAGCCTAGCACAGCATCCATGCTGGCAACAACAACAAAATTGTCCAATTCTGGACATCAATTCAAGTTACACCAACAACTGCTGCTCGTACAAAGAACTGGGGCAGCTGTAAGCAGCAGGGAGTAGTGCTGTGCCCGCACAAACATTATTTGGTCAGGAAGGACATACATAATGGTATTGATTTCAGCATAGTAACGTGTGAATATGACTCAAGACAAAATATTACTGTTCTTTTCTCTAAAATTGGTCAATTCTCCTCCAACTGTCATTTGAAATTGAGTCTAACGCTGTCCAGAACACAAACAGCACATAGCTTTACTCGAGAGCTACCCTATCACATACACCCTGAAAAATGCAGAGGATGTCTTGACTGCTAGGACTGGAAAACATCGCTTAATCAAAAGACTCTTTCTGGTAATTTAACAGAATCTGCTGCTGTTCAGAGGGTGTAGTGCCATGACACAAATTATCTCTGCTGAAAGGAATTGATAAAGCCAGAGATGTTCAATGGTCTGTAACTGAAGACAGGAACTCAGGCTTCAGAAAAAGCGAGACAAGAGTATGGGCTACCTGGGCTTGTCTAAAAACAAAACCAACTAGTGCTTAATACTGGCTTTCTGTTCATCTATCCTCCCCAATAAACTGATCCAAAAGCTCTTACTTATTTTATTTAAGAACAAAACAAACCTCTTACTGCATGATTCGTTTTAGACAAATTTTAGGAAAGCATTCTAGTTCACTTCAGTACTGTCATCCATCTGTACATCCAATTCTACACCAGGAACTTTCCAAAGTAGTTTGCAGGGTTCACAGAAGACATTCTTGAAACAGTTCTGATGAGAATATGCATCTCATATCTGATCATCAAAGATTAATTATTAAAGGCTGAAGATGGAGCTATAGGTATAGTACATTTCTTTCCTGGAACATATCACAAAGGTAAGTATAAAAATTTAGATGTAGAGTTGATAGAAAATACAGAAAACATCCTGCTTCAAAGAAGCACTAAATATTGCTAATGTTGTTAAAAGAATCACATTTAGGTTTGAAATTTGTCTGAATCTAGAAAAAAAAAGAATTTGTGCAGATAGCTGTTAGTTAGCTGATCTCTCAAATCTGGATTTTTTAATATCCAGGATTTTTGAACCATTCAATCTCTAGTTACTGCCTTGTTAAAGAGTCAAATTTTAGTAGTTAAAATAGGAAATCTGACCTACAGTACTCAGCACTCACTGACACACTATCATAGAATATAACATTTATGAAGACCTTGAGAGACTGCATTTGCCTACTCTGTAATATCTTACAGAGCACAATAGTTCATATGTCTGTGACACTGGTGCTGGTTCCTTTATCACTCTGAATCCACAGGGCACAAGTGCATAGCTAGTTGATTAAATAAACTCCATGTTTGTTCTTTTCATTTTGGTCCACTTACAAAAATTTTTCCCAATACTGTCTTCTAATGAAACAATTTATTTGAAATTCACACATGTGGAGACCTAGTGATAGTAAGATCTCTAACTGTTTACTCCCTGCATTTCATTTAGGACAAGCATGCTTCAGCTCTACTGATTTCATTAAAGCAGCACCAACTGGTCCTTATCTATTCTGGTAACTGTCAAATGGGAACACCCACCAGAGAGGTACAAAATGTATTGAACGGAAGACAGGCAAGCAAAAGTTCTCCCAAATGACTCTTCCTAATGTGACTCTAATTTCACTGTGACCCCATAGAGTGTTCTCCATTTCAAAAGATTGGCTGTTTGTCTTACAAGGACCAAGTTTTATATACTTAATCACAGGAAAGGCAAAAATGCAGTTTGCCTTACTGTACTCAACCATTCTTCTTCATGGACTGTCTTCATGATGCAAAGAGCACCAAAAAAAAATCTGGCCTAGTTGTGGGACAGGATGGAAAGCCCTTAACAGCAGACAGAGAACTCCTGGCCACTCAGGCCTGGGCGACAACAGTTATGAACAGCTCACGATAACATTATTTGTATCATAAATTACTTCCACCTTTTTTTTACTTGATAGTCATTAGGTGGTTTCAACAGACAGTACTGATGGGGCAGCAAGTATCTGAACTGTAAGGATAAAAGTGGCAATTTGTTTAACTGTGCCAATAAGAAGATACAGAAAAATTCATCCTTGGGAATTACTTTCACTGACGTCAGCTCTCCTGTATGCAAGGATGACTGTCTATATCCAATGCAACACCCGTGCTAACCCATTTTCAAATAGGAGAACAGTTCAACATGCTGGAATACCTCAAGGAGATCTCATTCCAGTCTTCTACCATGCTACCTTCAGCCCTGTGCCTCAAATCTCTTTGCACAAAACACAAAAATCCTGGCATTCATTGGATCATAATTTTGTTCCTACTGTACTGCTGCCATAACTTTCAAGGCCTATACGGCTCTTGCAGTATCACAGGCAGAAAATTCTTCATATGATTCTGGAAGTTTTGCTTGGTATACTCTTTTTAATAAGAGTTACTCTTTTAGTCTTTAGAAAATTAATTAAATTAAAAATGCCATGCTTGAATGTGTCATGTATCAATTTTGAAGACATAATTATAAAAAGGAATTAAGCTTTGATTAAGCTTTCCTTCTGAGAGCAGTAGCTGTCACTATCCTTTGTCTTAAAATAAGGGAATTTTTCTGGTTCAGTCCATGAAAATGCCACGATATTATTTATTCATGACAACAGAGTCTAGAAGTCAGCCTTGTCTGGAAACAAAAGCTGCAGACACGATGGTCACACACTGCACTGTGCATCCACAGAGAGCCACGGCATTACATTCTCCCTGCAAGACCTGGGGAAGAGATCAGTGCAAGGTGGCCGTAACAGAACACTGAGAATCTCATGGTTTGGATCATTTCATTGAGGGGAAACTGACACTTGAAAAGGAAATGGTTTGTCATCTTAACCTGTCCAAATGCTCTAAATTTCTAAGGGTTTTTCAAGTTCTTGGGCACGACGAGAGTATGGGTAAGTTGCAGAGACTCTTGTACTGAAATCAATATAGAAAAATCTAAGTGAGTAAAGCTAACTAAAAAGAAATCAGGAAATTTCAGAATCAGAACTGTAAAAAACAAAACATTACTATCTGAATTAATCTCAGCTAGAATGGGGAAAAAATAGCTTGGCAATTGAGCAAGGTAATTCCAGCCTTAAATAACCTGTAATTCTTGTGTTGGGAGGGTAGCTTGGAAGTATCAAACTGCTTGGAATCCAGCAAATTTATGAACTCTATATGTAGCCTGCTTCACTTGTTTAACGTATTCCCATGGCAGCAAAGTGTAGACAGCCTGGCAGGCAATATGTTCTCAGGCAATTAGATCTTTTGAAAGAGCTCAACATTTAGCACCTAGTAACAAGAATTAATCTTCAGCAAGAGTGGAGGCTTAGTTTGAACAAAGATGAAAGGCTAGGAAGCAGGGAAGGCAGCAGGGCCCACAGAGAAGGACCATCAGCGCATAATGCACATGCCAATCATTCTCCTGGAGAGATTCCTATCATTTGAAGTTCTGCTAGGGGAATATATTAACTTTAATGTGGAACTAACATGCTACATTTAATTCCAAAAGCACAATTAACAGTCTCCCGTGTGTTAAAGCAAACTAGATAGCCTCATACCTTTTAAGAGGAAATGTAATCTGATTGATGCAAAATAGAAATAATGAGAGCTTCTGTTACCGTTGGTATTATGACTGCATTTAAAGGGCCTTCCTGAAGCATTCTGAGGATGGAAATCAAGGTTCCATTTGTTCAGAGACACTACTTGCCTGTCAGCATAACAGAGAAGAGGAAAAAGAGATGGGAGAAAGTAAGCATTCTTCATTCTATAGACAGGAGCAAAAGCAAGGAAGTCAGTGGCTTCACACTACCTAAATATAGCAACTAATTGCAATTCCTTAGTTAAAAATACAGAAGCTTGAGGCTTTTTGTATACTCGAGGGGAAGAGACCGGAACACCAAAGATCTTAGGAGGGCTGATTAGCTATGTAGAAATGCCACTTGTTGTCCATCAATTATCCAGGGAGCCTTAAGCTCATTAATCTCATGCCGTTGCATGACTACTTGGTGTTTCATAAATGAAGTTTGGTGGGATAAAGCCAAGACAGAGAGATTAGAAGACTAGCCTCAGTTCAGAAAGCATGATACAACAGAACAAAGAACCAAACCAGAACTCTGGAGTCCCAGACCACTTCCTTGGCCCCAAGTCCTCTTTACACATTATTAGTAAAACCACAAATACAAATATTTGAATTTACAAATCACCTTGCCTATGTCAAGCTTCAGACAGTTGGGTAAAACGTAGACGTACTGGGAATCTCGAATATACAGCCACCTTCTGAAAACTCCCATAGGGAGCAATTGTAACAAAACATTGCACCTGCTATCTAATTGCCCCCAGGAAAGTGTAGTGTGTCTCAGACACAGACAAGAATCCCTTCATTTTTGCATTTGTTTATTGGCATGTACAAACGCTCGTGGCGGCTACACCACAGAGAGGTTACTCACCAATAAGACAGGTCAAACCCTCAGTAGGGTACAAGCATCCATTTGTATTCCTCTATTTCTGTCTCAGCCTTTTTCTACGAGAAAGAACATCCATGGAAAATGAGGAAAATAATGGTGTACTCATCCAAAGAAAGCCTTCCTTGAGGTGCTTGAAAAATTGATTGATATTTGAAAGAAGAAGTTGACACTTCTGTAACTGATACCTCTCTTAACAGTTTTAATTTCTTTTACTGCATTACTTTCTTCTCGGAGTCAGCAAGGGGAAAGTTAACTCTTCAATCACATAGAGATTACTGAGATATACGAGGAGGGCTTGGGAAGTAATAAACAAAAGGAAACCACTAATAAATATCAAAAATGTGTGCTAATATATCATTTAGAGCCTGCAAATCTCCTGAAACATACATTATAATAAGAACACTTCAGGTTCACACCACAGTCCAATCCTAACAGACACTAAAATGAAAAGATACTTCATCTAAAGTCAGTAATACAATCCCTAAAATAATCTCACTCTATGTAGCACTTCTTTAGTTCTTCAGAGAAAGGTAATAGACAGTTTTCATTAAACTATTTACACTGCACACGTTTACTTCTGGTTGGAGGAAGGAATTACTAAAGGAAGGTCAGCATCGTGTGTGACTGGTCCAGCAACTGTAAATGACAGGTAATACTTCCAGTCAAACATTTAATATTCTAGTCGAGTAGAAGAAACAATTATAGTATAGAAAGCTGATGACAGAAATGGCTTTGCAATATTTATATTTAACAACCTCAAATAAAAAGTTTCATACAAAGTACAATGCATCATTTCCAATTCTATGCATATATTCCCGAGAGCAGCCTACAATAACACGGGAATGCAGGATATGCCAGAGCAGAGCAGATGATTGCTCTATCAAGTCCAGCATCCTGCCTGCATTTCAATCATGGGGCTAATGATGCCTTGATGTAGTTTGTATTACAATTTCTCAAGGTTATTAAGTGCTCTGGATCCTTCTGAATGTGAAGTGCTATGTTAATACTGATAAATATTTTCACTGTATATATGCAGTTGTAGTTTAGTGCTAAAAGGAGCTAGGCCTTAGAACTCTTGGAGCTGAGAAGAAGGCAATTTTTTAGAAGATAAAATGAGTAGGAGAGCCAAAAAAATCACTAAATCATTCTAAGATTTGTTTGTTTAGAACTATATTATTCCTGAATGCAGGCTTTGAGGCAAACTGATTTGAATACAGTGAGTCATGGTATTTTTCAAAATCAGTACGGAGGAAATTAAAAATAACTTCAGTAATACCAGTGCTTGCTTAGTCTTCTTAGGTAATACTCATCTTTCTTTGATTTGTGCACATATCCAAGCAGCACTTGGGTTTCCCCACACAGAGCGACATTTAGCACATGCATGGTTCAAATCCCACACACCAAAATCAGGTCTGAGCTGAAGGTCATAGCCCACATGGTAGAAAGAGGTGTGAATTACACCCCAGATAAAACTCACTTCTGCATTTGCCCTTACCATTTTCATTCTACACAAAACACATTAAATGAAACTGTTTCAAATAGCCAGGTGGAACCAGATGGAGCAATAGCTTGGGCAAGCTTTGGAAACATTTATTCAATTGAACATGAGAATAAATATAAAGGTTCACGTTCTTAATCCAATTATTCTAGCGTGTTGTCTACAGTAGGTGCCTTCACTACATGTCCCAGAAGAAGGTACAAGAAATCCTCTTGTGTCAGAAATACAACTAAAATTTAGAATCCCTAATAAGCAGGGACTTGTTAAAATACCTTACCTCAAAATTTATTAGTGTTTACTCTTAATTTTCTTGTTCTCCTCACAGATGTCCAGTGGTGGCAAACACTGTAAGACAAAGCACAGGGTGAGCAGTGGTACCAGCGCTCTTTGTTCTTTTGACTTTCTTTTTCAGGAGCCATGGGCAAGTCTTTTATTTACTCTGTGACTCTGTTTCCCCGTCTATTCAAAAGGATTGTGAAGGGTTTAATTTAAGAGCTGTTGAAAAGATCCTTTTCATCACCACACAGCAGGTGTAGGTAACATACATAACTTTTGCAACCTTGCAGCAAACACTGGCTGAAAACGATTGCCGCAATTTCAAACCCTGTGTTTCCCTGTATGCTTTGAAATATGACAACACTATCCCCTCTCTAGAGCCCCTTCACTGTTTTTTCTCAGCTTCTTGCCTTCTTCAAGGCACTACATTATTATTCATCCATTTTGTTTTTCCCTTTTACACTGTTCTTTCCTGACACAGCCCCCCTTCTTTTCCTCCAGTCACGTAGGATTCATCATTCCATTTGTATCAAATACACATCTCAACCAAATAGGCTTTACATGTATAATGTCCTAAATACACTCAAATTCCTCCTAAAGGCCTAGCTTTATCATAAAGTTTATGCAAAACCATATTGTAGCACTGAGGCTAACCAATTCAGTAAAGACAGAGCTGTTATTTTACCATGAACGTTTCCAGTCTCTAACTCAGACAGTTCATTACTCTGGAAAATTATGATCTCAATCACCACCACCCTTCCCTCGCAGCCCTTTTCGATCACACATCCTCCAACCTTTGCTGGAAAGTGGATAGTCACTACTCTGCAGGCAAGCATTACGTATTCCACTGACTTCAGCATTCATTTTTCTTGCTGTCGACGCAACCTCCACAAACACATTAAAGATCTATGCAGAAACTAAGCCACAACAGCAAATACAAACGTGACTTTCAGCTACCACAAAGAAAATAAATGAAACCATCTAGGAGTTCCGACAATTCAATAATGCAACAGATCTGTTCTGTTCAGCGGCTGGAATTTGAAATGACTTTATCTTGCAAAATGACTTTTGACTTTCAAGCAAATCAGGTCCATCCAGCCTGTACCCTTTGCAGAAGATAGTGTATTGCCAATTACAGCACATTGTATTAGCAGTCGTAAGCACAATAGTACGAGGTGTGGGAGTTCACTGACACTAGCTGGAATGCACCCGGCATACCTCCCAATTAAATCGTTTGTGTGGCCCAATACTAATTAAATCTGATAAGCCTGACAAACGGGAGGCACTGATTTGCTCTATATGACAAAAGAGAACAACACCTCATCTAAAAAGATTCAAATAAAAAGGAAAAATACAGCTTTGGCTGTAAGGAAAGAGTCTGAAAGGCGAGGGCTGACTGGCCTTTGGGTGTGCTGTCGGTCGCTAACTCAGCCCTGCGACTCAGGAGGCAGAGGCAGTTTGAGGACCTTGGCCAATTCAGCTTTTTGTCCGTGGTTTTCTCCCCTGAAGCTCGTTGCCCACTGTGACAAGGCCATCTGCAGCAGCAGTGGGGAGGACGCCTGCTGAGGGAACAGGTGAGCCTTCGGAGGATGGACATTTAGTGAAAAATTCCTTGACTTTTTTTATTACAAAATGCCAAGCCGTGAGAATGCTTATCTCCTGTGATTTGAACTCTGGATTTTCTACAGGGATTTGGTTTAAACATGCTCATAGCTTTTTCTAGTTAGAAAAATCCTTCTAGTAGAGAGAAAAAGTACCTGCATGTGTTATTGGCCTTACCTTAACCTTTCCGAGCTCTGTTTTCCAGCCTGTTTGTCATTCTGACTACGCAGTGCTTCACCTCCCACCATCCTCTTTCCTTGTGTTTTTCCTCTTTACCTTGCACCCTGAGAATCTATTTTCATTTCACATAAATCCCATCACACTTGAATTTAAATAAAACATTTAAACACTTGAAATGAGCTATAGCAACCTTACCCAGTCTTTATGCAAAAATGCTAGATTTATCACATTGAAAACACGGCACCTAACCCCAGCTAGGTTCATAGAGAGAACTGCAGCTTCTTGATATTTGGCAATAAAGGAAAAGTAATAGCATTGTAACATGAGAGTTGAACACCCAGTACTTTGCAACAATGTATTAATCATCCAGTAAGTACTAGAGAATGAGAAGGGGATTTGATTTTTCAAAACCTAAATACCAAACTTCCAAAACCAGAACTTCCAGCAAGGTCTCCTTTCAGTCAAAATCACTAAAAATTCAGATCTAGAGCTGAGAAAGAATATTGATCTTGACAGAAATGATTTTCACCTTGTTGCATCACTAGTAAACCCCACTAGACTAAAGATGTTTTAAATTTTCCTATAAAGCAATACATAATTTGTTTATTTCAGTCTTGTTCTCAGCTTTTGGAAAAGAACTTCTTTAATACTAAGAACGAATAAATCCCATCCCTCATGCAAGAGGTTAAAATCTCTATTATTTACTACGCATTTGTATTTTATTCTACTTATAAAATAGGTAATGATCCCTTTTACCTCTCACCTTCATCCTCCGAACAGAGGAATAGAGAAGAGAGACTTACTTCTTTTTTCTTTTAAAATTTAACCTTTTCTCCTCTAGTGGGTAAGGAAGATATTCTAGTACTAGAGAAACCAGCCTGAGATCAGCAAAGTAGTCTAAGGTTCAGGATTAACACAAACGCAGCTATGGAAATTCTCACCTAGCTGTTACCAGATCTGGTTTGCAAACATGCCACAGTAAGTTGGGAAGCAATACTAGAACATAGCTGTGTTTCAGTTTCCCTGTGTGGTGATGTTGTTGTTAGTTTTATCTGTAATACTCCAGACTAAACTCATTTTTCGTTTTGATTACAAATGCTACTCACTAAATACCAACTTGCAGGCAGAGTTTTCATTAAGACTGGGAACACTGCGGACACTGATATTTCAGCAGAAGGTAATTTCCATATCGTGTGCTGTTATTACAATACATAGTTCTCACATTAGAGTTACAACAGCACCAACCGTGCCCCTGAAAATCTGGTTTCCGTTTTGCTTGCAGAAGTACATGCACATGGCGTGAAACAGGCTTTCCTATGGAAAAGCATACAAAACAGAGAGGAGCTAGGAGGAAAGCAAGGTGCAGAAAACCGGAGAACTCAGTTAACGCTTCTAGAGGAGAAGGGAATGAAACTCAAATCTGTGTATGTTTTCTAGAACCAAGTCTACCCTCCTCCCATGTGGAATCTATGAAGTCCGTGACAGTCTCTTAGGAAGCTAGGTGTCCAAATATGGTTGAAACATTTTGGGTGCTGTCATAAATAATAATTACCTAAGTCCTATTGATTAACTGAGTAAAACTTCTGTCTGGACACAGATTGTATTTTTCGTAGGCCTTTAGGGACTTCTTTGTCGATTAGCACCATTTAGCATTTTCTCAGCTTTAATAGTCTGGTGCTCAGCCATGCATGGCACACGTCCGATGGTAGGTTAGCATCACAGTGCAACATGTTTTGCCTGCTCATTTGGTTTGCAAATATTTGTACTGCTTGCTATCAACAGTTTAGTGATTCTGCACGAGGCTGTGTATGTTTAACACACACATTATATATATCACCAGATACTATATATGAGTGAAATATATTTAAAGAAACACTAAACAAATAGCAATCCTTGTATAGCAAGAGATATAATTTACATGAATGGACGGGTCTTGAAATTGGAATATTCAGGTTAAGGTACCGGCATTAAAGCATTAACTTTCATCCACAGTGAAGCTAGCAGATGTGATTTTGCTTGTGCTAACTCAGTGTAAGCAGGTCAAGTGCAGTTAATAAACCAGCCATCACTAACTATCAGGCAGCTGTGCTGCTCCAGAGGAGAGGTGCAGAACTGGTTTCATTCGCCTGTCACTCAAACGCACATGCCGCAGCCTGCCGTCCTCAGGAAAACACAGGAAGAAACAAAACCAAGGGTGTCTTTGCTCTTCAGACCTCACAGCAGAAAGCGACACTCAGGCTCATTCCCCTTCGCTCGCGTTGCAACAGGACTGCTCCAGCCCGACGGCGGGGGGTCACTGCTCGCGCAGCATCGCCGCGGGTGCACGCGGGAATCGCACCCTTCCGCGAGGGCCTCCAGCAGCAGCCAACTCACTGCTAACAAGGAACAACAACCACCTCCAAAAACAGCAGCTTAAAACCAGTTATATTAATATTTAAGGCATTCACTAATAGATATAGTACCCACCCCTGACACCAAGTGCACGTTTCCCTAGCTGAATAAGTATCAGCACGGACATGGAGGGCATCAACTGATTTACCTTCTCAGAGGCAGCTTCTCTACTGCCTACTGCTGGGAATAGCAACTGGTGTAGAACTGATGATGCCTTTTGCTGCTTTCTGAATTGTATCTGCTCATTACTTGCATGTGTTCTTCCCTAAACTGAACTGAGGTATGATGGAGTTTTCCGTAGTTAAATCTGGCAACAGTATGATTCCAACCTCGCATCATTCAAGTAACATCCAAATTCTCACATTTTTCTCCTGATCTACTATGAATGGAATCAGGCCCAAATACTGGGCAACTGCTGGGCAGCCCTCACAACCGGCTTGCTGAGCCATGCAACAGCAGAAGTCTTGTGCAACTTAGCTACCTCTACAGAGGACAGAGGCAGCCTGATACAGGCTTTTTCAGCTTGTTAACAGTGAGAGACTGGCCAAAACTATATTAACAGTCTATACATAAATCTGCTGGAAGCAAAATACACTGCAGAGATCATGCTGCATATTTTTAAAGGTAATATTAATCAGATCTGACAACAGACTATCGGTGTATTACCTGAACACACTGGGGAAGGTATAAGGTCATGAGCCCTACAGCTGGAATAAGCCAAGATTTCTAAAATCTGCATTCACAACAGGATTCATCTGATAGATAAATATATCCTAGGAGGAAAAAAAAGGCAAGCAGGGGCATGATAAGCAAGGGAAAAATATCTAAAAAGCAGTAAAACATATGAAAAATAAATAAGGTCTTTGAGGTAGAGGGGAATATTCCAAAAGGAAATCCAAAACCAGACAGTAGGATTCGGCACTTCACATGCACCAATAAAAGCTCCAGGCTCCATGATACTCTGGAATGTCATTTTGGAAATTCTGCACATTTCCCTTAAAACGAATAAATATTCTGGTAAGAGATCAGATCACAGAACATGTTTTTCAGTGAAGCTCATTGGTTTATTTTTATTTTTCATATCTCCACTGATTGCACATGGCCCCATGGTGTGTTTGGAATCCACTAGCTAATAGTAATATTTATAGCAAATGAATTTGGGGGAACATAATTGCATACACAATTACTGGGACAGCTGAGGCAAGAAAAACTGAGGCTTCCTCTCGATGATAAAAGGAAAATGGTAAGGAGAATGGCAAAAACACATTAAATGGGTGATTCCACTTTACTGATCCCCAAATGGATTTACTATTGAGATGAACAGCAGCTTATACATTCCAAGCCATTGTTTCTTCTAGGCTAGACACTAACTGAATACAGTATCAATTAATTAGCCACATGCCATGTTCAGGCTTCACAGTTATTTTTTAATAAAAAGCATGTATTACTGCTACGTGTTAAGGAATCTGAACCATAGCAAAATCCATTGCTGGACAAAACAATAGGGTTTTTCATAGTAAACTAGTCTGAAACCAAATATAAATAAAACAGGAGCATCATGATGGATCTAAAATTTTGATTTAGACTCTTAAATAGCAAGAATGATTTTCAACAGACTGGAACAGGTCCTAGTAGCATCTCACATTTCCGTTAGCAACTATTCCAGCACCAGGGACCAACACTACTGCCTGCTGAAACTTTGCAGCTTGCTACAGTAAGTAGAAAAAGGTCTACACAGACACAGATATGGGCTGTGACCTATGCAGCATCCAGGGTGTGAGTACCCCAAACAGAGCCACACTAAGTCGAAGACACTCAGATGAGTTACCAGCGCTCTGTGCAGCCAGACGTAGGCTGGGAAGAGGACAGCCACCTCCTCAGGATCTGCTTAGGTCTGCCAGGACCTGCACTGCACCGTGAGACCCTGGGGCCAGCTCATTCGGGCTGCCACTGCGGAGTGCCACACTGCACAGTATTTATTACATATACTCCAAATAGCTTGGGCGCTGCCTAGATGACAGACTATCCGAGATAGTGCTGCAAAAATAATTCAGTTAATCAAAGGACAAATATTTTCTTAAGTTGCAAAGAGGAATTTTTGGCAGTACTGTTTGCTTGTTTTTGTGATACAGATTTTGGACAAGGCATTGCTACTGTCCTTCAGCCATTACCTCACCATCCTTTCTTACACCCTCCCTGGGCAGCTTTGCTATGTCCTAAAGATGACATGGCAGGTCCTCAAGTCCCACAAATATTTCTTGTGGCTGCCAAATGGGACTCACTCTGTCATGGACCAAAGTCACTGAGCCTCTTTTTGAGGTTTCCAATGCTGTGAATTTATTTTGAAATGTAGTCCTGATGATCCTTTGTGATGATATGTTTTATATTTTTATTACTTCCATCTACTTATTTAGTTAGGATAGTTTATGACTTGCAGAGTTAAAGTTAAAAAATTTTTTTTTCTCGTCCTTCTTTTGCATTGTTTCAAGTCTATGTTATGCATAATACCTCCTTTTCAAGACAAAGTGGCCTGAAGTTAACAGCTACAAGAAACAAATCACTGAAGGAAATACATAACATGTTCAAGTAAGAAAAGAAAGCTGGTATTGCTACATTCTTCATCTGCAAATAACCTGGGTTTTACAAAATGCGGTTAGGTAGGAATAAAACTCACTCACCTTTCTTATAGCCTGATACAGATTATTGCAACTATAATGTAGGAATATGTGCAGTGTAGAAAAAGAAGATATTAGCTACTGCCCATGGATATTTTAATTAGGACCTTGAAAACCTAAGTAGTGAAATTTTAAGAGTAAGTACTGACATTTTAGGCATATGGATAATGAAAATTTAAACAATCTTGTGAAATGTCTGCCCAGAATTAGAACCATCTTTATTATGACCAATGATTTTCTTTCTAGCTTGAGTTTAAACACTGTAATGTTCAACATCTTTATGCAGAGTAAGATTGCTACATTCAGTGCAAGTGAGTCTCAATTTATGGAAGATGAATAATAGATATCTAAGAAATGATCTCTTTATAGTTATCATACCATGTTAGAGAGAACCACACATTTTCTGTGTGTTCCTAAATAGACCAAAGAGACTAGATGTTTTCAAAATTGTATATTAAAGACAGAGATAGCGAGAGCGCATGCAAGCACACACACTTAAAGGCCACTATTATAGATATAACATACAGAAACGGCATACTGACGGTCTCCAAGGTAAAACTTCCTAGGACATTTTTGTGTAAGGCCACAGCAAATGAGATCCTGAAGCAGGAGAGTGCATAGTATACCTTATTTAACAAACTATAGCTTGAAAATACTGTGCTCTCCATCTTGTCTGCACAGAAATTTTTGCACCCTGTGAATCTTCTGACCTTGGTTCTCAAGATTCCCTAGACTACAGGCCTGGATTCATATGCTACAAAATGCTTTCAAATGACAATTTTAACATGCTTTATTTGCTTGATACCCAACCTCAATCACTAATCTGCTTTTCTGTGGGGAAAAGAAGCACAAATTCGAAGTCGATCTTTTATGTCACAGTCCCTATAGCCCACTTAAAAGCTGGAATTCATAATAAGATCTGAGAAAAAAGACAGCAGTCATAGCATAGTTTTCCAGAGCAGGGGACGTACAATGTTTTTGCTGCTAAATACCTCAGTAAAACAGTATCATTTATCTCCTGCATTCTCAAAAAACGCTGCTTTTTTCTCTTTAAAATAGGGAGCCTGGCCAATACTTCCTGCTGCATAGCTACAGAATTCAAAGTTACAAGACCTTCTCCTTTCTGTGCCTTATATTCAAGATTTATAATACTGAATAATCACAGTAGCTCTTGATCACTTGTATTTTTGGAGTATTTTTAGTAGTAGAATTACTACTGACTCAACTGAATACAGATTTCTGCTGATGTACTTCCCTGCTAGTAAAGTAGTAAACTTTCTCCAAGTATAGGTTGATGAGCTCTAGTGAAGTCACTAAATTATATCCATTTACTCTACAGTCTTCCTTTCACAGGATTTTGAAGGATTTTAATAATATCGCTTTTTCTCATCTTATTCTTCAGCCTCAAAAAAATAGCAAAGCAATGGCAATTCTCAGAATAAAATGAAGCAGAAATATCCACTGCATGAGAAGCAAAATGATGTTATTCATATTGTGTGGCTGGCAATTAAGCATTATTTCTGGTGCCATGGCAATAGGAGCAGAGATTCAAAGGCAGACAAGAGAACTGGCTGCATGTCTTAGACACAGTACAGTTTTAAAGATTACTTACCATTTAAAATTACTCAGTATTTGCCCAGGTAGCTACCTGAGTCCAGAAACACAAATCCAGTCACGCTTCAAAGAACTGTCCTTAACCCCTACTTAGCTTTGAAGGTTGCTCTTTCTAAGACAAGGAATAAGGTTTGAGTACCTGAAAAAAGTGGGCTTCTTTTCCAATCATATAATTTACTCTAATAAAATCCTACTGACTGTTTTCTATGGATCCTGCCTCTCATACATCCTTATACCATGAAAAATATGCCAACGCGACTACAGAAATTATCGATAGTCGTTGCCCACCCTGTGGAGCTGCCCAAGAACAGTCGGTCTGCCTGCTCTGGAGTTTGGGTGCATGGCAGCTGAAGGAACAACAAAGAAGAGAAAGACACAAGAATGACAAATGCCAGCTGCAGAGAGAATCTAAAACCAAATCCCGCAGTGCTATTGTCTAGCCTCTTTTTAGCACCTGCAAAAATAAATACATGCAAGCTTAGCATATCTCTTATCCCCTGTAATCAACCGGCATGTGTAATGTTCTTAGTGAAGCACACAGTATGTTAGTCCTAGACCTATGATGGAGTTTAAACAAATCTTTCTTTAACAGGCATCCTTATATTATATCACCATCTGACTGGTAACAGGCAGCATTTGTTGCACTGTAAGTGTGCAAATAAAATACTGAAGCATGGAATGGAAGTCATAGACTGTGGGCTGTCTTGCTAAGCAGTGCTTCACATGCCCACTGGAAACAGATCATTAGAGAATATGGCAGGGGCTTTGGTAGCTATTGAAGCATAGATGCTTTAAGGCTAAAACCTCTGTTCTCTCTCACCAACAAACCTACACTGTAATGCCAGAATACAGGTTATCATATAAAATTCAAATAAAATTGCTTATCCTGCTTTATCAATATTCCACTTCAATGCTTTATCAATATTCCACTAAAATTAACATGCTCAAGCTTTAAATACTTTGTTGGGAGATGTAAACACAAAGCCAGTGAGATAAAGTCAGGAAATATAAAAGAACAGAAGAATATTCCTATTTATTCGGTTTCAATGTTAGCAGTCACTGTGGTCTGAGAAGTTTGGTAAAGGAGTCTTAAAAACACTGATCTTCCAAACTGTGCTGAGCAACCAACAATTCATTTGGAAATATCAGAGAAAGTCAAGTTGTAATATACTCCAATGTATGTAATTATACACCCACAGGACTGGTTTGTTTTAACAGAAGCCTGACCTCCCTCTTTCTTCTTAGCTGATCACTTCTAGTAAAGTCAGAGATGATAAAAAATGGGAAATAAATCATTCTAAATGAACACGTGCTCATCTCTACTCGGAGAAATCAGTATAATTAGTGTACATATACATGTGTATGCTCACAAAATCTTAAGTATGTCTGCGTACAAAATATAACCAGCAATACTAAAAAATTACATACAGGTTTCAGAAATCCAAATTTCTCTTTAGCTTAACTGTGACAACGTGAACATAAAAATGCACAAATTTAGAGCACCATCTGGAAAGCATTGCATAAAAACATGTTTGTATCTTAAGTCCTTAGCAAGCAATGGAGGTATTAATACAAAAAATTATAAAATGAACATTGTATATAAGCAAATACAGAACACTGAGAAAGATTTTTAAAAGGACAATACATCTACTATGGCAAGGACAGAATAACTAACATAAGAAATTTCTAGTTAGTCTAAAAAATGTTGTTTGTGGTATAAATTTGTTTCTAGCATACAGCTTTTCTGTTTTCTGTTTTTTCTTTTTCTTTAGGCAGCATGGTAACTTACTACTAGAATTATCCCCAGGTCTTTTTCTCTTTCTTTTCTTGACAACTTCTGAGCTTAAAGTATTTATTAATTCCCACACCTGCCAACATACCTGTCATAGCCACATCACTAAATAAAAAAGGGGGAAAAAAAAGAAGCAGGAAGATGAGTTACTATGGAAAGACAAGAGAATGACTGGATTGCTTTACGGACGTTCTCATAGAGTTCTCTCCTTTAGCCGTATCTTCTCAGTTGTCCATGTTTTGCTCCAGAGCTGAAATATATTTAGTATGCGTGGAAAGTATGTGAAACAAAAGAACCTACTACTCTTCTAATACATTTTCTTGCAATATGTTATAAAGCCTTCATGATTACATAATCATGCAAAGGATAGTCTTCTTTCTTGAAAATCATTGCCAAAATCAACAAAGTGGGTCAGAACAGCCATTAATACAAAATGGCAGAACCATATATACAGATTTACACTGATGGCTGATCACTCAGGATGTCAAACAGGGGAAGATTAAAACAGTGTATTCAAACTATAACATAGTCTTCCAAAGTCCCAATAATACAAATATACTTTGATAAAATCCTCAAATCTCTAAAAAAGTAGCAGATTTATGTATCATAGAATCATTAAGGTTGGAAGGGACTCTGGAGATCATCTAGTCCAACCTCCCTGCTCAGCAGGGTCACCTAGAGCATGTTAGACAGGGTTGCATCCAGGAGGGCCTTGAATATCTCCAGAGAAGGAGACTCCACAACCTCTCTGGGCAACCTGGTCCAGTGCTCCGTCACTCTCACAGGGAAGAAATTCCCCCTCGCGGTCAGGCGGAACTTCCTGTGCTTCCATTTCTGCCCATTGCCTCTTGTCCTGTCACATGGCACTACTGAAAAGAGTTTGTCTCTGTTCCCCTTGACACCCTCCCTTCAGGTACTTACACGCATTGATCAGATCCTCCCTCAGTCTTCTCTTCCCCAGGCTGAACAGGCCCAGCTCTCGCAGCTGTTCCTCACAGGGCAGGTGCTGCAGCCCTCTGATCATCCCCGTAGCCCTACACTGGACTCTCTCCAGTAGCTCCATGTCTCTCTTGTACTGGGGAGCCCAGAACTGGACACAGTCCTCGAGATGAGGCCTCCCCAGGGCTGAGTAGAGGGGCAGGATCACTTCCCTTGACCTGCTGGCAATCAAAACATTTGCTTTATACATCTGTTTTTTGTTCTGAAAAGTTTTAGGGTAGCTGAAATATGGAAAAATATGGAAATGGATCTTTTAACAAAATACTGTTTTGAAATATATAAAGGACTACTTTTTAACTTAAAAACATGAACAAATGCCTTCTTTTATGAGGATAACAAAGCATTTAGTAGAGCAAAAACTAGTATGTGTGTGAAGGTATTTCTAAATGAAGGTTATGACCCATCAGTGAAAAATTACTTGGTCTGATAAAAAAAGTTCTTTTTTCAAACATACACTCACTAGACAGCTTCAGAATAAGTGTGCTACCTACCATACAAGGAAGTCTGAATCCTGAAAGAACTGGCATTCATGCTGTTATAAAAGGAGTTTAATCCAGCTAGTGCTTCTACAGCTGTTAAGATCAGTCCACACATTGAAATAGTTTTTCACCATAATGATGAATGCTATAAAGCTTAGACAGAATCACTTCTGAAAGAAATATGGAGAGATTCTGACCTTAGTCTGAAAATGGAATTTCATCGTCCTGGGCACAGAATGACATTTGACTCCATAAGAAATATGAAACAAATCTGACTCTTCCAGGACTTGCTTCAAGGGAATTTGTTCCCGAGTTCCTGAGGGAACTTAGTCAGATTCCAAGCAACTGTTTAATCCAGCTATGGTTTTAGTCTTTAGTCTTTTAGTCACTGCTCTTTTAACACTGAGGATACTGGATTTTCTTTTATTGAATTTTTATGGTTGAATGGCTTATTATTTATTTTTTTCTTTTTGAATAGTTGCTTTCCACATACTTTTTAAAAGAAATACAGTATTTGGATAACAAAGAATGTTCATATTTAGTGCTTGGTATTCATCCTTTGATGGACGTTTTGCAAATGGTTTGTTTAGAGAACAGTCATCTAATTAAGGTAAAAGCTTGTTAAGCTTATTTTTTAACTTAGATGACAATCATAAGCCATCAATATAATACGTTACAAAATGAAGTAGCTGAAACGAAGAAAAAAAGTTTGATTAGCCCAAGTAGTGGGAATTCTTTAAAACACATGGTATATCTCCATGTAAAATGAATACAGCAGCAGGAATTAGTATCAACTAAGAACAGACTAAAGGGCTACGTTCATCAACTAATCTAGCCTCCAAGATTAATCTAACTCCCTCACATCTCCATGACTTTAATTGAATCCCTCCACCTAGCCTCATGAGTTGGTAAATCTTCTAAATTCCACACTCGTTTGCCATGCTGTGTTTTAATTTTAGATCTGGCTAGCACAGCTGAGAATCTGGTACCTAATATATCTCCTCATTTGTTTCCATATTTAAATGGACTTTTAAAAACATTTCTTCATAGCTAAGAATTGAATTTAAATACATTCCTAAATCCAGTCAAGGTTTGCAGTTACACCACTTACTTTAAAAAGAGCATGTCCTGTAAGTAGTTTAATTCTCCTGTAACAACTCAGGTGATTTAAAATGTTCCTTCCCTATAACAATCACATATTTCATTCTGCAATGCTTTATCACATTTAAGTACTATCACATATCTCTTCAAACATGTAAAGTATTTCCATTCATTATTCTTCTGCTTTATGGGGCTCTGCAATTTGCTTTAGAGTCTGGTTGAATTTCAAATGGGAGCCAACATAAATCTATTGTGGGTTTGTATTAGTGGGGAAAGCATAGGAAACTCCCAAAACAGTGGCATCCTCTGCCCATATTACATGTCAGTCTGTCTGACTACACTTTGCTTTCTCTCTCCTCTCCCACCAGGCAGCCTATGGTTTTCCCTATATACTAGTCCTTTCCCTATATGTTAGTCCTTGTTCCTGGCATGCAGTAGAGCCACAGACTACATGTCAGCATCACCATGTGTAGACGGGTATGATTATCTCTCTGTATCTGCAGCCTTGGCACTAGCACATCTAATACTGGAAACGGTAACACTTTTGTTACCAGTAGTAGCATCATCTGACAGGCTAGATCATCTCACCATGGCTGGAACAAGCAGTCCCAGACTGCCTTTGCTATGTAGGCTTGGAGACTATCAGCAAATGTTTGAGGGTGAGCCATGCCCAGTGCAGCAATCCACTCCCTAGTAATTTCTTGTGATGCAGTAAGCATTAGAGAGAAGGCAGAAGAGTGTGCAACCATATCAACACTACACTGCTCACTTTGAGCAGTGGAAGGGACCTCTGGAGATCATCTAGTCCAACCTCCCTGCTCAGCAGGGACACCTAGAGCATGGTAGACAGGGTTGCATCCAGGAGGGCCTTGAAGATCTACAGAGAAGGAGACTTCACAACCTCTCTGGGCAACCTGGTCCAGTGCTCCGTCACTCTCACAGGGAAGAAATTCCCCCTCGCGGTCAGGCGGAACTTCCTGTGCTTCAGTTTCTGCCCATTGCCTCCTGTCCTGTCACATGGGGCAACTGAAAAGAGTTTGGCCCTGTCCCCTTGACACCCTCCCTTCAGGTACTTACACACATTGATAAGATCCCCCCTCAGTCTTCTCTTCCCCAGGCTGAACAGGCCCAGCTCTTGCAGCCTTTCCTCGTAGGGCAGGTGCTCCAGCCCTCTGATCATCCCCGTAGCCCTACACTGGACTCTCTCCAGTAGCTCCCTGTCTCTCTTGTACTGGGGAGCCCAGAACTGGACGCAGTACTCGAGATGAGTGCCAAGAAAGCACACCAATTCTGCCATGCTGACTGCTTCAGCAAAATCCCTTGCCTATTCTCCACATAGCACTCTGACAAGAGAACATTTTCCATCTGGCCCTTAAACAAGGGTCAAGGAGCAATGCCAAGACATACTGTTCTGCTCAAACACATCCGTGATCCCTTTATCCTCAGATGGGACTTGGTAAGTTGCCTTGACTAGCAGAACAGTATCCCTGCCAGCATCCCTCCACATTCTGCCTCCGAAACAAAGAAACCATTTTCAGTTCAGTCTGTCTTCAGAGAGACTCAAGTCCTATATTGCAAGCTCTTAAATCAATCAAAGTAGACACCTAACCTGCCATCTGCACCTTCCACAGAGGAAAAACAAGCCAACACAGACCCCTGCCAGCCCAGCAGATTTCAAGCACGTCCCCAGCTAAAGCACAAATGGCCCCTACAAGAGGAGAGAGGCTGTAGACTTTGGTGGGCAAGATGGCAAGCCTATCCAGCAGCAGGGGAGTACTTCTTGCTTCCATTCTCTAAGATTCAAGGAAAACACTGCTCTGTGACTGTGAGTAGGAAAGTGAAGGCACTTTCCTGCTGTGCACTGGTGTTCAAACTAGTTCTTCCATCATTTTCTGGTGAGGAATTAACGACCAAGAGCAATGCTCCCTTACGGGTAAGGTTTAACTAGAACCGGCCGCAGCGCTCAGAGATGGAGGGCACTGCACCCTGCTGCAAGTGCACTGCTGTATACATAAAATACAGCACAGTGGAGACTCTCCAAGTTCTCTTGTATCATCTCACCTATGGTGCTGCCTTGCACAAACAGAAATGCAGGATCTCCACGGACAGTAAGAAGTGCTTCCTGCAAGTATTCACTCATTTTACAAAATACTCCACAGAGCCATGCCTGTACATCTGCATGCTCGGTTAATACTCAGATTTTTTTTTTTTTTTTTGATGGGATCAGAAACTGAGAAATTGACGAAATAGGGAGGATGGTTTTCCCAATCCCTTTTCATGTAGACAAAATCAGCCAAGAGTCTGACCACCCCTGCTCCGTCAGCTGGTGATCAGAGCTGAATCCAAGTCTGTGCAGGCAGCTATTTTTTGTCAATGTAATAGTGATGTCAGGAAAGCACAGATTAGTGAAAGAAAAGGTCTTAGAATAATTTATAGGAGATTAGCATCATAGCAATTAAATGGCCAGACAAGGTGATAGCATTGCTTGTAAAGGTGCACATGAATTCGTATGATTATGATAATAAAAAATACAAGCCAATTATAGAGTTTGTTAGTTTACTCCTAAAACTGATACTCCAGGCAAATAAAAGCAAATAGCTTCTAAATCAATCCCTGCTGAATAGCACTGAACGAGGTAGAAGAAGGATGCTCTGTAATGTAATTTCTTCAGAACTACAGGAATTCTCCTCCTCTCACACAAGGAACATAGGACATGACACATTCACTCAGCAAAACTAGCCAAATGCTGAACTGAAACCAGCAAAATCACATACTTACAACCAGTTATGTGATAAGAAACTCCAAAGGTAAAACATCTTTAGATAAAGACTATCAAAAATGCCTCTTGGCCACTAAAGTAAAAGCAAAAAGCAGTCTCTTACAGATTTGAATGAACAGAAGTAGCATACAGTTTAAAAAAATTACTGCCTAAATAATTTTATTTTCTACAATAGTATCAAATTTTAAAATGTTGGAAGTAAGATTTGCTCCATTTTGACTATTGGCTGAAGAACAGTGGATGTACTTAGACATGCCAGGAAACAGCATATTTACATGTGCAGCTTATTAAAACTTTAAGATAGCAGTTCAGTAAGTCCAAGTCACAAGTACCAGAGCCAAAAACACCCAAAGCGATGCGTATTACTCATGAACATTAGGTATCACAGCCTTTAGTCCTACTTAGCTCAGTCAGGAAGGGCAAGTATACACCTACTTTGTTTTCCAAATTGCCACTGACATTCCAAAGCAGGAAAAATGAAAGGCTTAGGACCTAACCGGTACTGTCAAAAAGGAAAAAAAAAATGAAATCACAGCTGAGATGCAGAATGATGTGCTAGCTCTGAAGCTGGAAAATGCCCTCTGAAAACTGTCTCAGAGAGGGTACAGTCTCCCTCTATTTTATTAGGGTGTTTAAGGAGCCAAATGGAATTAGCCTGACTACAACTGCTAAGCTATAAAATAGTTAGAAGAGAGAAATCAGTTCATTTTAGGTAAATATCTGGGACATGTTGTTTTTACTGAGAGCCCACTAGAAAAAAAACAATGACTTGAGGTCAGCTCAGAGACAGTAGTCTCGAGCCAGAATTTGACTCATATCTGATTTCTACATGTGTTTGTGACCACCTGGCTGTCGCAGGAGACGCCGCACGCGCTCGTTCCAAAAAGAGAACAAACCCAACGCCGACCTGGCAACTCCGCAATGCACCACGCGATTCCTCGGGAGGACAAAATGTTCAGGCCTGGGCATACACCAGCCAGCTATACCTATTTCCTTAGAAAAGGATGACTGTAAATTCAGCTGATGGTACAGAATTTCATTTAAGGAAGAAGGTGGGGGGAGGGAAAGAAGGAAACACAGACTTTCCATCTGGTTTCCCAGCTGCTTCTGTAAAGACAAATCTCTCCCTGCAGAAAATGACAAAATTGCTGTTGTAGTGCAGCTTTTTCAGAAAAAGGCACAAAAATCCCTGACTGACAAGCCCCTTAGACAATGGCACAAGCCAAGTTTTGTTTTGCATTCGTTACGTTATTTTTCTGCAAGAGATTTTGGGGAATTACACAGATGAGAGATGAAATAAGACTGAAGAAATTGTAGGAATACGCTATAAGCAAAATAATATCCTTAAGTTAAATTAAAAGAACAAAGAGAGCACAGACCAAAGAATTCTTTCTTAAAGAAATGTTTGCATTTCCTTGAATTTAAATTCTATGAAGGAATGTCAGCCTGCTGGCCTGGAGTAGGGACAGAAGACGGAACTGAATAGCTTTTACTGGTCAAACATTGGGGGCGGGGGGGTCAGTTGAATTTTTTGATGAAAATTAGGAAACCTTTTCTTGTTGGACTGTCTGGCAGTACATTACTTGGCCACATTACTTGCCTAAATAAATAATAAGAGGACATACATAGGAAAAGGCATTTTTGCTGCAAGCCAAATACTTGCACTCTGCGAATGCTGTTGTAGGTCTCTCGGGCAGTCCAGGATAGATGCCCCATTCCCTTCCACAGTCCAAGCTCCTCAGTCAGCCCAGCCCAGCTGGAAAAGAGGCCCCACGGTGGAGCGTCCTTCTCAAGGCGTAACTACCTGCTGTTCTTGTGCTTCATCTGGCACACAGTTACACCAGCCAAACACCTATTCAGTCCCACTCCGATCCGGTTCTAGCACTGGACCTTCACGTCCCAGTCACCATTCAAGATCCAGGGGAGGATCTGGGGATCCTTTCTGCTTGCTAGTGTTAGAAGGGAGGCTCATACAGCTTCCTTCATCATTCGTAGGGCTTGTCTTGTTGGAGAAACTGAAATATAACACAGTCTTTCCTCTAATCCAAATCTCTGCATTCACTGTGTCCCTTCATTTTCAGACTTCTTTATTGCTAAGCTGTTTCTTGAAATGCAACGTGACTCTGACACCCTCATGCCATTCCCTTTTTAAGACAGTGTGCTTTGTACTGAGCGGTAAATCCTGGGATTAGTTAATCTGTAAATTCCACAATACGTTCCTTATTTCTAAAAGATTATTCTTATCTAAATGAAAGCTGCTTTGAATATTTTGGTTTTTACTTGCATCTCATGCCTTTGGGAGCTGACTGCCAGCATTGTGACTCTGAGGAGATAGTCAGCAGGGGCAGAGTGCAATTAATTTGAAGCTGGGCAGCAAAGCAAGTGTCAATAGACCTCCAAAGACCCATAAAACAGACAAAGCGCTATGCAGATAAACTCCCCACAGAGTATTCTGAGGATTTGTACTTCTCAAACTCTTTGCCATACCAATAGTCTCGAGGGTGATGACTTTTCACAAAGGACTGAAATTAAAGAAATATCCCTTAACACTCCTCTTCCTAAGAAATGTAAAGTAGTTCCTCCTAATTCCGCTTTTTCTTTCCTTGAATTTCACATGTAATTTGGGATTGTTTTGGTTAAAGAAGCAAGAACTGCCAGAGAAAATCAAAAACAATTCAGCACTGAAAATGTAGTTTTGCTAAAATAAAATGTGTTCTCACGTTTCTCAAACTGTGCTCTCACTTATCCCATTCCTGTGATTTCCACATTCTATTTTATTTCCCTGAATACTTCTTGCAGAAGTAATAAAAACTGCTGGAATACTACAATTTGTCAGTAAAATATTTTCATATTAGCAAGTAGAAGGGGAAAAAATACAGGCAGAGAATCAGAAAATACAGAAGGAAAGGCAAAAAAGTAGGGAGAAGACAGAGGAAAATGGAGATGATGTAAGGGATGAGCACACAAATGTGATGCATTTGCTTTTAAGATTATCGGAAATGGGTGAGACTAATGCTGACTGGTAAAAGTCCCCTCAGTTGCACTGATTTCAAAGGTTGTACTCTTCAACTGAAGTTATATTAATTCACCCCACCGAAGTGCACTTTAAACCCATTGCAACAGCTCTTGATATTCAAGAATACCCTAGTAAAGTTAATTTTCTTTTAATTTTTCTCTTTTCACAAACATGATTACAGATGCTGTTCTTCCTTGTGCAGAGTGACAGAAGGAAGTTTTTCATTTTTTGATTGACTATTTCACAATGTGTGTGAAAAGTAGGTTCCTGGACAAACAGTCTCTCTTGGTTTTCTGCTGCCACACAGAAAACCCCTATAGAATTTAAGAGAAATGAAACCTGTAAAATTCTGTAGAAATGTAAAAAGTTTCATTGCAAGATACTCCTAAGGGAGAATTATGTCCTTCCTATAGGTCTTTTGAACCATTATGTTAGACTCTTAGAGCAGGGCTGTAATTTTCTATTAACTTTTATGGGACATCTGAAAAAAATATATATATGGAAAGTTAATTTTCTATCAAGTTCCACAGCTATTTCTTGATGTTTATTGTAGTATTATTGTTAATAATAAGAGTGTATCACTTATATAGCACATTTAACCTTCAAAGCACCTTAAAAACATTAATTAATACTTAATCTTCATGATTTTCTGATACAATAGAAACATTGGTGCTTTGCAAAGAAACAGTATGAGCTCTATCAACACATTCAAATAAGGTCATGTTTTACTTTGTTGAATTTCACCATCTGAGTCCACTAGCTGGAAATATGGATGTGAATCTAAACTTTATCAAAAAATCAGAAATTTCAGACATGTTTCATTAGAAAGATGTGCTTGGACACCAACCTACATCTGACTTTCTGAGCCTAGATATTGTTTCCAAGCAGCTGACAGCACCAAGAGATGGATGGATGCAGAAAGGTTACAGAGTTCACTCAAAGCCACTAATACCAGCGCTGGAAGCTGCGCGTTGTTGGAATGCAGTGGGAGGAACGTAAAAAAAAAGATGACTAAAATTGTCTGTGCTCCATAGAGTTCCCATTTAAATCAAAGGCAAAACTGACTTCAAAGGGAGCTGGAATAGCCACAAATAGTATATGTAAAAAATGAGAAACATTTTGCTTATGACGACTGCTAATATTTCATAACTGTGCCTGTTGTGCCTGAAGCTTTTTTCTCTCTGCAGAATGTATTCCCCAATATTTATATCCCTTTATATTCACAAGGATTAAGAACAGTAGAGCTGTCTCAACCAGTTAGTAAAATCTCCCATGCAAAGGCTGTAATCCTGAGCATTACTGCAGCCAAATTGCAGACCATAACCCTCCTGATCTGCAGACAGCAGTTCTCCCAAATGAACTTCAGCACCACCAGCCTGGACTAAACCAGTGCTAGATAGAAATAACTTTCTAGGCAAACAATGTAACATTTGATGGTGCAAATCAGTGTCTGGTTTATTGCCACCAACTTCCATGCAGTTACCCCAGGGATAAATTGTCCCATTTTGTCTAAATGACTTTGCTCGTATGTCTTGAGGTTACATATTTTTATGCATGCTTTTATAAAACTCCACTTATAACCTTCACTAATCAAAAAGAACTTCAAAAACACAGCATACTGACCAAAGTCAAAGTTCAAAATCCTTTTTGGTTTTAAAATAATCTTAGGTCATAAGCCAAGCATCTAAATGATCAGATTTACAGTGCTGAAACTTAGCATTTTTACATTTAATTTCAGAAAGAGCAATGCCTTTTATGATAATACCTTATTGTTCATCCATACTATTTCCTGAAAGGTAATTGGCATGTAAAATTGTCAGGCTGCATAACCGGCATGATTTAAAACTGTGACACGAACACAAAGGAAATAAATCGCTGTTAATCTTAATGAGATGAGATTAGAAATTAGGAGCTGAAAATACCAGACTTTAATTTTTTGCATCATTATATTACGTCATGATCTCAAGATTTGTGTATATATATATTTGTAAATTATATATGTAAAATACTGTCATAAGTTGGTTGATCTGAGTCTAGGGAGAGGTCACTCCCATTGAAGTCAGTACTTCTACAGAGTACTAAAGTACTTTATACCTCTACTAACACTGGATTATTTCTTTGGGTAACAGATACCGTTCCTACGTTATTCACAGCAATTAACACACTAAAGCTGAAGAAAGTGAGAGGGATCTCATATGATGTGCAAGGATTATTTTGGCACTCCAGAAAGTGATACTGGGCTTTGAAAGGAAAATACATATCTTTGTTGCTTCAGAACCTATTTGAAGTCTTTTTACTGTTCAGCTGTAAATCTAATCACAATTTCCTAAGGCACTTGTAGGACAGGTTGGCATTGCTAAATTTGTTGAGCTGCCACAGTGGTCAACTGGACCCATACTTTTCACATAGTGTTCTAAGGAAAGGAAACATTTGTGATTATATGACGTGTATCTGTCAGAGAGTGAGAATGTAAGAGCTCGTAACTTAGATGTTAAAGAATCCAAACAGGAGCTACAAAGTGTGAGAAAGCAGGCTCCAGCATTTCTGCTGCTTTTGAAACTAGCGGGTTCAAGACATCAGGCAGGCAAGCCTTGGCACCGCAGGGTCACTGCACAGCTGTCAGGAACAGGCCATTAACCAGTGGTAATTTTTTAAAGATCAACAACCACTGGTGAAAGAGGAAAACTGGATGAATCGGCTACTGCTTTGAACATGATAAATATCAAATTCTACTGGTAATCACAGAGCAAAGGAAGCACAGAACAAGAGAATCATTTTTGGTTCCAGGATCTCTTTTAGTGTAAATATCTCTGATTAGGGATTTTCATCTCAGAAAATCCCTGAGTAAGGTTAGTGGGATGGTGCTGCTCAAAGACCTCTTTCTCTTTTCAAGAAGAGGCTTGGTAAAAGCAGTCCCTCCAGTGCGCTAATTCAGAATATCCCTATACTGCTTTATACTGAGGATGGGAGCTTTTATGGAAATCCTTTCCCCTTATCCATAAGAACAGAAGAGAGATTGGTAACATGTACCTTACTCCAAGGGGGAATTAAAAGAACAGAACATCTCTATTCTGCACCATCATCAGTTTCTCTATAATTACAACTTTGTTCACACAGCACAGTGCAGTCTCTATTTTCAGCAGGAGAAACTCCCACGGCTGCTCACCAAAGCTGATCAACAACATAAGTTCAAAATACACAGTAGAGATCCGAAAATCTTCCCCTGGAGGTGTCATTCTGACACTCTTTCTTGGGTAAACCTTCCTGTTCTGTCAATTCGAGTTGTGTTTCAGTAAAGACAACAGAATCAGTTGTGTGATTTTGCTGGAGCAGAGAATCTACCCTTGCCCCATTATCTCCATTGTATTGTTGCAAGGCAGCAGTAGAGCCACCAAGGCAAGACATAACTAGGTGACCAAGAAAAAATAAGGAATCAGATAGCAGGACAGTGACTATGTGCTAAGTTTTCATCTTTCTGTGGCAAGTGAGTCCTGCCTATGTGGAACCCTGTCAAAAACCCCAAGTGTCTCCGGAGTGAAGGTTAGGGACAAGACCAAGAAATTATTTAGCTTAGAGATCATTTTCCTGGAGGAGATAAAGGCCAAGTCAGGAGACCATGTTCGTTTTTATCAGCTGCCTTTAGTGCATCATGAACGAACTCAGTTCCACACTCAGGCTATCTGAGTCAGTCTGGCACTCTATTTTCATCAGCTGCTGTTTATTAAGAGTTTGAAGCAATAAATGGTAGCAAATCATCTCCTAATTTTTAATTTAACTCTAAGATTATTCTGATAACCATATTGGCTTGGAAATACACAACAATAAACGTAGATTGGCACACACAAAAAGGATAGACAGTTCTCTAACCACTGTAATTAATACTGTTAGGCTGGGTACTTTAAGGTCCCCATGTTTCTCAGAGTTGTTATGTGCTAGCTAAAATCTGTTCAGTCAGACTGATTTTGGCTTTCATCCACATATATTAATTTTGCCCAGAAGCATTCCAGAAACTTAATTAAGCTGGCAGGTTGCATTTCTCTTATGGTCCATCTTGAATACACAGTCATACTTTTAAAACTTAAATTAGAGAAGAAATTCATTTGAGTCGCCTACTTAAAACTCTCAGAAAAAGAAATAAAAGAACTTCCTTCAACATGGTTACTTAATTTTACATGAAAAAGCTGGATTGTTTATTTTAAAGTGTGTTTTAAATGCACAGATTTTTGTGGAAGTGAAGATGCGGATTTTGCAGTAAATAGCTGGCTAACACATCAAAGACAGCACTCTCTCTGCTGGGTCCTTCCTTCAGAAGCACAATTCATTCCCTGACATTTTGTGATGTACTCAGACCTTGACTGTTTACCTACTGGCTCAGCCCTTCTAACTCTTCTAATCAGCCATGAAAACCTTTTTATTTACTCTTAAGTGTAGTGAGAGATGGACCTGAACCAAGACTTCAGGTTCAGAAGCATTTCACATTCTAACTGAAGACTCATAGCTGGCTCTTACTTTTTTGCAGGGAAAGGAAAAGATTTCTAAGCATCAGAACATTTTTAATTCTGTCTCCAAACTGTGCTCTAATTCAGTGGTAACTGTGCTATAGACTTTCAGATATATCATTTTATAATGTTTTGTTCTGGAGTTCCTGAATAGAGTTCTCTTCTACTCTGAAAAATAAGAAATACAGACCCGATTAACTTTTACACTCATTTATGGCATTTCAGAGAACCAGTTCAGAGGCCCAGTGGTAGCTCGTGATCTGCTTAGTCGGGGGTTGTATTCTGTAGTAGGAATGGGGTCTTTAAGGAACTGTAATGAAGCTAGTGCAAGAGAAGACTGACATCCATGGGAAGGCCTGCTAGCTAGTAGAAAAAATCATGACTTAATGCAAGACAGAAGTCCTTTCCTTTTTCTCACAGATGACTGAACAAAAGATTAGGAAAGTTGTGAATTCATGAAGTTACAGCTTGGATTCTTCCAAAAAGGAGGTAAATAAAAGGCCAGAAATGCCACAAAGGACTCCTGCTACATTAATAACACACTCACCACGTCCTGTGGCAGTTTGCCTTAGTAAGAGTTAATAGATCAGGCCCTTAAAATATTTGGTTTATATTTGAATCCCTGTATGTGCTGTATTTTGAAGAACAATTTCTGTAGGAGGATTTGCATGCATTACTGTGGTAAATGGAAACTCCCGTTGAGAAACTGAAGACAAATATTATTTCACTTACCAGTCCATTGTTAATAATTGTATAATATATTTATTTGAAAGAGATTTTAAATAAGCTAATTCGGTGAGCAGTTGATAGCAATTACGTGACTTCCCCATGCTGAACACAAGCCTTCAAATGGAGAATAGATCAAAACAAGGAAACCTTTTGGTTTTCCTACTCATGTAGTCCCCAGCCATGTGTGTTCAAATGACAAATTCCCTACTCCGCCTACAGAGGATTTAACTGAAAGAAAGTTATTCCCCACTCAAAGAGCAAATTAAGTCTGTTCAAGGAGCAAAGTTAGAAACTTAATTTCAAACAATTTAATTACACTATATAATTACTTTACAGGATCTGTAAAGTATTCATTAAACAATAGCAATTCCTACCTGAATCTCACCATGACACACATTACACCTTCGAAATATAAAAGACCCTAAATTCTTCCTTTTACTGAGCTAACGAAAATGTTAAATTACGCTAGCAAGAGCCAACTGAGCAACTGAAACAACCATTTCGAACAGATGATTTGGGATGATACAGTATGTTTTAAGATGGGAAAATATTATTAAATGAATTGCTAAGGCGTGAATGTAACGCTGGTGGTTAAACTCAGTGGGCCACAAATGAATCTGATTTCAGCATTATTAATGTGTTCATCTATCCCTCCAAAACAACCAGTGAAAATGTGAATGAATCAATTTTGTGGACAACTATTCAGTAACAGAAGGAAGTCTCATGTTAACATTGAGTTACAACATGGAGTTTACTTATGAAGTTAACGTTCCTCTATGCCATTTACCTTGCTAGTATCAATGGAAAAGTCCCAAGAAAACAAACAAACAAAACTCCCACAAACATGTATCATAGTTAGTTTTTGCTTTGTTGTTCTAGTTCATTGGCCATTTAATTAAGAGTTGGAAACCCAGTTCTTTAGTTCCAATAGTTTCAGCAGAAATGCTTCTGGAGGAATCATAATTGTTGTCCCTTCATTCCACCAACATTAGTACCAGTCTCAATGCCTCCACAATGTGAGTAAAGCCTGCAGACCCATCTCAGAAGGACCTCTTTTACCAAAGGATATGTCAGGACTGAAAAACACACTTCCAAAGTGACTGCAGCTGAGCTGTGTCACATTGGATCCCAAAAATAATACTCTCTGCACTGTCAAATAGAAAAGAAAATCCAGAGAAAAACAGGAAACAACCAAGATCACTCCTACTTATTTGTATTACGTCCCACAAAGAAAGTCCAGGTGAACCTGGAGCACTGATATGCTAAGCTCCATGAATATCCACAGGAAAAAGCCACCTGCACCGCAAATATTTATTATTCTAAATAGCAGAACAACCTTTACTGCTATTTTACATACAGCCTGGGAAGAAGAAATGACTGATTCATTGACACAGATATAAATCTTCTAAGTCCAAGCCCAGGAAAAAAAAAATATTGAAAACCAGTCAAACTCAATTAAAGTGCACATAGTTCACCATAGAGAAAACCAAGAGTGCTGCAGATTATTACAGAAGTTAAACTGGTCTGAGCAAGACTTTCTGGAGGCAGCCAGTCACAATATGGGCTGTCTCCTCCTTTTTGGCAAGCGCAAAACACATGGTATCTTTCCAAAGAAAGAAGGCTGATGGTAAACAAAAATATTAGTGGTTACAATATCTTATTTAACACAAACCAAATCATTTCAATTTTCATAAAACTGAAGATTCTTCATGGCTTTTATATTTTACTTAGGTGCTGAGCTTGAAAAACATTCCCTGTAGCTACAGATGCATCAGTGGGCCAGCAATAGGTGTTGCTACAATATAAATGATAAATGCTAGTAACTAGAAAGATTATACTGCTGCACCACATTCTTAAATATTCTTGTTTGCTGCAGGACAGGAATATACACATAGTTAGAAAAACCCTGGAAGAAAAATCTCCATTACACAAGAAATCAATATCATATGTTTATCATGTAATTTACCACAGTAAATTAGCCAAGCTATGAGCAGGGATATTATGTAAATCAAGATTGTTGCTTTTGCACTTTTGTTTCTTCACCTAATTTATTCTGGTTACTTCATATCTGTGTAAATGCCTAGCTAATTATGTAGGCTCACAATTTTACTGAAATGACAAAACAACAGCAAATATCTATTACTAATGATGTGAAAGATTGCTTTGTCTGTATTTATTGTTTAATTCCCTGCACATTAGCTCTTCAGCATATCTGGAAAGATGCATTCATACGAGTGGTAGTGCCACTGCTGTTTGGTTTGCAGAGAGATTTGTATTTCAGCAGCACGAAAGTGATCTACAGATGTACTGTGTTCTCTACCGAAGGATCAGTTTAAAAAATGTACTGTAGTTTATGGGCTGTTTGACTCTAAGCTGTATTGAATGTAATAATTCACATGAATTAAATTATAAACAGAACACCACCTTTTCTTTATATAAAGCTTTCACAGTGACCCCAGGAAATGGCAAAACAGAACAATTTCCAAATCAATGAACCTGTCATTGATTTCTTGATACATGAGATTATAAGGTCATCAGCAACATTTTATGTGTATAAAGCCAAAGTATATTTTACGTTCTGGTGCGTATCAGGACTAGCAACAAACTTCTCATGGAGTAAATGGGCACTTGCTATTGATCACAGAATCAATTTATGGCGGTCAAGATCACCTGAGACAGATAGCTCTGTGGTGCATGTTCCCAGCTGCAGCGCATACAACAAATGCAGTTTAGCTTAACATTTTTCTATGAAGATTAAGCTGCTTCTCCTTACCTTGCAGTTCCTGCAGACTGACAGTATGCTCCTGATTAGTTAAGAAAGCTTAGCTGATTCACTGCAGATTTTTAAACCAGGGTATCTTGGTGGTATACCTGAATCTAAGAAGAACTTTCACCATTTGCTGCCCCTTGGTAGCTACAGTCAAAAGAAATAAATGAAATGCTTCAAAAATGGCAGGAAAAGCAAGCTTTTTACAGAGCAGCGTTGAAATTTAGTAGTTGTTTCATCCACTGGATCATCTACCCTGCCAGTAATAAATAGAATCACTTTTGTGCACCATGTCAGAAACCTCAGATTTCCACTACTTTGGCTTGGCCAAAAATATTTGCAGTTGTCTTTGCTTCACTCACCACTCTTCCAAATGCTTTCTGACCAAGTGGAGACACTGAACGAGAACAGGATTTCTCCATGCCTCCACCTTTCTGAGAGCAAGGCAGAACAGCTTTCAGCGTCCCTTCAAATTGTTACAGACCACAAAGCAAATGCTGACATGGCTGATACTCTATTTTCTATTTAGTGTGTGCAGGGGAAGAATTTAGGCAGCTCATCTGACAACACTTTATTTTTTAAGTCACACACACAGAGCATGTAACTGTCCATCGCCATCATCTGATTTCTACAGATATGATTCAGATATTCAGCAGACACGTAATCCTGATCTGATTAAACATTCTGACATTTAGTTTAGCTGCTAAGTCTCATGATCAAAATCCATACTCTTACTAAAGAAATCTCTAGCTGTAGCTTTTAGGCTGCAACTCCCACCACCAGCTATGGTCCAGAAGCTTTCAGTCTCCCAGTCCCAGCCAGGGACAGACTGTCTCTATTGATCGTGAATTCTCAGTTTAGCGGCTTCCTCTTGCACAACATCAGCCAATAATCCCTCCGCCAGCTTTTTAGTCATGCTTCACTTCCTCAGGATCATGTTCTCAGACTGCAAGCTTCTGCTGTGACAAAACATCCTTAATTTGAACACTGGCATGACTAAACACCAACAACTACAAGACACTAACGAATGCAGAGATTTGTAACTGCAGTTTCAATAATTAATTCTTAAGGCTAGATGCTTATTTAAACTTTCCAAATCTCTTCTACCTTTCGCATTGCTCAGCAGATCCGCTTTGGCCAGGAACTTCTTAAAGGATGTCACGGCTTTCTTCTATCCAGCAGGAAATGTTTAAACATTTACATAGCAGATAAGTGGAACTCGCATGTTGTGATAACTCTGGCAAAAGTGAGGTAATTACAGATGTTTTCACTACCTATACACCTAGTCAAGGGGCTAAACTTACGCACTAGAACTAGATGCTCTGAACATAGCCCAATATTGCTCAGTTCACCTGTAGCCAGCTACTATTAGAACCCAAAAAGCAAAAGCCTCAAAAATAGAAGACATCTTTCTCTTAACAGCCATTTTCCAATAACAATCTCAGACATTTACTTCAAGAGCATTCCTACCTTTTTTGAATGAACTTGTCTATACAGCTGCTTTTCCTAAAAACCTGATATTTTGCAAGATGCACTCACTCAGCAACTCAACTCTCTTTCGCACTCTGCTACTCAAAACATATAACTCATTTTGAAATAAAACTGAACATAAGGAGCCCCAGTTCAAAAAAATGTTTTGTCTTATACGTATTTTAGATAAAGAAACCTACCAAATTTGGTTACTAAAGGTTTGCTGGGCTTTCCACCATTAAAGACAACACTATCTAAGAGTTATTTGCATATGTAACCTTCCCAAATTGATTTGTGCTCATCTCTGTTTATCTAGATAATGTATTTGTGCTCATAATACCTCTCCAAGGGTAATAAGAGAATTATCCTAGCAAAAGAGCATCCTATTATTCTGATTTTCCTGACAACAAAAAAATCCTAAATGATTCTGAGAATCTGAATCTTACGTGCATAAATTCCAACTATGTTAGCAAGAAATAGACTCACATACATTTAAGGGTCTGATCGAAAGCCACTTTCACAGGAACACACAGCTGACCAGTGAAATGTTTTTCAAATCCTAATGCAGCACCATAACCACTAGATTACATCTTTTGAATTCACCTTGCACAGTCAGGGATTTAATTTTCAGGAGGGAGCGTTTGCTAGCTGTACTTTTCCACTGCGTAACACAAACTTGGTTCCATTGCGTCAGATCAGTGACTTCGAGATATAGCAGAGAAAGACAGACAGTATCTCAATGAAAACTTAAAGGGATCTGAGGGACTTCAATCAGGAGAATAAACTCTTTGCCCTTTCTATTTTGCATGCATTCTGACAAGGAGACCTTGAGATAATAACAGGGAGGGGATAGCAGTGAATTCTGATTCCTCCCTAAGCCCTCAGTGATTTTTCTTCTGCAGAAATCATTGATCCAGCTACCTGAGATTAGTTTAGAGGAATATTCACAGGAATTGTGTAATACTTACACATTAGGACAGACGATCCTCAACACAACTTCACTTAAATATGAGTGGCTATAATACTACATGTAATAGAGAAACAGTATAGTCTTGTATTTTGTTAATACTTACCTGCTTAGAACTAGATTTCAGTCCACCAGATAAGATACAAATACAGCAAAAGCTACATGAGCTACTTTAGATTTAGCAGATATTTAAAGTATTAAAAGCATTTTAAAAATTGTGACTGAAAATTTGATTAAAAAGCATGTGCACTTATGTGGACATTGAAATTATGTTGCCACACTAGTCCTGTAACTGCATATGAGAGACTAAAACTGATCATATGGGGCAAAATTCAAAGTGAAATGGGTCTGAAATGCCCTTTCTTACCACATTCCATTCAATACGAAAGATGTCCATGAAGCCTAGTTTTCTTTCTTGGACAACTCAAATAATTAAATAAAAATGTGTGGTAAGAACCCCTTTCCTCCTGCATTTTCACCCAAATCTCGAGCCCAATTTAGAGTGGGTGTCACTGAAAAGACTCCTGTTAAAGCGTGCAGACTTCAGAGTTCGTGTTTTGTTGTTGTTCCTAGTGCTTTGAGGGACCACAAAATCCAAAAGCAGGGTGCACAGCGAGCTTCCTCAGACTCCAGAGCTTCTTTCCACTTTTACCTTCCTTCTGAAGTAGAAAATCTTTACTCAAATTGCAATCATTTTATGATGTTCCCATATAGAACATTTTAAAAAATGATCCTAGGAGGATCTTTTTAAAGCTCTTAAAGTGTCTGAACTGCACAAATTCTAGTGTATTGGATTAAAAAAATTACTGACAAGGATTCAGCACTGGATGAAGAATATTGGAGAAAAGTGGCAGTGAAAGTAACCTTATACCTTTCAGAAAGGAAACTCGTCATTTTAGAGCACGCACAAAAGTATAACTTATAGTTTCTGCACAAAATTTTAGTATCAGTCTGAAGTTCTGCAGATCTTTGAAGAGAAAAAGCCAGGGAACATACCAGTACCATGTATATATTACAAGCAAGAAAGCAAGAAACCAGTCTAAGAATCTGTAGTTTTCAGAACAAACAAATATAAGTGGCTTATAGTTTGCTGAGATCCATAAATGTTCATGTTCAGGTTCCCTTTAAGCACATGAACAGTCCATTTAACGTCCACTGGATGTAGCACTTGCTTTTTAGTAAGCACATATAAAAAGACATTTGTTAGGTTATCTCTTAAGTACTCTGCACTTTGAAGCCTTGACCTGAGCACAACAGCAACGCATTTACACAAATCTGTTTATAAGAGCAGAGTATTTTCATTCACTGGGAAATACATGTATTGTAGGTATATCCAAAGGAAAAATCACCTGAAGATTGGAACATGAAATAACAAGCAATTTTTCTGAAGCTCTGGAGCTGTTCCTTCCAAGCTGTGCAACAGATCAATATTAGTCAAACACTGTGATTTCATACAGTAAATTCATTAAGTTGTTTCACTTCACTCAGTACAAAAATAAGTAAATAAATAAGTATGATAAGCCTTGAGTGTTCTGATACGTAAAGACTATGATGATCAAAGTACCACATGTTTGATCTCATACTCAGGAAAAAGCCAACATTTCCTTCAGCATGAAGGACCCTGCAAAACTCTCTCTTTGACACAAACCCTGGTTCCTCTTTGAAATGCATGATTGGGGGGATTCAGTGGCTTATGCTGTACGGCTTTTCTGGGGGCTAGTTTCACAAATGCTGATTTTCCCCTGATTTCATTGCCAATTTACAACCTAGTCCTTCAAAATCAAGCCTTCTAAAATGCATATACCACCACCAAAAATACCACAAAATATATACAAACATATAGAAATAAAACGTGTGTACACACACACACACTTGAGACGGACACAAAGTTCACAATGAAGTTAGGGACACTGGCTGGTAAGGGAAGGAGTTAGGGAATGGCTAACTTTTTGATGCTGAATTTAAAATGCGTGTTCTGCAATTTTTTACCACTATATATGCCACCTGTTAAATATCTGATTCATTTCACAATCAACATAGGAATCTGCTGAACAGGATGTTTGGAAAGGTTGATTTCCACCTGCCCTGCACTCCAGGAAACACTTCCCTTTGCATGGTGTTTGCCCCTGTATTTAGACTGTGGTTGTCAGAAACAAGGTTCCGGGATGATTATTTCCAAATTCAGAAGATTCAATTAGCTTATTATGCAAATTAAACATCATCTGATAACTAATCCTGCCACATTTTATTAAAAAATATAATCAAAACCAGGCACAATATGATATTAAATACAAATTAGTGTTAGAATGATGTGAATGCTCAGAAATAACCTCCATATAAATAAAGATTTAAAACTGTATAACACTAGAGGAGCCATTATGGAGCTTCACACAAATACATAATTATGGATATTTTGCAGAATATGCATTATATTATCATCACATTATGATGTGGCAATTGGGGTCCAACAATTACAACTGTATTATAAAAGGGGTTCCTTCTAGCTGGTAATAGAAAGAAGAACTGAGTAAGAAAATTTAATTGAAAGTTTATTAATACTCTGATGCATCATGGATTGATTCATTCAATTTACAGCAGATAAAATTGAAGACATTACATTTTTTAAATTACTAAAATAATCTCCAATCTCCACAGCAAGCTGACTCTTTATCTACTAGTCTTCCTTTTTATAAGACTGTAGCCTCCATGGGTTTGGGAAGGCAGTGAAGTTAGCAATCAGCAATCATCTCTCTTGAGATACTTAGCTGAGCTATCTCATGAAGTTTATTATTATTTTTTAACTATGTATAGCCAAACTTGGCTCACAGCAAAATCCTCATAATCACAGCATCCTTTTGAAAATTTCTCTGAAGGTACCTTCTTTATTGACAAGGACACAGGGAGATCTCTCTTCTTCTTTGCGCTAATTACAAACAACTACCCCGGGGCAGGGGATTAGCAGCGGGCGTACAGCTCAGCGGACGCTTCCCCGCTGCCTCCCCTAACACAAAAAACGCCCAGCTTCATCATCTTTTGTGGCCAGCCCTCTACACTATTTCATCTCATAACCCATATCTGGAGCAAAGAGATTTTGCTTTTGGGAGCCACATGGTTGCTGAAAACAATTTTTTTTTAAAAAAAAGCAAGGGATAAGGCTGCAGAGAGACAGACTTTGATTACTACATATTTCCAGAGGCGAGGCAAGCATGGTGTGATCCTCCACTGCCCAGCACCCCTCACGCGACTTTGCCATGTCTAGGGCGAAGAGACCTGCCCATGAGGGCTGGTGGGGCACGTAGCTGCGGCACACACACACAGGGAGGCTCCTTACGGCCTCCCCTGCATGCAGAAAAGCGAAGCTCTGTGCAGCGCTGGCTACAACTGACCCCCAAAGGCAGATGAGTTGAAACTGGGATGAAACTCAGAAAAACTGGGATGAGTCCCCTCTCCCAGCAACTCCTTTTTGGGATCTCAGGAACTGGCCACATGGCTGTGGCAGTGTGATTTTAAGACAGTCCTATCAAACTGAAACAAAGTCAAGAGCAAAAAATACTGAAGGTCACCAACAAGTAAAGTACATGGACTTTTGCTTTCATATCTCCCGACAGCCTTATTTCGGATGCAGAGCAAGAATAACACGTTGTGCAGCAGTAGAGGCTTCACCCCACCTATGTTTATACCCATTTCTAAACCATTAGTCTAAACTATATGAAGGCTGTGATGCAATCCTGAAGCTGAAATACAAAAATTGGTTTTGAAAGATTTGGTTTCTTCAGGGATACCCAGCCTTGCAAATGAAGTACATTTGATGAATTTTTTATTATACTGCACAGCATCCACCCTCTCAGCAGGGCAGAAAGGACAGTACAGCTTTCTAGTGACAACTTTTCTTGCCCTTCCCAATAGGCATCAGGCAACTACAAGGAATAACAAAGATAGTCAGAGCCATGGGAAATGTGTATCAATAAAAGCCTTGGACAATAGGATTGTAACCATGATCTTGGAAGAAATTCCAAGTCATCTAGCGATCTCCAGGAAGATGATGCATATTGGCCCTCCTGAGGAGGAGGACTGCTCAGGAATAGCAAGCTGTCCACACCTCTCATCAATTCCTTGAATTTAGACTTTATTTTAGGTGCCTACATCCACCACAGTGAGCAGTCTGAGAATGGCCCAGAGTACCCGGAGTGGTACAGAAGGAGGAGAAAATAAATCTTCCCAGCCAGTGTCTGACCTGCCTTCTTGCAGCAATGCTGCACACTACAGCAGCTGAGGAACACTTAGCATCCACTCTGAAACACACTTCCTATCAAGCACAACTTGCATCATTTACATGCACATTGCTACCTTCAGACATGTTAGTGCTCCAGCCGAGAGAGCTCAGATTTGCATGGGATCAGAGACGCAGCTGATCACAGGTTAGGAGCTTTGATTCAGAGTTAAATTAGAAGATAATGTTTTCAAAAGTCAGCATACGTTTGACTTTCTATTTCTAGGGGGCATAGAAAAGCATCTTCTTTGGGGTCTAGGCAAGGCAGCTAAAGACAACACTTTTCAGTTGCAGGGGACTATCACTCCCAGGGTTCAGCCAGAAAGACTGGACACTCAGTACTCCCTAATCCTCTACAGTGCAAAGTCAGCCACTCAAATCACCCTCCCTGGCAGTTTTAATTAAGACAACTGTGCACTGAAGTGTGAATAGCGCTCATCCAATCCATTCCCTGGCTCTACTCTAGCCCTGCAGAGAGACAGTAACTATTAGCTGGGGGAGGGGTGTAATATGTAAAACTGCTCTAGCCAGGTGCAGTAAGAACATGAGTCTGCCCTCCAAATGTCTACCAAAAATCACATTTAGCCTCCTAAGTAAAAAAGGCATTTTTGAAAATTTCACCTGAAGCTTAGACATCATTGAAATGACCTCTAAATATAACTACTGTAACTATCAAACATGCATTAAACTGAAGAACTCTGGAAGAAATGAAGCTTCATTCTGTTTCTTTGGTACTGTACATCTGTCATGTCAGGGCCTTAAAAAGTGTCTATTAGAGTATTATTCACTTGATAACTCATCATGGGAGCTTCAGTCCACTGTGGTCTGCTGTGTCAATGCTTATGGAGAGAAAGCTTTTATTTCACAGCCCATTGAGTCAAGGGATGGAGCTGTTTCAGTCTGCTGGTTTAATGTGGGTGCTGCTGATACACAGTAAATCCATTTACAGTATTAAAGAGCTTCACTAAATTTCCCATGAAAAAGCACATACTCTGTATTCAGACTAATAAAAGAAGGAAGTTATTAAGATTTGTTTTTTTCAAAATAGGAAAAGCAATTAATTCATACTGTAAATTAATTGCTATCTTTGCTACCTAAATTAAAAGGAGAGAAAGGACTGCTATTTTTGGAAGTTATGATAGCCCAGAGAGCATGTTTTAAAGGTCAGTCTTCCACATTTCTGCTCATATGAGAGATGACTATACACACAAATAGCTCTGCTTGTATTATCGATACTACTTCACTCACTCAAGTTTCGCAAGGTCAAGTTGTTACTTGTTGAGACTGAAGTTTTAAATTTCAAAAGAGACAAGCAGATTTTGCAAATAGCATCAAGAAAGCAAGGTGATTTGCGAAGTGTCCAGCCAGAGTCATGTTCTGTGCAAAAGAAGTATTCCTATTAAAATACAGTTTTTGGAATGAAATGCATACACAGACTTCTAGCACTGGTGGCAAAAATAGTGCTGCTTCAATGTTAGCCCTTCTTCAGAGTCCTGATTACCCACTGCTCATCTCATTTAATTCATGGAGCATGGGAAAGCCTTGAAGGTCTGGCAGTTTCACAAGAGACACTTCACTGGCGTTTGTTCTCCACTGTTTTGCTGACTGCAACTTTACGAAACTTTAGAACAATATGATAGAGGTTACTGGCAGAGGGTCCACTGACTTTCCTTGCAGGGAAAAACAAAAAGGTAGCTGGAAAGACAGCCAAATAGCAACTCTCTAAGGCTGCATTAATAAAAGAACATTCCCTCATGAAGGAAGACGCGTAACTGGCATGAGGACAAATGAACAAATCAGTGGAATTTGCACATACTTGTGAAAGTGTCATTTTGTTACTTGCATTTCAAGCGTAACAACGTGGAAAAATATTTAGCCATTCCTTGCTGATGGAATTATTTCTTTATGACATTACTCAAGCAAGATTTAATCATCTGGAAAAAAAGAAGTGGAAAATCTTCACCTCATATGTCCTAACGCGGTTTTCTTTCTTCTTGCATCTTTATGTTTAGTGAAAGCTTTACAGTAAAATAAACATTATTAAGAAACACACTGTAACTTTTGATCATTAATATTTTAAACTAAAATACACACTTAAGGGCTAACTAAAGCCAGAGAACAATACAGTCTTCCAAACAGTGACACTGGTGTGAGACTTCGAAGCACCAGATTCTTTTCGCAGCTCTGCACTGGACCATCGCACCCTGCCTGCAAGTCTGTGCTGCCGCCTCCCACGGAAACTAAGCTCCCGAGTGACTCTCACTATCATTACGTAAAGTATCTGCATTGGGCCTCCACATCTTGTCATATCTGGAGTATTATCTGCATTCATAAATAATTGCTTGGAATGATCACACAGTTTCACAGTTAAACCGGTGGACAGCTTGATAATAATTACTGGTTTTACCCTTACATGTCTTAAATCACAGAGGTTAAGAGCAAATCACGTGCTCTAAGATATATATTCTATTTTTAAATTTTGATTCCTCCAAAGAAACAAAAAATGCACCATCCTATACATGTAAGAGAGCGCAAAAAATAGCAGCTTGGGAGAGCTATTATTTCAATCACAGAATTAACTCGTATGCTTCTTTGCACATACATACAGGAAAAGAAAATTATAAAGCATAGATTATAAAAGGTATTAAATTAATTAGCACTGCTCAGCAAAACACTGGAACATAAATTTAGATTTTAAACACAGGTCCCAGTTAATTTAGCTGCTGCTCATAAACCAAAAATAAGCTTGTGCTAAAATATATTTCTGTATTAATATTCCCAAACACATAAACAAAAAATCTAATAATCTTTTCTTCCCCTTAATATAGTTCTCTGAAGGCTCATAGTCTTCACTCTCATAACGATTATTCTGACTTCTCATGCAACATTTTTAGGAATATTTCAAAAGAAATATTGAACATCTTAACATAAAAATATTCAGTTAAGACTGCCATAAAAAACTAAGAGGTTTCTAACACAACGAGACACTGGTTTTATTCTTTGCTGCCTCTGCAAGATTTTCAGAAAGTATTGCTAGGCTAGAGTAGGACAAGCTGACACCAGCTAATTATTTTCACACATGATGGTTACTCTAGCTATGGAGAGAACCTGGGTTTCACTAACACCTAAAACCTTGCACAAGAAGCAACCCTGCTGACTCTGCCGCATGTAAATACTTCCTGGCTGGTATCCACAGAAGTTTCTACAAGGCAGTCTCTAGAGGTGACAAATGCTGAATTCTCCCTCTGCTAATACAGATCCTGCTTGCCTGAAAGCAGCAGCAAATAGGTCCACAGAGAAGCATGATCCCTACTGCATGCTATTGAAGAGAAGAAAAAAAAAAAGCAAAAAAAAAAAAAAAAAAAAAAAAAGATGGATTTGCCCTGATAGACATTTATGGCAAAGAACCACTCAGGTGCTATGGCAATTCTGTGCTATAAAACACTTGAAAACAGTCTCACTAGCCATCAAAACTGAGGACATTTTTGTGAAGGGAACCAGGACATTTTACATCTCATATGCAATACAACAGAGCTGTTGTTGTTTGGGCAAAATTCCCATATTTCCTCTTTCTCTTGTAGAACTGCTTATGAACTTTAATGAACAGTCAGTAAACAGCAACATGGCATTATTAATGAGAAACTTATCTCTTACAGCACAATCAAGGTTAATATTCCAAAAGAGTCAAAACTTGCTTTGCAAGACAGCAAACAGAAATGTAAGAAAGATGAATAGAGGTCATAAAATAAGTCCCTTTTCATTTTACAGTCCCATTAAAAGTTGAAAAATATAGCTGACCTGCTTCCTAATGAGGAAGTGCTCTTTCCCAAGCTTAGCATGTTTTTCTTAGTTGTTGACTTGCTTTGCTGTGCTCCTACTCTTTCCTGGTCTCAAAATGCTTTGAAAATAGCATAACCATGTTTTAGTTTTCATTTTCAAGTCACATCAGGGTCAAATATTCTACATAGTTAACATATGGCTACACATTTACCTCCTCTTATCATTAGTATTATAGTAACACCTAGAATACAAGAACATGGTACAAAACTTTAACTCTGTCCCAAGCAGGGGATTTCATCCTCCCAATGTCTGACATAATTTTATTTCTAAAATTGTCAGTGCAACCAACTACTGAATCAAACATCCATAAATGAGATTTGAGAAGTAATTTGGCCAAGAGGTTGGAAGGAGTTGTGGTTGTAGCGTGCAACACATGTTATGGCCTAGTGTAACTATGAATCTACATTTAAAGATAAAAAAGAGGCTTAGCTTTGCATATTGTGTTTCCCATGGGTACAAGGAGAGTGCACAGTCTGTATGCGTTATTTAGCTTATCATACCACTGTATAGTAATTCAGAAGAGTCTTACTTGCTGTATTATCTATTTGCTATTGGTGAATGAGAAAGGGTCAATAATCAAGGTACAGTTCTTAATCCAGAATCTAAAATAAGGAAGCAGCTGCCTAACCTCAGTTATTCCATTCTGAAAAACAGAAGTGTCTTAATTGAAGGCCAATTTTCAGGGTAAAAAATTCAGAACAAAATGTAACAATGTTTAAAATGTACAAATTACTTTCTTTTTATTCACTTACACTGGTATAAGTCAGTGACTAATTATGCTCTGAGTAGGCAGAAGCATGCCTGACGATAAAGATTGGAAATGGTAGTTAAATAATTAATGTAAGAATATGTTGACGATCCTAAATAAGAAAATGTGAGATATTTGAAATGAAATGGTTGGAATTAGATAATCCACTTACTGCATAAAAGGTATTAGAAATATCCATGAACTGCATATGCCATAAATAAAGAAACCAATGAAGGAGAGCATTAACATCTTTCCACTTTTGCTTATGAGGAATGCATGGTTAAGCAGTTAATTTTTCAACAATTAAGCAAGGAACCCGAGTCTGTATGTGTGTATATATATATATATATATATATGTATATATAAATACGTTTTAATGAGCCAATGCAAACCTCCCAGCCGGGAGAGCTAACGCGGCACTGCCGCAAGGAAGAGCCCCCCAACGAGAGCAGTCACCCAGTTTCGCCTGCCCGCCCCTTCTCCCCTCTCCTTGAGCAGACGCCGTAGAGCTGGGGGCGAGGGGGTGTTCCTGATGTTCTTCCTGGGTTTTATTATTGATTACGGCGGCATGTTTGTATTTTCAGACACATTTTGAAAGCCCGCCTCCCTCCTGCGAGCACGCCGCAGCCGCCCAGGGAGCGCGCGCTCCCAGCGGCGCCCCGCGGTTTGCGGGGCCAAGGGAGGGCGAACGAGCTCAGCCTGGTCCGCAGCGGCCTGGCGAGGCCTGGACGTTACTCTCATCTCCAGCGTCACACGGAGGAGAGACAAACCACTAACCTTTAAGCGTTATCAACAAGAAAAAATAGAAGCCTTTTCTTTCCCTTGGAAAATCTTCAGAGAGATCTTCCGGAGCTCGCCCGCCCCCGGCGGCTCCTCAGGGCCCAGCGCCGGGGGCGACCGGGCGCAGCGCAGCCGCGGGCCGGGAGCCACGCGGAGAGGCGTCGTCGCGAAGCTGCGCACGCACAGCCGCCCAAAGCCGACGGGAGCCCTGGCCACAGCAGCGCGAGCCCGGCAGCCTCACGAGCACCTTTCCGCCCACCGCGTTGCCCCAGAGCCGAAGCCGCCGGGCCTCCGGGGCAGGGTGCGGGCGGGCAGCGCTGCCCCCGGCAGCCCCGGGCCTGGGCCGGGGACCCCGCCACCGGCACGCTGCCGCTCGGATGCGCAACTTGTCTGGAAACAAAGGAATTTTTGTTTTTTGCTGCTCGCGCCTGTGACTTATTCCCCGCTCGTGCCATCCCGTTTTCCCCTCAGCGCTAGGCCGAGCAGCCTGTCCAGCTGGCACAGCAGCGCTGGACAAGCGCTGCGTCCTACCGGGGAAGCGCCACGGTCTCCGCCGCCGCGAGCAGCGGGGAGTCTCGGAAGCAGCTCCCCGGCCCCATCCTGGCGGCAGCTCGGAGAGGGGCCCCCTCCTCGGTCTGCCATGGGGAGGGGGAGGCCCTGGCGGCCCCGGGGCTTCCCCGCAGACGCCCACCGGACGGTGCCTGCGGACATGGTCGCGGCGCGGAGAGCCACAGGCGGTAGCGCGAGGGAGTCCGCAGCCACGCTGCTTCTTCGCTGTTGCATTTGGTGTTCGTAGCAGCAAATCAAACAGCAGATGTAGAGCGACTAGAGTCGGAAAACATGTTTTGTTCCTGACAAATTTACTCTGCAAATATTGGAAGATATTTTCAATAGCTAAAATTATAATTTCTCCATTTTGTCTTATGAAACAACCAGAATAGGTTAATAAAGGGGACTGCATACCCTAAATAAAAACGTGGTTATCTAGTTAGAAAAAAAGACACTTCGCCTAGAAAGCAAAAAAGCCAGAGCTGTCACAGAGTTGTGTGTCTGCTTTGCCTTGGTTGGTTTCTCTATAATCAGGATGACTTGTTTTTAAATTTACTCACAAATGGAGGCATTCTTTCATTTTCCATTTTCTGATACTTAAGATGAGTGTAAAACACGATGGTTTTTTAAAATTATTTTAAACTTATTTTAAATTATTATTTCACCTTGTAGGTTTCCTATTATGTCAGATTTTCAATTTTCTAATTTCAGATTTTTGTAATAGCCCTACAGGAATACAGCTGTAGAATGTGCTTAAAAGAAGACATAATAAAAATGACCACTTAAACTTTTCAAACTGACGAGAGTCTAAAGAAAGGCAGGAAAGCAAAAATCTTGTTTAAATGATCAGCCTTAATAATATATAACAGCATTGCACAAAAGGAAGAGACAGAAAATTGGAGAGATTAAAGGCCAAAAAAATGATCTTATTAACACGGTAACACATAAGTGGAACTATAGCCATGATAGGCCACTCAACTTCACAGTAAACGAAAAGGATTTAAGTTAGGCAAGCATATGTCACATTTGGAAAATCAGAGCACGTATCAGGTAGATTTGGCCAAGAGCAGTTGTTGCATGTGAGATGAGATATCTCTGGTAGCTGATAGTTTTTAACTAACAGGGATTAAAGAGCACAACAGGCAAGTTTCAACTGCACTTAGAAAATCATCCACTACTAAACGGTTTTGCGAAAGCATGTGTGTAACCTTTCCTCTTCCCGTCTGCTGTGTGATGGTTATATCGTGGCAGACAACTTACCAAATCATTACATTAATCTCTTTCCAACCAGTCAAATAAATCTTGAATAAACTTTATGAAAGTTCGAGTATCATTTTAAGTTACTTCTATTTATAGTCATGTCCAAAAAGATTGTATACAGAAGCGTTTTAACATATAGCCTAAGATTCTAAAATAAAATACTTTTCATATCCATACTCATCTTTTCCTATTGTTTCAACCCTGACTCACTTCTTACTTATTTCTTTTTTCCCCATATTTATTATCTAGTGCAAAACTGATCTACAAAGGGAAAAAATCACTGGCAACAAGCCTCTAGATGTTTTGTAGTTAAAGTCTCTCTCTTTTGTCTTTAATGGTAAGCAATGCAAATTTTGGCTTGTAGAAATAACCTTATTAGGTAGGAACGCTTTTCTTCAGAAACACTATCATAAAAACCACAGCTAAGTCATTAATCTTTTCAAAAAGCTTGTTGAGATCCCCACAGGCATTTAAATGGATCATAACAACCTCACATATGAAATGTAGAACTGCAGCCAAGAGTTTGACAGAACTGCAAATTTGAACAAATAAGACCATTAAAGCTTCAGCTGAAGAGCTTTCTGTCCTCTCCACAGGCCCAGGAGTTGGTGAGTCCCATTGTGGAGGATGAAACTACAAGCAAAAAGATAAAAATGCCAAATTCATGCTAGCAACCCATGGACTATTGCAACCTTACCTGGTTGAAGACATCAGATATTAAATGATTATACCATTGCAGAGAGACTGGCACCACATGATGAAAAATGGAGTAGTTGCACAGAGGTTAGTATCCCCGTTTATCTTGGGGGATGATTATATTGTGCTCACAAGAGTGAGCTGAATGTTCATGTATCAAATAACTGAATTATGCTACTCACTTGCAAAAGGGAGGGAAATAAACGGAAAGACAAAAAAGAATCTTTTCTGGGATAAACTGCAACAATTAGCTGATATAACATCCATGGACAATGAAAAGTAGATCTTAAATATAAACCCTCAGAAAGAACAAACCCAAATTTCACAGTTCGCCTCTAGACTGGACTCCATGCTACTCTTACGATGAGGCATGTTTGCTGCAGGTTTTCTTTGGAAAAAAAGATAAAGTATTGGGATAAAGTATTTCACCTACAGATCCAGATTAGATCTACTGATCTATTCAGGGGTGGTCAAACTCATTTATCAAAACTATACAGCTATCTCTGTGAGCTGAATCAGAGTTAAACATGCTGAGAACTTCACAGAAGCTACAGAACGAGAATGAAAAATCTTTGCCAGAGCCTGGAAAAAGCATGGGTTTGGTCAGAAACAACCACTTGGAAGTATTTTTATATAGGAAATGGAGAGTAAAGAGGAATTGTTGAGCTGGTGAGACAGACTGCAGGCATGAGAAAAATGAAAAGAATGATTGCAAAACCTCTGAACCACAACAAAAGAAAGAAGAGGTAACCAGTATTCTGGCTTTACTGAAATTTTATAACCTCCAGGAAAAACTTCTAAAACATCCACACTACCAGTTTTCATAAATCGTTCCCATTCCCAGTTTGTATCACCTCTGTATCCACCAGGTGCATGTAGAGGACTTTAAAAATTTAGTATTAAAATAATGTACAAAGTACCATAGTTTTTCCTGCATGCCCAGCACTAATGGAAATGCTTAATGTTGTGCAGGAAAATAACAAGCACATTATCTGGCATTTTAAAAGATATACAGCAATAAGGCACAGAAGAATGTGAAGGAGTGTTTGTGTTCAGGGAGAAGAAATAGGCAGCCTTTGTGATAAGTTACATTCTTTTTTATATGGGTATCTTTTCTGAGGTTTCTGCAACCTCAGTAGTCAATAATCTCTTTTTTTTTCTTTTTTTTAATGAAAGTGATGTAGAACAACTTGCAAATATTGAGCCAGCCACATGGAGAATTATTTCCAGTTACAGTTAGCTTAACATGCAAATGAAGCACCATTCTAGCATCTAATCGCGCCTCATCTTGTTATAAAGGGTCTGAGGAATTCATCTGCTTAAGTACAATCAGTATTTTGGAGAAACACTTCCTGACATGCATAAGAGGCCTGTAAGTAGGTAGGATTAAAGTGGGAAAAATAATTGCAGTCTTTCACATCTGCTGCAGATCAGCTGAGAAATCTGGTGGGAGTTAAATTGCCTGGACTCTTCATTCCCAAAGTATGTTTGATTCCTGTTGGCATAACTGCCTCTCTGTATCATCCCTGAAGACAGCTCTGTACCACACAGGCTTGATTTCTCTACCTGAAATTGCTGACTCCATCCTCATTACTGTGGGAAACAGAAGTGGCTAAGAAGAGACTAGATTTGCCCCATCTAACCTCAGACACTTCACTGAGGTGTCCAAGTACAGAACCCAGTATCCCCAAGCTCTCTCTTTAAGTACCTCAAGTGGACAATTCAGCTCCAAGTCACAGGAGGTGAACCAGGGCTGCTCCCATTCCTGAACTCATCAGCAGATCAGGAGCTCTTACCCTTCTGAAGTGGGCTGAAAAACTATTTGACTGTCTCACAAGAATTTTTAAAGTTCATCAATTTTTTTCTGTCTCAGAATGGAAAGAAAATGTTTCATATACTGAAAACAAGAAAGAAAATCTATGCTGGCTCATCTGGAATGTTTGGTTTCAATATTTTGTGTTTCATTTAATGTTATCCCTTCACATTTTCCAAGCAGGAGTTACCTTAGCTTTCTGAAAGAAAACCTATTTCAGACAAAATCCCAGAACTCTTCCATTCTGAAAAATGTCAAAACAGAGGAGTGACACTTCTGAAACGCTTTGTAAAATGGAAAATTAATCAGAATGACTTTTCCTCCATGAAAATGATGAATCGGTACTTTGCAAGGAGTAGACAGCTGCGTATTGCCACCAACACCTCCGTTAAGGCTCAGCCACGAGGCTCAGTGAGCTGCACACACTTCCTCACTCTCCTCCTCAGCGAGAAGCAAGCTGTCAAAAACGGAGCCAGCACCGGCGAGCTCTCAGCATTGGCCTCCCCAAGCAAAAGGGGACGTCAAGCTTCCTGCCTGCCGCAGTATCTCACTCTGTGTAACAGCTCCCACTTTGCTTTTTTTGGTAATAAACCAAAAATCCTAGCAAAAGACATCAAACCAGATGAATCTGATTAATGAAATGAGACTGCTCTCTGTTCTCTTTCTTCAAAAAGGCTATTTTCTCATTCTTCTTTCTTTAAGCTGGCTGCTACCAAAGGCAGCACATAGCAGAATTTGCTTAAATAGCACTGGAGGGCTACAATAAATAATACACAACTTATGCAAAAGTTACAGCAACAATTTATTTTTAAGCCCAGCGTCCAATTTGGGACTTTGTCCCTCAGTTGTTTTTGTTGTTAATAAGTTGTCATTTTTTCAGATGTTCCTCAAATCAAACCGTAAATATTATTTCCTTGATCTTGTATTTGTGGTCTTCTTCAGAGATTTCATATAGGTTTTGCTTTACATTTATGTGGCCAGACTGCTTTTTGATGCAACAGAAAGCTTCCTGTGTGGAATGCATTTGTTTAACTAAAATACTTGATTCATTCAAACCAAATTTTTTCACTGTGCTATAAGTCAGTCTCTCTTTCACTGTCTGTCTCTGCTCCAATTAATATTTAATTATTTATTCAAATTAGAGCAGCTTCTATGGGAGTGTGCCAGCCCAGAATAGCCAATAAACTGGGGGATGGAGCAGTTGTTTGCAATCGCCTGTAGTTCAAGTCCCTATCCTGATTTAATTTTTGGCCTCAGG